>NW_023494809.1:25129651-25729651 GCF_904425465.1 Colossoma macropomum
GACATTAGATTAACTACCAACATAATAGGCCCATTTTACATTTCCACATTTTTTCTGCTGGAGGTAGTCGTTGTAGGGTAACGCTGCTTGAGTAGAGCTCTCTCAAGTGTTTGAGCTTAAAGGGAAAAACAGACTTCAGTTTCAATGGTTTGTCAGCTGAAGATGAGTTGACAAAAATGAGTTTGTGCAGTTATAAAGGAATGAACTTTGTCATACAAAAGAACCTCTGTGTCAGTATTTCACTGCTGCTGACTAACGTTACACAAAATTCAGTTTGTGCTTTAAAGTTGCTGCTAGAGCCGCTTTCAGAGGAACAGTTTTCATTTTCTCCTTCAAAAATGATCAGTAATTGAAAGAGTGAGTGCTCTGCAGAGAGTAGATGTTCATTCCTTGGTGCTGGTGATTGTGGAAACCATCTACAGTGGTGCTACGGATCATGACGACCCGGTACGCACCCCAGCAAGGATGTGTGTGTCTTTAGCTTCTTGCCACTGTAACTAGTTTATTATTAGTGAACTGTGAAGCTGTGAAGGAGTTTTTCCACAAATCATTTATATCCTTTATTTAGTTTGGACTCCCACATTGTTGTGTGTTTGATGTTCTCCAACAGTTCTGGACACATCTTCCAATTTCAGTGTTGGCAACTATAACAAAGATAAAGTGATATGTATGCCTATTTTTCTGAGGTTAGTAACTGTATGAGAGGCAATAGAGGAAGTTGTTGTACCCAGTGTTTACGCTCTTCTGTTTCTTGTGAAAAGGGCCTATTAGGAAGTGACAGTGGAATCAAATCAGTGAAATGTCTTTTACAAGCTTCAAAAGTTGCCAGTTCCGATGAATTAGCATTAGCTTTGCTGTAACAGACTACTACAATCCCATAGGGGTACTAGTAGAGTTCAGCATTATCATAGAGGTGATTTTCCTCTCATATTTGACCAGCTTATGGACTGAACTGAACTTTGCTTGATATATTAAAATAATTGAAAAAAATAGAAGAGAAATAAAAGAGATCACTTTTATCCAGTTTTCCCCTTTACCCCAAAAGTGGTTGATTAACCAAGACATGTTTAGTGACCAATGTTTGTTTCTTTTGTTTTGCACTCGAGCTACATTGCTAATATAGAATTAATAAGGACGCCTTCACCCAAATATTAATACAGTGGAAACTGCATGCCTAAACCAGCACACACTTCCTTCAAACTGTGGCAGATTGTAACATAGCCAATAGTAATAGCCATGAATTTGCCATGAATTTTGTTTATATATTTGTTAATTTTTATAGCCAGCAATATGTCATAGACTACCAAATGAAAAAAGGGAAACACTTTACTTGAACCCTGCGTTATTACTTTGACAACATGTCATGAAATATGACATTATTTTCAGTAATATAGCAGGAGCATGTTACCATTACTGGCAATTGTCATGCCACAGTGTCTGATGTCATGATGACTGACTAGAGTACGCTAAGCAAAAAATAGCATGTGACATAAACTATGACATGAAACATTACAGCATCTGCCATAACAATTGATAGTAATGGTAACATGACACAGTTATAATACTGAACAAAATCTGTCATTACAACTCATGACATCTGTTACCGCATTTATGGCATGTTATGTCTATGCTATGTAGCAGGTTTAAACAAAGCATAACTCAAAAATGTTCTTCTACCAAACTATTCTCTTATCCTCATGTTTTTTTAAGAATATTTAAGACATCTGAATGCTCAGGTACAATACCACTGCTTTGTGAATGAATACTGAAGGAAGAGGTTTGCCTGAGGATGAGCTCATACCTATGAGGTCATTGTGTGTGTGTGAGGTTACTCTGCAGTGCCGCAGTTCCACACACTGCTGTCTCCCTGACCTGTGTGTACCTTTTGACTATTCATCTCAGGTAACAGTCACCACGCTCAGCCGCAATGGCCTCGGAGGGTCCACTATCACACTGAAAGAGTCCTGCACTCGGCCTGCTACTTTCCACACACATCACTCTTTACTTAACAGCAAACTGCAGTTCTTACATCTGGGAAACAACGTTTATAGTAAAGCTCCACCGTCACTGTATATACATTATTTATTGCACCATAATTAGTTCTGAGCTCACAATGTGATTTTCTCGCACGCAATGAGTGCCAGTGTCTTCTGAACACGTCTCTATGAAGCTACACTATGTAAGATTTGGGGATTTGGAGACCTCTCTGGTAGAGATGTGTAATTGCACACAACATGTTGAAAAACACTAATGTGGGTTGTGTTTTGGACCCCTTCCCCGAGCAGATGAATATGATGATTGCGAGCTCACTGAAAGAGAATTCAAAGAGAACTCAGACAAAATTTGCTGAAGCATGCATCTTCCGAGGATGTGAGTGCATTATCTGCTATTGTCATCAATATCTTCATCATCACTGTTGATTTTGAGGTCATTTTGGATCTAAACATCGAGTCGGACCTTTTTTTTAATGCATGTGACGTTAATACATAAAGGCGCATGACATGGCCTGACGTGGCGCCTCTGACTTTTAAGTTTCAGCAAAAAAAACGTACATAGTGCAGCTCTAAGTATCACTCTGCCTTATTTTCCTGTAACATAACAATGAGATCCACCTGTTAAGAAAAACAGCAACAACGCCCCACTTCTGTTTCAGACTTGTTGCATTGTGCTGATGTTCCACCGTAAATACTGCAGTTAAAAGGTGCAGTGTGTAAGATTTAGTGGCATCTAGTGGTGAGGTTTCAGATTGCAACCAACTGAATACTCCCCTTCCAAGCACGTAATAGAACCTACGGTGGCCCTCAGGTTTTCTGTCCCAATTTCTTTTTACTTCTTCCAGTTTTTGCTTCTTTGATGATGAGGATTAACCCTCTCTTGCTTGTTCTTGAGCTAGATATAAAGTATGATCCTCCATTTATCAGAATTTGGGTTCTCAAACTTCTCACAACACAAAATGATTAGTCAGCACTGGCAGCAACTGCTGATTCGTTTTCTTTCTATGTCTTCCATCACCAAATTCAAGCTGCCACTTCAACATAAGTACACAAAAGGCACTCTATAGAGCCAGTGTTTGGTTTGTCCATTCTGGGCTACTATACAAACATGGCGGTGCAACATGTCGGCCTCTGTTGAAGGGGGACCTGCTCCCTGTGTAGATATAAAGCTAACGATAACAATGATTCGTAGTTACAGGTGGTTATATAGTAATGAAAACATGGTTTTGTTTATTGTATTCCTTTTCTGTTAATAGACCCCCGAGAATTTTACACACTGCACCTTTAAACCTGCTGCTTTTCATCAAAACTCAGCTAAACTAGCCAAACACTTTTAAATATTTAAATGCTTTTAAATGTGTTGGACACATGCAAAATATGTAGCTAGTTCTCTCAAGCTGTGAGCTGATCACCCAAGGTCAAGCTCTATACTATATATACTGAGATATCTGCAACTGCAGCACACTGATGCCAGTATCACACGGTATAGCACTGTCGTGTATAGTTGTTGATTATATAGCTCCCTCTTTTTAGCAGAATCAAATAATCTATAAAATAGCTAAATCATATTGATTTGTGGTACATTTGGAGATATGAGGTTTTGTCCTGATAGAATCGATATATTCAATATATACTCTACTACATCGATATTTATAGTATATACTGTAGATCTTTATAGTTGTATACTATATTACAGCTTTCTCCTTACATTATAGCATAAGAGGCTCAGTCCTTCATCTCTACCTCTGCCTCCAGCTCACCGTTACATGGCCGAATCAGCCCTTTCTCACCTGAACCCGGTTGCCTGGGGAAACGTGCTTCTTTCAAATTCGGTACACGGTGTCACTGCGCTCCCTCTCCCGCGGGGTGAAGGGGAGCTTTCCATTGGCTGGGTGCATGCACAAGAGAAAGAGAGAGAGAGGGAGAGAGAAAGCCCAGGCTTCCTCCCCTTTCTCGGGGCATCTGTGACCTGAATGTAAAGTGTGTGATAAAGGGGGGGATGCTGGAGCCCCTCAGCCGCAGCCTTTCCATTCAGCCTGGAAATCTCATTCATAAGCAGAAGCTCCAGTGATAACGGGAAAGCCAACCAGCAGAATGGATTGGGGGGGGTGGTCCCAACTCTGCGGCAGAACAGAACAGCACGGCTCCATCAATGAGCGCTCAGGCAGCAGAGGCTGTGCTGGGGCTGCATACAGAACAGAAGCTGTGCCGCACTCTCCCACTCATCGCATGCATGCGTGCATTTCACACCCTGCAATTAAGTGGCGAAAAACACAGGCGTGTAATCAGAGCCCCACCAGATGCATTAAACAGTGACTCATTCATACTTGGCCTGGCTCATGTATTTTTCAGCAGGGACTGACACCGCCACCTCTCAGATTTCCCTCCTCTCCTCTTCTCCTTGCAAAATAGTCCAGCAGTATAACCACAGAACCAGTGAGACTAAGACTCTAGTCCGCTTCTCCAGTTTTTCACAGGAGCAACAAGGCTAATATAATGGAAGCTTAGCCAGTTTAGCATCATGCAAACTGTATGTCTTAGGCCCAATTCTATTTCTCATCCCATTTCAATCCCATTACTTATCCCCTGTTTTCGAGGGTCACTTTGGGTAGTGGTTGAAATCTTCCCTATGAAACGGGACCCTCAAATAAGGAAAAACATTACTTCATTGACAGCTACTAGCGATGCTCTGTTGGTGACCCTGCCAGTCTGCAGTTATATTCTGGCCCTACAGGCATCAGTACTGCTGGACTATTTAAGGTGGAATGGAAATTTAGCTAGCTACAGAGACATCAGCACAATAGTGATATTTTATGCTTGTTATGATGAAAAGAAGAACAATACATTGAAACATGATACAATGGTTATCATAACTTTTTAACAGAGAAAATATTCACATTTTACAGCATAATGTTATCTACAAAAATCGACAAAAGTGTATCACTTAGCTAAAAACAGTACCAGCCTGAACAGCTGAAGCCTGAATTTTATCCATATTTTTATACACTTTCATGTGTAAACAAACATCTCTTGGCTGATCAATGGCATTTCGAATAAGGCATGAATTGTGTGCACTTGATTTTTGGCTTTTTGGTTTAAGATTAAATAATGAACGATAACCTTAGGGTTTACAGGGTTATACAAGGTTTTTATTGGTTTATGAGACCCTTGTTTAACCCCATAAACTCTGACTGGTCTCAAACCATCACTCTAAGACTTTAAGATTATTTATATAACACTGTAAAGTAATCAGTAACTATTATATACTAATGCCTATATTCCATTGCTATGAAAGTCAGGGAAGCCATTTATATTTAAGGTTAATATCTGCAATCTGAAAAAAAAGTTTGTGAATAAAACTGAGAAAGTTTCAGTAATAATATCCTATGAGTGCTAGACACTGAATTTCCAAAAATCAGGGGATCAAAAAAACTGTTTAAATGATCACACAGCACAGGGGATGTGGAACCATGTCCAGGAAAACCTCCTCTGATTAGACGTTTTCTCCATAAGTGTGGGCTTATGTCAGAACTCAGTTTATTTCAGTACAGGTTTTTTTGTATTTGTATATTAACAACAGCCGTTGTCCTAAAGCGCCTTTCCAGAAATGGGGGTTAGGACTTCTAATGAGTATTGCTGAGGGCAACAGTGACATTTCCACCTTCCTAGGAGCCTGAAAATGAGAGGAACCAAGACTAAAAAGGGAAAACTCTCAAGCATGATGAAGAGCCACTGAGAGGAAGACAGACATGGGTTGAGTCTCAAGTCTCCTGGGTCCAAGTCTGAATCCAAGTCCAGTCTTGAGTCTCTGGTGTCCAAATTGAGTGTCAGGCCTTTTGATTACAGGATACCAAACTCACAATCTCCCAATGATGGGACCACTTCGGAGGCTTTTATTTTGACATTTTTAATATGACATTTTTTAATGTCCCACACTAAATTTTCACTCCCTCTTTATTTAGTAGTCATGAAGTAACCAGTATATTGACCCTAGATTAACTTTAACATACTGCAGATGGTTTTATATCCAAATAATCCTTTCTTTCTCTCTCTCTCTCTCTGAACTCTGAATAATCCTTCTATTTCAGCTATATATACATAATCTCTATCTTCAACTCTTCAACTGCAGGGGGAACACACACACACACACACACACACACACACACACACACACACACACACACACACACACACACACACACACACACACACTCAAGCGTACACTTAAACATGCATACAC
This sequence comes from Colossoma macropomum, assembly GCF_904425465.1. Taxonomy (NCBI): domain Eukaryota; kingdom Metazoa; phylum Chordata; class Actinopteri; order Characiformes; family Serrasalmidae; genus Colossoma; species Colossoma macropomum. The sequence continues at coordinate 25,135,886 of NW_023494809.1, forward strand.
TTGCATAGACACCAGGGTTATTATAGTTCATATCTTCATTAGTTTTACTTTTATGTAGTTTTCATTTTGGTTTTTGATTTCAGTTTAATTTGTTAGTTTTAGGGGTGCAATAATTGTTTTAGTTTGGTTTTTATTCTAGTTTTTATCTCAGTAATTCTGTTTCCTTTCAGTTAGTTTTGCAGTGGAGATTATAGTTTTGATTCAGTTTTTGTGTTTTGGAAAATTATTGCTTTCATTTTTCTCACAGTTAACAAGAGCAACTTTTTCATTGCTAGTTTTTTGTTTTAGTAATACTTTAATAACCCGACACACACACACACACACACACACACACACACACACACACACACAATTAAATGCACACGTACACATACATATTTTTGTCATTTTATATACAATAACTTTGCAATGTGGACTTATAGTCTGTTCACAAAAAAGTATTTGTATGTGTTATTGAATTTTTCTAGAATTCTGTGAATCAAATAATAAGTAATATACTATAATGTAGATAAGCATAAAGTTTCTATCTATTTAGTATTTTTATATACAGTATTTTTCATCAAGTTATCTGCTTTAATAATTATAATGAATAGTCACCCAAACTGTTTTCATAATTACTTCCCAAAACGTCCAACCATGTCAGAAACTGACCACTGATGAAGGGCTAGAGAATGACTTGTATGAAAAACATGAGCTATAGTCTCCGACCTACTGGTGTCCTATATATAACTATAACATTTATCTGCAAATTGGTTTTATATTGCTGAAAAGGCTAATTCTGAACTTCTAATGCTAAACACATACAAATTAATACACACATATAGACACAAATAATAAGTGAATTGGATGAGTGGGAACAAATAGGAATGTCTCAGAATAGAGCTTCAAAGCGTGTACTGTAGTAAAGGAATGTGGGCAACGAGTGTGTCATGCACATCTGCGCCTCTGCTTTCACGTCTAACATCAGAAAACAGCAAGAAAAACAGGGTCTCCATCTCTCCTCGTCTCTCTGGGCCACAGAGTGGGCGGATGACAGAGAATACATCAAGGGGTCTGGGGAGTACACAGAAGCGCTCGCTGCATGTTGTATGTGTGTGTGCATTTCAGGGTATATATGTAGGGCATTACGCACGCATGTGTGGACCTGAGACACGTGCCTCTCCCACGCTCATGCAACCCCCCACGACATGCACACTCATCCCCCCCTTGCCCTGTTCTCCAGCTCTCTCCGGGAGAGACCTGCTGCACATCACACGCAGTTCATAACACAGTCATGCGAGATGACAATGAGGAGCAGCTCAGACAGGGCAGACGTTAGCCAGCAGCAGCCCGATCAATGTCTGCCTCCCTTTAAAAATCGCTTTTGTAGTTTGTCACAGTGGAATTCAAACCCGCTGACTCGAGAAGCTGAAGCAACTGCCTATTAACTTCTATTAGAGGTATTTTGAGCCACAGGCTGTCTGTCCTCTTACAAAGTACAGGGAAATGTCTGTGGTAATCAACTATACAATACAGATCTGGCAGATAGAGATTAAGTTGAAATATTCCTTTATCTTGCACTGTATGGACAAAAGTATTGGGACACCTACACATTACACCTACAGGAGCTTTTATGGCATCCTATTCTAAATCCATAGTCATAGGCTTTGCCTTCGCTAGAACTAGGTGACCTAAGCCAACACCTGAAAAACAACCCCATATCATCCCTCCTCCACCAAACTTTACAGTTGGCACAGTGCAGTCAGGCAGGCAGCGTTCTCCTGGCATTCACCAAGCCCAGACTCGTCCATCAGACCGCCAGATAGAGAAGCGCGATTCATCACTCCACAGAATGCGTTTCCACTGCTCCAGAGTCCAGTGTCAGTGTGCTTTACACCACTTCATCCGATGCTTGGCATTGTGCACTCTGATCTTTGGCTTGTGTGTAGCTGCTCGGCCATGGAAACCCATTTCATGAAGCTCCTAATGTTCAGTTCTTTTGCTGGTGTTGCTTCCAGAGGCAATTTGGAACTTAGTTAGATAGTTAATGATTCAACATAGAATAGGCACTGTGTTCATCAGCACTCGGCAGCCCCACTCTGGCCTGCCTCTTCGTGGCTGAGCTGTTGTTGCTCTTAGGCACTTCCATTTCACAGTAACAGCACTTACGGTTGACTGGGGCAGATCTAGCAGGACAGAAGTTTCACAAACTGACTTGTGGCAGAGGTGGCAGTCCATTCTATTGCAAGTGTTTGTCTATCGAAACTGCAATGGGTGTGGCTGAAACACCTGAACTCAGTAATTAGGAGGTGTGTCCCAATACTTTTGTCCATATATTGTAGTTTTCTAGCAACACTTAAAGAATAGGCTGGCGAAAAATCTAATTTACACAATTTTCTGCTTATTCTAGATGTAGCCGACCCACCAACAAACAGCAAACAGCTAACAAACACTAAAATTAACAGTCATCAAAATCTTTTCTGTGAATACACCCCAAAAATCCAACCAACAGCAGTTCTGTGGTCAGACACTGACCACTGATGAAGGGCTAGAGGATGACGTGCATGAAAAAAGGTGAGCTATAGTCTCTAAACTACTGGTGTCCAAATTTTACTTCTTTTGTTTAGCACTGGAGCTATTAAGCTACCATTGCTATCAAACATGTCAATAGTCACCCAAATCTTTCCCATAAATACATCCAGGGAACTTCTCTCAACATGCTTAAACCGAATCCAGGTCTTCATCAAGGCCATGTAGACTTGTCAATGTAGAGTAGGACTCAATCTACTGTAAGCTATAAAAAGGAATAAAATTTCACTGTGAAGCTCAATGCAGCGGGCAGCCACTTTAGATGACTGGTGTTGTTTCATCATTTCTTCAGCCTGTTTTATTATTTTTTTTTTGTGTACCTTTTGTAACACTATGATTCTCACTATCTGTGAGATGTAATTTACATCCCTACTGGAAAAACCAGCATAGACCAGCATATGATGTGTTTGGATGTTGGTATGCTGGTCACTCAGCATGACCATGTTGAGTGACCAGCTAAAACAAGACCAAACAAGCACAAAACCAACATAGACCAGCTTAAACCAGCATGAAAACCAGCAGAGATCTTTGCAGCTTTAAGTTTTATCCTTGTATATTTTTTTCTAGCCATTTTTTAATATATCCATCATTTATTTAGCTGTAATTCTTTATAATATGTTTGAGGTTTTATCTGTTGTGTGTACGTTAAACCTTTGAAAATGAATGCCATTACGGTCATAGCCTATTTTACATCTTGCTCATCCCATCCTAGAGGCACCTGCTCATTGCGGACCACGTCTCCTTCTGTAATCATCTTTTATCCTTTGGATGCCGAATGATTAAGCGCTGTACAAAATTACGGGACATCAAGAGAGGAGAAAATGGTTCTATGTAAATAGCAGTGGCACAGGCAGCCATTTAAACAGCTGTTAGTGTTAGCTGCCTAGTTAACACAGCTGGTTACAGAAACATTAGCTTTGAGAAACTCATGTTTGTTGTCGTAACCTCGTAACCTTGATTCTGTGACATCTGTGGTTTTAAAGTATGTCGCTCAGTGAGATCACACTATGGGCATTTTGATTGGCCGTTTCATGAAATCTTCTTTCACAAAGTTAAGATGCTTGCAACTGTGGTTTCAGATGAGTTGCAGGACACTTTACATTGTGCAACTCAAGTGCAATTTAGCTTCATGTAGGTTTCAAGCAACTAAAGTTGCAGGAGAATTTTACCATGTAAAGTCAGCCTAAAAGCTAGGCTGCAGTCCAGGTGGGGTGCATTTGTAGACTGCTACGCCATCAAAGGCTGTTCCAGTCAGAAGAATCCAAGAAGTGTAGCCTACATTCTGACAATTTTCAAAGATGCTATGTTAGTATCCTTCACAGTCTTATGTTGCCAAGAATCCTTTGTGTATGCATCGAACCAAAAGAAAGTTCAAGAGAAATGCAGACCACCTCATCTGCAACCACATGCAAAAGACATTCAAATGTGAGTTGTTCATTTAAGCTGCATTCCGAAAGCTTGTACATGTAGAAAGTAGTTTTGTTTATGTGTCAGCATATGTGCATGAATGAGGCTCAAGGTGGTCCTGTTTGGTTTATTCAGAGTTTTGTTACTTTCTAACAAACATTCTAGCATGTTTTCCTATTTTTGTTCCTTTCTATTTTCTGTCTGTAAGTTGTTTTCTTCTGGCTGGATTCTGTGGTTCTGCTTGGACTTGCTTGAGCAGAAACTGTTGTTAGTAATTCAGCATCAGGGCTTTCAGAGGCTGCCGAGAGTGGCAGGAAGGACGGTCAATTATTGAGCGCAGTAGAGGCTGAGGCTGGTCAGGGATTCTGCAGCCGTAGTTGCTGCCACATGGGGCCCAGCAGAGCGGAGAGCTCCTGTCATTCCCTGACACAAATTTCAAAAGCCCATAGGTGATGCTGTACATACTTAAACTACTGTACTGCGCCATCAGGCCCACTCGCTGGCTCAGGAGCGCCCCCAACAGGTCCTGTAGCAGAACAGCAGCACATGCCTTACAGCAGCAATGATAAGCAGAGAAGGGAAGCAGTTTTTTTTTTTCCCATTTTATACTCTGTTTCGTACATCAGGCAGAAGCATTCAGATAAGATAAAAAAGTAAAAAGATTCCCCCCCTTTTGAAATCATAACATATGCAGTATATTTGCAGTATATTTACACAAACAAGCATAAAGAATTACAGACATGGACTCTTTTATTAATACTTTCTGTGTATGTCAGCATTATGGTACATTGGGCATATTGTATATAATTAAATCTGCACTCTTCAAATACACAATTTACATCAGTCACAGAACATTTTCTTCACCAAGTAACGAGGATCATGGGAAAATGAATCATGAATTTCTGCAGCTTCCTGGCTGACTACATATCTGTCACATGTATGTTTGTCTATCTATCTATATATCTGTCTGTCTGTTTATCTGTCTGTCTGTCTGTCTGTCTGTCTGTCTGTCCAGATGTCCATCCATCCATCCATCATCTATCTTTCTGTCTATCTGTCCAGATGTCCGTCCATCTATCTTTGCCTGTCTGTCTATCTATCTATCTGTCCAGATGTCTGTCCATCCGTCCATCTATCTTTGTCTGTCTGTCTATCTATCTGTCTGTCTGTCTTTCTGTCCAGATGTCCGTCCATCCATCTATCTGTCTGTCTGTCTTTCTGTCTGTCTGTCTATCTATCTATCTGTCTTTCTGTCCAGATGTCTGTCCGTCTATCTATCTCTCTCTCTCTCTCTACATATATATCTGTCTGTCTGTCTGTCTGTCTGTCTGTCTGTTTGTTTATCTGTCTGTCCGGATGTCCGTCCGTCTGTCTGTTTATCTATCTTTCTGTCTGTCTGTTCGTCCGTCCATCCGTCTGTCACATTCAATACGATCTCATGCTCTTCTCCCGCATGAGCACCATTAGTGAGGTCAGGTACTGATGTTGGACGGTCAGTTCTGGATCACCCCAACTCAACCCAAAGGTATTGGATGAAGCACCATCACTCCAGAGAACGCAGTCCCACTGCTCTACAGCCCAAGGCTAGGGGGCTTTATACCCCTCTAGCTGACTCTTAGCATTGGGCATGGTGACCTTTGGGTCATCTACAGCTGCTCACTCTATTGGCACTGCTGGAGATTATAGCTGAATTTACTAATTAGAATTGGTGTGTCTGGATACTTTTGAATATATAGTGTAGGCCTATGTGACTATCCTACCTCAAAAACACCAGCTGCTGAAGATTATCTGTCATCCACAGTTTTATTGCTTTACACTGACCCCTGCTGGTTATTAGACACTTCTTCTCTTTTCTCCTATCTTTAATGGAGATCTGTACAGTAGGACCAGAGGCAATTTTGCTGCAAAACCAACAAACACTGAAATCAAATGAACAAATAATAGATGCACAAAAAAGCTGTCAAACCTATTAATGCTGAAAGTCAGGCCTTTAAACATGTCTCGGTAGAGAAAGTCATAAACAGACTGTTTATGGAAGGATACACCACTAAAATTGGGCTCCAGAGTAATTAACAAACAACTCCAGAGTTAAAGCACTTCAGTACAGCAGATGGCAGTAATCAACCAATACGTTTTTTTTCCAGGTTCAAGAAACACAGTAAGGGCAAACATGCTTTACATATGAGGTGATGTTAACACAACACCGGAGAAGCAGCTTTTCACAAAGGAATTGTGTTCTTCCAGTTTTCTTTCCAAATTCCAAACACTCGATGAGCGTGAAGTTCATGACACAGTGATAAATCAATGAGAGGTCTGATGAGAACTAAGAGGAACCAGAGCAGAGACCTCTGTGTCCAGCTGACTGAGCTGAGCTGATGGCATGAGGATTAAATTACTGTTTCCTTTACTGTACATGCACCCAAAAGTTAAACAAGGACTTACACCCTAAAAGTATGTTGACACAAATTGCTAACTCTACTTCAAGTTCAAGAGGCAAGTACACAGTGAAACGAAACAGCATTGCTCCAGGACCAACACAGGAAGACAAGGGCAAAACAATACAATATACACAGTGCAGACAAAACAGTACAATAAATAAAAACGAAACATTTACAATAAATACAAAACAGAACACAGGCAGTATACAGTACTGAGAGTATATAGAGTTTTATATATGAGCATAGCAGTCACTGAGGTAGCAACCAGGACAACTACAATGGTATACAGTATTTGGTTGATACGGTATTCTAGCAGCCGATATTGTTAAGGAAATGCGCAAAAATGCAAGTAGTCAGATATATGAATTAGCAAATATTTCAATGCAAAATGCAATAATTATATTCAAGCACAGTGTCACCAACATAATCTGGAATTGCAAGAAGTGGGGAGTGAGATGGCGTCATGATGTTTGAATTTAAGTTACCTTTATTAATCCCACAACAGGGAAATTTCACCTCCACGATTTAACCCATTTGTGCAGTGAAACACCACATACACTACTGAATGCACATACACTAGAGGGCAGTGAGCACACTTGCCCAGGGTTGTGGGCATCCATATCCACAGCACCCGGGGAGCAGTTGGGGGTTAGGTGCATTGCTCAAGGGCACTTCAGTCATGTACTGTTGGCTCAGGGGATCGTCAAACCTGCAACTTTCCGGTCACAAGGCTGGTTCCTTAACCTCCAGCCCAAGACTGCACCTTTTTTATTTATTATATATATATATATATATATATATACACACACACACACACACACACACACACACACACACACACTAATATATATATATATATATATATATATGTATATATATATATTAGTGTGTGTGAGATCAATTCAGTCCAGGCTTGTCTACAATGCTGGTGGATTTTCTTTTTTGTTGGGTTGGATGGAAATGTGGGACATCGTTAAAAGGAGCACTCCAGCCAAAATGAAAAATTTAACAGCATCTGTTGAGAACATGCCTACTCACATTCTATAGCTCTGCAGTGGACTCTAGATGGAGATTTTCCTACTTTAAACTAGAAAAATCTCCCTTCTGATGATGTAGCTTGAAGGGGGGGAAACTTTAAGCACTTTGCAGATATTGCAAGGCAGGCTGTTTCTCTTTCACTCTAGCTGGCTAGTACTGATAAAAGCCAGTTAACTCCCCACTGTCTTTAAACCATTTAAACCAAGCACACTATGACACCGAAAATGAACATACTCAGTTTTTACATAGTAACTTATATACCTATGGAGGATGTACACACACGCACACACACACACACACACACACACAAAAAGCCAGTTAAGTTTCTCTCCATAAAGCTGGTTATAGTAATTCAAAAATTACTTTTCTTAGTTTCTACAAGATTCAAAGAACAGAGAAGTGATTTAAATTCAATGAAAACGACAGACAGTGTTGGCTGAGAATTTAAAAACTTCTGTTTGTAAAGAATTTAGCATGTAGAGCAAAAAGGATTTCTATATTGTTGTGGGGGACTACCAATGGCCATATGACATTTGTGTAATGCATGCTGGGTAATGTAGTGAGAGCATGAGTATTGACAGATGAGAACACAATAAAGGATTCAAAATGGTGAATTCTGTCAAACTGATGGGGCTGAGGGATAAAATGCTACCCTATAGAGTATAACATAACACAACAAATGACATTTGATTCATTATTTAATGTTATTTAATATATCGCTGCTGTCAAGACAAAACCTTGTATCTCCAAGAGCAGTAGCTCTTTTGTCAAAATTTGATGATGAATGGACAAACAGAAATGGTCCAAAACTACTTGGAAAAATATAATTCTTTGTTTACTTCTAGTAAAGGTTGAGAGCGTTTTTTCTTGTGATGCAAAATTAGCTTTTTGGAGATACGATGGTTTTGTTCCAACAGCAGCGGTATAGACCGATCAAGCATAACATTATGACCACCTCCTTGTTTCTACGCTCATTGTCCATTTTATCAGCTCCACTGTGTGTTGCGCTGGTCTGAGTGGATCAGACACAGCAGTGCTGCTGGAGTTTTTAAACACCTCAGTGTCACTGCTGGACTGAGAATAGTCCACCAACCAAAAACATCCAGCCAACATCGTCCTGTGGGCAGCGTCCTGTGACCACTGATGAAGGACTAGAGGATGACCAACACAAACTGTGCAGCAGCAGATGAGCTATCATCTCTGACTTTACATCTACAAGGTGGATTGACAAGGTAGGAGTGTCTAATAGAGTGGACAGTGAGTGGACAGTGTTCAAAAACTCCAGCAGCACTGCTGTGTCTGATCCACTCATACCAGCACAACACACACTAACACACCACCACCATGTCAGTGTTACTGCAGTGCTGAGAATGATCCACCACCCAAATAGTACCTGCTCTGTGAGGGTCCATGGGGAGTCCTGACCACTGAAGAACAGGGTAAAAGGTGGCTAACAAAGTATGCAGAGAAACAGATGGACTACAGTCTGTAATTGTAGAACTACAAAGTGCACCTATATAGTAAGTGGAGCTGATAAAATGGACAATGAGCGCAGAAACAAGGAGGTGGTCATAATGTTATTCCTGATTGGTGTATGTACTACAGCTTCAGTGGGCGGACATCAGAAAATTCAGCTGGCTGTAGCTTCCATATACTTTTTTAAACTCTTTATATAAAATACTTTTAAAATTGTTTTTTTTTTGTGATATGGGCCCTTTAAGTGCTTACTAGGACAAAGGTAAACCATACCTAGCAGGATAAAATCAGGAATGTTAATAGTATAAATGGTCTAAAAAAGTAAGCTACACTCAACTTCTAGAAACTAATCAACACCACTTTTTAGCTCAGTCCTTCCTGTTATTATCTCAAGCTCAACTGCATTTTTGTTTCTGCTGCTACACATCCGGCATGGAAGTAGATTCAACAGGCCGGAGCAGGCCTTCCTATTTAATCACCGATTCCAGCGCAGGCAGATGCATTCAGGGAAAATACCATTGCCTCAAGACATTAAGGCTAATGTGGTGATGGTTAGCATAGAGGTAAAGGCATGTTCTCTGTGTGTGTGTGTGTGTGTGTCTCTCTCACACACATGAGGTTCGCAGGTGTTGGGGGGCCAAAGAGAGACACGAGGAAAGAGCAAGTCTCTTACTGACAGTTACATGAAGGGGTTTAGAAATGCTTGGCCTGTTAAATTCTTGTCTCCTTGATTTATCTGGAACTATACCTCCTTGTCTTTGCCTGCAGGAAGTAAATAAACACTTCATTATGCTGTTCTGGAACTGGGATTCACCTTTGAACATCAAGGAGGAAGTTCAGCTGTGAGCAGAGATAAGGGACAAGAATAATTTACTTAAGAACTTCATGTACCAGAACCATTAACGTTACATCCTGAAGGAACTGTAGGTTCCTCAAAACAAGCATGAAAACGAGCAAAAGTGAAGCACACGGACTGATAAGTAAGAACACATTGCTAGGCTCTGGCCTGTGATCTAAAGGACACTGGCGTGGTCATGCATGCAAGCAGTTGAGTCATTTTTCATGCTGAGAACATTTTTGAAGTCTTCTTTTGAAATTGTAACTGTAGAGCTCATGACTGACATCACGTATTTTTCTAGTTAATCGTCCTTGTAAAGTTGTGATACTTGAATGCTGACTCCACTATTTGGTATAGCCCAGAAGAGTTTTTGGGACATTTTCTGTTGGAAAAAGCTCTATTATCAGTTTATCTTGCGCTTATACCAGGGGTCGGCAACCCAAATGTTAAGAAGAGCTCTTTGTCCTTTTAACAAAAATAAATCCACCTTAAGAGCCACTACATCTTATGTCCATTTTATTGAAGCAGCGTTTCACCATCTTGACTGTAAAGATCTCAGTATGTGCCGATGTACTAGTACAGGCTAACAAATATAAACAAAAATCCAGACTTACTTTGCTCTGCTTTAAGCTTTAGCTCAACCATAGCTGCCTTTCTCAGGTCTCAGGCAGGACACTTTTCTGCAAAAGTAGAACAATTTCTTGTAAAATGTCTCTTAACATTCAAGTTTTTACGAGGCTGAAGTCGCTTCTCATTCTCCAGCTTCTTGCTCGACTTTTCTCATTCCACTTTAAATGGTGCCTGAGGTGCCTGGAGGCCTTTCTTGTTTAAGCTTTCTTTTTGTCTTTTAAGCAGTTTTGGGGCAATTTATTTTTAGCCCTCTTATTCTTCTTTCTGTCATTTTGGGGCAATTTCTCTTTTTTTCAGCCCCTTTTTTTTATTGGCTAACCCACCTGGGCTAAGTACCATACTGGTCACCCCTCTACAAAGGTGTGACAAAGGGCTGCTCTTTGCCACGGCTTTAAGTAGAGGAGTCCACAGGTGTGCCAGGTTGGGCCTAATCAGCCCGAGGGCTTCTGGGAATTGAAGTTCCCTGAACTGGTGGCGCCTCGCCACTGTCGCCCTCTGCTGACAGCCGGCGGCACAGACTGGACCCTACAGTAGGTTTTTAAAACCACCAAAGATGGAGACCCAAGTCAGCTCAAGTAGCATGTTGAGTTGACTCAATAGGGATGCATGCTTAACTGACTCGCACTTAACTGACTCTTTACTCGACTCGAGACTTAAGAAACGCAAAATTTCAGCCAGATTAAAAAAAAAACACACACACAAAATTGACCAATAAACCAATAAAACTTTTGTTTGTAATCTTACATGTGTGATTTTGCCTTTCAGGTTCACTCTTTAAAAGGTGGTTTTTCAAGGGTTTATTAGTAAAGACTCAAAGAATCATTTGCATGTTTAAACGGTTCTTTGCATGGTGAAATGATTCTTCAGATTGATGGAGAATGTGTTGTACATGGTTCTTTATAACCAAAAAAAGGGCTATGCTATTATTATAATGTCAATCTTTTTGGTGCTATGTAGAACCATTTTCATATCTTAGAGTGTTTATGGTTCTATTTAGCACCATTGTTGTTCCTAAAGAACACTTGAAGAAGCATCTTTATTAAAAGTGTACTCAGTGTTAATGTTTGAGGGCAATGCATTATGGCTACTGTAGCGGGTTAATCTTATTACCTTGGCAACAGTAGTCACTGCAGCGATGCAATTTATTTGTTGTTTGTTTAATAAATGAGCAATAAATGCCAAATACTTCACAGGCATTCCACTTTAATTCATCCTTACTCTGGCCCTGGAGCTATTTACAGGGAAAGTGATCTGGAGGCAGAAATCAGGGAAGGAAAACAGCAATAATACAGTAATACTAGTCTCCTCAACACTCGGCAGTGGCGTCAGGTTCACTACAGTAATATTACTAAAGTAATATTATGAGAACCTTCAGACAGTGCGAAGCACTACATGCAATAAATGCAGTGTTTAAAGTGGCAAAACTAGCAATAGCTAATTTAGTTTTTTCTAATTCTTTCAAAACGTATTAAAACTTCCACTGGATTAGCTTTTACACTAGCTAGCATACTTATAACCTACAGACTAACCAACTGTTTCAAGTTGTTTTGCCTGTTTATCTGAAGCACAGTATTTACTCCGGCTAGCACTTCAGATCTGGATGCTTTTCTGGAATTAAGGTCTCGTTATTTAAAGCCGTGTCAAAACTAACATGTGCTACTTATAATGAGACTGAATTTCTCTACTAAATACTAGAGACTCCACTCAGATTTGCACCTCAATTCAGACTCTCATAAAGCCGCTTGTGAACATCTCTACTGTGAACACTTACTGGCCACTTTACTAGAATCCCCTATCTTGTTTTGCACTTTGGCTAGAGGCTATGGCTCGTTTTCTTTTTCACGTAAAATTTGTCTTAGTCATTCTCTGGAGCTTCATCAGGACCATTACAGGCAACAGTCTGTAGCTGTAAACCCACAGCATGCAACTATATGGTTGGTGTTTCTGATAAAATGGCCAGTGAGTGTAGCTGCATGGTAGGTGTACCCAACTCCAGCTGAATCTTGTTGTTTGTAGGTTCACTTCCTTGTGAATGAACGTTACTGGGCCTCCCCAGTTCTGTTTCCTGTGTCATGTTTCAGCATGTGTCCATATTCAAATCTTGCTTTGGCAACTGTCTGATAAGGTAAAGCCCCATCTGCAGGTGGCAGCTTTACAGGGCCCATTTCATAAAAACCAAATTTTCCTCACTTTTGTTAAATAATTGTAATAAATGTAGTCGTCCATGTGGTCCATTTTTTAAGAGACATGAGCTGTAAAAACACCCCGTTTTGAATTTGTTTATGTGATGTCATAAAAGCCAATACATTTACACATATCTACCAATTCTGACTACAGTAGCTTAGCTCCACCCATTCACTTTGAAGTTATTATGTGTGTTTTTGATTAATAGGGGACCTATTATGCTCAAAATTTCATTTTTGAGGTCTACTAGAATAGATTTACATGCTTCAATGTACCAAAAACACATTATTTTCTCATACTGTACATTCTATTCAACCTCTGTCTGAAATGCTGTTAGAGCTCCGGTGTCTTTAAGCCCCATCTCCCAATGAGCCTAGTGTGCTCTGATTGGTCACCTCGACCACTTTGTTCTGAATTGGTCAATCTCCAGAGCAGCTCCACCCTTATCACGTTCCGCCCCTGTCCTGCAGTCAGCAGACAGACCCTTCTCTCCTGAGCAGCTGTAAACTCCGCTGTGGCTGTTTTTCCAGCGGCGGTGGTTCTGCGGTATCACTTTAAACCAGAATCCGATCATGAAAGTCTGGTAAGCGTCTTCTCCACACGGCTACAACACTTAACAAACTCTTCCTGGCCTCCAACAGCTGCTGTGCGCTGTGTGAGAGTGTGCCAAGCTTGCTGGTAGGCAGGCAGAAAGGAAAAGGGCTGGCGTTTCAGGCAGCTGAGAAAAGTGGTTTCTGTAAGAGACAGTTATTCCCTCTGGCGTTCACTTTGAGCTTTGTAACTTTGCAGATCGTTCACATGCATAAAAAGCTACATAACACACTAAAGGGAATGGAAAAACCAGAAAAGCATAATAGGCCTCCTTTAATTAAGGCGCAATTCACAGCCCCCAAACAGAACAGAGGCTATTAACATAAATCAGTAAGTAAGGCATGGTAACAAAAACAGCCTGAAAAATGTAGGATAAGGACCTTTCAATGTAAAAATGTAAACATTCACTACTGGTCCAATTGCCTCTTTTGCCACATTTACTGAAGCTAGCTGTATGCAATATTTTAAATTTCTACTGCTACTTGCGTACATTGAAAATATGTATGGAATTACATTACTTGGATAGAAAATAAACAGCATTTTGGACAATATATTACAAAGCCATATGAAAAACAACTTTATTAAGGCAATTTCAAGTTCAGTACATTGACGCCTTACAGAGCATTCATACATTTCAATCACTCCAGTATAAAAGAAGAAAGAAGAGTGATGGCTTTCCACATATATAAAGCAATAAACAAAAACACTCACTGTTTCTCTTGTTCACAATATCACACAATATGGAACAACAGGAGGCAAAAATCTTTGGTTTATTTCCAGGTGCATATCAGATATTATAATGCACTTCTGGTGAAGTTTTCCCTATTTTGCGTTTGCCAACATCTATTTTCTCACATGACTTGAGAAAAATGACAAATTTGAACAAAACAATGAGTATAAGAGATATATCATGACATTTTTTCACATGCGCAGTTCAACCTCTGACAGTTCCAAGGCTCTCTATCTGTGAAACATTTAAAAAATGTTTGCAAAAGATTTCCACTAAAACACACTCGTCAGCATCTGTTCACTCAAAAATATTAAACGATACACTCATAACTCCATACACCAAAAACAGCAATGACAGTAACCTAAACAACACCTACAATAATTCTAATAATAATAACAGAAGCGGAATAGCCAAGGCCGTGTTAGTTTCTGATGTCTGTATATAAGGCCCCTCCGTTAACCGAGCCATGCTCTGCCCACAAACACATTCTTTCATAGCATGTTGCTAGGCTGGTCAAACAAAAATCCCATTCAAAATAAGAAACTGTAGCATTTTGTCAAAAATGTGTTATTAATTTCAGAAATTTTGTTTGCGAGTGAAAGGTTACATTAATACATGCAATGTGTGAAATCAACATAACGTTAGCAAGGTGGCAAATTCGTTGTTGTTTCCAATTTGCCTAGTTTTGATTAGCGTCAGCAAAAAGTCCAGCTCGGTAGCGTAGCATTTTAATTGTAAACTCAATGTTAATATTGATATGTTCATTAATTAAATCCATGGGTAATTTAAAGCATCATATTCAATATATCTAGGGCAGTTTTCAGTTGTGCCAGAGGGGGCGACAAAGGCCAAGTTTTACAGACAACAACAAAAAAAAGTTGTTTTGAGTCAAACTAGTCAAAGAATGATAAGTCTGTCGCAGTTATTTTTCAGCGTGTTAGAAATCGTATCTGTTTTTTCCATCTTTAAAAAGTCGACTGTATGGAAAGACATCGCAACGACTTAGCATTAAGCTAACATTAAGAATGAAAAACTCTGTTTCTGATTGTGTTTTACACCCATGTGACACACAGGTAAATAGAGTAAAACCAGGACTGGAGTTTCAGATTAAGGATCAGAGCGCAGAGTGCCCTCATCGATAATGACCGATAAATTGACAACTTGGCGCCCCACAGGACAAATCTAAGCTTTAACCTATTTTCATTAGAGTGAATGGGATTTTCACCAACCTTGCAACAGCATCTACAAAAGAACGTGTGTGGACTTGGTCAGTTCCTTAAGAATTCCAGGTTGAGTCAAATACTGCTTGATATGTCATTAGACAATCACGTCCTTAACCTTACAGATTTGGGTTGATATAAAGACAGTGAAAACCTTTCTGAATGAGCGCAGACAACCCTGACAGAGTAAATGGTCCATGAAACTAAGACACACACACACTCAAAAGTCATCTCTCTCTCTATTATTAACTGCTACATCTCTTTCTGTGCACTATGTACACACGGCTAGAGTGACTGGGACTTCCACCTATATTTCACAATACCTGTATAATTAAATGGTTGAGATGTAAACAAAGCCACTCAGAGTGGTTTGGTGTGAAATCGTTCACATCAGAGTTGTTCACAGTGGTGGTGATAGGGAACCGGACATCCACCTCTAAAAGCTCCCTCACAAAAAGTTACTACGTGTAATGATTATGAATACCCAGTCTAATTCCTGAGACATTATTTTATGATAATTTTGAGAACGTTTTGACCTAAAACCTATTTTTTGCATCCATTCAAAGCAGAGAGGTACAGAGAGGGCGTTGTGAGGCAAAACAGTCCCCAAAGAAAACTTATTTTTTCAGATTCACCACTATTTCACCATCATTAACATCACATAAAAAACTCAGAGGACACGTGTAGGTTCAGTGGTTGTTTTGGATAGTAAATCAAATGGCTATATTTGCTTTGTAGACGTTGCAACCCCTGGTTCCTGTAAACCACCACTGTAAATGAATCAGAGTTGAATCATTTAATATTAAACCACTCTGAATGGCATTGTCTACATATCAGCCACTGCATTATGCAACATTTATTAAAAAGCGGTGAAATTCCCTTTCAAAGCAGAGTAGTGCTTGTGTGAACTGTGAGATTTGAAGAGGTATTGGCCTTTTGTTTTGATGCAAGGCTGCTGTACTTACTGATACAGTAAAACAAAGAAAGATCTAATTCATATTTACAAAAGGACACGGGAGCAATGGGAGAAAAAAAAGTGCCTCGTTGGGGCTCACCAACTTTCACCAAGAATGAATAAGTTAAACATCAAACGAACGAGATACGTCCAAGAAAACGAACAAATAATGATGCACTCATAAACATGGCCCTGACATTACAATCCACACCAACTGGCAGAATGCACCACACAGTTACTGGGCATAAAATTGAGTAAATCTGTTGAATGGATCGTCACCAGACATGAATAACAAACATGAATACTCTTCACGGCTGGATATCATGAGCGGGTATACACGTAAGTATGACACGCGAAGACCTACGGATCTGTCCTGTTAAATTTCTTCAGTTATTTCCTGAAAACACACAGAGTGCAGTGCTGAGTAAATGTCATTGAAGCCACACAAAATACTAAAAGTGCTACTGACACCAATTTGTGCTCGCTTGAAAGCACACAATGCGAACACAAAGTAAAAGTAGCTAAAAAAACACTTGTTAATTGAAAAAAAAAAACACGTCGACAAAGTCCAATCGACTTTTGCTTACAACGTCCCATGCAAGTCAATGCCCTCTCAGAGGCTCCACACACCATACATCCACCTAGCATACCATTCACCCATTCACAAAAATCAACACGAACACCATACGCTGTAATAAAATAGCAAAATGACAATAAAATAAGGAGAGTAATATAATAACAAAAATAATCATAGTAAAAAGAACAAATGGAGGCATTTGCCTGATAGTGGAGGACCCCCATAAAGAGGGAGGGGTCCTGGGTCACAGGTCAAAGACACCAGAGAGGCTAACCCTGTTAGCGAGTTTGTCATGGCCTCTCTGACAGTTGTGGCGTGTGTATACACTGATGTTATCAGTAAGCTGTGTTTGGATTTGTTACGTTATTGGTGTGGAAGTGTGAGGATGTAATTAGCATAGATTCAGATAAATAATACATTATTTTTCAGAAAAAGCTACGTATGGAGCTGGATGCTGTGCAGTAATGGGTTTGACAAGCGGGTCTGCTCGAACTCCAGCCCGTGGTCAGCCTGGAGAGCCTGTAGGGACACACAGGTGCTACCATCGGCTCAGCTTATCTCATCCCTGCAGTAAGGCCTGTGTTTGTGTGCATGAGTGTGTGTGTGTGTGTGTGTGTGTGTGTGTGGGAGAGGCAGGGGTTTAGGTTTGGTGTCATGTGTGGTAGAACTTTTCGTTGTAGCGGTGGATGGTGACACAGCCGTGGTAGGCGATGGGCCGGGGCATTGCCGCCACACCAGTGATGATGCCGGTGGAAGGATCGTAGCACAGGATGGTGTCCGACGCCTCTCCACTTTCACCTCGACCTCCCAGGATAAATATCTTCCCGTTACACACAGACATGCCACAGCTCTCCTACACAGAGAGAGAGAAGGACAGAAAAGACATTGCATAAATTGGAAATCACAATGCATTTTAGATGCTGAGAAATTAGTGAATTCATAACTCTAATACTGTAATATGTTACTGATGGGTTGCCTGGCTGTCTCATTAATAGACTTCAACTACCACAGAATGCAGCAGTCTATGTGCTTATCAGGAGAAAAAGTTTAAGCATATTAATGTGGTTTTATTCAGTTTATACTGTTCTGCATTGACTTCAAGGTCTTGCTTATGACATTTAAAGCTCTTAAAGTCCTAATTCCAGCATATCTTACTGATCTGTTGAAGCATTATAGCCCGTCCAGCCACTTCACTCAGGATCTCTTACAGCCCAGTTGGTGGACTTTGTTCCTTATACAGCTCCCAAACTTAATTTTGTCTTTTAAATTATGTGAAATGGTGAATCGTGCTTAATACGACCAGGCATATGTACTAACAAGAAAAACTCATTTTTGATTTCAGGTTGACTTTAGGACAGCGACAACTGTAAGTAACTGAAAAGCGGCTAGCACCACTGCCTGACACACAAAAGACAGAAGGTTTTACTCCTTGACCAGGCAAGAACACTACTGTTATAACAAAAATAGGACTTGGCTACATTCATCTACCATCTAGATAAGAAAGTCTAGATAAGAGTGTATGCTAAATATGAAAATGTAAATGTATGCAATAACAGAGAGAAAGACAAAAGCAGAGCATACAGAGGTGACTATATTATTAAAACCAATAACTTCTTGAGGGCACATGAGCTGCAGGAATTGTGTCTACTTCAAGTGTACATGGTGAAAGTGTCTTGACTTCAGTGTCTTCTAGGCTTCGGGCAAAGGTAGTATGGCCTCTTCTACACTAGTCTTCTACACTAAAATGACCTAGCTAGCTTCTGTGTCTTCTAGACTTTGGCTATTGCAATCTAGGTAGTTTCAATCAAACGTCTGATCAATCAGAGCTTCATTGCTATGGTTGCAGTCCAAGGCCTGAAAGCTCCGGTCAGGCCTCCAAACACGGAATGACGGTGAATACGTTGGTACAATATAGCGACTGTTCATAGCCTCTTTTGTTGTTGTTTATGAGCATTTAAAAACCACATTAGCCTTCATGTGAAGGTTATACAACGTAAAATCATTGTTTTTGGGCGTGAATAGGCCTTTAATGTTATTTTAATAGTATAAGTCTAGTGTATGCATAGTATGCTACACCAGAAGAACATGATTAACCATTGTTTTATTTCATTTAAACTGGTTATCAACTAAAGAAAAGTACACAGAACACGAATGGAAAGCTCCCTGCACATCAACAAGCATTAATAAACTACACTTCAAACTGAGTCAAGTACCTGTTTACTGAAGGTGTGGACCACATGCATCCAGTAGTCCTCTGTGGGGTCGTAGCAGTAGATGGATTTGGTCAGGCCTCCGGACACGTAGATGAGGTTGCTGAGGGATACGGCTGTGATGCAGCGCTTAGCGATGGGGATGTTGGCCCTTAGCAACCAGCTGTCTGACTCCGGGTCATAACACTGGACCTGAAAGAGGACAGATATGATGACTTTAATAAAAAAAAAAAAAAAAAAACACGTAATAATAACAGCTCTTCAAGGGTTCTTTAGTAAAGAAAGGGATCCAAAAAGGGTTCTTCTATTGTTACAAGCTTGACATCATCACAATAGCAGAACTCTTTTTGGTGCTATATAGAACCCTTTTCAAAAAGGTGCTATATAAACCATCTACAGCATATTCTCCATCAATCTGAAGAACCCTTTCATGATGCAAAAAACCCATTAATAATGCAAAGGGTTCTTTAGTGTTTTATATAGTGTCTATATAGAATTATTTTATTTAGTAAAGAACCCTTGAAGAGCCATCGTTTTTGAGAGTGTACTGTCATGTCTGTGTACTGACTCCAGAGGCCTCAAAGCTCTCCTGAAGATGCAGCTTTATGGGTTCTAGTGCTCCATTAACCTACTATGTCAAGCTTGAGACTTACATCAACCTGGAGCATTCTTAACGTTCCTGAGCTTCACCAAACATAACAAACGCAGCCACGGTTTCTATGTTAACCTAGATTGAGATACTCAAGCTGATCCTTGTGCACATGTGTATGAAAGTGGTGTTTATAATGAACAGCAACATGAGTCACAAGGAGGAGCCGAGAGGCTTGTTTTTCAGAGAAGAAACAAGAGATCATACTGTGCAAATATATGTAGAAACTAAAGCCTTTATAATGGTAAAAATCAGCGTTAGTATTTAATGGAGTAATGGTTGCCTTTAATTAAAAAAATGAATGTGTTCTTAATATCTATGCAATATGACTTGTCTCCTCTTCTTAAAAGCCATATTTTTGTGGTGTGACTGCCACCACAAATGTCACAAAGAAAAAAAACTAAGTACAAAATGAACCAGAGGGGTCAACCTCCAACAGAAGACGGTCCCTGAGTGGTCTGGAGCAGTGCACAGATTGGTTCATGATCTGAAATCCCAATCTTAACCTGGTAAAAGATGATCTACTGCTGTAATATTGAAAATCCAAGGTTAGACTGTACTAAGCTTGAGGTTAGCTGGCTGAGCAAGAAACCCTGCTCTGTGAAAAGGCCCCTGGTCCTCAATACAATACATGGTTTTCCTTCACCAATGAAACAGAACTAGAAACATATTTAACTCCTTAATCTGAAGGCCCTCAAGTGGGTCCACACTTCAGTTCCTGACTCTCATAACTATATTCATACACATTAGTTTCATAGTTGTCAAATAATTCATAGTAGTTACTAAGTAATAAGCCTTCGTAGCAGTTTAGAGCAATAGTTTACACAATTTTTCCATTAATCTAAATGTGTTGATCAGCTTAACATTTGGGCTAAGGGGAAAATTTTGCACCAAACTATTGCTGTAAGGGGTTAAAGAAGGTTCAGCCTGCTAAAAACACTGCCTGCTTGGGCTGGTGAAGATTACGAAGGGACCCAGTTGTTTATGGAATGAGACACACACACACACACAGCTGATAAAGAGGTGGGCCTTTGGTTCTATTTCCATCCTCATCCTTCACTGTGGTGGAATGGGCGAGTGGAGAGAGAGAAGCATGTTTGTGGAGGAGGGGAGCAGCTGGGGACAAAGGATAGCCTGAGGTCCAACGGCACAGAGAGCCAAGCAGCGCGGGAACATGACTGTAGCCATTTCAAACTCAAAACGGCCGCTCAACACGGCAACCCACTACACTCCAGCGTTTCCCTCCATCCAGACACGCTGAGCTGCGGCAACCAATCAGCACAGACCGACAGCAGTTAACCCCTTTAACCCTAGACTCAGTTATAATCTTATGATTTACTGTTCAGGAACTACTAGTGGTGTAACACTACACAAATTTCATGATATGTACTGAGGATACAGAAGTGAAAAATGCCAAAATTAAGTCTAATTGCCAAAACAAGACTGTAGCGGCTAGTAATGATTTTTAAATAAATGTATATATACACGGTGTAAATGATTGCCTTCTGTAGGCATGGGTGGTCTATACCTGAATAACTGCACTTTGGTGTAATACTTTATTATTATTTTGTAAGATCTGTACTTTACTTGAGTATAATTGAAGATGAACTTCTACTTTTTTTTTATAGATCCATTCAAACCTTCAAAATACTCGTTACAAATCTTAAAGGCCTTGAGATTTTCTCTTTTTCTCTTTCCAGTCAATTGAGTTTCTGTGCATTTTATTTTTTTGTTTTTATTAAAACATCCAGCCTAATTAATATAAGTGTAAAATGAAACTGAAAATGAATATGCCAATTTGTCTTTGTGTGACGACCATTACCACTGATCAGCGCCACCAAACAAAGAAAGCTTTTAATTTACCTGTTAACGCTTAAAAGCCCACAAAAAACCTGGCTATTTCTGCTGTTTAATCTCCATTAATAATGTGATTTCTTCGTGCTGTTGCATTTACTTGAAACATAAAGAACGTGATCCAACAAAAAATGGTACATTTTTATCTCACAAACTTACTGTTTAAACAAGAAAATACATGAATTAAATATATGTCACATATCAGCTGGATTTATTTGTTCCACTGATTAAATAAGACAGTAATAAGCACTTACTAAATCAAAATGAGCTCTGAATGAGCTTGCGTGCTCGCTTGGAAAGAAACACAGTGCATTCAATAATGCAGGCAGCCTCTTGCATCTTTTATACAGTGATGACCCAACAGCACACAGAAAACTCTAATTCTATTCACTAACACGTTTCATTCTGGCCAGAGTGGATGCACCGTAATACAACGAGTTTAAGGGAAATAACTTTAAATCTGAAAATTTCCAAATTCTCAAAAAAGATCAGCAGCAAGATTTAAAATGTTTGAATGTCAAAACTTTTCAAAGATTTTCCACACAGTAACCAAACTTTCAACTTAGTTCAGTTCACCTTTTACCTGGAGGGTGGAAGAAAAGGATCTCAAGAGTATTCCTCGCTCTCTGAGTTTAGGGAGAATCGAGAGTTTTTTTTAGTTCAGTTTTGAGGGCTCTCAGTTTAGTTCATCCTTATAAGCCTCCTCTCAAGGTTTCTTCCTGTTTCCCTAGGGAGTTTTTCCTTGCCACTGTCGCCACTGGCTTGCTCATGGGGGCTCGGACCCGGATTTCTTTTCTTTTTAATGCTCATTTCCTTGTAAAGCTGCTTTGTGACAACACCGGTTGTAAAAAGCGCTTTATAAATAAACTTTACTTACTTACTACTACTTACTTTAACTTCACATTGGCACACTGGTCTGGCAACACGGTGATTGAGGGTTCAATTCCCAGTCCCCTTGACCAGTCACTTTCCTTGTTTTCTGCTTTTCCCCCTTTACTTCATTCCTTGTCCAATTTGTTTTTCCCAGCTCTTAGTCTCTTTCATTTTTTTCTTCTGAGTTGCGTATTTCCCCCACTCCTCAGTTGCTTTGCGCTGGAGGCCATCCTCTCTTGTTCGCTAGGTGGTTCATCCCTGAGCGCTCCTGACTACTAACATAAGGGTCATGAGTTCGATTCTCGCTCAGGGCGAACCCCCTGGCATGTAACAATAACATTCCTAGTAACTACTAAATTATATATTCGTACCGTCAGAGCATTCCAACCATTAATACATGAACTGCAAGAAAAGAAAAGTAGTTATAAGAGTGAGAGGCCACAATGTGGACCCACACACAACCCCTTAGGGATTAAAGGGTTAACAGCGACGACTTCACCGCCTAAGACTTCCTCCATAGCAGGCAGTCACAGACTGGTGGCATGAAGATGCTCTGAATTCCAGCCGCTTGAACAAACAAACGGAAACCAAACATGCTAGATTCAGTGTCTGGGCAGCGTGGGTTTGTGGTTTCATATAGTCTAAACGCCACAAACACTTCTCTTGCAAAATCTCATAAATATTCGATACCACAAGGCTCTGTCTGTCTGCTGGAGTCAGACAAAAGCTCTGCTGTTGAAAGGTCATAAATCAACAATTAACCGCAGTGCATAGCTTTTGAATACTTATATGCCTATGAATACTTCATGCTTATGAAAAGCACAGTGATATGCTGGAGATTCTAATGGAAGTCACAGTTATTTTGTACAACAACAAAAGCACATAATTTAATATGAATTACTTCTCACTTCCAGCTTATTAACAAAACTGCAGATTCCAAACTTTCAAGCGATGCCACATTTCCTTGTTCATGTTCTTTCATGATTTGATTAAATAGATCGAAAGATATTATTGCGTTCAGTGCTGTTTTGCAGACGGACAAAACATTGTTCATGTTTTTCGCATTGAAATAATAATAATAAAAAAAAAACCAGTCAATAGAAAATGTACACTGAATGTAAACATCCTCTATCTTTTCGCCATCTGAACAGACTTCAGACTCCAACTAATTCATTAAAAACTGTGTAATTGATTGTATAATTTTATAATTACATTTATATTGTGGAGCGACAAGGATAACTCTACACTTCTAAGGGTTAAAGTCAGACACTAACTAAAAGACAGGATGTAGATTAGTATCGAAACAGCCTCAAGCCAAAACCAGGCGAACCGGATTTGAGACAAACTGTATCATCAGGGTCCCCACAAATATCTGTGTCTGGGCCCTGTGGAGCGCTTCTCTCCATGCAGTCACCTGGAGAACATATCAGCAGCGGCCTGACAGATCCAGGTCAGACTGAGCTTACAGCAGACCACCATTAGGGGGCAGCACCGAAGGCATTTGCTGAAACAGCCTGGCTGGGGCTTTTGTCTTGCTGGAGGCAAAGTCAGGCCTCAGCACACTGAGACAACATTATATCTCTGCAACGGAAAAACAAACAGTCTGGTGTCGCAGAACAATAGAGGGGAGCTGGCAAAGGCGCTTACAGTCCCAGCAGGTAACGCTGTTCTCCTGACAAACTGTCCACCAGTTTCCATGGTAGGAACAGTGAATATGTTCTCCACTACCATCTGCAAATGCCAGAACCATATATATCATCATACATGAAGTGCAGCTCTCTGGCACCTTGGAGTTACTGGTAACTAAGAAACTACTCAACAGTAGCATGCAGTGTCCCCAGATGACCGCCAGGAAGGACATTACGCATCAGAGACTTCTCTTTAGTCTCTAATCAATAAATGTTGCATACAGTATAAGAAAACTCATGGAATTAGGTGGTGACCAATAAAGCCACAAATAAATCAAACCGCATATTCTTTTATAGAAGGTCAGTGATGTACTGTGAATTTTTTGCATCCAAGTCCATTATTGTCCTATTGATTATAATGAATAAATAGAATTAATTAATAAATTATTATTGTTATTACTACAGTTTAATAAATACATGACACATCACATTATTCTACAGTACCTTCTTTATGTGAATACAATTTCAGGGCAATAAAATCTATTCATTTCACCCATTTTTGCTTCCTAGTCTAAAAATATCAGGTGGTGTCTCCATCCAACCATATATGCAGAAAAAACCTCTAGGAAAAAACATAAAAATGTTTTATTATTATAATAAAGTTTATTTATTTAAAAAGTATAACTTTCAAGGACAAAGGATTATACCTCTAAGGGGTCTAAGTACAAAACTAGTTTATACATGTTTTAGGTTGTCATACACAGTAATCATAAATAACTTTAAAATATATTATTTTTTTATTAATGTGTGGTTGCGCCACCTGACATTTTCTGGTTGGTAAAATTGATTATCCTGTTGATAAAAAGAACTTATACTATTATAAAAGCTAACACAATGAATAGATGCTTGCAAATTCAGAAATGCACATCATATCAATTTTAATAAGCTCATTTTAATGATCATTTTAAAAGCTTCGTACATCATTGACCCAAAAACAAATCTTCTATTTTTCATTATTCAAAGTAGCTCCCCTTTGCCTTGCTCACTCTTGGCACTGTATCTAGCAGCTTCATGAAGACCTGAGATGCTTTCCAACAGGGCTGAAGAAGCTCCACATATGCCTGAAATTACGTTTTGTTGAAGCATTTTTATGTTTAAAATGTTTGTCCTGGAAATAAATTCCTATATAGACACCAACTTCACTATTTATCTCTCTTAGAATCAAATTTGAAGCCTTTAAATCAAAATGTAAGCAGTATACACTGCCTGCCGAGGTATGTGCATCTAATATAAAGCCAAAGAATCTGAACTGTGACTTTTATTGAAGATTAATGATCTATTACAGCCCTACAGTGGATCCTCCTAGAACTATGAGTCACCCTAATGGCTTATGAAGTGCGCCATGCTGTCAGAGTGATCTGGATCTGCGTCATTAGTTTACTCTGAAGGTTAAATATAGCCGTTTGGATCATTTGGGCGGTTCTCTGCGAGGTTTTGGTAGTTGAAAGCTATGCCACCCTCACCTTATCAGAGCAGGTGTTGTCATCTGGGCCTCCGCCGATGACGAAGAGCTTGTTGACGCAGCTGGCCACAGCGGGGGAGCTGACCGCCTCCTTCATGGGAGCCACTTCCGTCCAGCGGTTGGAGAAGGAGTCGTAGCACTCCACGCTGCTGAGGCGAGACTGACCGTCAAAGCCACCCACAGCATACACCTGCAGAGGGATTAAAAATGAATTTCATATTGCATGTTCCAAGGCATACATTTCATGTTGCCTATAAAAACTGACAAAAAGTGTATCTAAAAGCTAAAAACAGTAGTAGAAGCCATTTTGAAGCTTGAATATCCTTCTCTTTTTTGAATTTCCATAGATAACAGTATGTCATACAGTGTCAGAAACCAGTAAGTAAGTCTATTTGAGATTTAGCAACTGGACACAGTTTGAGGCAAGTTTGTGAAGGTATGCAGTTTACACAATGCTAACTAGTGGCTATACACCGATCAGGCATAACATTATGACCACCTCCTTGTTTCTACGCTCATTGTCCATTTTATCAGCTCCACTTACTATATAGGTGCACTTTGTAGTTCTACAGTTACAGACTGTAGTCCATCTGTTTCTCTGATACTTTGTTAGCCCCCTTTTACCCTGTTCTTCAGTGGTCAGGACCCCCATGGACTGCAGTAACACTGACGTAGTGGTGGTGTGTTAGTGTGTGTTGGGCTGGTACGAGTGGTGCTGCTGGAGTTTTAAACACTGTGTCCACTCACTGTCCACTCTATCAGACACTCCTACCTTGTCAGTCCACCTTGTAGATGTAAAGTCAGAGACGATAGCTCATCTGCTGCTGCACAGTTTGTGTTGGTCATCCTCTAGTCCTTCATCAGTGGTCACAAGACGCTGCCCACAGGGCGCTGTTGGCTGGATATCTTTGGTTGGTGGACTATTCTCAGTCCAGCAGGGACACTGAGGTGTTTAAAAGCTCCAGCAGCACTGCTGTGTCTGATCCACTCGTACCAGAGCAACACACACTAACACACCACCACCACATCAGTGTTACTCCTCATAGCTCCAGCACAAAGCTAAAGAAGTAACCTTCAGGCATCTCTCAACTGACTGACTGAAGTAAGTGAAACTGTGTACATTAGACTTTTTCCGTGAAAGTATCTATTAAATAAACAATGAAACAAACTCTCACTGTTTACAGACACGTCTCTTTGGGTTACGTCTGTTTGGGTTCTGAGGAAATGAAGATCTAGGATAACAACAGGTAGCTGAAATGAAGCAGGTCCATCAGGTAGAACAAGAAGTGTCCATCCATTCCACCTCTCTTTACGCACATTACATACAAAGTCTCTGAAGTAAATGATACAACTACACCCACAAAACACACCTATGTGCTCATCCCCCCACGCTGGTCTCTGTGTCAGTTTCGAGTTGTAATTAGGCAAAGAGATGTCGTCAGCTGATAATACACAGGACAGATAAAGGTGCTAAACAGAGACAGTGTGGCTGCAAAAGTCTGTTAAAGATAACATCTGACTTTATATGACACTAAGCCTTTAAATAAGTCTGCCTGTTAGATACAGGTACATAATGTACATCTTGCCTGTAGACACTTATTAGCAGCAGAAACATTGATTAATGGCACTTGAAATGTATCACAGTTGGTCAGGAATATGATTCACTAAATCTATGTAGCAACCTTAGCTTATAGGAATAGATTGATGAAATTCAAATGTGTACAGCTTTCCCTGTACAGGTGTAGTCGATAAGCCATGCGAAACTTTGCAAATCAAAACCTTTTTTGGAGAAGTTTGGATATATTGCACATAAAATATGTGAATAATTGATTTGTCCAGCCATAAACTTTACAAACGTAGTGTATTGCCTTTCATTTAGTTGTTAGCTGCGAAGCTTTTAGTTCGCTAACTAGCAAGCTGGCAGAGTAAACAGTTGGAGTAGTTTGCAAACTAAAGCCCAGCATATCAAATGTCATCGTTTTGAAATGTTAAGCATTTCAAAGTATTTTGTCGCTTCAGCCTACGAACAGCTTTGTCTGCCATTTATGGTGTGGTCTGAAAAGGAAAAAGAGTCTGTTCTCAATGAGTGCGTTTACATGCACTTAATCCGATAATTGCAGAAAATTTTGATCAGATTTTGTAAGTAATCTGATCAATGCGTTTACATGCACTTGAGTAATCAGATCAAAACTCCAGGTCTACATGAGTCAGACAGTAATCAGATTTCTGCTTTGCAACCAGCCAATAAACTCACAGAAGACGAAAGAATGCAAAACTCAAACTTCATGCTGTTTTTTTTTAAACACATCGTTTTTTTAAAAACACAATTTCATCAACTTTACCTGAAAATATGAACATATATTATCTAGAAGATGAAGAATATTCAAATCCCTCATTTCATCAAGCATGTATTTCGTTTCAGCGTCGCTCCAAAAGTGTTTTGCTGCGTCTCGCGGTGACGCTGCTTACTTATTCCCGGTACCGTGGTCTGTTCTCACACATGTGCAGACTGAGAAATCCGAAAGAAATCAGAATAAGAGTTTACAAGCACTGAGAAAGCTGATTACTGAGCTAAAATCCAGCTCTCTTTATCGGATTTCTTAATCAGATTTGAAGACCTTACTCGCATCTAAGAAATCGGAATGTGCTGTTTACATGACCATTTGAATAATCAGATAACTGCAGAAGTCTGATTATGATCAGATAACTAAGAGCTGTTCTGCTGAAGTCGACAGTAGTGTTCACTCGACCCCTCAAAGGGGATCCCCCCCATCAAACACAAGTCATTTGAGCGAAACCACGTAAGCAAGTCAGTTGGCGATTAGTAAAATGACTCATATCCAAGAAAACAAAATTTCCAGCTTTCCCTTATTATTTGAAATAAAAGAGTTTAATGTAATATGTAAGCATTGTTAAAGTTTCAAGATATGCCATTCACTCCCCAGTCCATACAGTCTATATATTTTCACTGTCCAAAATAGTAACTTTACAGGAGAAGGTAAAATAGAAAAATTAGCTTTATATAAAATGAATGTAAAGAGGATTCATTCCAAGCGATTGTGGAGCATTTCTATTGGTCCGTTCACCATGAGGTTTTCGCACAATGTTAATGACAGCCGCCGTGTTCAAACGATGTAGAAAAATGAAAACTGACAAAAGTGGAGATTCAGGGATGATGTGCAAAAACAGCCTGATAGGAAATCACTGTTTCTGTGATGTCATGAGGACAAATTCATTTGCATATATCCACCTATTCAGCCTACAGTTTAGCTCCGCCCATTCATGGTAAAGTTATAAGGAGTGTTTCAGCCTGGACTGCTTTTTGAATCAGGCACAACACAATGCAACCAATCAGAATCCAGTTCATTTGCTTACATGAGTCTTAAAGGGAAAGTAACAATTGTAAGGGGTATAGTAATTTTGCTGCTAAACTGTGGAAATGAATTCCACCTTTTATTAGACAGTCAAGCTCAGTGCACTCTTTGTGTCACGTTTCCCAGCTCTCAAATGGATTCTCACTAGCTTACGGACTTCAATTCCCAAGATGCATCAGCCAGTCACATAACCCAGCCATCCAATCATCAGTCAGTCAGCAGATCCCAGTCATCTGAATTGTAACTGTTTTCACCCGTTTGCTCTTGTATATATACCTGTCTGTCTGTGTCTCTTATTGTGAAACATTGCCTCTGTTTACCAGAGCGTACTGAGCCTTTTGTCTGTAGTTTGTTCTCTGGTTATGACCCTGTTTTACCTCTTTTTTACCAAAGGTTACCGGTTGGTTTGCTTTTTGGTTCAGGCCCTCGACTGTTTACTCGATACTCTTTTTGCCTGTTCCTATGTACCGTGTTTGGCTATTCTTGTTTTTGACCTGGTCTGGTGGTAACCCCACTGTTTCATATTATTCTCCTTTTAATAAACCATATGGTTTATTTTACATTCGTGAAAGTGTGGTTCGTCAACCCATCATTACATTAAGAAACATTTCGTAGCTCATTACCTTAGCAATCGATTAAAACCAGTGTCTCTTAGTATGTATCTTTCTAATATGATCTGTCATTTTCCTATATGATTTTAAAATAGTAGTCAGAATTTCTTGTATTACTGTTAAGATTTACCACCTCTCTGTAAAGCACTTTGAAAGAAAAGTGCTATATAAATAAACATTATTTTTTTTATTGTTACTATTATTATTATTATTATTAGTAGTAGTAGTAGTAGTAGAAAGAGGTTGGAAAATGGCCATGTAAAAATGAGTTATGACTGTTTTGGTAAAACCACACAAACGTTATAAAATGTAATAAAAATGTAGGATATGGGCCCTTCAACAGACTACTTAGCAACTCAATAACTTGGTTTAAAGTGAGTGTGTGGTGGTTTATACATGTAGTTTACACAGTGCTCATGAGTGTCCATACGCTTTCACTACTTGTTAACTACATTAGCAACAAACTTGCTTAACAAAATCAGATTTTTGCTGTAAACTGTGCACAGTAAACCATGTGGTCCTGTAAGCCACGGGTGTATTAGTCTATCACACTGTAAGCGCAACTCAAAACACACCTGAATCAAAGACACTCGGAAGTTCCGCTCCTTCCCCAGCTGCCACATGTACTGCAGCGTGGCGCAGTAAACATGTTGACCCTAACGGATCAGCACTGAAAACCGGTCCGACCGGAGGCCACGCTAGAACATGCTGGAACACAGGCAGGCAACGTGCTGCTCACGCGAGGCTCAAAGCCACGTGTTAATGAAGACTTCTTTGTTCTGTTTCAGGGTTTACAGAGTCTGAAAAGAGTAAAATAAACTCTGTTGCCTTCAATAAATCTCCATATTCATAATCAACCCTTTAAATGGCTCGGAGGTTCAATTTTATCACACATTTCTACAACTTAAGAATAAGTCAGTCAGTTTGCATTGTGTTATATATTATATATTATATTACTGGGATTTTAAGGCTTAACCCCAGAAACTTGAGGCTTATAAGTCAGCAACTGCTATAAAATGCTATGAAAGTTGTGAGAATGAGGAATTGAAGTTGGGGTTTAAGGGGTTACGGCGGCTATGAAGGTTCTGGATTTAGGCCGGGACATGCGCATAAGTGTCCTTTTTTTAATGCAGTAACACAGATCTAGAGTTTCATCATACAGAGCTCAATTACAACACAACGAGGCCTCTAGGCTTCTCTTTCCTGAACAATCTGGTAAGAAATAGGACATAAATTTATATTTGATTTATCTGTGCGCCAGACAAATTGGTGATTTACAGGTGAGTCTAATTATACCTCTGGCTCCAGGGTCAATATATATATATATAAACAGTCACAGTCTCGATAACAAAGCTGAACAAACCACAGAGTGATCTGCTTATCAAGTGATCAGTTCTGAGGTACAGCACAAGTCAAAGGTTTGTCTTCATGTTAATGGTACTTCTATCTACAGGCTTATGCTTATGAATACAAATAATAAATGGATGCCTTTGTATGAATTTATTCCCCAAAACGGTTGCTGTTGGAAAAGCAGCCCAGGCGGTTCCTTATGAAGCCGCACTAAGGCAAAAGACGTCTATGACACCTACATAACAACGTGGCTCATTCAGTTAGAGACCAGGACGGGGAAGAAAACAAGGTGAAGGAGGAAGCTGGCAGCGGAAGAAAAGTCAGAGAAAGAGGCATTTATCAGCAGGTGGCTGGATGTAACCTACAGCACGATGTAATCTGTTATTGCACAAGCAGCTTTTGTTTCCTCATTGGCTCCAGCAAAAACAGAACATATTGCCCTGAGCCTGTTCTGAGAATGTGCCTCTCCCAGAGCAAAACAAAGCAGAAAGCACCCTATCTTTCACAACAGCAAGGGGCCAATTTGACTTTTGGATTTCAATGAGCCATTGTAACACAGGTAACAACCTAATCCATCATACTGAGACCAATTTCAGCACTTCACCACAGAGAAACATGGCCAACATGGCCACCCTATATATTATTAATGTTCATAAATAGTCATACATAGTTAAACTGTCATTTCTACACAGCAGGGGTGTCTGATTTTGTGTGGAAGTGGGGTGGAGGGGTGCGAGGGGGGCAAGGATTTAGGGGTGGGTGTGTGAGTCCCCAGAGAATTTCTGCAGAGCTAACACTAAGTTGATGCTTGCTGTGCAAAGTTAACCTAGACTTTGTTTCATAGGAAAAACTAGCTAGCTAGTCAAGTAATGTTAGAAACCTGCCTTAATTAGCTAATACGGATGTGCATTCTGTCTAATGTTGATATTTGACTGTAAATTTAATCTGTAATAGTTAATAAATCTGGTTACATAAGCCAATAAGACTTTAAGCTTGCTAAGGATGAAATTAGCAGGGCTATAAGTTTACATTCGAAAGGGATAGCACTGGGATTAGGAGACAAAGATCAGTAGCGCACACATTTAGCATCACACAGACAAATATATCTGGAAACATACTTTATCATTCAAAAATTGGGAAGTAGAGAAATAGGGAAATACGGAAAACGGTAGTCTTTAATAATAATAAGCTAACAACAGAGCTAGCTAACCGGTAATAAGCTAACAATAGAGCTAGCTAACCGGTACACCATTGGATGCTAATGAGGACTTATCATCGTCTACATGAAGTAACTTCTCCTCAGTGGATGACAGACCAGAACTATTTGTAAGAGAAATATCTCTTTTATATTTCTGACCTTGCTAACATCAGCTACAGGTTAGCCTAGTTAGCAAGCAAGCTACCTTCAAGCTACCTCTGACTTTGCAATCATGTCGTTACCAGTGCGTCCCTGGCAAAGCGCTCACGTGAAGGAACTTGTGTTTCGTACTAGCAAAGTGTACATACCTACTCACAAATATGAGAAATGCTGTCACATTTTTCCATATTCCTGTAATAGAAAGTGATGAATACCAAAACAG
This sequence comes from Colossoma macropomum, assembly GCF_904425465.1. Lineage (NCBI taxonomy): Eukaryota > Metazoa > Chordata > Actinopteri > Characiformes > Serrasalmidae > Colossoma > Colossoma macropomum. The sequence goes on from NW_023494809.1 coordinate 25,168,189, forward strand.
CTATTCTAAATCATTTTCATTAGCATTTCAGTACTGACACCTGACTCAAGTATTCATGCACATCCCTACTGGCTAGTTAGAAGAGGGGAACCCTCGGGGTCTTCTAGGCCTCCAGAGAAGGCCTAATGATTTCAGTTCTATATTACAGTACTATTCTTGTTTCATTGTAAAGTATGTTAATGTGTTTGTCACAAGCTTCAAGTGAAACATGTCATGTCTTTTAGAAGCTTCAAATGTCTGTGTTTAATTTAGACTGTCTTTTTCGAATTTTCCATTCCACCTTAAATGGTGCAGCAGTTACATTCTGGTGGCACCTATTAAGGCGGAGCAGAAAATTTGAATTCAAAGCTAACTTCAGGCTTATCCAAAATGTTTGTGCAAATCACCTTTAGCTTAGCGCTAACAAACTACGAGAATCCTATGGGGACACTAACAGACGTGACATTTATGTCCAGAATTAGAGGGCTGGCTCTAATAGTGACAGTTTGCCAATGCTAGTTAGCATGTCTAGCTGGCTAACTCATTAGATATAATGTTAGAAGACGCTAGGTAGCTATCTTGTTGCCCACTGCAAAAATCTGAAATTATTTATGGCTAAAACAGGCACTGCTGATTATAACTGCTACACTAGATTTAACCCACTTTTATCATTTGTACTGAGTTTCTGAATCTACTCTTCTGTCTTATGCTGTTATAAACAACTAGCTTCAGCAATGCATGGAATCAGATCTTCACTGCTTTTATTCACAAAAAAAGATCTGTTTTTTGGGAGGCTGATAAAATTAACTGAAAATGAAAGCTGAAGGGTGCAGGGGGTCCATCATTCAGACTCTGTACCTGTGCTCCACAGGGTTCTTCTCATAAGAAAACTGACGGTCATCAAGTCACCTATTATGCAGAACAGTTATGGAACACTAGCTATCAAGCTTTTAAGGCCAAGTGACTCACAGGGTGGAGAGAGCTAATGATGTCACTGTTTAGATGGCCAAGTGGAAAATAAGCAAACAAGGAATCTAGAGCAGAGAGAGGGAAACGCAGACCAATACGGTGGGCCAGAAAGAGTGCTGAGTGAGAGATAAACGTATAGAGCAAGACAAACAGACTGAAAGTGAGAGAGTCATGCAGACAGTTGGCGTCAAGGGCAGAAACGTGTCTGCAGGCTGAGTGAGTTTAATTAGCATGTTATGACCCCAGTGCTTGTTGTTCAAGAGGGGAAGTGTCAGTCAAGTCTAAGCAAAGATCTTCAACAACCCACAAGAGAAGACTCTGTGACAGAGGCATTTTAGTCTGGGATACTCTGTCAGGAATGCTTCACATGTAGCATGCTGGCTATTAAAGTATCAGTGTCAGTCAGACGTTTTTATGCCCCTGATTGAATAGACAATGCATAATCTTACATACATATTGATCTAATAGCTTGTTTAAAGAAACATCCCAGCTAAAACGAAAATGTTTCTATAAACATCCATGGACACTTTGCATGATTAAAGGGTTCTTTGCATCATAAAAGGGCTGTTCAGATCAATGGAGAATGTGCTGTAGATGGTTCTATATAGAACCTTTTTGAAAAGGGTTCTTTATAGCACCTAAAAGGGTTCTTGTACTGTTACACGATTGACATGGTGAGAATAGAATAATTTGTTTGGGTGCTATACAGAACCCTTTTTTTAAAAAAGGTTTTACATAGAACCATCTACCGCATATTCTTAAGAACCCCTTCATGATGCAAAGAACTGTTTAATCATGCAAAAGGTCCTATGAGAGCTCATGGTTCTTCATAGAACCATTTCCTTTACTAAAGAACCATTGAGCAACAACAAATATGTTAAGAATATGTTACGATGTCTGACAGTTTCGGTATATATATTTTATTTAAATAAAACCATTTTAGATGCAAGGAAATCTATTGTTGTAGGCTACCGGTGACCACTTCAGATGCGATGGACTAGACAGCGAGAGGTGACTGAGGGACTGCTGCTCGTTTATTTCCATTTAAAACATGACTGAAACATCCCTTACTCAGCCATTCAGCTAAAAGGTATAACATTAGCATGGTTTACACTGTTTGTGTGTCTTGTTATCTGTGCTTTTTTGTGGCTTACTATAACGGTTCTCACAAAAGTCATACCTGAGGAAGAGATTCAACCAGTATACTGGATTAACTGGTATGCTCCCCTCCACTAGCTCTGAGAAAATGCCAGGCTGCATCACAGCAAAGAGAAAATAAGGAAACACTTCTCTAAGTAGGTTTGGATAATTTCATCTGCTCTTCGTTAACCTAGTTGCGAAACTGAATACAAATGATTACAGTATACACAAGGAAGTCGGAGCAGCTGATGTAATATAAGTTGGTGGTGCTGTGCATGCCATACAAGAACATTTGGTTCCATGAAAAACAGTGGACGCTTCTGTGACCAAAGGTTCTGTGTCAATCCATCCATTCAAGCCATGAACCACCGAAGAACGTTTATCTGAGTATATGTGGAGCTGTACCTTGCCCAGCAGCACAGCCATTTTGTGTCTCCAGCGGCCCTTGTTGAGCGAGGCCACACGGATCCAGATGTTCAGTTGAGAGTTGTACATCCACACGTCCCTGCTGTTGATGCGTCCACCTGAAACAACCACACAGTATTTTGTTGTATTATACAGTCATATGCAAAAGCATCAATGGCCCTGGTCAAATGACCAAGCTCACTGATGGCCTACAGAGTGTACAGAGAACATAATTCTGCACATTTTAATGCACAATTACAGTTGATTTGCTGAATTTAACATTAAAAAAATAGAAATGCAAAAGTGCAGAAGTTAAAGCCCATTTTATATTTTATGTTTTTTCCCCCAATATGTTAAACTCAGCAAATAATTAAAAATTTTGCACTACAATTTGCAGAAAAATGTCATATTTTTAAGTGTTTTCTCTGTGGGGGTTGTGCAAACTTATTTTTATTCAGAAAATCAACAAAACATGTAATTTGTATGGAAGTCCAGAGAGGCCATGAGCTGTTGCTATAAGTTTCTGGATTGTTATCTGGAGATAACGAGTTAATTATCTTGTGATCTCAAGATAATCTTGAGATAATAAGATAACTAACTTGTTATTTCAAGACAACAACTTTGTTATCTTGAGATCACAACATAATTAACTCAATATCTCAAGATCTCGAAGTTGTTATCTTGAGATAACAACACAATTATTTTGTTATCTCAAGATAACAATCCAGAAAATTATAACTACCTCATGGCCTCTCTGGACTTTCGTGAATTTGACTGGGGGTGCACAAACTTTTGTATACAATTGTATTAAATTATATTATAAAACATAATAAGCCTGAAACATGAACCTGAAAGCATACACTGTAAGAAAAGCTCTTGTAGAAAGGTACTGTAAGTTTATGGAATAAGTGTTATTTCACTGTATGACATACAAATATATTATTATATCATATATATTTAAAAATAAACATATATGAGAGTATTTTTATTCAAAAATTGAATTTTTGACAAAAACAAATCTGCTATTCTCATATATATAAAGTGACACTTGTACATACTTTTTTCCTTCACCTTAATATAGTTGATGAGCCACAACATGTCGTGAGTTGTGTGTCGAGTTGTTACGTGTTATGTTGTTATGTAATCTTAATGCTGAACCAACACTGAGACTTCTTAACAACTTGGCCGTTTGAGGTGAAGTGTGTGACGGTTTAAGCATGTTGTTCACACAGTGCCAACTGACGGAATACAAGCTTCCATTATTTCTCAGCTACATTAGCCTTGCGGCTCCAGAGTAAAACTAAAGAAACAAATGTCAGACACCAAACATGTCTTGGCTGATCAGCTAAAACTGTAGAAATATGATGAATATCGACTTAAGAGAAAAAGGGAAGTGATGAGGAACATCAATGTTTTCTGATGCAAATTATTTAACAGCTATGCAAAAGTCTCAATCCCAACAAACCAGGTTAACTCGTCAGTCGTCTTGCTGAGTAAGCACCGCACAGAGTCACTGGACTCTCTCTCTCTCGGTCTCTATCTCTGATCTCTGTCTCTATCTCTCTCTATCTCTAAATTCTTACCTCATGTTTTAAGTAAACAACTTAAATGAAAATGAATTTGGATTAAGTCTGTTAAGTATGAAAAGCTTCACTGAGATCAGTTAACGTATGTAAACAGAGCTTCTGAAAACAATGACTGATGAATCAGAAAATAAGCTTAGAAGTAGCCCAGCCTGTATGATAACAAGCAAAGGGGAAGTGCTAGAGAACATGCTTGGGGATATGAGCTCCTCTTACCATATAGGAACACTTTGTAGTTCTACAATTACAGACTGTAGTCCATCTGTTTCTCTGCATACTTTGTTACCCTGTTCTTCAGTGGTCAGGACCCCCATAGGACCACCACAGAGCAGGTATTATATGGGTGGTGGATCATTCTCAGCACTGCAGTAACACTGATGTGGTGGTGTTGCGTTAGTGTGTGCTGCGCTGGTACGAGTGGATCAGACACAGCAGTGCTGCTGGAGTTTTTAAACACCTCAATGTCACTGTTAGGTTGAGAACCAAAAACATCCAGCCAACAGTGTCCTGTGGGCAGCGTCCTGTGACCACTGATGAAGGACTAGAGGATGACCAACACAAACTGTGCAGCAGCAGATGAGCTATCGTCTCTGACCTCACATCTACAAGGTGGACTGACAAAGTAGAAGTGTCTAACAGAGTGGACAGTGACTTTAAAAACTCCAGCAGCACTGCTGTGTCTGATCCACTCGTACCAGCACAACACACACTAACACACCACCACCACGTCAGTGTTACTGCAGTGCTGACAGTGATCCACCTCCCAGATAATACCTGCTCTGTGGTGGTCCTCTGGGGGTCCTGACCATTGAAGAACAGGATAAAAGGGCTATTTGCAATAATATATACACATATATATTATTAATTATATATATGTTTTTTCCTTCTCCTGTAAAGTTGCCAAAGTTTTGTTCAGACGATACAGCAGCGTTCAGCAGCGATATATATATATATATATATATATATATATATATATATATATGTATGTACACACACACACACACATGTATTTGTCCCTTACATATTATATGTGTGCATACTTATATGTCATTTTCTACATCTAACCCTAACCTTAACTTCAGTAACCAAAAAGCCAGGACCAGCAAAATATTGTAGGTTACACAGTTTTTCTGAGTTTCCATTTTTGCTCTGAAAATGTATGAAAACAGAAACGTACAGCAGATGATCATTTGTTTTATATTCTGAGTTGAGGCACATGAACACAGACTGAGAGGGCAGTAAGGGGAGGAGGCAGATGGACTGGGGAATTGTGGAATGTAGGGAATAAAATGCGGTGTGTGTGTGTGTGTGTGTGTTGTGTGTGTGTGTGTGTGTGTGTGTTTGTGTGTGTGTGTGTGTGTGTGTGTGTGGGTGAGCACAGTGTGACAGTGTGTTTACATATAATAGTCAGCTGTGGTAGTGTGATGAGTGAGAAAGCAGCTGACAGGGAACCGCAGTGAGGTTCATTTAGCAAAGCACAAAATCCTACAACCCAATCCAAGTTCAGCTTGGATGTTTTGCTGTGTTCTGCTGTCACTGCAGGCCTTTAGTGTTGACGGTAACATGTAGTAGAACATGGAAGCACTTACTGCTGTACTGACTTAGAGAACTAGACCTGGCCTCAGTCCAACTCCCCTAACATACACCACAGCAGAGTGTGTGGGGGGGTATGTGAGAGAGAGAGAGAGAGAGAGAGAGAGAGAGAGAGAGAGAGAATGGGGGGGTTGGACAATGTGGGGGCTGAGAGATAAAGAGTAAAAGGAGTAGAGGAGAAAAGAGAGTGAGAAAAAGAGAGTGGAAGGGAGGGAGAGAGAGAGAGAGAAAGAGTGAGAGTAGAGAGGAAAAGAGAGAGAGAGAGAGAGAGAGAGAGAGAGAGAGAGAGAGAGAGAGAATGGGGGGTTGGACAATGTGGGGGCTGAGAGAGAAAGAGTAAAAGGAGTAGAGGAGAAAGAGTGAGAAAAAGAGAGTGGAAGGGAGGGAGAGAGAGAGAGAGAGAAAGAGTGAGAGTAGAGAGGAAAAAAGAGAGAGAGGGAAAGAGAGAGAGAGAAAATGAGGGGGGGTTGGACAAAGTGGGGGCTGAGAGAGAAAGAGTAAAAGGAAGAAAAGGAAAAAAGAAAGAGGAGGGAGGGAAAAGAGAAAGACAGTGAGAGAAAGAAAAAAATAGAGGTGAAGAGAGAAGGAGGAAAAGAGAAAGAAGAGATAGTGTAGGGAGGGAGAGAGAGAGAGAAAAAGAGTGAGAATAGAGGAGAAAAGAGAGGGAGAGAGAGAAAAAGAGAGAGTAGAGGAGAAAAGAGAGGGAGAGAGAGAAAAAGAGTGAGAGTAGAGAGGAAAAGAGAGAGTGAGAGATAGAGAAAAAAAGAGAGCGGAAAGGAGGGAGACAGAGAAAAAGAGTGAGAGTAGCAGTGAAAAGAGAGAAGAGAGAGAGAGAGAGAGAGAGAGAGAGAGAGAGAGAGAGAGAGAGAGAGAGAGAGAGAGAGAGAGTGCACTGTTTTCCTCAGGGGCCACGTGAGAGCTTGGCACATTGCGAATGTAAACAGATTTCTCTGAGGCTCCTCCCACGTGCCCTCTCAACGCCTCTCATTCGCTCCCTCCTTCTCTCTCATCCCACCTCTGTCGTAAACCTTTCCTCTAGACTAGCTCGCCTGTTCAAAGAGCTGTTAGCACGGCGCTCTGCTACATCTGAGCAGCCCCTACAGTTCAAACCTCCAGAGGGAGACGAGCAGAGAAAACGTGGCATAGAAATCCAGAACAGCAACAAGATCAGACAACACGGCAGGAAAAACTATCAGCTCTGTGAGGAGATAAATCAGAGCAAGTGTGACTGTCTGATTGTCTGACTGACAGATGTGGGCTGGAAAAACTGGCAGCTAGACAAACGCTAGAGGAAAAGAAGACATAAATAATGAAAAAAAAATTAAAGTTCTCCAGTGAAAAACCTGCCTTACAGTCCTCACCTGACACGAGTATGTCGTTGCGGAGGGCACACACTGCGTACTCGGACTTGGTGAACTCGGGAAGTTTGGCCAGTGATTTCCACTCTCCGGTCACGGGGTCATAGCACTCGGTGTAAGGCAGGTTGAAGCCTCCCACTCTCTCACAGCCACCCACCACCACGATGACCTCTGAGAAACCCGTGGACCTGCAGGACGACAACAAACCCCACAGTTCAAGATTTGTTCATTATCCCTTTCATACCTTCATGATGCATTCTGGGACATCATATTTATCCATTTTAAATCTGCCCCAGAGTAGCTGGTGCACAGAGTATTTAATTACAGTATAATGTATCAGTATGCGGAATATATGGAGCTTTCTGTGTGACATGTTTTCTATCACCATATAAAAGAAGCTCCATGCTGTCTTTACTGTTGGATGCACTGTAACAGCTTCTGAGTGAGCCTTTAAACACATTCAGAACATTTAACATCACTATGGAAATGCTTAATGTTGATTTGTTTAATCCGACAATAACAATAAAAGGACACCGAAGCGTGATGTATATTCCTAGTCATGTGTTGGTTTGCTCAAAAAAGATTTTTTCACATTTAGATTGTTTTGTTTACATGTCAAAACAAGAGCACTGAGAAATCACTCTATTAAAGGAGAAGATTAAAAAAGCAGAAATGGACCCTTTTTTTGCCTCAGCGTTTAAAAGATCAACATAATGCAACATTTGCATTATGTGAGTGATACTTTCCAGGGCTGTTTGTTGCTATAAGTGGTACAAGCAGCCATTTAGGACCCCCCAGCCATAAGAGCCCCCATGAATATGTGTGTTTTTAATATTGTTTATGCCAATCATGAAGCATAAAAGTAACGGCTTTTGCTTCCATGACAAATGCAATTCATTTTATATGCATTTATTTGTTTTATTTATGTACACAATTTATTTCATCTGCATTTATTTGTTGTATTTTATTTTTTTTTTTAGTTTTTTAGTTGTTGAAAAGATTATTTCTCCTCTAGTTAATTATTGTTTTGCACAATTATTGCAATTACCAGTTTTTTATTCCCTAAACAAAATTAATAGAGTGTTCGTTCTTTCATTATGGTTGAGGTGGGCGTCAGGCCCCTAAGCATGATGTCACTTAGGACCCCCAGGAGTTCAGAAATGGACCTGATACCTTCTATAAACTTTATAATATTCATAGCCCACACTTTATTACATTCCTAGCAGTTATCACTGTAGCCTATGTTTCTATAAAGATAATCTGATGCCAGAATCCTATGATAGTTTGCCAGTTGCTTGGACAGAGTGCCCTGATTGGTTAAATTGAATAATATAAAATCAAGCTATGAAAAATCAGCTATAAAGAAGCAAAGGCCAAGTTCCTTTTTACAGTATTAATCAAATGTTATACACGCAGTCTCAGTAGGCCCAAACCAGCAGCTCTACTTTTGTGCAATTCTACTTATAATGAGTAACATAATACATTTATGACTACATGATCATTAATATTCAGTAAAGAAAATAAAAACATAACCCTTTAACAAGGTGACTCAAAGTTGCTGACATACAAACGCACTGAAATCCAAGCTACAATGACCTCTGCCCATTGTAACTCATTACCAGAACCTGTTTGTTTGGCCTGTTTTCTTCCCCGGCGACTGTGTGTGCAGAGGACAGTGGAGAAACACAGCTCTACGCTAAGAATAGCAGCAAAAAACACGTAAGATTACAGCTGAGAGCAAGAGGTGAACTCGACTCAGAGAGCGAACACGAGCGCTTTGCCAGCAAAACATTTTGTCCAAACTGCCTCCTCCCCTTTCCCTTAAAAACAGCTGTCTAGAAAAGTACTGCTCTCTCTCTCTCTCTCTCACTCTCTCTCTCTCAATGCTCAAAGGAGGAGGGAGAGCAGCTGCTAAAAGGCTAAAGTTAGAGCTGAACTCCAGCTCCCCTCAGAAAGGAAGGACATTAGAGCTGTGGGCCGCCGGTCTGAGTTAATGCCACTTCAGCATAAACACACTGCTGACTGCGTAGCCTTTTCAGGAAAAACTGGAGGTTTAAAAGACACACTAGGGCTGGGCAATATGACAATATTATCATGATATAATATTGAATGACAATGTTATCATGATAAATTATGTCACAATACAATACAATATTTCTGAGCATATTGTGGACAATGTCAGTACTTGTACAACACTGACCAACTGCATGAGAGCAAAATTTGTCCCCTTTAACTAGATTTAGTGCAACACTGTATGCCAAATATTGAATAATAAACATTGCATTCACAGTTTTTAATGATGTAGCACTACTGGTTCTTTTTGCTCTGTTCCAACTGATCAGACATCTGAAAAAATAAATATCGTGAGATATCATGTATCATTAAAAAAGTATTGCGATATAATATTTTTGCCATATCGCTCACCTCTAAGACATACTTTGGCAAATAACTCACATTTACACAATTTTCCCTTTATTCTAGATGTAGTCAATCAGCCAAAACATGTTTGGTGTCCAAAGGTTGCTTCATTTTGCACTGGAGCTACAAGGCTAATGTAGCTAACAAGTAAGCGTATAACCCACCAATTAGCATAATTACTACTTACTTAATACATCTAAACTGTACACTGTAGGACATACTGTTATCTATAGAAATGAACAAAAGATAGCATAAAATAACATTAGCATCCTGAAATCCTGAATTCTGCCCATACTTTTGTCCATTTTTATACCTTTTCTTGCAATTCCAGATTATGTCTGTGACACTGTATTTAAAAAACACTGGAATACTTCACTTAATATAATTCATATATTTCACTACTTGCAATTTTGCACATTTTATTTCCTTAACAATATTTAACTACGAAGCCCTGCTGGTGACATCCCATATACATAAAAATAATGTGTGGTCACGCCTTATTAAAGGGAAATGAGATCCTAATGCATGGCCATGAGTAAGGTGTGGGAACGGGATCATGCCTTACTAAGTTGTGGCCACACATTAGGATCTTGTTCCCATGCCTTACCAAGTCATGGTCATGACTTAATTATCTTCATTACCGTGCACTGCCTGAGTTCTACTTTGTATTTACTGTAAGTCTTTTGTTGGTAAGTCTGTGTTGGTCCTGGAGGAACGTGTCTCATTTCACTGTGTACTTCTATACAACTGAAATGACAATGAAGCCTCTTGAACTTGAACTTCCATATAAATACATTGTCCGAAACCACACAAGCAAGTCTACTTAACAAGTCACCGTGGTTTGCATGATGCTAATTGGTATACACCAGCTTCTATTACCTGTTAGCCAACACTGACCAGTGTAGTGGTGTGTATGCAGGTATACAGCATATACCCACCTCTGAGGAGACTGAGTTACAGTATAGCCACCTAAAATAGCGAGCAATGGTTATTTGCATGGTGAAATTGTTCTTCAGATTGATGGAGAATGAGTTGTATGTGTTGTATGTCTTTGAAAATGGTTCTGTATTGCACCAAAAAGGGTTCTTCTATTGCTACAAGCCTGACATCATAACAATAGCAGAACCCTTTTTGGTGCTATGGAACCATTTTCAAAAAGGCTCAACATGGAACCATATACAACAGCAGAAGTGTAGGAGTGAAGCGAACATGTCTAAGCATGTTAACCCTATTTTAGAAAGTGCAAATTTAGACTATAATAGCACCAGTTGCTCCATTCCAGTCCTGCAAAGTAGTTCTCTTATGCTTTAATTCATTTAATGAATATTAAACATTCACACTTCATACATTAATGCAGGTAAAATATGTTCTTTTCATAGTTATATAGGCTGCAGTGTATTTAACAGACTTTTTTTGCTACACAAGACTTTTAGACCAGCTTTAGATCCTTTAATTATAGAGTATATTGAGTTAGGGATCTTACAAAGCACAGTATACTCACCTGTGCAGACACCACTACACCCCTGGCTGCAATAGCTTTGTAGTACCAGCACAAAACTAAAGAACTTCAGACGTTAAATACACTATATGGACAAAAGTATTGGGACACCCCTCCTAATTATTGAGGTTAGGCGTGTCAGCCACACCCATTGTTAACAGGTGGATTAAATTAATCACATAGCCAAGCAGTCTCGATAGACAAACACTGGGTCGCACTGATGAGCTCAGTGACTTTAAACATGGCACTGTCACAGGATGGCACCTTTGCCACAAGTCAGTTTGTGAAGTTTCTGTCCTGCTAGATCTGCCACTGTCAACTGTAAGTGCTATTACTGTTAAAGGGAAGTACCTACGAGCAACTACAGCATAGCCATGAAGCAGTATACCATGCAAACTCACAGAGTGGGGCCGCCGAGTGCTGAAGAGCACAGATCCTCTGTTGAATCACTTGCTAAAGAGTTCCAAATTGGCTCTGGAAGCAACATCAGCAAAATAACTGCACGTTAGGAGCTTCACGAAATCGGTTTCCATGGCTGAGCAGCTACACACAAGCCTAAGATCGAAATGCACAATCCCAAGCATCGGGGAAGTGGTGTGGAGCACGCCGCCACTGGACTCTGGAGCAGTGGAAACGTATTCTGTGGAGTGAAGAATCACACTTCTTTATCAGGGCAGTCTGATGGACGAGTCTGAGTTTGGTGAATGCCAGGAGAACTTTATCTACTTGACCGTTTGGTGGAGGAGGGATAATGATTTTTCAGACCTAGGACCTTAGGTCCAGTGAAGGGAAATCTTAATGCTTCAGCAGACCAAGACATTTTGGACAATTCTATGCTTTCAATTTTGTGGGAACAGCTTGGGGAAGAGCCTGTTCTGTTCCAGCATGACTGAGCCCCAGTGCACAAAGCAAGGTCCATAAAGTCATGGCTGGGTGAGTTTGGTGTGGAAGAACTAGACTGGTCCTCACAGAGCCCATGACCTCATCCCCATCAAACACCTTTGGGATGAACTAGAATGAAGACTGTGAGCCAGACCTCCTCGTCCAACATCATTGTCTGACCTCACAAGTGCTCTTCTGGATGAGGACAAAAATTCCCACAGACACTCCAAAATCTTGTAGAAAGCTTCCCAGAAGAGTGGAAGCTGTTATAGTAGCAAAGGGGGACCTGCTCCATATTAGTGCCTATGGGTTTAGAATGGTAGTCATAAAAGCTCCTGTAGGTGTCCCAATACTTTTGTCCATATAGTGTATGCCCTGGCTACATTTGAGTAAACTATTCCTTTGACATCCAAAGTAAGTGCTGAGCTCCATTGGTGTTTTCACACTTTGGCACAAAGTCAACTGCATACTCTACGAATGGTTCAGTTAAGATCGTTAAGCAAAACATTTTTCGTGTTATTGTGACCTGAAAGGCTCTAAGTAAAGAGAGAGTCATCTCTGCCCGGAGACAGAGGGAGTGGAGGTTTGCCTGTTGCAGACTAACACCCTACTGAACAAAACCTTAACCCTTTCAGCTTCTTTAACGCTTTCTTCCTCTAGCACACCCGCACACGCAGACAAACACTTTTCTTTCGTCATCAAGTTTGCAGCACAATGTTGTAACTCTTAAACTCCACTGACACTATCTTGGCAATCAGTGAGTTCTGAGTTCTTCCCCTAACCCCATTTCACAGAACCAGACAATGCGCCGGGGGGGTTAAACTGATAAACCCGAAAACCACGGCGGCTCTTTCAGCGAATCACGTTCAGACAGATTCCAAAGTCCTTCGGTTCAGCAGGGAGGAAAACACACTGCCGGCCTTTTTTTCCCCTTCTCTTCTCCCCGTCTGAGCACAAAAACAAAGAGCACATGGGTTCAGGTCAACAGGAGCATGTTTCGAAACGCAAGTGTTTACGCGATAAGGAGACTGCGGAGTAGGAATGTGTACAGACAAGCCTTCATCATACTCCATCCATCAGTGCATGTTCAGAGAGAGTCTCAGGACAGGATGGCTGGATCAGCAGCAGGTTCTTCCTTGCCTGTGCAGGTGTTGCTCTATATAGCTGTATATATGTCAGTTATGTATAGTGTTATTTTGCCTATTGTTCATACACATGTATAACATTATCTTGAAAGCTTTTATAATCTCATTAATAACTACCTCAAATTATGTATGTAAATATTTAGTTGCATTTACAGGGTGATTCAAAAAGATTCATCCGATTTCAATATTATTTATCTCACTTGTAAATCATTACAGAACAATGCAGTACATTGTAAATGGTTTAAGTGAGCATAAAGTTTATTATGTAATTATACAAGTGCTCAATATGAACCTCCTCCAGCTGTACGGACATCAACGCCATAGTCAAATTCATCCCGTACTGGATTGAGCATGTCAGGTGTCGCTGCACTCACGGCTCTTTCAGTGCGATTTCGGAGATCATCCAGTGTTGTGGAACCAACGACGAACACTCTGAGCTGTTGAAGACTCATTGCCGAGGGGTCGGCATCTCCTCGCAGACTGAAGGGAGAAATCTTGCGGTGACAGTCAGAAACTCTATGATCCCCTCTTACAATTGGTATGTGATTGGCTCCTAGACCCCTCACGGTTGTAAAAATATAGCGCTTTGAAATTGGAGGAATCTTTTTGAATCACCCTGTATTTGTAAACCCAGGCTTTTATAAACATATGATTATTATTCAGTTAGTAATCTCACAATTTATTCAGTAACTGCTATAAATTGAGGAACTGAAATTTGGACTCACATATAGGTCATTATAGGGTTTAAGAGATTATAAACATTTGTAAAATCTCCCTACGTAGATAAATGGATTTAAACTTTAAATTTGCTTTACAGTTACCGTGCATTTACAGTGGCAAAAAAACTGTGTAAATTTTAAAATAAAACTGTTCAAATTGTTTAGAATTCAGTTTATTAGCATCTAATATATTCTATATATAAGCATAAAATTTACAGAATTCTACAAACTTTATTAAACTTTTTTTTCTGCAATTATCTTTGGGATTCATAATGCTTCACTCTATCTATCTATCTATCTATCTATCTAGCTAGCAAACTCAATAGATAGGAATTTTTATGTAGACACTTAATAAATGTTTCTATCCATTGAGCTGGCCAGCTAACTAGATAGATAGATAGATAGATAGATAGATAGACAGATAGCCACTAGCGCACCCCCCCACCCCCCCGCCCCACCACTCCCTGACTCCTATCACTTCACCTACATTACTTCATGTCACTACATGTGCATCTTCAAACCTGCTTCTATGAGCTTTCAAGAAGATCCCCTCCGGAAAAGTCTGCTAAAGCTCTGTTTTTACGTCCCTCAAATCACGGCCTTATCAAAGCGATTTCTAAGCTACCAACAACAAACAACAACAACAGCAAGCAACAATAACAGACAAACCGTCCTGGGTTTGCTTTCATGCAGCAGGGGAGAGCCGTTAAGCTGATAAAGACTATAAAAACAGAGCAGCTCTTTGATACCGTGCCGTGTGAGTGGCCAAATACAATGGCTCGAACACACGGCCTTTCCCACCATCTCAGCCAGCAGGCAGAGGCCAGCAAAGAAACAAAAGCCAAAAGCACCAGCAGGATCAGGTCAAGCTGATAAGCCATAGAGCGAGATAAAGAAAGTGAGTGTGAAAGGCTATTTCTGTTCTCCGTTATCTCGTAACTGTCAGATAGACATTAGCTGGTTTTTAAAGAGCGTGCTGAACCGCTGCTGCATGTCATCGTCGTGTTCCTCAGTTTTATTAGCCCCTATCCTCTCATCTGAACTCTGTAAGTGCATGCTGTTGAAAACAGTCTCTCACTAAAGTGGCACAAATCCATTGTGATACAGATCAGATTTCTTCAGATCTTTCCACAGCAAATTTGATCCCCTTTGTTATGTAGCCCTAGACTGGATATGTCTATTGCATATAAGGTTATACATCTAGAAGTTACACTAGGTAGCTAGCAGGTATAACTGCAGATGCACAGTCAATCTATAATATACTAAAATAACTTGAGTCATGCTAACTTTATTTCAGGCTGTATTCCTTTGTAATTAAGAGTAAGTTAATAGTATTTGATAGGGCTGAAACAATTATTTGATATTATCAATAATGTCAACAATACGTCCAATATAAAGTGAGTTAACGACTTCACCCGGAGAAGGCAGTGGGTCACTTTATAGTGCTGTGAGCAGATAGCAAAAGAAAAAGAACAATAATAGCTGAATGTTAAAAAAGAGTAAAGCCTGGGACAATTTTGTTAAAATGAAGGATAAAGTAGTCAGTATTTGCAAGTGTGACTTTCCAAGGAAGCACAACACCGCCTTCGCCCACCAGAACAGAAAACATGCTAGTGTTGATTCTGAAGTAGCAGAACACTGAGTAAATGGTAGCTTTCCCTGGCCACTTCCTATTTCCCTTGTTATATCAAAAACAAACTGCAAAACACAGGAGGGCGCACACGAGCGAGTCCTCAATGAATGAGGGTGAATGGAGCTAAACGGCTAAAAACAAAAAATTAAAAATACTTTCTAATCACTTCTACAGAACTTTCCTTTCATTTTAGAAAGTAGAAGGATGTATTTCACTAAAAAAGCAAAGAAAACTCACCTGTATGTTTGTTTTTTTCTACAGCAAACGGGTTTTGGGCTGCTGGACATTAGCAGCTATTGAGTGCTGATTGGTTGGCAAGCGGAGCAGCTCATTGGCTGTTCATGCTCACTGACATCATGAACGTACATGATGCGCTGTTTTAAACTCGTACAACTCGAGTTTAAAAGCTCTTAAAAATATAACAGCAGTGTTAAAATGTTCAGGATATGAATGTATTCTTTTATCTTAAAAATGTTTAAGCATTTAAAAACTATGATTTTACTCAAATGCTCCATATAAACCCATTCATTTTGGACTCACGCGGGAGCGCCCTCTAGTGTTTGAGAAATTCAGAAGACATTACAGAGTGGTAATACTCCTCGCTACAAGTTCTCTGGCTTTCCCTCCATGTTGGTGTTCTGACAAACCAAATTACTCAGTGAGGACCTGCAGATCACTGTAACATACCTTTACAAAGCTCATCATGTTAAATTACCAACATTAGTCTCTGGAAAAACTATTGAATATTCAGTGGCTCATCCTATCACAGTGTCACATACATTAGCTAACTACTACATACAACTAGTTACTTAGCTTAAGATACAACAAATTTTGTAAACATTTTCCCTAACCCTAACCCCAACCACTAGGGGGTGCTAAACTACATTCTTCAACATGCCCTCTAGCTACTGTTCTGGAACTAATGCTAGTTGCTTAGGTCTGAAGACAGATGATGTTGCCTACCTGCGTGGTCGAGTCCTGGGCGACATCATCTCATTTCCCAGTACATGGTAACGTCGGGCTTCATGCAACAGCTGGTAGCACTCTGGTGCGTTCTGGATCAGTTGGTCCCCCTCCACCGTCTGCACGAAGTAGTTGGGGTGCAGCAGGGGCAGGCGCACGTGGTTTAGTAGCTCACGCAGCATTCCGCGCCGGTGCTCCACGTCGTGGTAGACCCAGCGCATCACCGCCTCAAACACCATCTCCTCCTTGCCGATCACCAGCTCGTCACTGGCGATGTACTCCTCCAGCTCGTCGCGCCGGAGGTCCAGGAACTCCTCATGCTGTGCCACGTCACCGAAGCTCTGCAGGGCATAGGTGCGACAGCGGCTGGCCAGCTGCTTGAGCGAGTGGGCATCAGCGAAGCGCTGGATGCCCAGGCAGTTGCACGGGTCCAGCTGGTCCTCTAAGAACTTGGCACAAGCATCGCGCAGAGCACCAATCTGGAAGAGGCTGGATGTCTCGAAGAGGAACTGTACGTTGTCAGTGGTGATGCGTGCACGGCCAGTGTAGACGTACTGCAGGAAGGTGTCCATGGCCTCGGCACGGATGCCATTGATCTCCACCAGCATCTCGCGGCTTTCGCGGTGGTCGTTACAGAACATGGCACGGAAGTAGCTGCTGCAAGCTGAGAGCACAGCACGGTGGCACGGGAACTCACGGCCCTCCACGCTGATCACCACGTCGGTGAAGAGGCGGCCATCACGGAACTCGTCAAACATCTGCAGAACGCTCTCGGCGTGGCAGGGGCCGGAGGAGAAGTCGAAGACATCGTGGCCGCTCAGTGTCTTGGAGTCCATCTCCAGGACTTTGCGCTTGACCGCAGGAGACTCGCGTGTCCCAGAGTCCTCCCGGTTCAGCCGTCTTCCCAGGATCAGTACCATGGCTGTCAGGGTCGATCAGGCCCAAGGCCTACTCAGAGGAGAACAGAAAGGGATGCTGACTCTGCTGAAAGATGGGAAGACAAAGGACAATCGGGTCATTCAGTTAGAAGGTTCTAAATGCAGAGCCGCAGTACCGCACTCTCGGACTCGCACTCTCAGCTCTGGATATGATGTTACACCTTAGTACTGAAAGAAACAAAAAACGTTACTACAACAAGTAGTTTCTCTGTTAAAAATGTGTTTTTTCTCATCTAATAAGAGTAAAAGTTCAATCCACCGTTTACTTTCACACTCATGAGAGCTGAAAGTGCAGGTGCAGTTCCTAATCAGAGGCACAGGTAGCTGAAAATGCGGGTCTGAAAGTGTGGGGGCTAAGGTTTTGGTGCTGTGGCTCTGCAGGTGGATACTCCTGCATTCAGTAATGAACTGGAAAGGTTATGAGGCTAGGGCTAGATTTATAGTCCAATTTCAGTCCAATTTTGATTTTTAAAGCTGTTCTCTTTGATTACTTTTTCAGTGCCCTCTCATTCATCAGATTAATGCGCTTAGGGAATGAATCTGCAGCTCAACAGACGTTACAAAATGTTCTACACATTGCATGCAGTTACATACTTCCACCAGAGAGGTCTCCAAATCCCCAAGTTATAAATAGTGTAGCTTTAAGGAAAATGTTTGAGGGAATCATGTATCAAATTTCACCATGATTCGATTCAATTTGATGGTCTTGGTATAATTCAGAATTATTTTTTTAAAATACACTGAATACACAAATGATGTAAAAAGTTATAATAAATTCTAACATCCACCTTCAGGCTGACTCACATCTAGCTATTGGTTCATGGTTTCATGATACACATCTAGCCACTGGCTCTGGTTACTATAACCTCTGGAATAAAAAATATAATATCAGCATTTCTTTATTTTGCGAGCTATATTACTATTAATGTATGGCGAAAGAGGTTTCAGAGTGTTAATATTGCTAAAATACTGAGCCTATTGTTTGAAGATATCAACAACAGTGCTCATTATCCCATTATTGCCCACAGACAAAAAGAAGAAAACGAATCCTCTCATTGTCTAAAACTTCATCACACAATAAGAGAAGATATTACGCCTACAGCATACTGATAGATCCTGTTCTTACATAATTATACCAAACATGGAAACCATTATGATACTATTTTCATTGTTTTTTGTCTAATTCACTTCCTGTAGCCTTAAAATTACCATGTACAAATAGGCCATTACACATTACCCTAAAATAGCTGAGGCAAAACTCAATATTGAGCTTTAATAAGTATAAAAATGTTAATCCATCACACTTCTTGTCTTTTACTACTCAAGCTAAATCACAGTGAAGAGAATTGCTGTTATATAACAGAGACATGTTGTGGAAAACCTGGCAACCCTTTGTTTAAAGCACTAAGCACAGGCACCAGGTGGCTTTACCTGAACAGTAAACTACCTGACAACCAGTTTTACCTGCTGCCCCCTTGCGTTCACTTATATTCAACAAGAGGCAAGAACAAAGAACTTCTGAGGAAAAGCCACAACCAAGAAGAACCGGCAATACAGACGAGAACATTACACTCAGGCAGAAACAGCATTACATCAGACTGACTGTACTTTTGTGACTAATGTGGGCCTCGTCTAGCTCTACTAGCTTTACTGAGTTACATTTCTGCTCATCAGCTGTGTGGATAGGCTTGTTTTCTTTACTGACAGATCTGAAACTGTAACCACTGAGAGGCTTCGCATTACAACCCTGCTCCTGGAACTGAGACAGTTTGGCCGTGAGGGATGTGAAATAAAGTCACAATTAAGCCTACACACTCCGGACATCGTTTGGAGGAAAGTGGGCTAGAGAAGTGCACACAAAATAACCCTCACAAAACTAGGCCACAAATCCTGGAGAGGGACAAAAACTTATTCTAACATCCATCAACATTTATACCTTCATAAAACAAACCTTCAAACTTAAATTCTGTATATTAAATAAGATTTAGAGAACAGGCCTGTGTGTGGCCTACGCAGACATTTTCTCCCTCATGAAGATGTAAACAGTAAGTCTCCAGAGGGTAAGAAGCCGATCACATGGTTCCATTTCACAAGTAAGTGGAGCTTTTGTGCAGCTCACAAAGAGCGCACTAATTCTGTTCTACTGAAGTGGATTAATTATAGGCTGAGCAGTTTTAACTATTATGTTCGGTGCTTGTTTTTTATTTGTTGTTGGTAACGTATAATGAATAGAGTACCCAGCAGAACAGAATCAGGCAAAAAGAACAGAACATAGAATAGGTTAACGTGTTAGTGTGGCCCTAAGGAGCAGAGTGGAAATTAGGAATAGAATTAACAGGACGGAATAGAGCATAACAGAGCGTAATAGAATAGAATAGAATAGAATAGAATAGAATAGAAAAACGTTAGTGAACCTCTAAAAATTAGAGTGAAAAAAATAAGAATAGAATAAAGTAGAACATGGTAGAATTTGACAAAATAGAATAGAATAGAATAGAATAGAATAGAAAAGAAAAACATGTTAGTTAACCTCTAAGAAGTAGAGGCAAAAATCTTGAAATCGAATACAGCAGAACACGGTGCAATTTGATAGAATAGAATAGAATAGAATAAAAAAAACATATTAGTGTACCTCTAAGAAGTAGAGTGAAAAATGAGGAATAGAATAAAGTAGAACATGGTAGAAAAGGATAGAATAGAATAGAATAGAATAGAATAGAATAGAACAGAATAGAATAGAATTGAACAACATTAGTGAACCTCTAAGAAGTAGAGTGAAAAATGAGGAATAGAATAAAGTAGAACATGGTAGAAAAGGATAGAATAGAATAGAATAGAATAGAATAGAATAGAACAGAATAGAATAGAATTGAACAACATTAGTGAACCTCTAAGAAGTAGAGTGAAAAATGAGGAATAGAATAGAATAGAATAGAATAGAATAGAATAGAATAGAATAGAATAGAACTAGTTCCACTTTGGTAAACTTCATATTAATCTCCCTGTACGAAGCAGACAAAAACAAACTCAAAAAGCTGGTCAACCACATCTAATAGAGACCGTGAGAGCAACTTACCTTTAAAAAGAACGTGAACGTTGTTGTCCTCGATGTTAAAAAGTCTCAAATGTGGCGTCTTTTCCTTCCCTTGGTCGCTAAACCCCTTTCCAAATCTGTCCAGCTCTAACCGCGGTCAGCCATCGGCTCTCATGTCCGTTCCAGAGATCCAGAGAAACTGCAGAGCCGCTGTGTGCGGCGTACATATCCCCCCAATTACATCCCCTCAGCACTCGAGGGCCAATCAGCTGGCAGCAGAGGCTTTCTGGGAGTTGTATTTCTGTGAGGACCGTTTCACAGGCAGTCAACGCGCTTTGAACTACACTTCCCAGTGTACCTCGGGGTGCCACATGGCAGGCAATTGTTTACAAACATTTCAACGGCTGAAGAGACTGAGAAAGTTAGAATATTAATAAAAGTCAATGTATATTTGTGTCGTTAGCGCTACTAAAAGTATTATTAATATCTTGAGAGGTGTAAAGTCGAGTTATTTCGAAATTTATTTCGAAATTAATTAATCTAACTTCTCTAACACGGTCGTGCTGATTTATTCAGGGAGTTGGCGAATGGGACTTTTTTATGGCAGGTGTATTTTATCCACTCCATCCAGTGGTTATGAGTTGAGTTACGAGAGTGAAAACCTTTTTGTTCGTGATCCGCAAGTGTGACCCACTATTGCCCAACAAAAACATTCCCTAAAGCCTCGTCTCGTTGTTCTCCCGGGACAGGTGTTCCGTTTACAACATGACAATCACGCTCAGTCTGAGCCTTATTTCACTGAAAAGTCCTCCAAATCCAATTCCAGGAAACAGGAAGAAAAACAAGGCTCTTTTTCTTTTGTGTCAGCTTAAGGCTCGAGGGCACACTTCTTCTACGAAGTTCAGCAACAACTTCAAGGAAAAGAAAGAAAAAAAAAAGGGAGAAAGTAATGCAGCCGAGCTGGAGACACGCTGCGACAGACTGCCTGCAGAACCTGAACTTCTGAGATGTTTTATTTTGGTGGGTAACGGTGTTATTTGGTGAAACATCTCCTCTCACAGCTCATCTGTCGTGGTAAACAAAAAAAATTAATTGTGATTTGTGACACATTAATAATTACACATCTGACATTTCTGTAATGGACCAACACTCCCCTCTGGTGGAGCGTCAGCTGATGGGAAAACCACTCTGAACCATGAATGGACAGACCCAGCGGTCACAGAGTAAGCATCAGATGGATGAATGGATGGATGGATAGATAGATGGGCAGGCAGACAGACAAATAGAGAGAAAGACAGAGAGACAGACAGATATAGATAGATAGATAGATAGATAGATAGATAGATAGATAGATAGATAGATGGGCAGGCAGACAGACAGATAGAGAGAAAGACAGACAGACAGACAGATAGATAGATAGATAGATAGACAGACTGACAGATAGATAGACAGACAGATAGATAGATAGACAGACAGACAGACAGATAGATAGATAGATGGGCAGGCGGACAGACAGACAGATAGACAGACAGATAGATAGATGATAGACAGACAGACAGACAGATAGATGGGCAGGCGGACAGACAGACAGACAGACAGATAGATAGATAGATAGACAGACAGACAGACAGACAGACAGACAGACATATAGATAGATCGACAGACAGACAGATATACAGTGTTCTATATAGTGCTGTTTATACTGATTCTCACTTTCCCACTTTGTGCTAATGTGTTTCAGGAAACCCAGCCCTGCTCACTAACTGTAACTGAGTTGTTGTGGATGTGTTAAAGCAGGGAGACTGTGTGTGCGGGGCAGTGCAGGAGTTAGGAAACTCTAGCTTATAGCATTTACTCTCCAAAAGCGCAAGCCACATATTCTAATGGAATCAGGGTCGCTTCTTTTCTGGGGAAAGCCTGAGCCACATAGCACTATTGGAGGACCATGAACATTACTACATTATATCAACGTGAAGAAGACGTCCTCCCTCCTCCAACTAACTTTACATTTATGTGCTAGGTGACTTTTTGCTATAAGATAATATCTAAACTGCGCTCAGAGAAGGTTATACAAAGATTTTCATTCCATTGTCAAGAACTCTGTGATGAACCCATCCAAGACCTTTAAAACATTGCCAGCCAATTTAAGTTCAGAGGATATGATAGACAGTTTGAGGGGAAGGCATATTCATGATACAAAAGACATATCAAAATATTTTGATTTTTCAATATTTATTTTTGTGAACAGGCTGGAAAAAATGAACAAAATGACATCCAAGCAGTTATTTGTTACTGCAGTTTATGCAGTTATTATACACTGGTTATTGTTTACAGGCTCTTCATAATTAGTCAAAATCTGTTTTATGATAAATGCAGTTGTTCAGTGATCTAAACTACTGACCACACGACCCACGAGACACTCAGATAAGTGTATCATAATGTAATTCATCATAATAATGATAATACATATTACCCACCTTACAGTCAGTACAGTTTAGTGAAGAGAAGCCTTGTTTTGATTTTACTGTATACAAACGGTAGCTTTGCTACAGACAGATGGACGGACGGACAGATAGATAGACAGATGGACAGACAGATAGATAGATAGATAGACGGACAGACAGATAGACAGGCAGACATGGATGGATGGATGGATGGACGGACAGACAGACATAGATAGACAGACAGACTGACAGATAGATAGATAGATAGATAGATAGATAGATAGATAGATAGATAATAGACAGGCAGACAGACAGACACATACAGTTTTATCAGATGGTTAATATAAGAGACCCTCACTGAGGGCATATCAGCATTTGTTTTACATTTCGATGGCTCATTTTTTCATTTTTCGATACTGAATTGAAATCCACACCCTTACTGACCCAACGTCCGTCTGCCCTGTGTACTTTCCTCTGTATCACCCTGTCTCCCCACCCGGTGACTACCCCCGACGCATCCCGCTTTCTGCTGCCCAAAGCACATTCCCACTGCGGGTGTCAGTCTCTCCAGCATCAGCAGCACAAACACTGAGCTTAGGCCCACGGCGGGACAGCTAAGCCCTACCCGTCTGTCAAAGCACAGTGGGGACATAAACAACCCCAACACGCACAGAAGCCAAGAGCAATCCCCACACCACCATAACACAGTGCAGAGAGGTGCTCCATCCTACAGTGTACAGCCACTGCTCCATCAACTCAACCGTGAAGCTGATTTACACGCTGTTTCACCGTTTGACCACAAGGTGCCAGCAGAGAGACATTTTCATACCACATATAGCTTTACAGACTTAAATAAACACGAATTCGAGCCAATAAAGGTGTCTAAACACTTTTGTAACGTATAAAACGTGCAGAAAAAACAATAATAGTCTGTAAAAAGGTTAAGCCTATAGAGTCTCCATCACTCTATATGTCACTGAACACGACAATTTGACAGAAGTCTCTTAAAGTAGGCAATCTTTGACATATGAAGACATTTTATCATCAACATTCGGTTAAGAAAACAATAAAAAAAATAAAGTAGGCCTAAATTCTTATTCAAATTTTCCGTTCCACCTTAAATGTTGGCGACAGAATGTAACTGCTGCACCATTCAAGGCAGAGCAGAACATTTTCGGTTCCACCTTAAATAGCGAAGCGCCATTTAAGCTGCAGCACCATTTAAGGTGGAGCGGAAATGTTCCGTTCCACCTTAAATGGTGTAGCAGTTAAGGTGGAACGGGAAATTCGAAACAGAAGCCAAGTTGAGGCTGGTGATTGGAGTGCAGCTGATGAGGGACCGGGCTAACGTTGCACGTTTTCTCGCGAGAATACGCAGGCTGGGCTCAGGCAGGCAGGCAGGCAGGGCGGGTTGGAGGAGCCGAAACGTAGCGGTGCAATCGGAGCCTGTAACGGGGCACCATCCCACACTCCGTCCCGTCTCCCGTTTTGCTTCTGGAAGAGAAGAGAATCCTCCCCTGCGTAAGGACTATGCTTCCCCATCGCGCCCCGCCTGCTTAAGCAGCACTACCGTTATATTCCTCCTCCTCCTGTCGGGCTGGGGCGCAGGGCTTCTCCAGCGCCACTCTTCTCCCCTGAAGTAGAGGATTTCCCCCCTTTCTCTCTCTTCTCCTGCACTTATCAGTCTCCTGGAGGACCAGGCTGCGTGAACAAGTTTATAAATGGGTGAGTAGCGCAGCGTCTACGCGTTTCATTACTCAGCTGAGCAACTCCAGAGCTCAACTGCACTG
This sequence comes from Colossoma macropomum, assembly GCF_904425465.1. Classification (NCBI taxonomy): domain Eukaryota; kingdom Metazoa; phylum Chordata; class Actinopteri; order Characiformes; family Serrasalmidae; genus Colossoma; species Colossoma macropomum. Next base: position 25,192,680 of record NW_023494809.1, read on the forward strand.
TGTTCTTTAGTTTTAAGTCTATTTATATTGACTTGTGCTGTAAGGACGCTTTATTTCGTGTCCTATAGCTACATTTCTGCCCACATCTTCTCTACCAACCTTGTTTCCAAAGTTGAGCAGGCTGGATTCAAGATGTGGACACGTTTACATCTTTTTCCCCCTCCATAAAGATCTTAAAGAGTTAACTCCAGCTGAATTTCATTCCCCAGTCTGGCTTCCAGCTCCCATCCAGCTGGCCTGAATGTGGAATCTTCTGCAGTTTCATGAGGATATAGAGGAAGTAGCGTATGTGTACTGGTCTATCACTCACTCAGGGCCTGGAACTTGTGCTTTTCTACTTCTTGTCTGGGTTGAAAGTGAGCAGATCTGCTCTGTAGGTTTGGACTATTAGCTGATGCTGTGCCTCCTCTCTATCCCTGCCTGAACAGATGGTGAATGGGGTGCAAACTGATAGGATAGATACAGGTATAATGGTTCTTTGGGTCATGTGGTACAATGTGCTTTAGGTCCTGAATGACAAAGCTGTTTATTTCTTCAGTTTCTCTTTGAAACTGACTACTGGAATTGAATTAGCCTGCTTAGAAGATCTCGTTTTGCTCTGAAATTGGATCAGATGAGAGTTTTTAAGACGTGAACTCTGCACATTTTTAAAAAAGTTCTCTATAATTTAATGCTTGAGATGTAAATAAAGTCAATCGGAGTGGTTTGATGTGAAATCGTTAGTTGTAGAGACTCATATCTGTGCAATAGTGGTGATGGGAACCAGGGGTCACCATGCATACAACACAAATATAGCCATTTTATAATACTCTTCTGAGTTTTTGTGACGTTCTTAATGGTAAAATAGTGTTAAATCTGAAAAAATATGTTTTCTTAAGGCGACAGTTTTGCCTTACAACGGCCTGCATGTGTGCAAAACTGTCTAACCATCAAAACTATCATAAAACAAAGGAATATCGTCAAGCAGCGTATTCATAATCATCTCATGCAGTCACTTTCTGTGAGGGAGCTTTTAGAAGCGTTAAACCTGTTTTCGGACGTCTGGTTCCATTCACCACCACTGTGAACAATTATGAAGTTTCTCTAAAATGGAATATATCACATCAAACCATTCCGATTGTCTTTGTTTACAACAACTTTTTAATTAGAGGTGGGTAATATGGCAAAATGTAATATCAATACTTCAGAAAGTTTTTTACAACACATTTTTTCTGATATCTGATGAGTTAGAACAGACAAAGTAGGGCCACATTTTAAAAATGCTATCAAAAACTACTTCCATTCAACATTTCGCACACTGTACTGCACTAAATCAAATTAAACAGGACTAATTATGCTCTCTTTTTTAATTAAACATGCTATTGGGGCTTGATTTATAATTACTGATGTAATTATAACGTATTACTGATGTCCACGATATACTCAGAAAAGCATGTTGTGACATATTGTGATGTCATTTATGACTACAGCGATAAATATTGTCATATTGCCCAGATTTGTATTTAATTGTGCAGTAATTTTGAGAAATTGGTGTAATTCCCCTTCAAGTGTCCCCTGTTATTTGAGGCCCATAACGCCTAAAAACCCTCAGGGCTGTACAGTATCGCTGTATGATTCACCAGGATGTACCTGAAGGCAGCTGTTTTGCAGATCGCTAGAAATGCTACCACGTATTTTAAGCCTGAATGATGGAAATTAAACAAATTGTTATCATATACAGAATTAGTGCGATAAATGATGTCACCATGATTCAGATTAAGCTGAGAAGTGCCACATGGGAGGCTGACAGAGCCTTACATCATGGCTTGGATTTTCCTTGATGGTATTATAGTAACGATGAAACCAACTGGGCTTTTCTAATATTACTTAATAGATCGTAAGGATAACTATATTTTGCACAGACGACACAGTTAATATCTAGTGGTTCTCCACATTTGTTTGATTGGAAACCAAAATATTACCGAACTGGCACGTTTCCAGGCTCCTTCAGAACAAGCTCGTCCATTTTACTGTCTGCTGGAGATCTAAGAGAGGTTTTTTGTTTCATGTTTATGTACAGCAGCATTCAGAACCAGACTGGAAATCCATGTTATAATCATTCCAAGTGGCATTCAAAGTATGCATGTAGGTAGTTAATTAGTTGGTGCTGTTTTTTTTCTTCATATAGACTATAATGAACCGCAGTCTTTTCTGTTGTATAACTGTAGGAAGAAAACATTGTATCTCCATTTTTGTCATTTTTCAGTTTTTGACATAATTTGAAAATGCCTGTTACCCTTTGCAATGTGTGTAAATTTAATGAAGAATGGCCCAAAATGACTTGGAAAAAAGTCTGGTTCCATTGACTTAAAAGTAAAGCAGGTTTTTTCCTTTTCCTGTAAAGTTACCATTTTGGAGATGCGAGGTTTTCTTCCAACAACAGTGATAACGTTTTGAACTAGCAGTAGAAAAAGGTAGGGCTGAACACTTTTGGGAAGTCTCTAATACTCATTTTTCTGACCAATATTGTGACTTTGTGCGATTTAAATTGCATTTATTTTTCTATTTATTTCTTTCTTTTTTTTTGTTGTTGTTGTTGTTTTTTTTTGCCTGGAGCACCAGCATATCACTGCTGTCGAAACAAAACATTTTTCAGTTTTTCCTCTAATTAAGTGGTGGTGCCAGAATGTGCTGCAGAACTGCTGCACCATTTAAGATGCAGAAAGATTTCCATCCCACCTTAAATGGTGGAGCACCATTCAAGCTGCTGCACCCATAATAAAAATGCCTGTTGCCCTTTTCATTGTGTGTAAATTTTATGAACAATAGACTAAAATAAATGAACCTACATGATTTGGAAAAAAGTCCGGTTCCATTGACTTACATTAAAAGTAACGTATGTTTTTTCCTTCTCCTGTAAAGATACCGTTTTGGAGATACGAGGTTTTGTTCCGACCGCAGCGATGTGCACTTTTTCTAGCTCGAGTCTTGAAAACTGAACAAGGTGCACAAAACCGCAAGTTAGTTGCAGTTGTAGTGATAGTAGGTGTCGTCACGTGGCTGCTTCTGATTGGTCTAAATCATCTGCAAGCACTTCTAAGTTTCAAGTTTCCACTTAAAAGTTGTTCAGACAGCCTTGTTGATAAAGTACACACTTAAAAACGACGGTCCTTCAAGGGTTCTTCACAAAAGAAAATGGTTCTATAAAGAACCATAAACACTTTGCATGATTAAAGGGTTCTTTGCATCATGAAAGGGTTCTTCAGATTGATGGAGAATGTGGTGTATATGGTTCTTATGGAACCATTTGGAAAAGGGTTCTAAAGAGCATCAGAAAGACTTCTTCTATTGTTACAAGCTTGACAACATAACAGTAACAGAACCCTTTTCGGTGCAACATAGAACCCTTTTCAAAATGGTTCTATATAGAACCATCTACAACACATTCTCCATCAATCTGAAGAACCATTTTATGATGCAAAGTCCCCTTGAATCATGAAAAGGGTTATTTGAGTGTTCATGGTTCTTTTTAGAACCATTTTCTTATCTAAAGAACCCTTGAAGAACCATCATTTTTAAGAGTGTTGGCTAGAAATAAATTACAGATCTTGTGATTTGAAAATTGGCCTTTTTTTGACTGAGATTTCAGTATAAAAATGATCTTTAACTTTAGTACGCAGTGACTGGTTCAATCAAAAGGGAAAGGAAAAACGTGGTGAGCGAAAGAATAAAAGAACGATCATTTGCATAATGTCAGCACTTATTTAAATTATCATGATAATATCAGTTATCAGCCCAAGGCTAACTGCTACTAGATGGCTTTCAGGCCACAAGGTAAAGTTTGTTTGAGCTGAAGCATCGTTTACAGCGTTGCAGGCTTAATGACATTTTTATGGCATTTTTGTGAAATACACCATACGTCTATGCGTTGGACAAGTCTGTGACTTTATAATGAAAAATATCTCTAACTGCAGCTCCTGTAGTCTTGTTTAGTGAGTGAATTCAGGGCCTGTGGCTCATGGAATGATTTGTTTCACCTAAAATGAGATTTTCTCCCACATGTTAAAACATAGGTACCATAACAATGAAAAGCCTCCATAAGGCTGACCATAAGTTACATATCGGTGCATATGCTGAGGAATTATCACCACAATCCTCTTAAAGTCTGCGTCGTGCATGTGTCCCCCTGTCCCGGGCCTGTCTACATGGAGTTAATCTCCCCACAATGTGGAAGTGAGATAATAGAAGGACTGGTTTTAGTATCCATTCAAATAGATTACATTACATCGGTTTTGTGTGTGGAAACCTGTTTTAAAGCACCAGCAGACCCAGTTTCACAAACTCATAACCTCTTTGACCAATAGAAATGGTCCAAAATGACTTAGAACTAGAATTTTGTCATAGGTTGTCAAGCGAGTCAACTTTTAAAAACCTGTTTTGTGTTTTAAATGCTAATTTTATTGTGGTATTTGGACAGTTTTTTGTCTGCTTTATCTCAGCAGGGCCTGTCATCCCTAATTGCTCGCTAGCAGCTCAACACAGACTCACAACGTTTCACACACAGAGAGACATCACTGTGTGTTTACATGCACTTCATAATCTGATAACTGTAGAACCACAAATCAGGCACTTGAGTAATCAGATAACGGGGAAACTCCGGGTCTACATGCGTCAGGCAGTAATCAGATTTCTGCTTTGCAACCAGCCAATAAACTCGCAGAAGAAGCCGTGACGTAAAACATAATGTAAAACTCAAACTTCATGCCGCGGCCTTTTTTAAAACAAAAGATGATATTTAAATCCTTCATTGATCGGATTATCGAGTGCAGGTAAACGCAATCACTGTTTTAGTTAATCTGATAGCAGAGTTACAGGGAAAGATATTTAAATGGGTTACATTAATGAAAAACGCTTCCATTCTTAAACTCGTTCTTACTATTGTCTAGACATTAGAAATATTACGATACACTAAAAAAGCAATAATAATAAATTCACTTAGGATATCATAACATTATGTACATGTTGTCGAATAGAGCCCAACAACAGAGTAAAAAAAGAAGCCCATCACAGACTGATAGCTAATCTGTGCTAATACTGTACAGGCATAAGCAAAAACTTGGGCACCCCTACTCAAATGACATTTTATTGATATTTTTATTTTTTATTATTATTATTATTTTTTTAAGTGAAAGTAAGTTACACATCTTCTACAGAGAGCACACTTCTGCACATTTTAATATATACATACTGTTTATTTGCTGAATTTTATCTGGACAAAGAACCAAAAAAGAACCTGTGCTACAAATATGGCTCATCTTATGTTGTATGTTTTTTTCCCAGTTAGTTAAACTGCATAAATCTGCTGTAGCTGTGTGTGTACCATATTTATGTTCTCTGTAGAGGATGTGTTAACTTATTTCATGTAAAAAAATAGACTGAAAAGGTAATTAGACTAGAAGCATTCAAACTTTTGCGTGCGACTGTAAATAGAGGAAATATTTTGATGGAGTTTCTAAGACAAATTTAAGCTGTTTAAGTTTCACTTGTCGTGTTTGTTGCTCTGTGTTATTTAGGCTCATCATGGTGTCCACAATATGGTAAAATCTATGTCATGAAACATCACAACGGAATCATTTTTACACCAGTGTTCCTCCCACTCACAGCCTAAGCCCTCATTTTCTGCCTCCCTATGCGCACAAGCTTATTTCTCTGAAGGCTTCTTCACACCTAAATGCTCCAGATATACAGATATACACGTATCCCCAGACGTCTTGTCTCGCAGCTGGTTGTGCTCCTTTAAAGGTGAATAATACATTGAACGCAGTTATGTAATCCCTTCGTGTGTTGTGCTCTGTTGGGCATTTTGACTGACATCATTGCTGATGCCACATTGCAGAGCTTTTCATATTTTGGTGTTTTAACTCACGGGTTATACTTTCATTACTCTGTGCACAGACTTTACATACATTTGAACTCTCACGGACAAACACAGGGCTGCTTTACAAGACCCATTTTAGGCCTAAGGCCCCATCCCATTTCACCCCTCGCCCCTACCGCTTAGCCTTTAGCTGTCTGTTTTGCGCATTCACACCTAGCGGTAGGGTGTCCTGATTTTTCTTTTGAGATAAAGGGGCAGGGAGAAGTGTTGGCACCTAAAACCACCTTGGAGGGTTTTCAGAGCGACACTTTATGTTATGAGAAAAAAAGAAAAACCGGCAAGTTGGCTGCGCAAGAGACCAAAGAAACCCACAAATATAAGTATTTTTTTTTAATTACGATAACCATTGTATTATCTTAGTTTAATGTCATTTCAATGTATTATGGTCATTTTCTCATAACAAGCATAAAAGAATTGCTAATAGTATGCTGATGTCTTGGTAGCTAGCTAGCTAAATTTCCCGTTCCACCTTAAATAGTCCAGTAGTTACATTCTGACACCTCAGGCATCAGAACTGCTGCTCCATTTAAGGTGGAACGGGAAAGTTCTAATAAGAAGCTGGTGAATATCTGACTTCAGCTTCATATCACTGAAGAATCAGGGGTGAGAGGTAATAAATAACTGTCTCATCCCCTCTCTTTAAAAGCATATGATGCCCTAAATATAACTATAGCCCAGCAGTGACAAGCTGAACTTTACCCTCCTCTGCTATCACTGCAGACTGGCAGGGTCACCTACAGAGCAGCGCTAGTAGCTGTTAATGAAGCAATGTTCTCTTTATTTGAGGGTCCCATTTCATAGGGAAGATTTCAGCCACTACCTCTTGTAATTCAGTTGCAAGAATCAAGGTGACGCTTGAAAACAAGGGGTAAGAGTAAAAATAAGAAATGGGATTGAGACTAAAAGGAGGCCAGCACTGTGCATTTTTTGTTAAAGGGGAAATCCACCACTTTTTAATCTTTTTTTTCAATGTAGGCGTAATTCCGTTGAGATGTAAACAAAGTGATTCAGAGTGGTTTGGTGTGAAGTGATCTGTTCTCGAGAGACTTACAGTGTCAGAATTGTTCACAGTGGTGGAGATAGGAACCAGACGTTCAGCTCTAAAAGCTCCTGCACAGAAAGGAATTACGTGAAATGACTGCCTGATGTTCGAGACGTTGTTGTACGATAGTTTTGTGATAAAGTTTTGGTGTATTTAAAATACATTCATGGTGGAGAGGTACATGACAGGGTGTTGTAAGGCAAAATAGTCCCAAGGAGAACCTATTTTTACCTTCTATTTTACCTTTTACCATCATGAACATTACATATATAAACTCGGAAGACACGTTTAGGTTGACTGGTGGTTTTAGGTGGTAAATAAAATGGCTATATTTGTGTTGCAGACATGGTGTCCCCTGGTTCCGATCACCACCACTGTAAAGAAATCAGAATCGCAGAAAGCTTGAATATGCAAATGAGCTCATGAACCGTTCGCCAATCATTTAACTGTGTGCTTTGAGCGTCCTGACCAATCACAGATCCAGATTTGTTTCTGTACATGTGTTGATGAAGCTATTCATACAATCCAAAGAAAGTAAATTATTTTCCAGGCTAATTTTTAACCATGCATAGTCAATATGCAAAAGTTTGGGCGCCCCTGGTCAAATGATGTTTTTGTTGATTTTCTACATGACAAGTAAACACGTCCTCAAGAGAGAACACACTTCCGCACATTTTAAAGCACAGCTACAGATTATTCACTGAATTTAACATATTAGGGGAAAATTAAAACATTAAATGTGGCCTGTGCAAAAGTTATGGCACCTTTGCCTTAGAGGTTTTCTTTTTTTTTATAAATATGTTAAACTTGGCAAATACACTTTATTATTAAATCATTTTCACAGTCATGTAATGTGACTGGGAGTGTTTGAACTTTTACATATGACTGTTTTATTGATTCACCCGTGTGATTTGAATATATATCAAGGTGCCTCGCTATTGCAATATGTAATTGCAGCACTTGTATTTCATCCATAGTGCAGCACTATGAGTTTAACAATGGTTTTCAGCAGTAAATGATCATTGGCGTTGCAGTTTAGCCCAGTCCGTGTCCAAAAGACTGTCTTGATAAAGCAAAATTGATCTCCTCTGCGGCACTTATCACTTTTTCCAGCAGGCCCATCGATAAAGTGGGCTTTGCATTCTCTTGTTCCAGGTGTGTCATGTCGATGCAGAGAGAGACAAGACTGTTATTTCGATCTCTCGCATGAGGGAAGCGGTCAGAGACGAGTGGTTACGTTTTGTGAAATAGTTCTCCCTTTGAACAAGCGTTCATGGTCTGGTCGTAACCCTGCTTCTCCAATTCTATCAGAGCTTATATTCTACTCAAACAGGCCGACTGTTAGCTGCGGCTGGAGGGCAGCGCAGTGACGATGCGGTGAGGGATTTACACAATCCACAGAGATAAAGCGCTGCGTTGATGTGCGTCCTTACCACAGCTCCAGGCAGTATGGAAGATTTATTTAGAAGAATAATCAAGGGCTGTTTTTTAACCTGATGCCTATGTGTAATTGAGCTTGAGCACCTTCCAGTTGGCGCTTGGAGTCAAGAGGTTTCCAGGGAAATGTGTCATTATTATTGTCGGTGGGTATCAACTGTATGCCTCAGATGCTGCTGATGGAGATGAGGTTGGAAAATGCTGGAGTGTTCCTTTAAGGCTCGAGATAACAATGTATTTCCTTATGCTTTGATGCCTTTTCGATTGGAAAAAAAAAAAGTTCAACCCCTATAAGTCTTGTACATAACATGTACATTGACATTCCTCTTGTTTAAACCATAAACTGACAAAATGATGTATTATTCGAGTTGTTTTACAGCTAGTGTGTATAAGCTAACAGACATAGCAGTGCTGGTAAACACTATGTATAAATATTTTATTATATACATATATATTTAAATATAAATAAATCACTGGAACAAAACCTCGTTTCTCCAAAATGGTAACTTTACAGGAGAAGGATAAACCATGCTTTACTTTTAATGTAAATCAGTGTAACCAGACTTTTTTTCCAAGTCTTTTTGGGACGTTTCTTTTGGTCCATTCGTCATGACATTTGCACACAATGTAAAAGGCAACAGGTATTTTCAAATTCTGTCAAAAATTAAAAAATGGAAATATGAGGTTTTGTTCCGACAGCAGAGAACTATTTAATAATTAATAAATATATTTCTTGTATTTTATGTTTTCCTTGGCATCCACTTATGGTGTTATGTTCAAAAATAGTGCTTATTCATTTTACCTGACCATTTTACAACTTCTTATCCTTGAGAATGAAACAGGCTGGTTTTAAGACTGATATATGTAAACAAGCTCTATTCTGGTAGGCTGCTCTGTATTGAAACACACCTTATAACTCCTTATAACAGTGTGAGAGGGCAGTGCTTAACTGCTGTAGGCTGAATGGGGGGTATATGTAAAGAGATTTTGTGACATCGTAAGTGGCTTTTGTGAATTCAGAAGTGGCTGGTTTGGCAGCTCAGTACTCATATATGGACTGTATGGACTCGGAGGTGAAACACATTTTGAAACTTTAACCATGTTTACATATTACAAATCTCTAGTAATGTTCATAATAGAATACATGTGTCAAACACAAGGCCTGTGGGTCAGATCAGGCCTGTGACACAATCCTGTCCAGCCTGCATAAGTGTTTTGTCTATTAGTATTACAGTGCGCTGCACTACAGTCCCCAACATGCACTGCAGCGTTGCCCTGACTCTCCTTCCCCAACAACAATCTGTGGGACAGTGGTTACACCTCAGTTCTACACAGTTCTACACAAATAAACTCCAGCCATATCACCAAACACACTAGCTGCATTTCAGCTGTAGTTCAGCTAACATAAACACTGAACATCAGCTCAGCAGCTCAGAGCCCATGTATTAATGAACTTGCAGCAAAGAAAGGATGGCAGGTGTTTAGTTCAAGCAGAGAGGTAGGTTTAAAAGGCTGAGCTCCTGGGGACGTTTAAAGGTTTACCACAGGTGTCTGTATTTTACTGTTTATTGCATATTTTGAATAAAGCAATGGACAATTTCTTTTCTCTGAACCACAGATTTGTTAAAATTTCCTATTATGATCCTTTTTCTCATTGAGTTTGACACCCCTGTAATATAATAACACACAAAATGTTGCAGCTGTAGTTATTTATGCTGTACTATATACCACAAATATTTATTACTATATTTTTGTAAAATACCAAACTGCTGTGTATGAGAGCTGATTTGAACTGATTTGAATAAGCAGAATAAAATGAGGAACAGTCAGATAATATGCAGAAGTCATAATGCGATATCAAAACTGTGCATTCACTTTACTGCTGTATACTGGGACTGTTATTAAATTAGTGTTTGCAGACTTCTCTGAATGTTTCTGTCTTTTCAGGCAGGCGGCTGGACAAACCTTTCTTTGTAACCTGATATTCTTACTTGTTTTCCACGTATATTTAACTCGACCTATTCATGTCCAACAGCTAAATTTAGTTTGAGGAAAAATGCCACATAATGTTTTGGTCTAAATTGACTGAAACTTTGTGGAGGTCTTGTTTGAACATGTAACAGCACCCATCTACCTTTTTGTTGAGTTTAATTTGATAAATACTGACAAAAACTCACTTTTTAGCAAAAAGCTTTGGTTAATTTCTACAGATTAAGGCTGAAAGAAGAATATAATAGGATTAAGAATATTCTGTGACAGAATTTTCACACCCCATCTCTTTCCTGTTCCTTAGTTCTATCCTTCAGTCTAAACTCAGGGGGTCTGGCTTTAGGCTCAAAGCAGAAGTCATCCAGAACTCCAGCCCAAGTTCTCAGGCCCTGTGCACACATAACTGGATATTTTAACATACTTTTTTTGGCCTTCTGTCCCACAAAAATGGCATAGTCAGTCACCAAAAACACACCTTCTTCAAAACACCTGTAGCTGTTTTCATTTATTAAGTACACAGAACTCTGATAAGACTAACAGCTGGGTTGTTTGTGTGAATCTAGCTTTACCATTTCATTAAACTGTGGTACAGAGGTGTCACAATGTCCAGTGCTTAGTTCTTTTAAATGGACTGTAAACGCAACTGCAAATATTACTTGAGATTTAAAGTCAGATTAAAAAAAAAATTCATTTAAAAGGGATGAAAATCTAGAAAAACCTTAAATTCTCTGCCTGATGAGGTCTGCACTGCAAAAAATGGTATCTTGTCAAGTGAAAAGATCTTAATTCTAGTCGATATATATTATATTATTTTGAGATTGGCATGCACTTATTGTAAGATTTTCTAGCTTAATTCTAGACATTATTTACTTGTTTTAAGGAAATTTTTTAAGTAAAATTATCTCACTATACTGGCAGACAATGTTGCTGGTTTCAAGCACATTTCTTAAAACAAGCACAATTATGTGCCAATTTAGTGAGATAATATTACTTAATAAAATGACTTAAAAGAAGTAAAATGTCTAGAAATAAGGTAAATAATCCTAAATTAAGCTTAGAACAATCTGAGCAGGAGACCTGTTCGATTTATTGACCATATTTAAGATAATTTAACGTGACAAGATACCATTTCTTGCAGAGTATATGGATGTTTCAGAGATAGTTGCATAGCAATGGCAACATAAAGCAATCAGCAGGCTTTCATTCGCATTTCAAGCTTTTATTTTCTGGCAGGAATCGGACTTTGAAGATGTGTGTAACGTCGGATCAGTGAGTCAAATGCTACTGTATGTTTAACACGCTGGTGTCACTTTGATAGAAAATTTCTGCTTTAGCTTTGCGCAGTAGACATGCTTACAGTGTTTTTCTTGATGCGTATTTTATCAATTTTTTTAAGTCTTGAAATAAAATAGATAACCTTATAACGAGAAACTTCAGGTGTATTTGCTTGGTTTAAGATGATTTCATTTGACATAATATCATGTTTTGAGGAAAGAAAATTATTATTTTTTGTTGCTGTTGTTATTGAAACAGATAGAAGAAAGTGGGAAGAGCTAACTTGAAGCTGCCAATACAGAATGTACACAAAATGTATGTAAAGTGTTGTAAAGTATAGATTTAAATTATTATTTAATGATGTTAAGTTAAATGGTGTGCCAAAATTAGACTTGTAATGGTTAACCAAAGCTTTAGTCTTTATTTCCGCAACCCACAACTGTGTATATACATATATATATATATCTATATATATATATGTGTATGTGTATGTGTGTGTGTGTGTGTGTGTGTGTGTGTGTGTGTGTATATATATGTCATTTGACAGCAGAGTTGAGGGGACTGAAGCAGGTCAATGCCACGCACTGTAAAAACAGACATGTGGTGCATCGTATTCAGCCAATACAAACACTGAGCACCACTAAACCAGCACAGTGTGAAGCTAGAGTAAAAGCTAAATAAAAAGGCAGGTAGGATAAAAATTAGCATAAAAACATGCGCTAGATTTGCATAGCACTTGCTAAACCTCATACACATTCAAGCTGCGCAAAGGACTGAGTATGCAACACGCATGGCCTAATATGGGCATCAGATAAACAAGCACTTTGCTAAACATGAACACAGTGGTGTTTGCATAAGTGTTAGAGCGTGAAGCAGAAAGGAACTCTGTGCTGTCAGCCTTCACCCCCCAGGCTGATTTTAACTTGCTGATCTTTATCAGTGCCGGATGTTTCATTAGGTAATATTTGGATAATTTTTTGCTGAAAAAACATGTCTGCATTTCTTGTAGGGCTGCATGATATTAAGGGGAATGTCACATTGTGATATTTTAGATTTTTGCAATAAAAGTGGTAACATTTTGGACAAAATAAGAAATATTGGTCAAAAAACATGTCACTTTGTTTTTTGCTAGATTTTTTACAGGCTGGATGGTTGACTACATTCATGGTGTCAAACACACAGGGCTGGAGTAATATCATCATGCAAAGTTATTTTTCATCATGCACACGTTTGTTTTCAGGATGTTGAATTGTGATTGGTCAATTAGGAGTTCATTTGTTTCTTTCTTCATATCTGAGGAATTCATTAGCATCTGAATGCTTTACAGTTCCTACTGGGCCAAAGAATGATTCACATACAGTACTGTGACCATTAAGTGCAAGTTAGTTATTTTTCAGGGTCAGAAAACAAAGCAAAAACTTAAACACAGAGCCTTCAATGACTAAATATAATTTTATTTTCAATATTTACTTTGTCCACTCTTGCCGTTTAGTACAGCTTCCGTTCTTTTAGTGAGAATTGTTTTTCATAGAAATCTGCAGGGATATTTTTCCGTCAGTTCAGTCTTAGAAGTTGGTTGCATTTTTTTGCTGCTCATAAACCGAGTGATCCTAAACGCATTCAATGATGGTAGTAGGTGGTCAGTCCATTGTTCTGAGACCAGCTTTTCCTTTTCTCAGTGAGGCTTCTTGACAGCTACACATCCTTTTAGACCCATAGCGCTGAGGCGTCTTCTCACAGTGGAAGGATGGACAGAAACACCTGTGGATGTTTTCAGATCTGAAGCAGCTTGATTTTCTCCTCTCTCTCAGAGATGAAAGCTTTAAGCGCTGTTTATCTGATGGGGGCAGTTTTGGTGGTCTGCCGCTTCCACGGTTGTTAGGAAACCCACTTTCTCTGTAGCTTTTAACCAATTTTTGAACTTATTTTCCTTTGACATTGCCCTTCTTTTTGCAAGTGAAGTATCTAATCTCCTCGGAAATACAGTAATTTTGCACAGTACAGTGTATTACTATAGAAAAATATAGGAATAATGTTAATAGTTCCTCAAACCAACACTGAAATATTGTTTAGATCAGGGGTCGGCAACCCAAATGTTAAGAAGAGCCATTTTGTCAAGTTCAAAAATCGAACCATCTTGGGAGCCACAACATTTTATGTCCATTTCATTTAATGTTCATTTTACTGAAGTAACGTTTCACCAGCTTAACTGTAAGTATGTCTCAGTATGTGCTAATGCACTAATAAAGGCTAAAAATATATAATATAAATGAAAACACAGACTTACTATGATCTGCTTTAAGCTTTAGCTCAGCTGTAGCCGCTTTTCTCACATCTCCAGCAGGAAACTTTTCCGCAAAAGTAGAAGTTTCTTGTAAAATGTCTCTCAACGTTCGACTTTTTATGAGGCTGAAGTTGCTTCTCATTCTCCAGCTTCTTGTTCAAATTTGCACCATGCTGCACCATTTAAGGTGGAACAGGAAAATTCGAACAAGAAGCCACGAATGAGAAGTGACTTCAGCTTCACGACTTTTTAGTGTTTGTCAGTTTCTCGTTGCAGATTAAACGTAACAGGAAACCAGCTGGAGTGATTATAAACGCAAGTAGGTCCATTCATCTCCAAATTATCCATGTTCATCTTAAATCTCTCTCTTTGCCGTTTCGTTAGATACTAGCTGCTAGACAAGATTGTTGTCTGAGTTGCTATGATGACCAGCAGTCTGTGCGCCAACCTTCAGGGTTAAAGGGTGAATCAGCAGTTCTACTTTAACTCCAGCATTTGAGACCGTTTATTGTTTAACCTGTGTTGAACGATCAGCAGAGCTTTATTTTACTGCAAAGGAGGATTATTTTATTTTTAACCTTAAAATCTAGTTCTGCTGTGGAGCCATGACAGGGCAGTAAAAGAGCCGTGTGTTGCCGACCCCTGGTTTAGACTGTTTGGTCATCCAAGCCAAGTGACCAGGCAGGCCTATGTAATGGTAGGGAAAACACTGCAATTCTAAGGATACATATTGCGATTGCAGTGAACTTTCCAGTATGTTGAAAACGCATTCGTGAACTCTTCACCTTATGTGGTTAAGACTAGGCCTGTATTATTTTTGACTAAATTACCTACACTTGTTGGATCCTGTGAGTACCTTGAGTCATCGAAACCTCTATAATTGGTCAGGATGCTCACACCAAAAAAAAAAAAAGTGTGTTTACTCAAGTTAAGCATCTGTGATTTCTTGCCACTGCACAGTCCAAAATTGATTGACCGTGCAACTGGAATGCATCTGCAGTCTGCACTGTGTGATTACAAAGCCCCTGCTAACTATGCATGGGCATGCATGGGAGGAAATGTGATGCAGGGTGGGCTGTGTGCTAAGAGGCGGTAAGGGTAAGGCTTGCGGGTGATGGTGTTGCTTTAAATGTCACGGTGCATGGTGATGTCTGAGGATTCGCCGCTCTTGACGGCTCAGTTGGCATTCGGTCTTATCTGCCGCGTGACTGTGAGGCCACATCTTCAGCTTTTTCCACATTTTCTCAGAAAGCAGAACTCTGGGCTTCCCTGCTGTTCTCCAGTTGGGCTGTTACGATTACTTGGCAGTGTTCAGTTGGCAGTTTGCAGGACGATAATGCATATTTTAAATTCTCCTGCTGGCTTCACTTACAGTAAGAAGGAGTCTGATGGACGTGTCCATTTATATGCATTTTTTGTGTTTTAAAGGCTTTCTAGCTCATCTTTTTGCCAATAAAGTATTTCGAAGGGCTATGCAGTCGTATGCAAAATGACATTTTGTTGATTTTCTGAGTCAAAGTAAGTGAACACATCTTTACAGAGCACATACTTCTGTACATTTTAATACACAATTGCTGTGTATTTGCTGAATTTAACATATTGGGGGAAATAAATCATAAATGTGGCCTGTGCAAAAGTTACGGCACTTTATATTTTGTGTTTTATTTAATTTTTTTTTCCATTATGTTAAAAAATAGATTATACAACAGTTAGTTCTGGCCACACAAGCTGATTGGTTGAGAGGCGTTGTAACTGTGCTGTTATTTCGCCATAACATCACGGTTTTTCTACTAACATGGTATCACTCCTCTGAGACGCCGTTGCTAAGCATCGAGTTTGACAGCTGTTGGTAGAAGCTTAAGCCATTTGAACGTTTTTACTTCTTACTTTGCCGCAAAGAGAAAATGGACACTTTTAAGATCACATTTGACCACCAGCCGATTTGGTCAGACTCTGAAGATGAGGCTACACTAAATTCCCAAACTGTCAGTTGGTCTGTGTGGAGCTGGAGAACGAACTGCCGGCTGTGCAGCGAGTGGGCGGAGCTCGTTACTTTGACGCAGCTTTGTATAAAAGCAATAGAACACTCGAGGTTGTGTGTTATCACGAATAACATCACGGCTGTGATGATCTACGGCGACCAAATCACAATATTCTCTGTATAACTTAAGTTTTAACATTTTTGCTTAGAAAATCAACAAAACCTAATTTGCACAGTTAAACTTTTGCATACAACTGTAAATTATTTATTGTTGTTCAGTCCATTTTTATGGTACAGTTTCTCAAACTATTCATAAAATATCATAAAATATCAGATTAAGAACTAAAAATGCACAAATATGACTGAAAGAACTGTTTACACAGTAGTGGAGAATAAAAAAAAAGCAATAAAAACAATACAGCAAGCTTTTCATGTTTTATAAAATTCAAAGAACTTTGTTTGAGCTAAACAAAGTGAGTGCATACTTATTAATATTATTTTTATTGGTTACTATAAGACTAATATGTTTCTATTCTGTGCTATACTAATTTTGGCACTATTTTATGCTTCTTGTTACATATCGGCACCGTAGAAACCAAACCTATTATCTCCTTTTTATTTAATTATTTGTTTATTTATTTTTAATCCCAGGAAACACCAGCTGCGCTTTACATTGCGTGAAAATTTCACTGTGTATGGATCAAAAGAAATGGTCCAATATTACTTTTAATAAATTCTTTTTCCTTTGACTTACATTGAAACTGAAGAATGTCTATTATTTTGCACATACAAGGTTTTGATGTGGACAAGGTCATGTGTGTCCATATGCAAACATATCTACATATTTTTTCTTTTTTACTACATTAAGTTACATTTAGTTGTGCAACACTTTAGCTAGCCCTTGTTGATTTGCCTTGACTTGATTACTGATTCTAAAATCCAGAATCAATTCAGTTGAATCACCACCTCCAGATGAATGTGTCACCATTAATTCATGCATTTTACACCCCT
Organism: Colossoma macropomum; assembly: GCF_904425465.1. Lineage (NCBI taxonomy): Eukaryota > Metazoa > Chordata > Actinopteri > Characiformes > Serrasalmidae > Colossoma > Colossoma macropomum. Next base: position 25,209,616 of record NW_023494809.1, read on the forward strand.
AGTAGCTCAGTTTTGGACCCGCAGCCACAGCGCAGTGCTCTGTATCAGAACCATCTGGAGTCAGGATTGGCTGTGAATGGCACTTTTGCAGTCATGTGATGGGTGTGAAAGCGAGCCTGTTACAGAGCTTTCAGGAGAAGCTCCGCTCCATCCAATCAAACATGCCCCCCCATTCGTCAGCCGCGCACAGTCTGCCTTTTGTTTCAGCTCTTGATGAGATGCAAGCCGAGACGCTTGCTTTTGGTGCACTGGGTGGGGGGAGGTAACAAGATGCACACTAGGGTCTCCATAGTAACCCTTATTTGGCACCACCGTCCCCATGGTGACTGCTTATTGGCGTTTTTGGTGTGCCGATAGACGCATCTCTATACCCAGGTAATGCTAAAAGGCAGAGCAGTCGGCCCACTAATGCTGGATCAGATAGCTCATGAATATTCAACAGTCTGCCACCTACTGTGTCACTAATCTTGACAAATGAGCTCAATTAAAAATAATAGTTTTGCCCACTTTTCTACTTTCCCCAGATGCGCTTGATCAGCCGAGACTTATTTAATGTCTGAAGTTTGTGTCTTTAGTTCTGCACTGGTGTACAAGGCTAATGGAGCTATTGTGCATTGTGCAGACTGCATGGCTGGATCATCACATGCTGGCTTCAAACTGAAACAAGTTGTTAAGTAAGCTTAGATAAATTTGTTAATTTGATTTATGACACTGTAGAACATGTCCTAATGGATAAAAAATGGGGAAAAAATACATTGAATAGCTAAAAAGTGCACAGTGAAATTGGATTTAGGGATACAGGATTGGAATCAGCCAAGATAGGAGCCCACAATCTGTAATAAAACAGTTTTTTATTTAATTTTGGCAGTTTTGTGTTGCCATTTTATGATGTAAGAATGTTTGGTATATAAGTTTCTAAGTTACTTGATTGATAATATTTAAATAGGCAATAATTTTAAGTTTGGCCTATCAATGAGCAAATAATCGCACTTAATTTGGTAAAAAAAAAAAAGGCTGCTAAATATCTGCCAAAAAAATCAGCCATCGGCCAGTTTGGCTGGAAACAAATCAAAATCACCTCTAATCAGAATCATATGTTAACAGATTAATTTTAAAACATTATCAAAATCAGAAAGATAGATTTAACCAATATTTGAAAGTGAGGTTTGATGATATATTTATTGCACTCCGGAAAAGCAGCATGTTTGTTTAGGTGATGCTGTGCTACTGTGCTACAGTGTCTAAACTGAATGCATTTTTAACCCTAAAGAAAAAAGTCAAATTTCTGTGCAATGCTAATCGAGATGTTGGGCTGAACGATTTGGAGAAAATATCTAATTGCGATTTTTCTGACTAATACAGCGATTGCAATTTAAATTGCGATAAGGTTCAGACGACCAGAATATCCACTTTTTCTAGCCTGAGGCTTGACCCCTGAGTGTAGTGTGCCCCGACAGCCAGTACGTTGTGGTTGTGATCTCACGACACATGGAGGTTTGCTTGCTTCTGATTGATCCAACTTATCTATAGGCAGTTCAAAATCTCCGTGTTACTAGGTTAAATTTCCCCACTTCAAACTTAAGAATTTTTTGATAATGTAGGCCATAATAAAAAAAAATTGCAGCTCTTGCGATTTGAAAATTGCACTCACTGAAATTGCGATTTATATTCGTTTAATCTTTCAGCTCTATCAAGATGAATTTCTGCATTTTATTTATGTTTATGTACCAAAGATATTGCCATTGGTGCATGCCTAGCCAAAAAAATTAGTAGTATCAGAAAAAAAGATACAGAAAACGTTGATAATATAACATTAAGGTTACAACATGGTCCTTAAGGTCCTCTTTTGTACCTTAAATAAGTTTTAAATGCACCCTGTTTACTTAGCAAATCCATATTTATCCCATTCTTTAACATTTTTAAATAGTACAAATCTGGAGACAAGCTGGGGTGTATGTAGTCAACACAATATAAAAAAATAACTGCTATGAAATATGGTACAATTAGGTTCCCTATCTAAGTAAGAAAGATGTACCCTCCCTCGAAGGTACGACGACATAACACCATTTTTAATGGGTACCATTGTTACTGAGTGCGGGAACCACTTTGAAGCAGGAATTTTGTCTGTACTTTTGATCAAAACACACAAACAAGTCTATTTGAGATTTCATAGCAACTTTAGACTCTCTTTATCGAAATGTGTGATGATTTAGGCGAGTGGTTTGCGCAATGCTAACTCTTGGGATATAAGCTTCTAGTATCTGTTAGCTTGATTTGTTAGCTTTGTTGCTCCATTACAGCAAACATAAGGCACTCAAACATATATAGGCTGACTAAGTACATTTTGGAGTGAAGGGAACATTGTATGAACTTGATTTTTCAAAGTAGTTTTTAACCCCTGAGTAAAAGAGCGATGCTAATCGGCTTCTCCTCAGCGCAGCAGCGTAGCGCAGAGGCCTCGGCCCTGCTCTGCTGCTTTGTTTCGTGACTGCTCGGTGGAAATGGGTCAGTGCTGAGCGTTTGATCTCAGTCCCATTCTGAATGTAGTGGGCCCGTGACAGAATCTTTTACATCATTTCGCAGTGGGCTGTCACGGCTAATTGTGTCTGCCTGTTGGGCGGATAGGGCCATCTAGTTTGTTTGTGTGCTATATTTAGCCCATGGTTAGCGGTGCTTCTTTCATCATCTTCGGAGTAGGTGTGGGTAGTTTACCTTTTAAAAAAAGAGGCTCAGCCTCCTCAGGCCTCTGGCTTCTTCCTGGATGGTTTTGAGACCTATTTCTGTTCCGGAGGTGTTTACTGCTTTTGCAGATTCCTCCCATTTAGGTTAATGAGTTCCCGGGTTACGTAAAACAGGCAGGAACAGAAGTAGCCTTTTACTGCGGAAACAATGTTTGCCTTCTGTCTACATAATATAATCTTCAGCCATGTCAGTGGAGACTTGACATGGTTACCCTTATGGGACACTTTGGCCATTGTGCTTCAGCCCGGCTAAATAACAAAACCTAATGAGCGCGATAGAGAGCGGGTAGGAGATGGTTCATAGAGGGGCTTCTAAAGAAAGAGAGAGAGAGAGAGAGCTGTGTCCGAGTGCGTGAGAGTCTTAGTATGTGTGAATCAGCAGAACACACACCCAGAGTGCAGTGGTTAATTAAGTGAGGAGATATTTATTTATAGCAGACCTGCATAGATGGTCAGTGGTCATGTGACAAAGACTCAGGCAAAACAATACACCCGACGTATGCACACAGACGCTGAGGGTGGACAATATGATATGTTATTGTTATCATGGTAAATTACATGTCGGTACACTTTTCTGAGTCTATCATGGTCAGTATTTCTAGAAGACTGAACAACTGCATGTATCACAAATACACAGATATAAATAGGGCTGTCAAGCAACTGTCAGTCACATTGTGTGTAATTAATCGCATTTGTCTCATTTGCTCAAATCTAACCATAAAGAAAGATTTTTTTTTTCCCCATTTAAAAAGCAGTGCTGATAGTTATGGCTACATAACTAATTTGTGGGGACCAAATAATAAGCTTCATCAGAAAGTATTTATTAGTATAAATAGTTTAATAACATTATTTTCATTGTTCGAACAAAGTGCGCCAACGTCCCGTGAGAAAAGGTGCTGTCCTGCGTGTTTGAATGAGAGGTGTGCAATCGCAGATTCTATAATAGCAACATACAGCATGCTTGCACTGATGGTTCAAATGGTCACACTAGGAAAATGCACTAATGGTGTTAAAAATGTATAAATTTATCGTGGTAACGTTACTAATGCATTAACTTCGACAACACTGCTTGTAAATAATCGTTGTATAACTGCATAAACTGCATAGTAACAAGTACAATTGAAAATCAGTCCATTATACTGTTAACATATTTTAATAATCCACTTTTTCAAGTGGTTGGTTGTTAACTTTGCCAGCGCTATATTGCAAAAAAATACTAGTCTGTTACACTTTTTGTTAGCCTTTTTTCTTAGCTTTACTGTTTTGCTTTTGCATTTTGTCCTGTTCAACTTCAAATGTCAGAAAAGTACAAATAATAATATCACGTAATGTATTGTGATTATTGTATTTCACAATACTTATACTATTATTATATTTCACAATACTTATTATAAATATCAAAAGTTCGGTATAGTACTGCAATTTGGCAAACAATGATTGAATCCTCCTCTCAACAGCTGGCAGTGAACCTCAAACAAAGAAAGAACTGAACATAATCAAACTCCCACCAAATGCACCATTGTAAATAATACTTGGTGCAAGTTTCAGGATTGCTAGAGGCTCCATTCTGTGACACAGGCAACCATGTGACACATATGGACCATTCATAGTTCAGGGTAGGTTTCAGGACAAATGACATGGTGATTAGGACCAATCACAGTCAGGGGGAGGTTTCAGAGTGAACAGCGAGGAGACTAGGATGACTCATAGTCATAGTCAAACTCAGAATGAACAACACAGTGATTAGGATCAATTACAGTTAGAAACAACACTTAAAATTAATATCAAAATCAGAATTGGGACTAGGGACATGCTCAGGGGCTTGGGTAGTCAGGTAGCTGCTTAAGGTGCCAGTATTCCAAAACCAAAATCACTATTTTGGTATTTGTTTCAATTTATTGTGGAAAGACTGTGAGGAAAATATAGAGACTAACAATTCAGTGAAACACTGATTTTGTGTTTTAACAGAACTGCAAAATGTGGTGAATTGACTCATGTTTGTTAGTACAGTGCTGCTTTTGTCTTTGTTGGCAAAAGTATATTAGAACCTCTGCTTTCAGTAACTGGTGTGACCCCTTTTAGAAGCATTGACCTTAACCAAACTTAGCTAACTATTGATCAGCCCTGCACAATGACATGGAGGAATCTTGGCCCGGTTCTCCTGCTTCAACTCTGTTATGTTGGTGGTGAACTCGGGGTCTAGGCTTTAACCAAATTCCAAAATGTAACATTTCTTCTGCCTCTTTGTAGACTAACTGGTGTTTTTTGGGTAGTTGTCTTTCTGCAGGACTCATCTTCAGTTGAGGTTTAGTTTGTGGATGGATTCCTGACACTCTCTTGTAGAATGTTTTGATTAGAATCTAGATATGCATGCATAGTCCCATCAAATGATGGCAAGCTGTCTTGGCCCAACAGCAACATAACAGCCCCAAACCGTGGTACTACCACCACCATGTTTCACAGTTTGGATGAGGATCTTATTCTGGAATGCAGTGTTTGGTCTTTGCCAAACATTACATCTCTCATTTAAGCCATAAACCATAAGTCTATTTAAGCCATCTTTTTTCTTTATCCATCCAAAATGATTTTAGTAGCTTTCAGGCTCATCATGATGGTGTTTAGGAACCTTTAAACAGGCTGCAGTGTTCTTCCTGGAGAGTAGGGGCTTTTCCATGCTATCTTTCCATATGTGCTATTCTTTCTCAGTGTCTGTGTGATGGTGGACTGATGAGCACTGACATTAGCCAGTGTAAAAGAGGCCTGTGGAGCCTTAGATTCTACCCTGGGGTTCTTTGTGATCTCCCAGAATATTCTGTGTCTTATTCTTGGAGATTTTTGTTGGATGACCATACCTGGAAAGGGTTACAGTGCCTGTCTGCCTGAGAGTGGATCAGTGAAGTCCACACACTTCAGAAATAGTTTTGGAACCTCTTCCAGCCTAATGAGCACTGGGAAATGTTTTTCTGAGGTCCTTAAAAATTTTATTTAACTGAGACATGACATGCACTAATGTGTTAAAGACCAGGCTTTGATGTTGAAGACTCCAGTTGATGTTTTTTTAATAGGTAGGTTCAGCCAGACTCAAAACTGATTGATTGAACCTCCTGACCCCAATAATCACATATACCAAACTGATCACTGAGGACATGACGGGAGAGAGCGTGGCGGCTGTTTTGCCATGGCTATATCGCTAATTAGGCTAACTACTGATAAGGCTAACTGATGTTAGCTCGGTCTGGATAGAGTGAAAATACATTCCTCTGACAAACTAACACACTGACACATCTTCGACCTGTAAGTCCTCATCAGTGTCCAGTGTTGTACCTGTTAGCTCTGTTAGCTCATTAGCTCGTCTGAGGAGGTAGCATCCGTTGCCAACACGAAAACCTACAGATTTCCCTCAGCTATTTTTGACGGTAAAATATGTTTTAAAATGTGTCCCACTGCTGTCAACTAAGCCTTCCTGTAAGAAGGTGACAAGTCCTCATCAGCGTCCAGTGTTGTACCTGTTAGCTCTGTTAGCTAATTAGCTCATCTGAAGAGGCAGCCTCTGTTACTTAGCCAGCACAAAAACCTACAGACCTCCCTCAGCTATTTTTGACAGTAAAATAGCCCAGATAGCAAGAATATATCAGTCCGTTTGCCTCTGCTGTTCCACCCTCGGACCACCCAGATTACTATCCTGTATACAAGCTCTAACTACTTTTTAATCTCCTCAAACAGATTTTAAATGCATAGAGACTTTTATTTTGGAACATAAACTAAAAATAATGACTAGGCCTGATATAAACTGATCTTATATGTTCTTATTGTTGTTGCTGACACTGAGCTAGATTAAAATTATTTACTAAACTAATTTACAAACTAGGCGGCACGGTGGCGCAGTGGGTAGCGCTGTCGCCTCACAGCAAGAAGGGCCTGGGTTCGATTCCTGGCCAGGCGACCGGGGTCCTTTCTGTGTGGAGTTTGCCTGTTCTCCCCGTGTCTGCGTGGGTTTCCTCCGGGTACTCCGGTTTCCTCCCACAGTCCAAAAACATGCAGTCAGGCTGATTGGACACACTAAATTGCCCCTAGGTGTGAATGTGTGTGTGAATGTGTATGTCTGTCTGTCTGCCCTGCGATGGACTGGCGACCTGTCCAGGGTGTATCCTGCCTTCCGCCCAATGACAGCTGGGATAGGCTCCAGCACCCCACCACGACCCAGAAGGATAAGCGGTTTAGATGATGGATGGATTTACAAACTATAACTAAATAAAGGAAGGAAAAATAAGTAAACAGGACTGTGAGTGAAAAATGAGTGATAATAAGTGGAATTCTGTCTAATATTCTGCTTGGTCACCGGTGGACCGTCCGGAAAATGCTGAGTAAAATGCCAGTAGACCGCCAGTTTTGCCATCAGCGGACCAACTATGCTCTTGCTATCAGGGATGTTTTAAAATGTGTCCCACTGCTGTCACCTAAGCCTACAGCCGTACATTAACGTCAGCCAAGGTTTTTTTTTGTCGTATTTTTTCCTTCCCTGTTCATTAACCTTTACGGATACTTGAATATCAAAATTAGCTGAAGTGCTGAAATGCACACCCCTAATTGTGACCGTGCTAGTTGCCCACCATTAATATGGACACAAAGAGCTGCAGCAGTAAGATAAATGTGTTCATAAGATGACGAACAGATGTGTGCTCATAAAGGAAGACGACAGATGAGAAAAGAGGAGAGAAAGAAGGAGAGGTATGTCTGGGGGTTGTGTTGTGTAGCGGCCTGGTGTGTGTACATGGTGGTGAGAAGATAAAGGAGAGGTCAGCCATCCAAAGGCAGACGAAAAACCAAGACTGTGTGGGAGTGGGAGACCCAGATTCCAAAGGAATTCCAGCAGTGCGTGTGTGTGTATGTGTGTGTGTGTGTGTGTATGTGTGTGTGTATGTGTGTGTGTGTAGGTGTGTGTGTGTGTGTGTGTGTGTGTGTATGTGTGGTTTTTTTGGAAGATGTCTCACTATAAACATGGCAGCTGTGCTTCATGTCACTTCTCTTTAATCCAAACCCCAAGCAGCTGGAGAAGAGGGGGAAAAAGAGAGGAAGAGAGAGAGAGAAAACGTAATAAACAGGAAAGGAACAAGGACACATACAGCACTGGGGCTGTCCCTGGATTTTCTTGGCCAAAAGGACTAAATTTTAGTTAGAAGTTGACTGGAAGTTAGCCAGCTAGCTGGGAGCTACCTCAGTTAGCTCATGTTAGTGAGGCAGCTCACATTAATGTTTGGTAAAGGTTTGTCAGTTTAAACTGTTTCAGAGGAGCTGTGCTGCATTTACATGCTTAAAGTGGCAAAACTGGATCGAAAATAACTCTTTCTGTGTATTTCAGATAACTAACTAGCTCATCTTTGTTTTTTGGGTGTAGCTAATCACATCTTTAACCCTAACCCTTTTATTTACCTTGGCTAACATCCACTTGGCTAACAAGCTTCTTTTGCCCAAGCTAAGGTTTTACCTGCTAGATAGCAACAGGATAGCAGGCGACTGTTGGCCCACTGAAGGCAAAGCTGGCAGCCCCCTGGCTTTTGGCCAGCGTTTTCCAGGCAGCACACTGGTAGTTAAGCAGAGCAGAGTGTTGGTCAGAATTCCCCTTTTTCATCGCTCATTTTCCACTCACAGTCCAATTTACTTATTAATCCAATTCATTTTCCTTCATTTCTTTATTTCATTATCCTTTGTAAATTAGTTTAGCAAATAATTTTAACTTTACAACCGCTAATAAAGTCAGTTATATAGCTGTAACCCATATAGCACAGTGTCAGCAACAGCATTTTCAATGAAATCGTTTTTTCCTCTCAATTGTTTGTAATGTGTTTATTTTACAAAAAAAGGCTGTGCGCATTTAAAATCTCTTAAGATGATTAAAAACTAGTTAGACAGTGCAGGACAGTAATCTCGGTGGTCCGAAGGTAGACCAGCAGTGGCATCCAGTCTTTGGGGTGCTGACCTTTTCAAGCCAGCAAACCAATATATCGCTGTTGTTGGAAGAAAACCTCGTATCTCCAAAATGGTAACTTTACAGGAGAAGGAAAAAACCTACTTTACTTTTAATGGAAGTCAATGGAACCAGACATCTTTGCAGTTCATTTTGGGACGTTTCTTTTGGTCCATTCATCATGAAATTTACAAACAATGTAAAGGACAACAGACATTTTCAAATTATGTCAAAAACTGGAAAATGACAAAAATGGAGATACAAGGTTTTCTTCTGACAGCAGCGATATGCTTGTTATCTGGGGGGCTTGGTCTGTGGGGCTGAGGCTAAATATTACTGGAAATATCTACTTATGACTCACTTTAAAAAATAAACAAATATGTAAATACATTAATAAAGAGGTGGAAGAATGCAGTGAGCTGACAGAATCATAGCCTACCAAGATTGCTATGGCTGATTAGCATCTGCACTGCATGTATGTCTCCATGATTTCTTCAACCCCCAGTTCTGAGACGGAATCTAACACAATCCTCCTCTTTAATGTTTCAGGCCGACTCCGCTAAGATTCTTAATAGGCTTCTGTTTAGCCATGGCTTTCAGAGTGAAGGTGAAGGGTGTTTCGTTGCTGCTCAGGGCTGTTATCTGTGTCCTTCAGGCAGATGAATTGACCAAGGCTTTGGTGAAAGGTCTTTGGAACATAATGGACGCAGCTCTGGAATGCCTCCTAATGTTACAAAGAAGCAGCGGTCTTTCTTTATGTGTATGGTATGTGTGGGCGAATGGCCGTAGGTGTTTTATCCTCGCGGTTTGTATATGTGTGTGTGCTCATCAGTACCTGCTTGTCTCCAGATGTTTAGGAGTGTTAGTGTGCGCAGTGCAGGAGTGGGGAGTAATGTGTGTGTTATGACTGCAGGCTCTCAGAGTTTATATGTGCCTCCTGCATGCTTCCTCCCAGTCCGTCCGCAGGCCTAAAACGCTCTACAGTGTTCTAGATGGGCCAGTAGATTCCAGATTTATGTCAGCTTTTACATTAGATGTCGGAAAATGTGTTTCTCAGGCTTTAAGATGCACAAAAGTGTTAATGTTTGTCTCATAATCTTTTTTTTTGCTATATTTTCTGTCAGTGTGTAGTCCATGTTCTGCATCTACTCTGATTGCTATCTGGCTTGAGACCATTCTGTTGCAGCGCGAGACAGCATTTGTTGCTCAACTGTGGTCATACTTGCTAAACAGATAAAGCCATGGTGCAGCCTTCCATGCATGGCACACCTAAACTGAAAAGATTCTGACCTTGTATTTAGGCCCACTTTTAGCTGGCTAAGTTTTAGCCATTTTATTAATTTAGCAAGAATAGATTTATATGCTGTAAATGTCCAATTTCTCCTCAGACGTGGTCGATCAGCCAAGATATGTTAGGTGGCCAAATTTTCCTTCTTTAAGTTTGGCGCTATGGCACTAACGGTGCTAATAAATACAAGAAGTCAATAGTCACCCAAATCCTTTCCATAAATACGTCCCCAAAACGTCTCTCAACCTGCTCAAATCACACCCAGGTCTTCATTAAGGTTGCGCAGACTTGGTTCAGGATGCAGTATGATTTACCACTACCTCTGCAACTGTTTGAGATGAGGCTCACTTTTCTCACTTTCTTTTCTACTTAACCGCTGAGTGCGTTAACATGCACTTAATAATCCAGTAACTGCAGAAAAACCAGACAGACTGTGCCAATAACTGCCAATAAACTCACAGAAGAAGACGTGACGTAAACGTAATGTAAAACTTCATACTGCGGCTTTTTTTAAAAACATTGCGCCACTTTACCTAAAAATATATACAAACATCATCTAGAAGATGAAGAATATTTAAATCCTTCATTTCATCAAGCATGTATTTGGTTTCATTGTCGCTCCAGTAGTGTTTTGCTGCGTCTTGGGGCAACGCTTCTAGCTTATTTCCGGTACTGCAGCGTTTTCAACCATGCGCAGACTGAGAAATCCGAAAGAAATCAGAGTAAGAGTTTACATGCACTGAGAAATCTGATTACTGAGCTAAAATACAGCTCTCTCTATCAGATTTCTTAATTGGATTTCTAGACCTTACTCCAATCTAAGAAATCGTATGCTATTTACATGGCCATTTAAATAATCAGATAACTCCAGAAATCCGATTATGATTGAATTATTGAATGCATGTAATGTGCTTCAGTTTTACAGCTGATATAAGACACAACAGCACTGTTTATTACGACAAAATCAAGTTTTCACAGCTGCATCAGAGAAGATTCTTATCCACACACTGTAGGAACTGCTCTGAAACTACTAAGCCCCCAGATCCTAAAACTTTTAGCAAATATTTTTTTAAATATAGTTTAGAACACTATAGATGTCTGATCTGCTTAGATCTTTATGGAGATTAAACATAGAGCCTAATACTTACATCTGTAATCTGATGCAGTATGACGTACTGTTATCTATAAAGATGAACAAAAATTATACCACCACTGAAAACAGTAGTAACCGCCATCTTGAAGCCAGAATTTTGCCTGAACTCACTACACTGTCTTCTCATGTTATGCTAACTCAGAACGGACATATTCATCACAGTGCAGATAAACACTTCACCCAGCAGGCCCCTCTTCCTCAGAGCTGACAGTCTTGTGCTGCAGAGGGGTCGTGCGTTATACTGCAGCTGGTGTGTGTATGTGTATGTGTGTTGGAAACAGGAGTGGGTGTGATCCGGTGGTCTCAGATGGGCCTAGTCGATGACTCATGACCACATCAACATGATGCTCATCAGTGTCTCCTCGTCTCATACTGTCGTTCCCATGGTTACCCCTCCTCTTCGTCCCCACACCCTCGCCATTCTGACCCTGTTCACTGAGCCCCGGATGCGTGTCATCACTATATGTTTTTCCATGTCATTCGATAGCGTTAATTAATTATATACCCAAACCAAACTGGTTCCACGCTGCAGAGCCTGCAGTTTTTTGCCACAATCTCTTCTTGTTCTGAAATCTTTCCCTCATCTTTTTTTTTACTTTCTATAATTTCAGTACTGAAAATAGCTAGCTAGCTAGCTCCCCTGCTTGGACAGTCTTTGTCAACTCATAAAGTCAGATCACATGTCCAAAACTACCAATTACTACCAGTTGTTTGGAGGGGCGCTCAAACTTTTTGTCTTAAGGGGGCCAAGGTTGAATACCGGTGGTGAGCCAAGTAGCAAAAAGACAAAACGGCTAGCTGGCCATTCCTTAGCCTTACGTTTTTTGCATTAGCTTTGGCTGACAACTTCTAATCTGTTTGAATTTAACTGAAAAATTAGAATTTTTTTAGCCTAATTTAAAACACAGTAGTTATAAATGCTACAGCAAGGACATGCAGAGCACATTAAAGATGAGAAGATATTGCTTTTCTGTAAATCCACAGACACCTAGATGAAGTTTCCTAAACTTTTGTCCATGTACTCTTTGAGTAACTTATGTTTCAATTAAAAGTAGGTTTGTTTGGCTTTGAAAAAAAAAATATTTTATTTTACATTGTTTGAGTAGTGTCACAATAAGGAAACGTGTGACACATATTTAGAGCAAAAAATGACATTAATGATGGATCAACAATAGCATTCATTTAATAATATTGCTACCACTGCCTGATACTTTCCGTTAGCTTGTACAGAACCACATATGTGTTGTTATATCTGCATTGACAACTATGTGGTGTCAGGGGTCATAGATTTTTAAAAGATACGCCAAACCTCAGAACGTCGAATTTACCGCTTGTATTCATGACCTTGTCAGCCATTCAAGTGAAGTTTATTAGTGGTAAACTCTCAGTTTGAGGTCAAAAGAACTGTCTAAAAATACTATAACATCTTCCTCCCCTTCTAGCATGTAAAAAGTGCATATTGTGACCTACAAGGGGTGTAACGATACGCAGATTTCACAATAATATTGTATTGTCTTTTTTGCCATACATGACCGTATGTTTCCAATACAGAATTCAGAAGAAATGCTAACATAAATTTCATGTTTTTTTTTGTTTAGTTTTTTTATTTTTTATTTGTTGGTAATTCTCTTTTTTTTGGTAATTCCCACTGTTGGCTACATATTAATATTAAATGAACTGTTTGGGTATAAAGTGTGGCAGTTACTTTTTGGCTGAAATGAGTGTGAGAGGAAATTTTCTAACGTGACTCCCAGCAAAGTGTGGAAACCAGGACTCTATACAACCAAATAGTGGCACAAAATCGCTATAAACTTCCTTTTGGAGTTATTTGTTGCACCCGTTCAGAATCAGTGCTTAGCGGCTGCTTGAATCCTGCGGGTAGAAGTAGCTGCTGAGACTCCACAAGGCTGAAGTTGGCTTCTTATTCAACAGCTTCTTATTACAATTTTCTTTTCCACCTTTAAATGGAGCAGCAGAAACATGTAAGTGCTGTTTTATTTAAGGTGGATTGAAAAATTTGAATAAGAAGCTGGCTAACTTTTTCTCCTCGCTCTGGTAACTGACACATTTGAGTGATGTCTTCACGAGTGAGTTGGTATATTTGAGGTGTTAACGTGGGTATCTGATGCTCAGGTTGAGCAATGTGGCCACACCGTCAGCGTTCAGTCTATCACTCTTTTCACACTCTGTTTCTTGGCTAATCAGCCATTCAAGGTAGGCAAACCATCCCTTTTTTTCCAGTTCTGAGAGCTGCGCAGTGGAATTTTTACATTTGCAGTTTTCACTTTTAGGAATATTATGGACTGTGTTAAATAGAAGTATAGAAACCATTTCTATGATCTTAGACTCTGAGCTCTGTTTTGTCCTGCATGTAAACGCAGTGACTAAAGCTTTGTATTATTTGAGAAATGTTGCTAAAGTTCTGCCTTTTCTATCTCAGAGCGACGCAAGAAAACTTGTTCATGCATTTGTTACAAGCAGAGTTGATCACTGTAATGATCTTCTTACTGGACTTCCTAAGAAAACAATACATCCTTTACAACTCATACAAAATGCATCAGCATCCTAACAAAAACTGAACAGAGAGATCAGATCAGTCCCACTTTAAAAGAACTACACTGGCTGTCTGTGTCATTTAGGATAGATTTTAAAGTTCTGCTGCTAGTTTTTAAGGCTCTGAATTACCTTAAAGCACCACTTACATCACAGAGTGTCTGTCTGTTTATGATCTTAGATCTGCAGATACTGACCTTCTACAAACACCTGTAAAATACAGAAAACATTGAGAGACTCTTTCAGTTATTCTGCTTCTAAACTGTGGAGCTCAGTTCACCTTTTATTAGACAGTCAAGCTCAGAGCTCACTTTTAAGAAGAATCTAAAAACGTATCTCTTTAACTTTGTATTTAATTAAAACTCTACGTCTCGTGGTTTTTATCTTTTAATTTGATCTGCCATTTTCTTATATGATTCTGTAAAACACTTTGAGCTGCCACCAGCATGAGAAGTGCTATGTGAATAAAAATTATTATTATTATTATTATTATTATTGTTGTTATTATTGCTGGCAGTATACATTTTATGGCATGGAATCTAACTGTATTCAGTTAGACATTGATTGATACTTATTTTTGTTGCTTTATCGCCCAGGCCTACTGGAACGCTGAGAACCAAAGAGCAGAATGATGTAATCATTTTATTGAAAATAACTGAAGCACACATTATCCATTTCCCAGAAATGTTTTAATAATTATTGTTAGTGTTTTATCTCTGAGTCTAGGGCCATGTTTTCTTTACCTAAACACTGAAGAGGGCTGGACCCTCGTATGGAGCCTATGCTTTACTCACACTTCTCCGTCTATAATAGGCTGCTCCGTTACTCCGTGGGCGGTTTCTGCGCTGTGCGAGGCTACGGGGGAGTAAGTGTTTCTATGAGCTTGTTTTGCTTTGAAGGAAAAAAGAGATGTGCTGGCCTCGGTGGTCTGCTGTGAGCAGTTGGTGAGGTGGGGAGAATGGAGAGAGACTCAGAGAGAGAGAGAGAAAGAAAGAGAGCGGAAGTCTGACATTTACAGTAATGCAATCAGCACATTACAGTGCAAAGTCACGGTCTTGGTTGATAACAGTCCCTTACACTGACCGGTTTGTCCTTATTTACAAACTCCAAATATAACTCCAGTATAACTGATTGAGTTAGCGAAGCCTTCGTGAGCATGTGAACGGGGGAATCAGGTGGATATGATTAGGGTTGGAATAAAACTCTGTGGGAGAATGACCAGGAGCATGTGCTGACCTCAGCAGCCTGCTGTTGGTGAGGTGGGGGCGAGAGACAGAGGGAGAGAGAGGGAGAGAGAAGGGAGGCCTTTGACATTCACAGTAATGCAATAAGTATTAACATTCAGACTGAGATGATGAACCCAATCACTTTTATATGTTCTCTCTACTTTTGTTTTTACTCGTTTACAACAGTTAAATGTGCAGAGGCTGGCTGCCCTTTACTCTAAGTAACAGGTTTTGCTAAACATGAGCCCTTTTTTTCCTTCTTCAACGTTACCATTTCCGATAAATGAGGCTTCATATAAGAAAGGGCCCACATTCTACAATTTTCTTGTATTTTATTTTTCCCTGAGCTCTATTTATGACATTTGTGTACTTTTATGTACCAAAACAGTCATCATTACTTTCTACATGACCATTTTCCAACCTATCTTTGTCTCTTAGGTTTAAACAGGCTTCTTTGATACTGTATCTTTAAGGCCGATATATATAAATGACCTCTGTTCTGATTGGCCTCTCTGTCCCAGATAACAAGCATATATCGGTCTGCTGGCTTGATAAGGTTGGCACCCCGCTGACTGTCTGTCACTTCTTCTCCACCCTCGGACCACCCGGATTACTGTCCTGCATGCAAGCTCTGACTAGTTTTTGATCTCCTCAAACAGATTTTAAATGCACAGAGACTTTTATTTTAGAAAAGACAAATATTACAAACAACTGAGAGAAAAAAAATACTGCCTAGTATAAAGTATAAAATAGAAAATGTTGCTGACACTGTTTTCGATTAAAATGATTTGCTAAACTAACTTATAAAGTATGAGTAAAGAAAGGAAGGAAGGAAAAATAAGTAAATTAAGTAAAAAATAAGTGAATTTTGTATAATACTCTGCTCAAAAACCGGTGGGCGGCCCGGAAAACACTGAGCAAAACACCAGTGGACCACCAGCTTTGCCCTCAGTGGACCAACAGTGGCCCACTATCCACATGCTATCAGGGGTGTTGTTCAAAAAGCGGCCCAGGTTGAAACACTCTTTACAATTTCAGTGTTGAATGCAACAGTGGATTCAAAACGGGCTGTTTTTGCAGCTGAGTTATATATGTGCTGTATAGACTGAGGAGCGAATGGTACATTTTGAAACATTAACAATGTTTACATGTTACACAGAACCCTTTTATTTAAAAGAAGTGAGTAAAATTCAGTTTAATCATGATATTGGCATTTTAACTGATGCCCAGTGTCGATATCAGGCCGATACCAGCACAAAATTGGATACTGGAGAGGAAAAAAAATCCAACCTAACTTGAAAAATCACAAAATTGCTTGTAGCACAGCATAACAAAGTACAGTAGGCCATATAATAATAACATTAGCCACATGTAGCTTAAAAATAACAGAACACCACATAGCGTAGTTTAGCAGTCCAGTTAGTTATTTTTAATTAGTCTAATTTTGTACGGTTGTTTGTGCACGTCAGCACAGTGAGTTTTTTTGTGGAAGAATTAAACTCAGAAAAAAGCTACATTTTTGTCTACGTCATCCTACAAAACTCCTCATGCTAATGCTATTGGGTACTTCTACAGCTCCTTGTGCTAATGCTGTTGTGTATTCCTACACAACTGTTAATGCTAATGCTATTGTGTGTTCCTAGGCAACATCTCCTGCTAAAACTATTGAGTAGCTCCTTGTGCTAATGCTAATGTGTATTCCTGAACAACTACACATGCCAATTTATTGTGTATTCCTACACAACTCCTCATGCTAATGCTATTGTGTATTCCTAACTCCTCGTGCTAATGCTGTCATGTATTCCTCATGCTAATGCTATTGTGTATTCCTAACTCCTCATGCTAATGCTATTGTGTATTCCTAACTCCTTATGCTGATGCTATTGTGTATTTCTACACAACTCCTCATGCTAATGCTATTGTGTATTCCTACACAACTCCGTATGCTGACACTGATGTGTATTCCTGCACAACTCCTCATGCTATTACTATTGTGTATTCCGAACTCCTTATGCTGATGATATTGTGTATTCCTACACACCTCCACATGCTAATGCTAATGTGTACTCCTACACAACTCTACACGCTAATGCTAATGTGTATTCCTACAACTCCCCATGCTAATGCTGTTGTGTATTCCAGTACAACTCCACTTGTTAATCTATTGTGTATTCCCACACAACTCCACATGCTAATGCTATTGGAAGCTGCACGCCGCTTGATGTACTCGGTAACCCCTGGCTCATGAGGGACAGTCTTGTGGCTGTGATGTGTTCTGCAGCCTCTGCTCTCCTTTTCCCCCGCACTCGTTCTTTTCATCTTTCCCACAGGACCCTCTGCAAAAGTGAAAACATGTGATGCACAATGTTGCCTTTGGCTTTTTTATCCTCTCAGATGCAGAGATTCAAAGCCTTATCTCCTGTCTCTCTTCATTTTCTCTCTTTCTCTCTCTTTTTTCTCTAACTCTGTCTCTCTCTTGTCTCTTTCTCAGTGGAGGCCGTTGTGGAGTTTGACTACCAGGCCCAGCACGATGACGAGTTGACCATCGCCGTCGGCGAAATCATCAGCAACATCAGGAAGGATGAGGGGGGCTGGTGGGAGGGCGAGGTGGACGGCCGGAGGGGCCTGTTTCCAGACAACTTTGTCAGGGTGAGATATCCCCTCTCTTGCTGACCTTTTGACCTGCGTATGACTAGTTTATGATTTTTTTTTTTTCAGGTTATGTTGTTTGGTGTATGTGGCTTTTCCATTGAAGATGCAGCTTTCCTATCCCTTGCAGTGCTCTGTATGAAATCATCTCATATTCTCGGCAGCAGCTTATAGAGGACTGAAATCACACGTTTGATTTTAGTCTGATGTTCTGGTTTCATTCTTTGGCCCAGTCATTTGACTTGATACAGAATCCAGAACGATGCTTTATTCATTAATTTTTTTAAATTTCCAAACCAAAAGTGGGTGTGGCATAAACCAGAAAGGAGTGTGAGGTAGATCTGTTATAAGCATTCCTGTAAGTAGCAGCAGGTGGTCAGAAGAGGGTGGACGCTGTTCTCTGCCAGGTACAACTAGCAGTTCCACAAACATATACTGAAGTTTGTTCATTGTGGCTTTTATTATTTGATTCATTGTGAGAAGAAAAAGTGCAGCCAGCAGTCTGTCAATGAGTGCGTTTACATGCACTCAATTATCTGATCATAATCAGATTTCTGCAGTTATCTGATTGTTCATGGTCATGTAAACAGCATACTCCGATTTCTTAGATCAGAGTAAGGTCTAGAAATCCAATTAAGAAATCCGACAAAGAGAGCTGGATTTTAGCTCAGTAATCAGATTTCTCAGTGCATGTAAACTCTTACTCTGATTTCTTTCGCATTTCTCAGTCTCAGTGCGTATGTACGAAAACAGACGGTGGTACTGGAAATAAGCGAGCGGTGTTGCTGAGACGCAGCTAAAAACGTTTGGAGCGACACTGAAACCAACTACATGCTTGGTGAAATGAAGGATTTAAATATTCTTCATCTTCTAGATGATGTTTGTTCATACTTTCAGGTAAAGTGGAACAATGTTTACAAAAAAAAAGACGCAGCATGAAGTTGGAGTTTTACGTTACGTCTACTCACAGAAGAAGACGTGATGTCAAATTAAAATACAAGGATCATATCTGCATGGCGAGCAGGCCTGTTTGCGTTAGCGACTAACAATGGAAAAATATAATTTAGCTGTGTAGTTTAGATGGAAATGCAGCTCATCTGTTCAGTGAATGGTGTTTATTTTGCTAAACCAAACAGAGCTCCCTGAAAAGCAGACGACAGCTGCTTTTAACTTTTGACTACAGGTAAATGTTCCCATATTTTTTACTTTTTTTATTCAGGCAGTACCCTCTACTTTGTTTTCTACTGTGTTTTCTCTTTTTCAGTCGTGATATAAATGGGGAGCGCAAACATCATCATGACAACTGATCGATAAGATGTGTTGTCAGCTGTTTTTTATTATTGTCATCAATAACATTGATCAGTTGTTGCAGCCCTGATATACTGGTAATAAATACTGTTAGTGTATTACAGATGTTTAAAATTTCTGTTTATCCCAGCCTGACATGGACTGCCCTGTTGTGGCTCCACAGCGGAATTAGATTTTTAGGTAAAAATAAAATAATCCTCCTTTACAGTGAAATAAAGCTCTGCTGATCATTCAACACAGTTTTAACAATAAAGGGTCTTAAATGCTGGAGTTAATGTAGAACTGCTAATTCCCCAACATTTAACCCTGAAGTTGGCGCGCAGACTGCTGGTCACCATAGCAATGCAGACAACAATCTCGTCTAGCTAATAGCTAACAAAAAGGCAAAGAGAACGATTCAAGACGAACATCGATACTTTGGTGATGAATGGACATTTATAGTCACTCCAGCTGGTTTCCTTATATGTTTAATCTGCAAGGAGAAACTGTCAAACACTAAAAAGTTTCTCATTCGTCAGCTTCTTGTTCAAATTTCCCCGTTCCACCTTAAATGGTGCAGCGGTTACATTCTGAAGCCTCAAGCACCATTTAAGGTGGAGCGGAAAAAATTGAACAAGAAGTCGCCAATGAGAAGCGACTTCAGCCTCAGCAGAAACATTTTACAAGAAAATATTCTACTTTTGAGGAAAAGTTTCCTGCCAGAGATGTGAGAAAAGCGGCTATAGTTGAGCTAAAGCTTAAAGCAGAGCAAAGTGAGTCTGCGTTTTCGTTTATATTTTTAGCTTTTACTAGGACGTCAGCACATACTGAGACATATTTACAGCCAAGATGGTAAAATGTACATAAAGTGTTGTGGCTCCCAAGGTGGCTTCATTTTTGTTGAAAGGACAAAATGGCTCTTCTTAACATTTGGGTTGTGGCACCTGAGCTAAACTATATCAGATTCTTTTCTGATTACAGAGAAATGCATTGAAATTATCGCCTGTGGTATTCAACTGAATGAGACAGATGCAGTAGATAGCGATTAGATTGAAAAAACACTGGAGTACTTCTCTGAACACTCCAGTCCTGTGTTCGCTGCTTGACTGGTTTGTATCCCAAGGCTCTGGGCCCAAAGGGCTAAATTACAGTAGGTGGGTTAGAGGCGAAGTGGCAATTTACTACCATGTATGCATCTGCAGCTGACAATAGCAGAGCTATCAACAACACCTTGCTTTCTGGGTGTGTGTTGAATGCTGTCTGTAAGAGCATGGGTGGTTGAGTTGCAGCGCTGCAGAATGCAGAGCACTGATGTGAACAGGATGCTGAGCTTGTTGTGTAAAGGGTGGTGATGTGTTTTCTGCGTAAGGGAGTAAAAGTATTAATGTTTTCAAATTACTTGCTGGACTTACAGTGTTGTCCTGATTAGAGCTGGGCACCAAATTACAGGCTGAATCCGCTAAGTCACACAAATTCAATGCTATTCATTCTATACCAAATTTCAGTTCCTGGCAAGTCAGTCGTATCAGCATCAGTAAGCCAGCAGACATGCTTGTTATTGGCCGTCTAAATAACATTCTGTATGCATGTTTTTAATGTCAGGGCTTCTTGATCCCTTGCAGTCAATAAGTCTACCCACTTCTACAGCCTCACGCTCATTTCTGGTTTAAGCCACGCCCACTTCCAGCTCATTTTTGTTGAGGCCACACCCACTTTCAGCTAATTTCTTTTGTTTAAGCCACCCCCCTCTTGTAGATCATTTTGTTCAAGCCACACCCACAGTAAGCTCGTTTCTAGTTTAAGCCACACCCACTTCCAGCTCTTGTTTTTTGTTTAAGCCACACCCACTTCCAGCTCATTTCTTTTGTTAAAGCCACACACACTTCCAGTTCATTTTTAAGCCACACCCACTTTCGGCTCATGTATTTTGTTTAAGCCACACCCACTTCCAGTTCATTTTTTTGTTTAAGCCACACCCACTTCCAGCTAATTTTTTCTTTAAACCACACCCACTTTCAGATTGTAATTTTAAATAGCCCTTGTCATAAATGGAAACACAAAGCAGTCACGTGTGTTGAATTATACATTGTTAAATATGTTATGTATTAATTTATTGCCTAATAAACCATTAAAAATGGCATAGAAACATCCCTAAATCTCAACACGCATTAAGAATGCGAGGATCTATGAATATACATGATTATGCAAATTGTAAATGCCCCTTTGCTACCCTTTTTCTAAATACTGCCCCTTTCCCCCACCTCCCTGCACACCGTCTCAAGCTATTTACAGACTGAACAGATTAAAATAAAGCACAGCAGAAACTAAAATAAGCCCCCACTGTGACATTAAATAATCAGAATGATTCTCTGTTACTGACATTCTGGCATCAGTCGCTCGATTTCACTCGCTCAGCTTTGAGTCCAAATCCCCAAAACTTCCCTTGGTGCAGTGTAGCGCAGTGTATGGTGCAGTGCATCATTTTTGGAGTTTCTAACTTGTTTAGTCCAATGAAGGAAACTTTGGGGCGTTTTCACACCTGAAAGTTCAGTTAAGGTTCATGTTTTTGTTACATTGAATATATTTGATCTGGTTAGTTTTGGTCTCACATTGCAATATAGCAAGCGCACAAAAGAACTTTGCATGACACACCAACGTCCAGTTATCATCATCTACATGGGATACGTCTCCCTATACTTAACAAGGTTTGGTTTGTAGAGGCGCGTCTGACACTGGCATGTTGTCAGTTCGGCGGGTAGCCTTTTCCTTTTGAATGGAGAAAATGAATGTCCCCTCTGTCTCATCCTTTCAGAAAATCGGGTATTTGTTTTGCCATTTTATGGATTTTTTTCAAGTTGACTTTTGCCTTTTTCATGGGATCAAATTACAGTTAAATATTTTGTCATTTTTACTTCTCTCCTGGTTCTTCTATCGTTTAATGGGTGACGATAACCCGCCTCAACCTCCTGTAATTGGTCTGAAAGTCTGAACCATCTAAAGTTTGATCGATGGTCCGAGGAACCTTACCAAACAAGGTAGGTGTGAAAGCACTCTTAGAAAGACTACGGCAGCCGTCTATAGGCTAACGCACTGACGACGAATTGTGCGGTGTTGCACCTCACACCAAATAGCACAGAGTGTAGCAGTACACTCTTAAAGATGGCTCTTCAAGGGCTCTTTAGTAAGGAAAATGGTTCTGTATAGAACCATGAACACTCAAAGAACCCTTTACATGATTCTTTGCATCATGAAATGGTTCTTCAGATTGATGGAGAATGTGCTGTAGATGGTTCTATATTGAACCTTTTTGAAAAAGGGTTCTTCTACTGTTACGATGTCAAACTTGTAACAATAGAACAACACTTTTGGGTGCAATGTAGAACTCAAAAAGACTTTCATAATGTAAAAGACCCTTAAATCATGCAAAGCGTTCATTAGCTGATGTGACAGATAATTAGCATTTGTCTGTTTATCTTAAAAGACTTTCGATTGACTGTCTTGTGTAAATTTCAAGCCTCATGTCAACTACTGTAGCAGTCTATGTGGTCTGGATCTGTACTTAATGCAGTAACAGAGAGATGCTGGGAAGTCACTGAAAGTGACCGGTGCACCCTTTTTGGATGATGCTTGTGATGTTAAATGAGTCTTAAAGGTTATAAGAGATTCTGCAAGATGAAACGTGGTTGAGCATGTATGTTCCACTAGTGCGAAGCTTCCTATTGGCTTGGGTGTAAAGGAATAATAGTGCAAGGCCTATTAGCGCTGGTGAGGTGTGATTTTGCATAGGTGGGGCCAAGAGCATAGCTAACGTCCATGCTAGGGCTGCATAATATGGACAAAATACAGGTTATTTTGCTGCAATAGAATGCAAAAATGCCTGTTGGTCTTTACAATGTGTGTAAATTTCATGAAGGATGGACAAAAAGAAGCGGCCAAGAATTACTTGGAAAAACGTCTGGTTCCATTGACTTACATTAAAAGTAAAGACGTTTTTTCCTTCTCCTGTAAAATTATCATTTTGGAGATACGTGGTTTTGTTCCGACAGCAGCCATTTGTTGGATTGTGCAAATGCCTTGAACGTTCGCTGGATCAAGACGCTCCTAGCACTCAATTCAGAAGATTAGGCCTAGTGATTTGTCAGAGGCTTGTTTGCATATTGAAGCCTTTAGCTTTTGCAGTATTGGCCAATATCGCAGTAACGATCATCAAGTGATATATCGTTCAGCTCTGCTGATTACCCGGAACTGTCTTGAGTGCCTGTGATGTAAGCGACCCAAGAGCCGCAAAGCAGAGATTGGCTCAATATAGAAACACACTCACATTTCCTCTGTGTTTACCTGCACTGTTTTTGCAGCAGAGTATTCGCTGTAGGCGAAGGCTAGCTGGCTATGCTGCCTGTAAGCGGATGTGTGTTGCTTGCTGTGTAATTTTCGCTCTGCGCTTCGCTGCCGTTTCCTCTTCGACGTGCAGCCAACAGAGGGAAGTGTGGACTTCCTCTGATGGTGCAGGAACAGGAAGAGAGAGTGTGACGGCAGTAGAAACTGGAAGAGTGAGAGCAAGAGAGAAACTGTCTGAACTAATGGCAGAAGTTACCATTAGGCACCAAAACAAACTTGTAGTTTTAAGATGCTTATTCTTTCAGTTCATTACGCACCACATAAGTTTATTAGGTTCACCCACTTTGACCAAACGGCCATTTTATCAGAAACACCTACCATATAGGTTCCCTTAGGTTAGCAACTGTTGACAGCATAGTTGTGCTAGTGCCACAACCACTACCATGTTACTGTCACTGCTGTGCTCAGAATGGTCCACCACCTGGTCCTATTGAGGCCTATTTTCCACTGATTGACAGGGTAGGGGGGGCTGATGAGCTGTGCAGCAACAGTTGGGCTACATTCAGTCATTGTAGACCTAGCACCACCGCCTTTAGTGCAAAATCACCATCAATAAATGATGACCCGTGATGGATTTCATATTTTATGAAACCAGAGCTGCTTACTGAATACACTACCACTGTATAACATAGCAACTGCTTCGCACCTTGTGGTTTTTCAGAAGTCCCTACCACCTTCAAGATACATGATCAGAGAGGGGTTTTCTTAGTCTTTCAATTGGAAAATCTCGCTTTAGAGACTGTAGGATGGGACTAGATATATTTACAGCAGATGTAGCATTGAGATTTCGTGCTATTTTCATGCTGTTTTTGAAGGAAAGGTTTTGTGGTTAAGTTTAAGGTTATTTATGAGTGGCTTGAAACACTACCTTCGTTTCACTAAAACTATCGAGTTTGTTCAGTTTTTGATCATAGAAAATTCTGTCAGCTAGTATTATTGTTTAGCAGCCCTAGCTTGTAAATGCCATGCAGCTGCTGCCTTACTCTAAACAACCATTTTGTGTTTTTGTTTGTTTATTTTTTGTTTCATTTCATATGAAGTATGAAGTTTATCATGCAGTCGCCTTGTGTGAGGTAGTTGGCAGGTGAGCAGACCCAAGTGCCAGAACCAAAATGCCGTCCTGCCATCAAGTTCCTCAATCAAGTTCCGAGCCATGTGAAGATTGAGAAACTTGATAGCAGGATGACATTTTGGTTCTGGCACTTTATTGTTGAATCTATTGTTGACTATAAATGATGTTGGCTATGCATATTCTTTGTATTGATTAACCACCTTGGGGGCAATTTCTGGCAGTATTACATTGATTCTAAGCAGTTTTGAGAACATAATGACCCCTTAAGATTCAACCACAGTGTGTAGAGCTCAGTTTATGGTTATTTGCATCTGTTCTAATGATATATGATGTATTTAACTGCAAAAACACACTCACTGCCAAGATAAATGGTGTAAGCAACGTGCTAATGTGTCACAGTCCTGTGTATTTAACAGAAAAGTTCACAAAACTAAATATGTATATTTTCTTTCAATATTTTTTCACACTTTGCCTTTATTACAGCTTCTGTTCTTCTCAAGAGTCTTGCTTTCAGTTTTTCAAAGAAATCTGCAGACACACCTCCAAAGTTCAGTCTCAGAAGTTGGTTGGTCATTTTCTGAAGTAATCAAACACATTCAGTGATGTTGAGGTCTGGACTCTGGGCTGGTCAGTCCATTGTTCAGCTTCTTTGTTTGATGTGTCCGTCTCCTTTTCTCAGTGAGGTCTTCTTGACAGCTGCACATCCTTTCAGACCCATAGCGCTGAGTCGTCTTCTAACAGTGGAAGGATGGACAGAAACACCTGTGGATGTTTTCAGATCTGAAGCAGCTTGATTTTCTCCTCTCTCTCAGAGATGAAAGCTTTAAGTGCTGTTTATCTGATGGGGACAGTTTTGGTGTCTACCAGGTCTTACGCAGTGGTTAAAGGTCCCACTTTCTCTGTAGCTTATATATATTTTTGAAACTTTCCCCTCCTTTATGCAAGTGGATTATTTTATATCTAATCTCAGAAATATCTCCTGAAAAATGAATAACTTGCACTTAATAGCTGTTTCAGCCAGAAATGAAATGAAAGGTGG
Organism: Colossoma macropomum; assembly: GCF_904425465.1. Lineage (NCBI taxonomy): Eukaryota > Metazoa > Chordata > Actinopteri > Characiformes > Serrasalmidae > Colossoma > Colossoma macropomum. Next base: position 25,234,987 of record NW_023494809.1, read on the forward strand.
TGTCAGATTTTTCACAATGCTGTATTTATACAGTTCTGTGGTCAGAATGAATGGTATAAAAACATGAATAATAATGGTCTACTTACTTACTAGTTCAAGCTAAATGTACAGCATGTAGACAACAGAAGAACGTCTTTGCAACTTTGTGAACATGGTGCAAAAATAGTGGAGCCAAGCAGACTAACAATAGTGCAGAAAAGTGTACAAAGTTGAGACACTGTACGAATGTCAGTTAGATTCACCGCAGCTCGGCGTCATTAAGCACCGCTAATGGCTATAACTTCCACTTTAAAATGGATCTGGAATCTGGTGAGTACAAATGCAGTCAGTTACTGGAGTGTGTTTGCAGTTAGTGTTGGTGTCGCATCCAGAATTATCTTTAACGAGCCTTTCTGACACCATGCTGTTCACTTTTACTGTAAGATTAGATTCTTACTCTGTTGTACACTGATGAAGATTTACTAATGTATCATCACTCTCTCAACACAAACATTTTGGAGATTTGGAAATGACAGCAACAGCATCAAGGCTGGTATTAAGGCAGTGTCACTGAGATGTTAGTTCAGAAGTAAAAATGATAGCTTGAGGAGTTTTGGATCTGTAACTCCTCAACATGGACAGAGAACACTAGCATGATCCTCAACAAAGCAAAACATGATCTATTGCTTAGTACATGTTAAAGTAATCACATGGTTGTGTTTTATTGCAAACCATGCTGATTCTTTGTTCTCGCCCATGTTTTACATACAGTTCCAAAAAGTGATTTGTCATGTTTACTCTTAGCTGATATGTATGGATCACATTTGCTTTAATATTTATTAGCTGTTTATTTATTAGTGTTGAAAGGCTGTGTTGAACTTGAGCTGTTGGTGCTTAAACTCAGTCGCCAGTCTGTGCCATCAGTCAGTTTTATTAAAGATTATAGTAGTTATATTATTGTAAGCTGGGCTAAAATTTAATTATTGTGAGATTTTTACTGTTAAGGTGTTATTGGCACTCTGTCACTGACCTATTAGCCCTTCGCAGTGGTCCTCAGGCTTAGCAGTATATTTGACCGCACTAGATGTTCAGCAGTTGTTCAGACATCATTGATTTCTTAACAGGGATGTAATGAGAGTTTTCTAGAGGCAAGCTGTGAAAATGGCAGCATGCTTAGGACAGTATGTGCTTAGGTGCAGTTTGGGGTTGGGTGGTTGGAAAAAATCCAATGAATCACGAAATCGGATCATGAAACTTCACCTTGGTTCCATTATTCTGGCAGGTTCAGAATCATTTTCAAAACCAGATTTACATGCAGAAATGTGAGTGGGAGAACTATTCACACAGTAATGGGATACAGACAATAAAAGCAAACCCTCAAGCTTTTGAATTTTTACACAAGAGAACAGCCTGATATTTTTTGGTGGGCCAGAAAATGAGCTCATACATTACTGCAAAACTCAGAGACCACCCAAAATGGCCATAAAGTAGCCTAAATGTTATTAATTTTTCACTGGTAGGTGAAAAGCTACACTGGTAGCAGAAAGCTACACAAAAGCCTCAACATTAAGTATAATATAAGTATCAGTATTTGAAGTGTTGCCACTTTAACTCGTCCATTCTTCCAGTCTTAAAACCAACCAGTTGCACTGTCCATTCACACAAGCAGCAACCCAAATTTACCTCGGCTGACTTGAGGGTTATTGACTGAGTCTGAATTTCTAATTGGTATCACTTAGATCTGGGGTGTCAAACTCAATCACTAAAGGGGACATAATAAAAAAATGTCAACAAATCTGTGGGCCAGAGAAAAAAATGCTTGACCTGCCATCCTTTCTTTGCTGCGAGTTCATTAATATGTGGGCTCTGAGCTGCTGAGCTGGTGTTCGGTGTTTATGTTGGTTGAACTGCAGCTGAAATGCAGTTAGTGTGTTTGGTGATATGACTGGTGGGGAATTTTGGAGAATTGTGTAGAATTGAGGTGTAACCGCTGTCCAAAAGATTGTTTTTGGGATAGGAGAGTCAGAGCGCACATTACGCAGCAGTGCATGCTGGGGACTGTAGAGAAGCACATTGTGAAACAGGCTAATATTAAAAGAAAATTAAAACACTTCAGTGGTCCGAACAGGATTGTGTCACGGGCCTGATCTGACCCTGTGTTTGACACATGGGGCTTAGATTGTGAGGAGCAGAAAGTGCAACTAACTCCTAAGACTGAACTTTAGAGGTTGTGGGAAAATATCCCTGCACATTTCTGTAAAAAAACTGAGTGGAAGTTGTAATAAAAGTGAAGGGTGCACACATTAAATACTGAAAAAATGATATTACATTTAGTTCTTGAGGCTCCTCTGTTATTTTCTGTTAAATATACTGTTTCTGCTTTTTTCTTGACACTGACAACTGTACTAAACTTGTACTTAATGGTTGTTTTGACTGGAAATAATGAATTGATCCAAATAAATGAAAGGGTGGTCCCTGACGTTTGTACACTACTGTACTTTGGTGACTGTTTCTATAATCAGTTCCACCTTGCTAAATTTGATGCGGTTGACTGTGGTTGGGTCTCTGTGGAGTTACAGAGTGTTCTAAACACTTTTTAGCATGAACTCACACTCTTCACCCACGCTGCTATAATATGTGCATATGTGCATAATATGTGCAAAAAGTGCTGAGATGTTGAAAAAAAGACAACATTGTACAAAAATGATTGTTACTGATTCTATTTCCAGTGCAGTGTAAACTCTGGTCTCGAAGGGAGGCGGAGGAAGTTTTGGTCTGAGTTCATGTGACTCACAGCACTTGTGAACTTTTTGAACTTGCAGATGTGTCTGTGTCTGGGTTTTTGTGACTGCATGTGTTCTGCTGAACCATATTTCTGCCTGTGTGAGTGTGTGTGTGTGGGGGGGGGCAGTGTTCTATAGGTTATAGTGGGTGAACACTGTTTTTTGAATTGTCGTCACTGTAGAAATTTAAGTTTAAGTGAAATGAACTTGAATCTAACTGATACATCTACTACTTCTCAGTTCGGTATTGTTTCTAGGAAATGGTCACAACCAGAAAGACCAACTGTAGACAATTGGATAGAAGTAACTAAAGAGAGCTACATGATGTGCATAGAGGTAAACAACTGATCAATGGGCCTCATTCTCAAATGTCTAAGTTTGTTCCTAAATGTGTTCTTGAGAAACGTCCTGAGAAAAAGTCTACGTCAGATTCGTGACGTGTTCTTAAACTGCAGAGCTGTTCTCTCCTTTGTGCTCTTGAGTGTGTTTAGATTCTGTTCTTACCTGAGAACAAATCCCAAATGAGAAAACACTGGTGAATGTCAGAATCTTCATAAAAACTGCATAAGTGGGTTTTAAGTAGAAATCTCTTCTTATGAACAGTTGGTGAATGAGGCCCAACGTCTTTCATTTAGTCTGCAAGGAAATATAAATGTGGATACAACAAATGTAAGATGGCACTCTTACAATCGCTCTTGTGATTATTGTAATTATTTTCTGTGTTTCTATCAAAACCCCATTTCCAAAAAAAGTCGGGATGCTGTGCAGAATGTAAACAAAAATAGAATGCAATGATGTGCAAATCATGTAAACCATATTCTTAAAGGAAAATACTACAAAGACAACATATCAAATGTTGAAACTGAGAGATTTTATTGTTTTTTTGAAGAATATATGCCCATTTTGAATTTGATGCCAACAACACGTTCCAAAAAGGTTGGGACGGGGGCATGTTTACCATGGTGCTTCATCACCTCTTCTTTTAACAACACACTGTAAGCATTTGGGAACTGAGGAGTACCTCATGTATATACCCATGTATATAGTTGGTAAATTTAAGAAGAAAAGAAAAATACAAAGACAAATATATCACTGTTGTTGGAACAAAACCTCATATCTCCAAAATGGCAACTTTACAGTAGAAGAAAAAAAAACTTACTTTACTTTTGATGTAAGTCAATGTAACCAGACTTTTTTTCCAAGTCATTTTGGCTCATTTCTTTTGCTCCATTCGACAATGTAAAGTGCGACAGACATTTTCAAATTATGATAAAAACTGTAAAATGACAAAAATGGAGATACAAGGTTTTGTTCCGACAGCAGCGATATTCTTTAAAGCCACACTATGTATGATTTGGCGATTTGGAGCCCCTTCTGGTGGAAATTGTAATTGCATGCAACATGCAAAGAGCGTTTTGTAATGTTGGTTGTGCTTCGCTCCCCTTTCACGGTGGATCAATGTGGTGCTTGCAGGTGTGTTGAAAGAGAAGTGAGAATTTGTGAAAGAGTGTCTTCTGATGGTGTGAATGAATGATCTGTTTTGCATTTGAGACATAAAAACACTGAGCCGAACCTTCTTTTTGAGTCTTTGCATGTGACGTTAATATGTAAAGACGAACAACATGGTGTGGAAAAACTCCCGACCCGACACCTCTGACTTCTAAATGACTGTTTTAGGCTTTACAGGGCGACTCGCAGCAGCACACCCACACCATGTTTTAGCCTGTTTTTTCTCCTGGCTCAGTAACGCTTTCAGTTTTAACAAAAACATCTTACATAGTGCTGCATTAAGAAAAATACAAAGAAAACATTGGTTTAATATGCTTGTCCTGTCTTAATAAACATTCTGTTGTCTGTATTCTTATTGTATTGGCAGATCGATGTTGGCACAACTAGTGAGGAGAAACGTTAGCTGTGTTGAGTAGATTTAAGATGTTTTCACTTGCCAAGATTCATTTTTTTCGCACCGTGTAGGAAACTCACACATGCTCTCTCTCTCTCACGCAGAGCACACAGCCGTGTGTAATGGCACCTATCAGATACCAGGTATCGAATTGGGCTGATATCAGCAGAAAATGCCAGATCGGATAACAGGGGGAAAAAGAATGAATTTGATCTGATCCTAAAACAAGTTTTTCCTGTGCACTGCAAAAAATGGTATCTTGTTAACTAAAATTATCCTAAATATGGTTAATAAATCTAATATTTCTCCTGCTAAAATTGTTGTGAGCTTAATTTAATTCTAGATATCATTTACTTGTTTTAAGTAATTTTATTAGTGAAATCATTTCACTATATTGGCAGGTAATTTTACTTATGGTAAGAGATGTGCTTGAAACCAGCAAATTATCTGCCACTAGAGTGAGGTAATTTTGCTTGATAAAATTGCCTAAAATAAGTAATAAATATGTCTAAAAATAAGGTAAATAATCATATAATAAGTGCACAACCACCTCAAAATGGGAAATATTAGACATTTGGACTAAATTTAAGATCGTTTTGCTTGAGAAGATACTATTTTTTGCAGTGTAGGATCGTCATCTTTGAGTAGTTTGAGCATCATAGCCTAGTTTTAGATGCTCATCTTAAATGAAGTGCTTCTATTAAAAGAGGGAATATAGGCTCGGGATTGGCCGATACTCAAGGTTTCAGTATCGGCATCAGAAAAGAAAATGTATCATGCAGTCTGTAACTGGCCATGAAGTAGACATTGGAAAATGTGCTGATTCTTGTTGACCTGCTTCTCCAGATCCTCAGACGTATTTCACTTAATCTGATCTCTGATGAGTGAAAGAAATGTGTTTTTAGACTGTGGAAACAGCTGCTGTGCAAACTGGCCTCGCTAACCTCGAATCTGCTATTGTAGCTTCATTGTAATGCTCAGTAAATTGGTCTCCTAAGTAAAGTTTAAAAGTTTTGTGTGTGTGTTTGTGTGTGTGTTTCTGAGAAGGAAGAGAGATGAAAAGAGGTATCTACAGGTGTTTCCTGTTCTACAGTAGGTCTGTCTCTGTAAATCTCACCACTATTATGTGTGTCAGTGCTCAAAAATGTTTGCTTGACTCTCATAATAGCAGCAATAAATTGATGTTTCACTTTTAATATCTGCTGTACAGTGCTGTGCAAAAGTAGGAGACCACCCTTCATTTGTTTAATGTCCTGTCAAAGTGGAGAGTTAAGTACAAGTTAGGCAGTTTTTTTTTAGCATCTGGGAAAAAAACTGAAATAGAAAATTACACCAAAGCCTGAACAGCTAAATATAACACACATATGTGTGTGTGTGTATGTATATGTATATATATATATATATATATATATATATATATATATATATATATATATATATATATACACACACACACATATATACATATATACACACAGATATATGTTTTCTGAGATATATATATGTGTGTGTGTTTGTGTGTGTGTGTGTGTGTGTGTGTGTGTGTGTATGCTTTGTCTCTATTACAGCTTCCATTCTTTTCAGGAGACTTGCTTTTTCGTCTATTTGAAGAAATCTGCAGGGATATTTTTCCACACCTCCAAAGTTCAGTCTTAGAAGTTGGTTGTATTTTCTGCTTTTCACAATCCAAATAATTCTGAACACATTCACGTTCATTACCACCGTTGCCCTGTGCAAATGTGTAGAATCATGATTTTATTAATACATGCACACTCACTGTCCACTTTTATTAGATACACCTGCCTTGTGTCTGCATCACTGTCACTTTTATCAAGTCCGCTTACCAGATATTTGCACTTTGTAGTTCTGCAATTGAAGGGTTTCATTGCAAAAATGCATTATAGGCCACTTTCAAGAATTTCCCTGTTTTTCAATGGTCAGGACCCTCACAGGACCACCACAGAGCAGGTATTATTTGGGTGGTGGATCATTCTCAGCACTGCAGTGACAATGACATGGTGGTGGTGTGTTGTGCTGGTACAAGTGGATCAGACACCTCAGTGTCACTGCTGGACTGAGAATAGTCCGCCAACCAAAAATACCCAGTGACCACTGATGAAGGACTAGAGGATGACTAACACAAACTGTGCAGCAACAGATGAGCTACAGTCTCTGACTTTACATCTACAAGGTGTAGATGTACCTAAGTGGACAGTGAGTTTAAAAACTCCAGTAGCTTGAATGATCTACCACCCAAATAATACCTGCTCTGTGGAGGTCCTGTGGGGGTCCTGGCCATTGAAGAACAGGGTAGCAAAGTATGCAGAGAAACAGATGGACTACAGTCTGTAACTGTAGAACTGCAAAGTGTTCCTATATGGTAAGTAAGCCTGATGCACAATGAATGTATATTGTGATATATACTAATAGGTGTGGGATGGTAATAAGGATGATGTTCCATGATCCAAGAAAATTCCTTTCCCATTCCATTACCATGTGACCAGCGGGACACCAGTAAAATAAAGACGCGAAGATGCATTTACTGCTCCTTTAGGCCTCTCCTGCTCATCACCCAGGATTTCTGTGTACACTGTGTTTCTTGCCCCACTGACCTGATGACTACGACTGTTAGAATTGTGCACAATCAGTGATAAGCCACACTGTGATTGGATTAGGCCTTGTGTTTTTGTGAGGCAGTGGGCAATATCACAGCGGCCTTCCTGCCTGTGTGATTCTGTTCAGTCAGCCGTGCGCTCTGCTTCCTGCCACGCTGATGTGATAACTGCAGATAATTTGGGCTTTTATGAGAGTAAATAAGAGGTATAATTTGAAGGAGGCTCAAACAGAGCATTAGAATGGTCAAATTTGCTCAGCCTTCTTCAAGTACTCTCTCTCTCTCTCTCTCTCTCTCTCTCTCTCTCTCTCTCTCTCTCTCTGTCTCTCTCTCTCTCTCTCTGTCTCTTTCTGATTCACATTAGTGCAGCTGGGAATGGCCTGTGTGCTCTAGCACGTTTTCAATTATGTTGGCTCAGGGATTAACCCACCATAGCTGTGAGCTCTCTCTCTCTGTCTCTCTCTCTCCTCTATCTCGTTCCCCTCTGTCTCTCTCTCTCTCTCTTTCTCGTTCCTTTCTCTCTCTCATTCCTTTCTCTCTTTCTCTCTCCCTCGTTCCTCTCTCTCTCTCTCTCTCTCTCTCTCTCTCTCTCTCTCGTTCTTTTCTCTTTCTCTCTCTCTCTTGTTCCTTTCTCTCTCATTCCTTTCTTTCTTTCTTTTCTCTCATTCCTTTCTTTCTCTTTCTCTCTTGTTCCTTTCTCTGTCTTTCTCTCTCTTGTTTTTCCCTCGCTTTCTCTCTCTCACTCCATTCTCTCTCTCTCGCTCACTCGTTTTTCTCTCACTCACTCCTTTCTCTCTCTCACTTCTCTCTCTCTTGCTCTCTTCCTCGCTCTCTTCCTCTCTCTCTATCCTCTCTCTCTCTGTCTCTCTCCTCATTCTCAGAGCAGGAAGAGAAAGAGCAGAGTGAGGTTCTGTTCCTCCTCTGTGAGTCTGAGTCACTCCGTGTTAATATTACATCTGAGAGAGAGGCTTTTACGGTTTATCTCTCTCTCTGCCTCTCTATCTCTTCTGCTTAGTTCTCTCCCCCTGTACAGTCATATGCAGAGGTCTGGGCACCCCTGGTGAAATAACATATTTTATTGATTTTCTGAGTGAAAATAAGTCGACACATCCTCTAAGTGGTTGTGTTACACAATTAGTGTTTATTTGCTAAATTGTACTTATTGGGGAATATATAAAACCTAAAATGTGGCCTGTGAAAAAGTTACAGCCTATTTAATATATAATATTTTGTTATATTATTACTTTTTCCGATATGTTAAACTAATAAACAGAAAAATAAATAAAAATAAACAGAAATTGTGCTCTAAAATTGTCAGAAAGATGCCATAATGGCGTGTTTTCTGTAGAGGATGTGTTAACTTATTTTCAGTAAGGATATCAACAAAATATGTAAATTGAGCAGGGTAGTTCAAATGTTTGCAGATGAATCGCTGTATATGCTGTACACTAGGACTGTCAGATGGGATCAGAAACCAACTTTCCCCCTTGTTTGCTTGCCAAATATATGAATATATGTGAATTTTACGTAAGTGTTTTCCCACTTCCTATTTCCCCCGTTAAATCAAAAACAGGACTGCTAAACAGCAGAGGGCCCCCGCGAGCGAGTCCCCAGTGAATGGGAGTAAACGGCGCTCAACGGCTAAAAACGAAAAGTTAAAATAGTTTCTAATCACTCGCCCAGAACTTTCCTTTAATTTTAGAAAGTAGAAGGATGGATTTCACTAAAAAAGCAAAGAAAGCTCACCTGTATGTTTTCATTTTCTACAGCAAACGGGAGCAGGCCGTTCATTGGCTGAACGTCATGGACGTTCATGAGGCGACGTTTTAAACTCCTGTAACTCGAGTTTGAAAGCTCTTAAAAATATCACAGCGGTGTTAAAATGTTTTATGCTGTTCTGTGTTCAGGCAATTAATGTGTTCTTTTATATTCAAAGAAAAATTTTATAATTTATAAACTATGATTTTACTCAAATGCTCCATATTAACTCATTCATTCTGGACTCGCTCAGGAGCGCCCTCTAGCGTTTGAGAAACCCGGAAGACATTGCAAAGCGGTTATTCTCCTCTCTACAAGTTCCCTAGCATACACTACTGATAGGCATGAAGCTACGGAAACGTTGGCATAGTGACCACGGTGCCAGCAAAAATGGATGATTAACAGAGGAGAACTTCAGCAGTGTAGATTGTTTGTTGATTCACAGTGGGGGAAAAAGTCTTGATGCTCTGTACTCTTTCATCTTTGGTTGTTTGCCTGGAATTCAGCAACGTGATGTTTGGCTCCCAAAAAATCAACATCCGGTTTATTTCACTGCTGCGGTCTGCTCACCGCTGCCACTGGCAGTCGAAATAAGTAAGTAGTAGAATTTTCCACTGCCGCTCCATTGAAAACAAGGGAGTATCCAGTTTGCCATCGCCATCATTCATCTACCTCCTACGTGTGAACACAGTATAACAGTTCCTTGCATAACAATCACTCCTCGCCCCTACCACTTAGCCTTTACTTCTCTGTTTCACGTTCACGTCTAGGGGTAGGGTGTCCCGATTTTTGTTGAGATAGAGGGGCAGGGCAAAGTGTTAGGGCTACCTGGCCCTCCAAACAGAGGATTTTCAGAGACACACTCCAAACAGAGTGTTATGAGGAAAAAAAAAGGAAAAACTGGCAAGATGGCTGCACAAGTGACCAAAGGAACCCCACAAATATGAGTATTTTCTCTGCTAAAATCACACAATCACCATTGTATTGTCTTAGTTTCAATGTAGCACAGTCCTTTTCTTGATAACAAGCATAAAAAATTGCTAGTACTATGCTGATGTCTCAGTAGCTAGCTGGCTAATTCTTCCGTTCCACCTTAAACAGTGCAGCAGTTACATTCTGGTGTCTCAGGCATCAGAACTACTGCGTCATTTACGGTGGAATGGAAAAATTCAAACAAGAAGCTAGGGAATAGCTGACTTCAGCTTCATAAAAAAAAAAAACAATATAAAACCAATGTATTTGCATATGTCCACCTATTCATGATCGTGACAGGCCTACTGTATGGTAGGAGTTTTTGATAAAGTGAGAAAATATTGTCACTGTCCAAAAAAACACTTTATTTTTGTTTCTCAGCATCTTTTGATGTCAGCACTGCTTAAATTTCATGAAGAACAGTCCAGTAGAAATGCTCCAAAAGAAAACGAATAAAATGCCTGTGCGGTAACTTCCAATGCAAGTTGAGAAAGTTTTTGCCTTTTCCTGTAATGTTGATGTTTTGAAGATACGGTGATGACATGTATTTCACTCTCTCTCTGCATGTGTAGCTGCATTTTTGCATTAATCTGACTTCCTGAGTTTCTTTGGTGTGACTATCTCGGTCACTGGTCTTTCCTTACCTCTCTCTGCTCTCTGTCAGCGCTCTCTCTCTCTCTCTCTCTCCTCTCTCTCTCTCTCTCTCTCTCTCTCTCTCTCTCAGTGTGATGTGCTGTGTATTCGCTCGGCTGCACTGATAGGCCGTGGGCAGTGGATTATGAAGCAGTGTCATGCTGACTGATCTGAGGAGCGCTCGGCCGTTAGTGGTCTGATATCTACTGTCCGAGCTGCTGGACCTCACTGGACTTCAGCACCGGCCTGCTGTCACACAGTCAAATGTGAACAGTAGAGTAACTGAACTGAGTTCTTTATCGTAACCCAGTAGAGCTGCTGTAGCTCAGGGTAGAAGACCATCTGTATGCTGCTCAAGAACCTTCTTCACCCTCTCATATTCTAATTTTAACTGTTCTGTAGCAGAACTGCAATGATGGTTCCAGATAAATCGTTTCTAATTCAGAGTCTGTCATTCAAATCCATCTGAACCTGTAAGTACTGGCAATATCAAATGAAAAGCTGATACCGAAATGACTCTGATATCATTCTGGCTCCTTACTAATAAACAATATAGCTAACTCAAGGTTTCTAAGGGTTAAATTAATCTTGAATGCTGTATTATCTGTAAAATAAGGTCAGGGCAGTGTGGTCATTTTGGATGGATTAGACTAATCAGTTAATATGATCCTTTAAATTTAAATAATCAGATTTAGAAAACCCTTATTTGCCACAAACTAGGGGGATAACGATACACATTTTCTTAGGCTTGAAGCAATTTCCAATTTTAAGATTTAAGTGCTGTAGTACTACACAGATTGATTTGGCTTAGATAAATAGAAGTTCTCAAACAGAACTTTAACACCTGCAATGCCTCCCTCTTACAAAAGATACTTCAAAAATCACAATACTTAGAATTAATAAACGACTACAGAAGAAAGGCCATTCAATTTGACTGTGGGTGCATGTGCAGCATAAGAGTACAAGAGTAAACAGAAGCTCTCTGGTATCATGAATGGTGTTAAATGTTGTTTCACTCGTGATTTCATACAAGGCCGAGATTCGCCTCTTATTTGGCAGGTTTTTTTTTTTTTATTTTTTTCTACCTTAAATGGAGCAGCATACCTTCTGGCTACGTTCACACAGCAGGTAAAGTCTGACTTTTTCGTTTGCCTGTTCACAGTATGTTTTAAATGTGATATGCGACATCAGTCTGAACAGATCAGCTCCTAAACTGACCCGCATGCACAAAAGAACAGCGCTTCACGTGGCTCATCCAGAAGTAAACATTCGCAACTGCCAACGAACACCAGTCGCTCCCGGAGGGTTCAGTTTCATCTTTGCCAGCATCACAGTAGCCATCATGAAGCTTCAAATACGGAAAGCTGGGCTCATCACTTAGAATGTGTTCAAGCTTGCTGTAAAAAGGGCACGGTCACTTCTTTGGTTCGTGTTCTAAGATTCTTTAAACTTCGCTTTCAGATTTTTAACTGTTCTTTGACGCAGCAGCCTCGCGCTCTTACCGCCATTTCATGTAACGTTTGGCCATTTCATTTAAATTCAAAATCTCTTTGAACATGGAGGGTTTTGGATGTGGGCCACTTTAACCTGCTGCGTGAACAAAGCCTCTGATACCTGTACAAATGCCTGAATGTAATTGCTGCACCATTTAAGGTTGAATGGGAAGTTCAAATAAGGAGCCAAATACAGGAGCCAATGTAAAAATTCAACTAAGTAGCTAAGTCTAACCCCAAAAGACTGGCCATTCCTTTAAATCCGCTGCCATCAAAACAAAGTAGGCTGCTTCATATGCGACAGACTAGACAGCGGAAGGTGATTGAGGGTCTGCTACATTTTCATTTTCATTTCAAGCCTGACGGAAACACCCTTGGTTTAGCTGTTCAGCCGAATGGGATGACGTAAGCATGATTTGCATTGCTTGTCCATTGCTTTGTCTGCACTTTTCTGTGGCATAACTTATTTCGGTAGGAAGAATTTCAGCCAGCATACCGGATGAACTGGTAAGCTGCCCACTGCTAGTTGAAATCGTTATACTTAGTTGTTGCAAACTGAATTGGAGCACATACTAAGTAGAAAACAAGCCTGCCCCAACACTAGAGGAGAGGAGTGACCTCATTGCAGTCCAGGCTGGCTGACCAACACCAGGCTCAACAAGGACCGTGCTTGTTAAGTCCTGTAGCGCATTTTGTTGTTCTAAAAGCACAGGGTGAAATGGTGTGGGCTATGTGTCTGAATGTGAGGCCCAGTTTACACTGGACCTCTCTTCCCAGGCCAGTTCCCCTAGTGCAGTTTCCATGGTTACCCATGTGCGGCGTGAAGCCGTGGAGACGCTGGAGGAATGATCCATGTCTCCAGAGACCGCTGACCAATTCTGACTGCAAACATGGAGTATGAGATCCTCTTATTTAGCACTACCCCACACGCTCACACGTGCGTCCACATACAGCCCTAGGATTACCAGCTAACATTCTCATTCATGCGTTACTAATGAGTGGCTAATACGAGAGGGCAGTTAGCACAGTGTCGGAACAACATACACTTTAAAGGGCCAACATTCTGCACTGTTCTTTTCCCCCCTGAAGTCCACTTATGTTTGTGTAATTTTATGTAGCAGAAATCACATTTTACAGGACCGTTTCCAGCCTCCTATATCCCTCTATCTCTAAGAATTAAACAGGCTGTTTTATTACTGTGCTTTTAAGACTGATATATGTAAATGGCCTCTGTTCTTATTGGCTGTCCTTTATCATACTTCAGTGAAGGTTAAAATTTACAGAACAAACTTTTATATTTAGATTGAATTCCTCAGGGATATAATTTTAACCCAATTATCTCCCCAATTTAGTCGTCTCCAATTCCACCTGCTAGTTAGGACTCCCCCAATCACACGATACTATCAACGCTAGGAGGGTGAAGGCTAACACAGGCTTCCTCCGAGACCTGCGAAGCCAGCCACCGCATCTTTTCGAATTGCCACTCACGCAACGTCATTGGACAGCTGAAAGCGCCAACCTCCAGATCTGTTACGTCAGCTAACAGACGCCTGCGCTGACTAGCATAGCGTTAAGTGATGGGGGGAGAAGGAGGGGCCATCCTACCCACCCAGGGAGAGCGAGGCCAGTTGTGCTCTCTTGGACTCCCGGCCACGGATGGCTGTAGGATCACCAGGGATCGAACTCGCGATCTCCTGATGGTAGGGCTTAGACAGTTGCGCCACTCAGGAGCCCCAGGGATGTTGGAGGAGAAAAAACTGATACGTCTTCTTACTGACAGCCAGGAACAGCACAACGTTTAATCGCTTTCCCCACATCCTTCACTCTACAGTACCTCTGCTACAGACTATCTACAGTAACAACACTCCTTATCACTTCAGCGTGAATGGGCAGGCTGAACTGTAGAAGGCTGATTTGGTTGGTTTTATGAAAATGTGCTCATGGTTGTGACATCACAGCCGAGATGAATTAAAAATGAACTGGTTGTTTTTGCAGCTTGGCTTACATGTGTGGACTCAGGACAGAGTAGGGCTGGGCGATATGGCCAAAAATGTTATCACGATAAAAAATTTCCTATTGATAATTATCACAATAATATGAAATCGTTATTTCTTTCAAGTGTAAAGGCTGATTTCTGCTCCTCAGTGATTAATTGTCATTTTAAACTATCCTTTATGGTCAGAACGTGACAAACATTTGCCAAACAGTAGAACATTTTACAAATCTGTCATGGGATAGCGGGAGAAAGTTTTTACCAGCTGGCATAGTGTGGCCGTGATTTTTATTTTCATTTAACAATATTCCTGATTTAAAAAGAAAACAGATCTGGTAACGAGTGCTAGGCAACCTGGTTACAAGTGCTAAACTGTTTCGTTTCTCAACATCGGCTTAGTATGAAGAGCAAACATAAGCTGGCTCGTTGCGTCAATGATGGATCACAGTATTCAAACACAAGCTAGCAGACATTTGGATTTCTCTATGCTGTCGTAGTAGTTTATATATCTGACGCTCGCTGTGTAAAACCTTTAACTGCAGTCTGGTTTTCTCTGACCTGACAAACAGAGTCCTCCTTCTAAAAAAAAAAACTTGGAAGTGCGCCGTCTCGTGGCGACAGCAGAGTGCGCTGTCTCGTGGTGACAGCAGAGAAGTGTCGCTTTCTTTACAGTAGAAACGCCACCAGGGCTGTTGCTAGAACGTGGAACTGTGGGAACACTCTGTTATATGAAACATTTATCAATCATTTTCTTAAACTTTTATCGAGGAAAGTTGTATCGCGATAATTATTGTCATGGTTTTATCATCCAGCCCCAGGCCAGAGCAGTATGTTTTGAAACAACGTTGTTTTTCATGGTGCAGGCCTTTTAAAGAAAGCTGTGAAATATCTGTGTGAGCTTGCAGCAACTAGGACAGGAGTCAGTGAACGAGGTCTTGTGACAGAGCAGAGAGGATTCACAGCTTTTCGGCCTGTCAGTGTTAACAGGATAACCGCGTTAAAGTGTGTGGCGGCGTGTGACCAGCCCAGCAGAGGTGAGTCAGCCCATTGTTTCTCAGTTTTCCAAACAGCAGAGACAGGCTGAGCTTGGATCCGGATCAGGGCTGTAGCTCTGCCAGATTGAGGGGGGAGTCCAGTCAGCTCTCTTAGTGATTGGCAAAGACCATGAACGCTGCTGGTACGTTTATTTTTGTACACAAAGATGGTTCTTCAAGGGTTCTTTAGTAAAGAAAATGGTTCTGTATAGATCCATGAACACTCAAAGAGACATTTCCATGATTAAAGTGTTCTTCATTTCCATGATTAAAGTGTTCTTCAGATTAATGGTAGATGCTGTAGATGGTTCTATATAGAACATTTTTGAAAAAGCTTCTCTGTAGCACCCAGAAGGGTTTGCCTATTGATACAAGCTTGACATCACACTTAAAAGAAAAAAAAAAAGATAATTCTGTAAGGGTTCTTGAGCAAAGAAAGTGGTTCTATATAGAACCATGCACACTCAAAGAACCCTTGGTATGAGTAAATGGTTCTTTGCGTCTTGAAAAGATTCTTTAGATTGATGGCACATGCTGTAGTTGGTTCTATATAGAACCTTTTTGAAAACTGTTCAATATACAACCCAAAAGGGTTCTTCTATTGACACAAGCTTGACATCACACTTAAAAAAGATGATTCTTCAAGGGTTCTTTAATAAGGAAAATGGTTCTATATAGAACCATTGGTATGCTTAAAGCATTCTTTGCATCTTGAAAATGCTGTTCAGGTGATGGAGAATGTGCTGTAGATGGTTCTATACAGAACCTTTTGGAAAATTGTGTACTCTATATGGCACCCAAAAGCGTTCTTCTATTGATACAAGCTTGACATCGTAACAACAGAAGAACCATTTTGGGTGCTACAGCACATTCTCCATCAGTCTGAAGAACACCGCTAAGATGCGAAGAACTCTTTAATCATGCATAGGGTTCTTTGAGTTTTCATGGTTCAGTATAGAACCAATTTCTTTACTAAAGAACCCTTAAAGAATCTTTTTTAAGAGTGTAGTTTAAGAGGAAAAGGCTTGTTTGTGTGTTAGGGGTGTAAAAGTTAGGGATGCATTCGGGAACTTGAGTGCTCGATTAACCGTACGAGGTGGCAGTATTCAAATTTTGAAATCACTACTCTGGAATTCATAACTTTAAGACCTGTGCACCAACTGGACATACGCAAAATTTTTGCTTAGAACTGGACGTAACTGTTACGTCTAGCTGGGAGCAGGTATAAAGTCTAACACTGCACACCTCACCTGAGACTCAAGAAAAGTTTAGCACAGCAAGATGGAGAAAATATGACTATAGACTAATAATTCAACAAAACGTAGCTCTTACGTTTTAACAGGACAGTAAAATGTTTCATTTTGCTCATATTTAATAAAGCAATAAGCCACTTGAGGTTGTGCATTACTGCGATTTTGTCACAGGAAGGGTGTCCTTAGACGTGACACGAAGCGGAGTAAAACTCCCTTCACATGATAAAATCGCAGAAACGCACAGCCTCATATGACTTATTGCTTTTAGAAATTGGCAGCCAGCATAAAATCTGATAAAATACACAATTACTCAGAAAATAATTTGTTATTATTAATAATAAATGACACAAACAAGTATTCAGTCAAGAAATGTAGTTCCATTATAGTATGGTATCATTTCAAAGCAACCATGGACCACTGAATGAGGAGAACCTTCGGCCACCCATCGCTGTAAACTGTGGTCATTTCATTAACTTTTAAAGTTTTTGTCGTATAAGAATGAACATATGATATCACAGCACTGTTTAATTAAAAAACTTTGTAATGCAAAAAGCTTTAAGTCCTTTTTGGTCACCAAATTCCCACTAAGTCTTATTTAGCACCAATCCAGCGACGCTCTTCTTCTCATGCTGGGGCTGAATCTCAAATGGCTCCCTGTTCTCTACATAGTGCACTACGTAGGCATTTAAATACTGGATCCTGCAGCTCAACAGTGCAAAATACAGCTAAGAAATAGTCATTTGGGATTCAGCGACATCCACACTCGTTAAATGATGCACTATTTGGCTGTAGAGGCTAGAATTTCTAAACTTTCATAACTAGCATGCTATTTAGTATGGAGCCGTTTGGGATTCAGACATTACTTCTGACTGAAACACGAACATTTGAAGTGTGTAAGACATTCAAGTGGCATTCTTTAGACTTTCATATTGCTGTTTTACAGTTAATCATACTGTAAGTGCTTTAATTCAAGCCTGTGATATTAATGATGAAGTAATACACTGTTCAGTCGCTGTGAGGTGGTCAGAGGTGGGCGTATGTCGTGGATTCGTAGGTCCTCCCGAACCCCCCCATGTTCCCCCTTTTTTTCAGTTTAAGCTGTTAAGATGTTTATCCATAAGTGAGTCGGTAAGCAGACTCTATAATTTTAGCAGGTTTCTCTGGTGGTGAGTCGACTTCTGCTTTTTTATTTTGGATGCATCAGTTGGCAAGTTGCCAGTAGAAGGTAAACGCACAGTAGTTCTGCTTCGTAAGATGGTTTGCTGAGCAACTGTTATTGTTCCATATGTTTTCACATGAACATGCAGAGTTCAGATGGGTCTTAGTCACGAACTTCGGTTTTTCAGAACACCTGCATAAATTAATCATTAAAATATGAACTGAATATTTCGGAGTTGATTGAAATGCTCTGTTCTAGTCAGATTGTTTCACAATGTGTGTGTATTTGTTGACTTGTGTATGTGTGTGTGAGAGAGTGTTGACTGTGTTTGTTGACTGGTGTGTATGTGTGTGAGTGTTGACTGTTGACTGGTGTGTGTGTGTGTGTACGTGTGTGTATCTGTTGATTGCCTTGTGTGTATGTGTGTGTTTGTTGACTGGTGTGTATGTGCGTGTGTTTGTTGACTGGTGTGTGTGTGTGTGTGTGTGTTTGTTGACTGTGTGTGTATGTTAATGTGTGTGTGTGTGTGTTGGTTTGTGGATATTTGATGACTGGTGTGTGTGTGTGTGTATTTGTGTTGCTGTGAGAGTGAGGGTGTGTTGTGTGTATTTGTCAGTGTGTGTTTGTGTGTTAACGTGTGTATTTGTTGACTCGTGTGTGTGTGTGTGTGTGTGTGTATTTTTGACCGAGATGTGTGTGTGTGTGTGTGTATGTGTTAATGTGTCTGTTTGTTAATTGATGTGTGTGTGTGTGTGTGTGTGTGTGTAGGTTTAAGAGTGTGTGGGTATTTTTTGACCTGTGTGTTTGTGTGTATTTGTTGACTTGTGTGTGTATGTGTGTGTGTGTGTGTGTTTGTGTGTGTATTTGTTGACTTGTGTGTATTTGTTGACTGTGTGTGTGTGTGTGTGTGTGTATGTTTGTGTGTGTATTTGTTGACTTGTGTGTATTTGTTGACTGTGTGTGTGTGTGTGTGTGTGTGTGTTTGAGAAACAGAGAGAGAACTGTAGCTGCTCATGCAGAAGTTTGCAGATACAGACTGTGGTTAGGCTGTGGGTCTGTCATAGCCGTAGCTACAGGCAGGAAGTGTGCGCTGCAGCTGTCACTCGTCATGAGTCAAAAAAAGAAAGAATAAAAAAAACTTAGAGAAGGTTGTGATTCTTCATGGCGGCTGTGTGACGTGTTGTGCTAACTGTGTGCAGCTCTTTAACTGCAGTACTTTTGTCAGTGCCTTCTAACAGCTCTGCTGCTCTGCTGAACTCACAGGGGGCTGGTTACAGTCTCCTCCATCACTGTCCTCCACTCTCAGTTTCAGGTGTGTGTGTGTCTGTGTCTGTGTGTGTGTGTGTGTGTGTGTGTATGTGTGTGTGTGTGTGCTTGCCCCAACCCACAAGCTGCTGTTTGAGCCCCTCTGGGGCCTGCAGTCATTACACTACCGCGCCATGAAGCATGCGAGTGCTGATTTACCATAGAGAGCTACACAGTGCTTTTTAATGAGTGGAAGCCGAACTAAGGTGAGTCCAATTTAGTATTTTTAGATATACATTGCCACCAGGGTTACGTGACGTGAACTTAAAAAAAATCTATATATATGTTAACAATTATAATGCTGGATATTGCATTATGCCTCGCAGTGTAACATCACTGTCTTCTCTCTGAAAGGGTAGCTTTACTGGAAAAAGCAAAAATAACTTCAAAAAATATGAATATTTCTCTCAGTCACTTCAGTATAATGTGAAGTTTAATGTCCAAAAAATGTACAGGTTATGAGGTTTTACTTTAACAGCAACAACATCATGGGCCTGCATCATTTTGACCAAATGTATTTATTCCAAATGTATTTCATTCACTCAGTAATGCTCAGGCTGGTCAGGATACTCACAACACGCAATAACCTACTGAAATAATGTCCATTTGCATATTACAGCGTTCTGCACTACTGGAATTGCAGTGGCAAGTCCTTATTAACAAACAATATATCACAGAGCTCTAACTAGTACACTAGTTTTCAGGTTGTATTATTATCGTGGTGTAAGTTCTAGGTTCATTGCTAGGCCGACTGCCGATTCAACCGGTGATGCACAGTGATATCATTATCCTCAGCAGTATCAGCAAATATTTATTGACATCAGACAGGTGTTTAGATTTGACTGATACGTATTTGATGTATTTTTTGTACTCAAGAAGAGCAGAATGTTCAGGTGATGCTGGGCTACTGTGCTAAAATATCCGCATTTTTTCATTTTACTGTATTCGTAACCCTATAGAAATAAATCGCTGCTGTCTGAAGAAAACCTTGCATAATTTGAAAGTGCCTGTTGCCGTTTACATTGTGCCTGAATTTCATGAAGAATGGACCAATAGAAACGGCCAAAAATTACTGGAAAATAAGTCTGCTTCCATTGACTTACATTAAAAGTAAAATAAGTTTTTTTCCTTTTCTTGTAAAGTTGCCATTTTGGAGATACGAGGTTTTCTTCACACAACAGCGAAATGTTACATTTCAGTGTAATTCAAATCCAAGTAGATGTAGTCCAATTTCATAATTTTAAAAATGTTTATATATCAGCATCAGTATTAACATCAGCAGATACAGAAAAAAATATCGGATATTGACATTGACCCACAGGTCTCGTATCGTTGCATCCCTACATACAACTGCATCTACTTTCTAATGTTAGTCAGAGATTACACTGTTACTAAATGCTACAAGCTATAATGCGACAGTGCTGCCCTGTCCGGTAATAAAAGTCATTCTCAGCAGTGAGGAAGAGCAAAGATGGCATGTTTTGATGCAAGAAGTCAGTTTTTCTCTGTGCAGTGTGGTCAGTGTGTCCACTGCAGACCTGGCTGAGGTCATGCCGAATTGCATGGACCTTGCTAAATCTTTACACGACTTATGACTCATTGGTCAGGCCGGCCAGCGTAAGGCAGACACTGGAGTTCCTGCGTCCACTCCGACCCCCCCCCAGGTCTGCATTCTGCACACTATACGCCATGCAGTGGAGCTGCAATATGTTTTTGCTATTTGAGTGTCCAGATTGTGCAATTTATAGTATTTAAATACCCCACTGAGATTTTTTTTAATTGTCATGAAGAACAAGTGAAAAAAGGACGTTTAAGATTCTTTGCGTACCTCATTTAGTGATTTGCGCTTGTGCTGTAGGCATGTATGACGAAATGCACTGCAGCCCTACAGAATGTTATGGTAACAAACATACTCTATACATTTTTCATCATTTTGCTTAAAATATTTCTATATACAGTAATTTCACTTAGATCTTGCCATTTTGTTTAACATGAGATGAAATATCCATGGCTTGTGTAACATTTATCTGCGTTTTGTCCCACACTCAAAAACGTATTTTAGAATTTGTCTCATTTTGTTTTATTCCAAAGTAAACGTTCCTAATTGGAATACCTAACAAAGTAAACAAACACCAAGATGAGATTAGACCTATTCGAATAACGATGCCTTTTGCTAACTTGTGTAAGTAGTAGGAATGCACTGATATGGGAATTCTGGGAGGATGCCAATATGCAATATCTTCCAAGGCTGATCTATAAACACTCGTAAAATGTAATAATCTAAATATCTGTCCAGTGCGGGTCATATTTTTTAACAACTATCTGCCGATCCAATATCGTAATGCATTCCTAATAGATAGCGGTGTTAGAAGTAAACCTGGAATTTTAATGTTGGCAGGCTTCAGTGTATAACACATAATAGTTTTCATAAACATACTTTTCATTACTGATCTAAGAGATAGCGTGAGAATAGTTTGGCAAGAAATCCAACACATGTTTTGTCTTGGAGCTTTGAAGCTACAGCTAACAAATAATTGAAGCTCTGTGTGACCTACAGTTGGCGTAAAATGGACCAAAGCATGTCGCATAGCTAAAAACAGTAGCAGCAAAAGCAGAATTTTGTTGGTACGTTTTTATAGAAAGCAGTCTGCCATACAGTCGTAAGCAAGTCATTGCTTGCTGTGGTTGTGTACAAATTACCATGCAGTTTGCATGAAGCTGACTGATAGCCATAAGCTTGCGTTGTCAGTGTCATAAGCTTGCATTGCTCAGCCGTGTAGCTTCAGTGTTAAACTAAAAAAGCACCATGACACAAAACACGTCATGGCTGATCAGCCTTATTTGGGTCGAGAGGAACTGTGTAAAAGGGATTTTTGAGGTGACCAAAGTGAGAGTGAGCAGGTGACTGACAGTGCCACACAGTGCTAACTGAGCCTCTCTCTGAAGTCTGTGTTTTTGTGTGGTCATTCTGGGTTGTGCAAACTATTTTCCTGTCATCTGAACGACAGTGAGTTGTGTAATTTCTGCCTTTGTGTAGTGTAGTGTGTTGAACTGCTGTGCTTGCTAATGTAGCGGAGGCGCTTCTCCATTCAGAGAGAGAGAGAGAAAAGGTAAAATGGAGAGAGAGAAAGACAAAGAATGTCTCTCAGCATTTCAGTCAGAAGAGCTGCTGTCTGATCTTCTTCTCAAGGTTGACTTATAGACGCTTTTATTGCACCTGAGCTCTTAGTCATTCTTTACTCTCACTCACTCACTCACTCACTCACTCACACACACACACTCACACACACACTCTCACACACACACACGCACACACACACACACACACACATCTATCTCCCGTTTCTCTTTCTCTTCCCTCTCTCCTCTTCCCTCCCCCTCTCTCATATCTCTCTCTCTTCTGTTTTACCTTCTCTTTCTCTCTCTCCATTCCCTCTTTTTCATCCCTCTTTCTCCTTCTCTTCTCTTCTTTTGCTCTTTTCTCTCTCTCTCTCCCTCTCCCTCTCTCTCTCTCCCATAGCTCTTTCTACCTCTTTTCTGTCTTTATTCTCTCCTCTTTTTCTTATTCTCTCCTTTTTCTTCTCTCTCTCTGCTTTCCTTTCTCCCTTGTCTCTCTCTTCACTCTGTCTTTCTGTTTCTTCCACTCTTTTCTCTTCTGTCTCTCTCTTTCTTGCTCTTTCTCTTTATCTTTGTCTCTCTGTTTTACCTTCTCTTTTTCTCTCTCTGTTCCCTCTTTTTCTTTTTCATCCCTCTCTCCTTCTCTTCTCTCCTTTTGCTCTTTTCTCTTCTCTGTCTCTCTCATTGCTCTTTCTACATCTTTTCTGTCATTATTCTTTCTTTTTTATTCTCTCCTTTTTTCGTCTCTCTCTCTCTCTCTCTCTCTCTCTCTCTCTCTCTCTCTCTCTCTCGTACCCCCCCCCACTCTCTGTCCTGCTGATCTGTTAACTATCCTGTTTTTTTTCCTCCTGATGAAGCAGTGTGCTTACTCCAACAGAATCTGACCTATTATGAAAGCCAGGGTGTCTGATATTGGTTAACCCCTTAAGTGGCCGGGCAGGTCTGGACTTCCCTTATAAGCTAAGAATAACTCGGCCAGTTTGCGTGGTTTTCCATGTAGTTACTGAATAATAAACCTTAGGATGTAATAAGCCTGGAATTTTAAGAGGTTAAAATGTGAAACTGAATCAATGTATATACATCCGTATGTGTATATGTATATGTGAAGAAGTAAGTACACCCTCTGAAAAGTTTAAACTTTTTCAGCATATTTGGACGTACGATGTCTGCTCTACATTCAAACAATGTTGATAGATAAATATGATGTAATCTAACAAGTGAGACCCAAAATTAACCTTTTTGTCATTGTTTATATAAGTGAAATAAACCGAAATGCAGTTTCCTGTGGAAAAGGTACGTACCCCCCTATATATGTCACTTCTCCAAATGCGTCAGATTGAAACCTGATCAGGTGCTAATGATTTAGAACACCATTCTAAAGAGATTTTCTCATTTAAACCTCAGATATCTGGTGTGGTTCGCTCTTTGATATTAGAGTTTGGGGTATCATCATGCCTAGATCTAAAACACTCTCTGAGGCCTTCAGAAAGAAGGGTGTAGATGTCTGTGAGGGGAAGAGCTTTGAGAAATGGTTCCAAAATATTAGAAATCAATCGTTCTACCGTCCAGAAGATCATCTTCAAGTAGAGACGTTTTAAAACCACTGCCAACATATCTACGCCAGGCCGCCCCAGCAAATTTAACCCGAGAGCAGACTGTAAGATTTCATCACAGGATCTGCAAGTAGCTCTTGCCACTGTGCATGTCAAAGTGCATCTACTAGAGCAAGACTGCACAAATCTGACCTACATGTGCCAGGATGAAGCACTTGCTGTCTGAAAAGAACATCGGGGCAAGACAGAAGTTTGCTAATCAATATCTAGGCACGGACCAGGACTTCTGGAACAGTGTGCTATGGACAGGAAAGTCAAAGATAGAGTTATTTGGCCACAGTACTAAAAGCCATATCTGGCAAAAACTAGAGATAGCATTTGATCAGAAGAACATCATACCGGCTGTAAAGCATGGTGGTGGAAGTATTACGGTTGGGGCTTTGCTGGCCAACTTGCAATCAGAGCATCGACTATGAATTTTCATACCAGAGAGTGCTTTACAAAAAAGCAAAAAAAAGGTTGAAGCTGAAGGAGTGGACTTTTCAACAGGATAATGATCCTAAACATACAAGCAAATCCACCAAGGGATGGCTCAAAATGAAAGAAATGGAGGTTTATGGAATGGCCAAGTTAAACCCAGAACGGAAGCCCACTGAAATACTGCGGGGGGCTTTGACACAGGCTCTACATGCAAGAAAAAACTTCTTAAACATTGCACAGTGTAAATAATGAGGGAGTGGGCAACAGTTTCTCCCTGTAGGTGTCAGAAACTGATAGACAGTTATAGGAAACACCTACATAAAGATGTTTCTGTCAAAAGGGGCAATACCAGTTACTGAATCCAGGTGTGTACTTACATTTTCAACAAAAAGACACTACCATCCATTAGGCTACATGACACCTACATAAGCTTGTCATGATAAATGATATAACCCTACATAAATGTTTTTAAATTGCTTATTCCAGTTGACATCATTAGCTATAAATGTTACATTTGCCAATTTTTATCAAAGTAGCCTTTATGACAGATGAAGCCAATTGGAATATTTATTTATAAACATTTGTGTAGGGTTATGACAGTTGTCATGACAAGCTTATGTATGCGTCATGAAGCCTTATGAACTTTATCCTACAGTAAAGTGTTACCATTTATTTGTAAATGATTGTAAAGTCAAGTCCCTTTTTTTATATATATATTTATCTATACATACCGTTTAGCTAATAATCAAATACTGATATGCCCATATGTGTCAAAAAAACAACTAAACAGTTCATAGGGTTGTACTCACTTTGTCACCGTATGTGTTGCCACTATCAGAGCAAAACCTTGTATATCCAAAATGGTAACTTTTTGATGTTCTTCATGAAAAATAGTTCAAACCTCCTCTACAGAGAACACACCTGCACATTTTAATGCATCAGATTTGTAGAAAAATGCCATATTTAACAGTTCTCTATAGAGGATGTGTTTACCTATTTTCATTAGAAAATCCACAAAACAAGTAATTAGATTGGCAGTATTTAAACTTTTGGTCACTGCTGTGTGTGTGTGTGTGTGTGTGTGTGTGTGTGTGTGTGTGTGTATGTATGTATATATATATATATATGTATATATATATATATATATATATATATATATTGCTGAGAGAGAGAGAGAGCAGAAGAAAACCTCGTATCTCCATTTTTCAGTTTTTGGCATAATTTGAAAATGCCTGTTGCTCTGTACATTGTCTGTAAATTTCATGATAAATGGACCTAAGAAATGGCCTAAAATGACTGGGGGAAAAAGTCTGGTTCCATTGATTTACATTAAAAGTAAAGTAGGTTTTTTCGTTCTCCTGTAAAGTTACCATTTTGGAGATACAAGGTTTTTCCGACAACAGCGATACATATATATATATATATATATATCTTTATGCTTGTGTATGTATACCTAATACCTATAGTCAGTAGGTATCTGAGTGTGTTGAAGGTGGAGGGATTTGTATGGGTGGTGTGATTATGTAACAGTGATGTAAGAAGCGTCTTTCTCTATGTAGGCCTCTGTAGATGATGAAGTATAAATGAGAAAAGGCACTCTGAGCTTTCTCTGATTCATGCTTTACTAAACGCGTCCTTCCACGCACCAAGAACTGCTGAATTTTTAAAGCTTCTGGCTGTAATGTGGCTTGTGCAGGTTTTCAGATGGATTCTGGCATTAGCGCCGTATCAGCTTTTAATGAAATTCAGAAAGAATTAGCATTCAGTCAGTATTTCTTGCCAGTGTGGTGATGCATTTGTGTTTCAGATAAGCAAATGGACTTGTTTACTTGGTGTTTATCGTTGGACCGCTGTATAAGCTGTTTTTGCTGCTTAATTTCATGTATTACCGTTTGTATTTCTTCTTCAGATAAGAAATGAAAACTGTGTAAAATGTGGGTTGGTATCAGAAAATGGATGGTTTAGAGGTTTTGACCCAGAATGTTCTCTTCATTGCTTCTATTGTCTGTCCAGCAGAAGGTCAGAGTCACTGTGCTGACTGCCCTCCGATCTCACCCACTCATTAATCATGGATGAATGTGAATACAGCTCATTATCCAACAATGATTGGACTCTGTGTGTGTGTGTACAGTACGTGCCTGAAGGATTTGTCGTGCAGGGAGCACAAAAAACAGAAATTCAGTTTAGGGCTGTTTGGCATTTGTTTGGCATTACTGATAATGTTGTCAGTTAAAACAAAACAGATGAATCTTGCTTTTTTGTGTACATTTTCAAAGTGGCATCCAACCTACAGTGAGTTAGTAACTTAATCTGAAGAGGACAGCGATTCACTTATAGTGCTGTACCTATGTGAGCAGAAAAAGAAACATTTATGAAAAGTTAAAAAAGAAGTAATGTGTGGTATTTTCTTAAAGGAGGATAAAGCCAGGGAATACACGTATTGGGAATACGTATTCAGAATACAGAAATTAAGGATCTGTATTCAGTCCAAGTTACATTTTGTAAAGGCATTAAATTTTTAGGAGAACACTTTTAGAATAATTACCCAGCAAATTTTTTAAAATATGTTCCGTCTTTAAAAGTAATACCATAAATACTTGTTTATTAACTATTTTAAAATCGGCACATAGCTTATAAAGACAGACTCCGGAGAATAACAAAAAAAACGGCTTCTTTACAAACACTGAGGTTCCTGCTAAAGCCTGAGTAGACTGATTAACAACTGGCTCATCAGTTTGATTTATCTCAGCATTACTGAACTCTTTTGAGGGATGACTGAACTGAACCGTCTCCTCAGTAGTGGATCACCAGTGATAAGCTTAGTATCAGCGTTGTACTGGACTCGTGCAGGCATTTTACAGTTACAAGAATAAACTTGAGATATTTCGAGGATAAAGTGGACTAATTGTAGGGGGCTGCCATGAAGTGTTGGGGTCTCAGTTGCTGTAATGGCCACGATGGCGCAGAGCGCGCCAGAGATCCACTTACTCCTTCAGGATCGATCATTTTATCATTCTCACTGTCTCCTGTGAAACTACATGCCCTCTTCGAATGGCATGGAGATTGAACCACCGATAGGCCTGTAGTTGAGCACCGCCTGCGAGCTCTTCTTCAACAATGGAGACAATTTCCTCCGAGTCCGTCTGGTTCTTTATTCTAAGTAAACAGTTTCTTTCACCGCCGTTTCAGCCGTTTCTTATACTAATTACAATCTGGAGCTGATGGTCCAGCAGACTGAGTATTTCTTTATGGGGGAAACAGATACTCAATGCCCCTCATTTTAACACATGGAAGTGCTGCTGCCTACCTTTTGTAAACACTTTGGCCACAATATTGTGACTTTTGCTGGTAATATCCCACTTTAATGTCATAATTCTACAACTTTTTTCTAGAAGTATTACAACATTATTCTTAAAATATCATACCATACAACTTTTTTCTGGAAATATTACAATTATGTTGTCGAAATATCATACCATGCCACTTTTTATCTTGAAATATCATGACTTTATTCTCAAAGTCTTCTTTTTTTATTATTATTTTTTTAACAGTGGCCCTAAAATGCCTTATATACATTTCAAACGTCACTGGAATATTCTAACCCATACTGGTCTCTGTTAATTAGAAGTATTTAGCGGTCTCCTTCAAAAAAGGGTTGAACATGTCGGCAACTCTTCACAGCATTACATACGTTAGCTGGCTAACTCTGTATAACTAGTTAATTAACTAAAAATAAAACTAATTTTGTAAACATAGTTTTCACAAATTGCCCTTCTGGAAACCTATTCACACATAGCACAGCTACACATTTAAAAAAGATGGTTCTTTGAGAGTTCTTTAGTAAAGAAAATGGTTCTGTATAGTATCATGACCACTCAGAGAACCCTGATGTAGATGGTTTTTGTAGAACCTTATTGAAAAAGGTTCAGTAAAGCAACCAAAACCAGAATGATGGCAAGCTTGTAACCATAGAAGAACCATTTTGGGTGCTATATAGACCCCTTTTTAAAAAGGTTCTACATAGAACCTTCAAAAAGGTTGTATATACAGCACATTTCCCATCAATCTGAAGAACACTTTCATGAAGCAGAGAACCTTTTAATCATGCAAAGGGTTCTTTGAGTGTTCATGGTTCCATATAGAACCATTTTCTTTACCAAAGAACCCTCAAAGAACCATCTATTTTAACAGTGCAGTGAACTAGGACGTAAAAAAGATGCTGCAGGCTGTACAGCTCTAACATTAATCTACACCTTTATTATTATCTCACTTATTTTTAACTGTTGCTTGTTGCTCACTGTAGCTCCAACAAAGCGCCAGTTTTTTCTGTGGTGGTAGTTTAGCTCTTTGTGAACGGTGCCTCAGTTTGTCAGATCATTGCCGAACATTCCATTGTTACAGCTGTAAACATTTACAGGCCACATTTAAGCTGATTAATAGACTATTAATCCACATGAATAATCAGATATCGAAGTATTTCATTTTCATTCCTTGTTCAGTTCCTTTGACCCCACCCGCCCTACAGACCCAAATGATGCCTCATGTAGTCCTTAACCTTTTTAACTCCGTGGAACCACTGGTGGTTCCAAAACGCACTTCATCATATTCTTTGCTTCATAACTTTCATATTTTGTAAGCTTTATTCAAAATTTTAAAACTTTATAATAAAAGAAGCTGAACTCACAATTTTTTTTTCTACTGAAAATTGACCCATTTTTCCACAAATCTGAGCTACAAACTGGATCTCAGATGGCGTCTCTTCAGTGATCTGCTCTGTAAAAATGACTTTGGCTTACTTAGCAAATAGCACATTGAGTTCATACTGATCTGAAGATGTCACTGCCTATTGCCATATGAAAATAGTTCAAATAAAGCTGACCTCTTCTGTTCCTCATGTCATCTTATTGCCAAATGTGAAGAAGGATACATAAATCCTATACCAAATGGCACCCTAAGCCCTGCAGTCCTCCTTCAAGTCTGCATTTAGGTGAACAAATGTCAGAGTCTTTATTCGTCAAAGGCACAATGTGCCAAGGACAGTCTCTACATTGAAATGGTTGTGGTGAGGCTCAGGTAATTACTCTCTACAGCTGTACAACACAGTAAACACAATAGAGAAGAAGACAGTATATTGAGAAATATAGGTACAGAAATATACTGAAAATACAGTCTAATAAAAAAGAATATGTGCAGTTTCATAATGAATATTACTTAATATGAATAAATATACATATGGATGAGGACAAATGTATAAGGCAGGAGCTTTACTATGAAATGAGTATGCACATATGCAGTGACGGTGTATTTGTAGCAATGTCTGGAACCGTGTGCATGAAGTGGCAAATGAAAACCAGAAACTGTCCATGAATTGGCAAGTGAAAAATCATCCATCAAGTGACTAGAGAATTGCAGCAGTGACCGTATGTACACCGATCAGGCGTAACATTATGACCACCTCCTTGTTTCTACACTCATTGTCCATTTTATCAGCTCCACTTACTATATAGGTGCACTCTGTAGTTCTACAGTTACAGACTGTAGTCCATCTGTTTCTCTGCATACTTTGTTAGCCCCCTTTTACCCTGTTCTTCAGTGGTCAGGACCACCATGGACCCTCACAGAGCCGGTACTATTTGGTTGGTGGATCATTCTCAGCACTGCAGTAACACTGACATGGTGGTGGTGTGTTAGTGTGGCGTGCTGGTCTGAGTAGATCAGACACAGCAGTGCTGCTGGAGTTTTTAACACCTCAGTGTCACTGCTGGACTGAGAATAGTCCACCAACCAAAAATATCCAGCCAACAGCGTCCTGTGGGCAGCGTCCTGTGACCGCTGATGAAGGACTAGAGGATGACTAACACAAACTGTGCAGCAGCAGATGAGCTGTCGTCTCTGACTTTACATCTACAAGGTGGACTGACAAGGTAGAAGTGTCTAATAGAGTGGACAGGGAGTGGACACAATGTATGTATGTAAGTGTCATATATTTTTGGACACTAAGAAAAAAGCTGTAGCTGTAACAGTGAATGTTGTGTTTTGTGCTAATGCGTCTGTGTTTGTTAAGTAGCTGAATTTCACTGAAAATATGAAGGAAAAATGTAAACTTTAAATGAAGTAAATTGTGTCTAAGAAAACAAAAACTTTTAAGAGAGAAAGCTTTTTAACAAAAAATATTGGCACCCCTTACATTTACTACTTTTTTCAACCCCCCTTTGCCAACATAGCAGCAACACATTTCGAGAATACAGAGCGAGGAATCGGAGACCCCTCCTCAGTACGGAATCTCTCTAGATCCTCCGGAGTTCTAGGTCCTGTCTTTTGGACTCTCCTCTTCAGCCCACAGGTTTCTTAACAAGATTCCCAGGGCATTTGGAGGAAAAAACAGCCCCAAAACATCACAGATCCTCCTCCCTAAGATTGTTCTTAAAGGCCAAAAATATACTACACTTGGGGATGAGGTCCCTTTCTGTATAACCATCCTTTTTATGTCAGACCCACTTTGAGTGTTTGTTACTAAAAAGCTTAAGTTTTGTCTCATCTGAGTATAGAACTTGGTTCCAGTCAGAGTTCCAGTAGCATATAGCAAACTCAGGTGCTTATGGTTGTGGTTAAGAAATAGTTTGCCTACAAACCTTTACAGCCAAAACCAAACAGTTTGTTGGCATGGAGGTGCATCTAATTGTTGTCTTAGAGATTTGGTGACCCCAAAATGCTATCATTGTCTGCATATACTCCACTGTGATCCTTGGAGACGTTTTTGCTTCTCTGAGTACCCTTGCTAATGGTGCATGGAGGCAAAAACACACTTGCCTCCTTTTCCAGACATGTTCACTAGAGCTCCAGTTGTTTTAAACTTCTTGATTATTGCCCTTACAGTGGATATGGGCATTTTCATCAAGTTAGAAAGTCTATTAGTTAGTCAATTTGTCAGTCAGTTTATTAGTAAGTAAGTTTATTAGTTAGTCAGTTAGTCACTTATATAGGTAGTTAGTTTTGAATATGAGGTCCATGAGTGTTTCACATCTAAAAAAAAAAAAAGCCTCAATATTCTATAACCTTTATTTTATTGTTGCACTTGCATTTCACGGTACACATCCCTCTCTCCCCAATTTTCCTTGGTTTACTGCTGTAACCTAAAAATGGCCAGAAAACAGGACAGTTCCCTGATGAAAGGAACTGCCTGCTATCATTTCACAATATAGCGTTAGGCTGTAACACACAGAGAATTACAATTGTGAGAACTCATCTGTGAGTGTGTGGTTTGCCTGGTTATTACAGATGCACAACCTCTCCATCGAGATACTGCCCACCACCAGAACGAGAAGCTTGTTCTGCATTAATGAAACATCAGGCCGAGCAAACGCATTGTTTTGCTTCCCGTTCGCCTCAATTAACCACTCTGCCAGTCAGAGAGGAAGGGAGACATGCAGATAACAAAAAAGAAGAGTGGGTGGAAAGAGAGCTGAACAAAGGTGACTGCAGCTGTGTAAGAGCAAACAGATGAACTTTCTCCTATTAAGACCCGGTCGTCTAGTTAATAGCAGGGAACAGGGTCTAAAGGAATACATTAGCAGGATATACAATCTTCCCCTTACCACAAACGTAGCCAATTAGCCAAGACACATTTGGTGTCGGAAGTGTGCTTGTACCTCACAGATTAGCTTGTACCTCACACATTAGCTTGTACCTCACAGATTAGCTTGTACCTCACACATTCGTTTGTACCTCACAGATTAGCTTGTGCCTCACACATTAGCTTGTGCCTCACACATTAGCTTCTACCTCACAGATTAGCTTCTATCTCACACATTAGCTTCTACCTCACATATTATCTTGTACCTCACAGGATAGCTTCTACCTCACAGGATAGCTTCTACCTCACAGGTTAGCTTCTACCTCACAGATTATCTTAGAATAATGCAGAAACATAGGTTGATTGCTAACAACAGTAGTAGCAGCCATCTTGAAGACTGAATTATGTCTGTACGTTTGTTTATTTTTATTCATAACAGTATCTCATCAAAAATAATGGCAGACAAATCTGTAAGCCATAGTAGTGAACTACTTTAAAATGCTTCATATTTCAAAAGCAGTTCTGTTTGCTGGGATCAAAGTACTCCATCTCTTATACAGATCTACTGATATAACTGCATCACTACTAGCTTGCTAGTTAGCATGCTGAGTTTAAGTGGATGAAGGTGTAAAGGGGAAAACTGTAAATCTGAAACTCACAAAACTTTAAGGGTCTGCCTTCACCTCACCTCACAGATTAGCATATAATAATGCACAAAAGTAGGTTGATTGCTAACAGCAGTAGAAGACCAAATTATGTCTGTACATTTGTCCATTTTTTATACATAAGCGTCATCAAAAATAATGGTGGACAAATCTTTAAGCCATGACAATAAGCTACTTTAAAATGCTTAATGTTTCAAAACCAGGACATTCGATTTGCTGGGATTTATCAAAGTACTCTGTCTCTTATACAGGCCTACTGATACAACTGCATCACTACTAGCTTGCTAGTTAGCATGCTGAAAGGCTACATGGCTAACAACAACAAAAAGAAGGCACTACACCACAGCTCTCAAGCAGTTATTCACAATTTTTGTACATATATGTTATGTTTAAACTTCTCAAAAAAGCAAGGTTTGCATAACTAGCTTATTAGCACACTGAGCCCAGTTAGCAAAAATTTTCTGGCCCACTTGTGGGTTTGTTCTTGCCCAGTATACGGCTGGGTCCTCCACCCAGATCTGGCCCACACACTGGAAAGTGAGTAGAACTAAAGGATATGGCCCAAATATGGCCCCAGTCTGGCCCAACTACATTGTTGGTCCACAACATTCATGCCAGAATGGTCCCATGAATGTAGACACGAGGCAAAACCGAATGAAGCTGTCCAGGATCTGGCCCAATTCTGGCCCATGTGCCTCGTATTTACCCAGTAGTCAACCAACACTCACATAGGAAAGCCAGAATTGGCCCAAAACTCTCTATCTGCTATCTGGGAGGCTAACCTAGCCGAGGGCGGTTCTGTTCCGTTCTAATAATCTGCTCTGCATTGTCCCCTCCTCCTCTTCATCTGCCACTTGTGTAAAGTAGGTGTGACGTACATCCGAGTGGTGAGTTTAAGTGGGCGAAGGTGTGTTAAAAACAATTATTGAAACAGATCCCTTGTTAGCTCCATTAGCCTCCAATGTTTTGGCTGTGTTTGCAGGGAAAGGGGAAAACAGTAAATCTGAAAATCACACGAAACTTTAAAGGTCTGCCTTCACCTCACCGTCGCTGTGAGAGGCAAGGAGAAAGAGAAGCAGAGAACGAGGGGCCTTTTGAGAGACACACAGATGGAGAAGTGCTTAAGGCTTGTGTATGTGTGTGTGTGAGTTTGACTGCTCCTCTGAGTCACTGCATCCAGGAAATGAGTCCAGCTCCGCTCTGCTGCGTGGAGGACTAACACTCTCTCTGTCTCTCTCTCTTTCTGTCTCTCTCTCTTTCTCTCACTCACTTTCTCACCTACTCTCTCTCACCCTCCTTTTCTCTCTCTCTCTCTCTCTCTCTCTCTCTGCCTCTCTCGCTCATAACAGATAGATAATGGGCTCTTGCTCCCCCTACTGGCCTCTAAAAGAAGTTTTCTCTGTTTTCTGTCTCTTGTAGGAGATTAAGAAGGAGGTGAAGAAGGAGCCGAGTCTGGCCTCCCAAACGGCTGGACCCAAATCCGACCTGTCCAATGGCAGTGCCAGCCCTGGATCAGAATCCTGCCTCAGACCGGCCAAAAAAGGTACGACGTATAGCTAAATCAAACCCCTGGTTCAGTCAAAAATCAGATTCACACATTTTCTTTCCTCAAATGCAGTCAGTGGTGACTTGTGTCACCATTGGTCTACACTGTATAATGTAACTGTATAATGTACGGTCTATAAAAATCTATAAAATAGACAGAAGAATGGACAAATTGCCTGCTACTGCTATTGTTTTAGCTACGTGATGTACTTTTGTCCATTTTTATTGATAGTATATCAAACAGGGT
Source organism: Colossoma macropomum (assembly GCF_904425465.1). Classification (NCBI taxonomy): domain Eukaryota; kingdom Metazoa; phylum Chordata; class Actinopteri; order Characiformes; family Serrasalmidae; genus Colossoma; species Colossoma macropomum. The sequence goes on from NW_023494809.1 coordinate 25,269,046, forward strand.
CAAAAAATGCAAAGCAAGTCTTGACACTGAAGCAAGTGTGATTTAGGCATGCAGTTTGTACAATACTGATGAGTCAGCTAAACTACTTTTAGCTAAATTGGCCTCGTAGTTCCAGTGCAAAACTGAAGGACACCAAATCTGTCTTGGTTCATCAGCTGCATTTGCAGTAAGGAGAAAATTGTGTGAATTATGGCCAAACTATCGCTTTAGCTTTCGCCTATAGACCTTCAGAAATAAACACAAACACACTTTCACTTTCACGGCCTGCTTGCTCTCATTGTCATGAATGTAGTGGTTTAGACTGGTTAAAATTCCCGATCCTATTAACTAGGGATTTAGATCACATTTACTTTCCACACATGAGTACACCGTGGGAATTGTACAAGTGTACATACAAGTACGCACTTGAGGTTTGTAGCAAACATTAGCAAACGTGTGTGTGTGTGTGTGTGTATATATATATATATAAAACGTTAGCACTGGAGTATTCAGCAGGCTACACTACAGTGCTTGCAGGAGAACTGTGAAGATGTTATCTATCTATCTATCTATATATATATATATATATATATATATATATATATATATATATAGTCATTTATATCGCTGCTGTCAGAACAAAACCTTGTATCTCCATTTTTTGTCGTTTTTCGGTTTTTGACATTTAAAATTGCCTGTTGCTCTTTGCATTGTGTGTAAATATTGTGAAGAATGGTCCAAAAGAAACGGCCCAAAATGACTTCGAAAAATCTCTGGTTCCATTGACTTACATTAAAATCAGTTTACTCCTCCTCTACAGACAACATACTTAAATAGGACAGTGTTATGCTGATACAGTTTCTTTTTATTTGTTATACTGGAAAACCTAACATTTTAAATGTGCCATAACTTTTGCACAGGCAACATTTTATGTTTGATTTTTTTTCATGTTAAAATAAACAATTTTGCATCATTAGTTGTGCAACTGTATAAATTACACACTTTGTTGCTTTCACTGGGCATCCCGGATGCAAATAGGCAACAGCTTTCACTTTACAGAAATCACATGGTTTTCATGCTCAGGTTCATGTGAACCCTGCATCCACATAATGGTACTGAATTGAAAGCAACATTCTGATTAAGCTTATTTTGTCTACTCATATAGATATAACAGAATGTGCTGGTTTTAGATGGAAAGTTCTTTCCTTCAGTTCTAAGTTGATCAGATAAGACAGATGTGATTCGAGTAACTGCACAAAAATAATGTGATTAATTGGGATAAATGATTAAGTAGTATTACCTTCAAGGAAAATAGGCCTTCAGGCAAGCCATAGTGTAAGGCTCAGTAATGCTCACACATGGTACTTTTTAACTAAGGCCCTGTTCACACTTAGTATTAACATGTCTTGAGTGATCTGATTACCATCAGACAGCAAGACTGGAGGAAGGATACCACCCACATTAGTCTCTCGCTGCATTTGATGTCAGACAAAAATGTACCACGAGTCCATGATCATGTAAATGAAAGGACTGTTTAGCCCACATGAACTGCAAACATGACTTGTAAACAGACGGTGGAGGAGGCGAAAAATGAAGCTGCACAGCTGCTTTCGTCTCTGCTGTGATGGTGCAGCTGATTAAGATGCATCAAGATGCTTTAGGGTTCACACAGTCAATGTTATGTCCAGAATTATCGCGACAGACAATATCATTGTGATCGAAATTTAGGCCCTGTTCACACTTGCCATTAATATGGATCCTGGGTGACCCAATCATAATTGGGGAGCACTAAGTGCAGATGTGAATGGGGTACAGTGCATTTTGTAGACACGTGCAGCCCTGACCACCTCCGAAACTAGTTCGAGTGATCGGATCACAATGAATGCATTTACATGCACTTGATAATCCGATAACTGCAGAAAATCTGTTTTTTTCAGTAATCCAATCAATGTGTTTACATGCAGTTGAGTAATCAGATAATGTGAAAACTCCAGATCTACATGAGTCAGACAGTAATCAGATTTCTGCTTTGCAACCAGCCAATAAACTCACAGAAGAAGACCTGACGTAAACGTAATGTAAAACTCGAACTTCATACCGCAGCTTTTTTGAAACATTTTAAACTTTACCTGAAAATATGAACATAAGTCATCTAGAAGATGAAGACTATTTAAAATCCTTCATTTCGTCAAGCATGTAGTTGGTTTCAGTGCCACTCCAGAAGTGTTTTGCTGCGTCTCACGGCGACGCTGCTTGCTTATTTCTCGTACTGCCATCTGTTGCGCATGCGCAAACTGAGAAATCCGAAAGAAATCAGAGTAAGAGTCTACATGCACTGAGAAATCTGATTACTGAGCTAAAATCCAGCCTCTTTATCGAATTTGTAACCAGATTTCTAGACCTTACTCTGATCTAAGAAATCGAAGTATGCTGTTGACATGACCATTTGGATAATCAGATAACTGCAGAAGTCCGATTATGATCAGATAATTGAGTGCAAGTAAATGCACTCATTGTACCCTGCATTGTACCCTGTTCACACCTGCGCTTAGCGCTGTCCTCTTATGATCGGGTCACCCAGGATGCATATTAACACCGACTGTGAACAGGGCCTAAATTTCTCATCTCAACGATGTCGTTTGTTGCGATATTTCTGCAGATGCCTACATTTTACATTATTGTCCAAGCTTAGTGTGGGTAGGATGGTTAGACAAGGTTGCTGCAGATAGGTATCAGAGGGAGTGTGGTGGAGGACAGAGTCTGAATGTAATTAAAGCAGTCTCTCAGGCAATTAGAGCAGATCTGCAGATCGTACTCCAAGGACTGGCTGTGTGTTACGTCAGTGGCCATGGGGTTTGTATGTATGAGTGTGTGTGTGGTAGAGGGAGAATAGAGGTGACTGTGAATTGCATCCTGTTTATCTGTATCAGGAGACGTTGGCTGTGGCAATAATGTCTCAGGCAGGCATTTTATTGGCCTTGACGTTTATACTTGCCCATTAGTCTTCTTGGTAACTGCCTGTAGCCATGATATGATGACAGGTTATATTTCAGCAGAACATTTTTCTTTATTTCTCCTGTCGTTTTTAGCTGATGAATCTTAAAGGGTTCATATTATGGAAAACCAAATTTGATGTGGTGTGTAAACATGTTCAAGATTGAAAACATTATGTTTACACCATATGTTAAGGTGCAAAATCAGCCTGTTTTGAGTTTTTTGTGATGGCTCATATCAAGGGTTTTGTTTCAAAACACATTATAGACACTTTCAACACTCAGAAATAAAGGTACTAAACTGTCACTGGGGCAGTGCCCCTCTTGTCACTGGGCTGGGACCCTCAAGGGTACATCTCAGTACCTTTAGTCAGGGAACATAACTGAACCATAATCCACTGAAATTATATTTTCTAAGCTGTACTGACTCCACACACCCCTGTCTCGCCTCCAGGCTTTTATTTTATTGTTCTGTTTTAAAACATTCGGTTATGAAAAGGTGCAAATACATACTTTTCACCTGGAAAAACTTATTTAAGGTTCACATTTGGACCTTAAAACCACTGTTGTACCTTTGAGGGAACATCTACATTGTTTGTACCTTGATGAACGAAAAATGTACCTGCACAGAACCTTTATTTCTAACGTGAAGAATGATTTATTTTTCATGATATGTTGTTGGGGGCGAACTTTAATTCACATTAATACCGCCTTTACTAGAGACATGATTATGCATCAACTGTTATTAGCTTCAATAACTTATATTCAGCATTGTTCCAAATATATATACAGCATTTTGGAATGAAACTCTTCGTATATATTCCTCTATTCAGCCTGCAGCAGTTTAGCTATTCGCTCATGTTGGATTCGTTCAGGCTTTTGTGGGAAAATGAATTAGCGCTGTTTTTTGTGCAGGTTAACAGATCACAAATACACACGCCCACGTAGAGTAAGACTAATCTTATTATTAGTATGCTTAGAATCAACTTTGACTGGATTCTTGCCTTGTTCGTTTTTGTCCCTGCTCGTATTATTACACAATTCATCATATATTATTTAAAGACCAAATTCTTGCTTTCCAATAATTTTCCATCAAAAGATAGAGACTTTGCCCACATTGTGTGCATGGTTTTCTGATTGTCACCATGCACACAGGCGGGTAAAATAATATTATCCATTAATATCATGTTTCGTCTCCCCCTCCCATCACCCCCACCAATTATCAGGCCAAATGATTTTGACTTCCAATTCACACTGACTTGAATGTTGGACAATTGATAAAGAAATTAAAGTTGGGATTTTATTTTTATTTTGTTTTTGCTTTACTCAACAGGCACGGAAAAAACTAGTTGAAATCTACCTTTTTACCTATTTTAGATTATGGTGATATTCTTTATAGGTACACTTCAAATACATTCATTGGACTCATTCATTCTGCATTCAGATTTATAATGTGCTAGATATTCAACTCATCACTGTGAACTTCACGAAATGATTGGTTGGACTCCACTTTCAGTGCAAAGACAAATTCATTGGATAATTTTTGTGCATAAAGCTTATTGGTCAGCTTCCTTCATATTTGTCTACGTTCTTATTAACAAGTAAGTCTCAGTATAATTTACATTCTAATAGTTATACTCAGCTGGACGTTCCAATGGTACAGTCTGAATATGGCAGAGCAGCTTTTAGTTCCAGCGCTCCATCTGCAAGGAATGATCTGCAAAGACATTTGAAATTGGAGCAGTTTATTTCCTTGATTTTAAGGTCACTGTTAAAGAATGATATCATTCTGTTGTTGTTTTTAATTTGGTAAATAATAATAAAGTAGGTTGTGTAAGTAGTTTAAACTTGCTGTTGGCACACAACTTAGAACAGTGCAATACTGTCCTGTGAATGCATTTCCAATGTCTACTAAATAAAAAATCTCCTCTTTTGATATAAACTGGGCAGTTCTTACATAAGCATCACTCTTACCAATCACAACGCTAAAGAAACGTACCAAGAAGTAGCTAACAACCAAGCGGAAGCTAACCAAGCACACGTAACTGGGGTATCAGACATTTTACGAACATATTACAAACATTTTTGTGTTTGTTTTCCTTTGGGACTTTGGGAAGAATACTGTAGATGTGTTCATGAAAGATCTAACTTACCTTGCTTGAAGTCTCAGCTTACCTTGTAGCTAATGGAGAGATGTTGTGTGTTCATGCAATGGTGACATACATTTTGTTATAGTTTAGAATTATCAGTTGATATGTGGGTATTGTTTTTTATTTCTCATCAAATAGTTAAATTGCCCCAGACTAATTGAGCATTTGACCTTTAGTGTGGAAAAACTATGCTGCCCTCATGTGTTTGGCTCATTGAATGACATGTTTTCTCACTGCTAGTCTGATAATGGGCCTACAAAACTCCATGTTATTCAAAAGTAATTGTTCAGTTATTAAAATAACTGTTGACGATTAATCAAATAATGGTGAAATAAAGACATTTTGGAGATAACCTCTGCTTTGGAAACACTGATTGTCAGTACTGGGGATTTATCTTTTATTTATTATGTTTTGACTAAAGCACTTGCAGTAATTGTCCCGTTATTTGATGTGCTGTGGATTAATTGATTTATAAGTACAGGGTCGTGAGCTGGTGATGGTTGGTTTGATGCAAAAGGTTGCATCTGTCCACCATCATGCAAATGACGTGTTGAATCTGACTGTGATTGTGAAAGCTTTGAGGAGTGCTCGTTGTGATTGATTTGTTTAGAGTGAGAATTCCTCATGTTCCACATATTAGTGGTTGTACAAAATCATATATTTTCTATCAGATATGGGATTTTTCCAGACGTCACATTGTTGCTGTTGTATAAAAAGGGTATCTTAGAAATTGTAACTTTAGATGGAAAGTAAAATTGTTCTTAACCTTAATGGGCCTCTTTTGCCAACCATTCTTAAGAAGTAATTTCTTCTTAAAATCCACTTACGCAGTTTTTTACGAAGATTCAGAGATTCACCAGTGTTTTCTTATTTGGGATTTGTTCTTAAGTAAGAACAGAATCTACACACACTCAAGAGCCCAAAGGTGTGAACAGTTCTAGGGTTTAAGAACACGTCATGAATCTGACACAGACTATTTCTTAGGACAGGGTTTGGCAACACATGGCTCTTTTACTGCCCTCCACAGCACAATTAGATTTGTAGGTAAAAATAAAATAATCCTCCTTTACATTAAAACGTTGAGAGACATTTTACGAGAAACTGTTCTACTTTTGTGTAAAAGTTTCCTGCCGGAGATGCGAGAAAAGCTGCTATTGCTGAGCTAAAGTCTAAAGCAGAGCAAAGTAAATCTGCGTTTTCATTTAATTATAATTTTTGCCTATACTTGTACATTAACACATACTGAGACATATTTACAGCCAAGGTGGTAAAATGGACATAAAATGTTGTGGCTCCCAAGGTGGTTTGAATTTTGTTGAAAGGACAGAATGGCTCTTCTTAACATTTGGGTTGAGAGTCCTGGGTTGAGAGTCCAGAAAGTCCTGTCTAAGGACTTTCTGAAGAGCAAACTTAGGAAGACGTGGTGAATGATGAAATTTTATCTTAAATAATAAATTCCAATAATGACATTTTATTTATCATTAATCATTTCTATTTGGCCATCATGAAATGTGATCACAATATAAAGAGCAGCTGGCATTTTCAAATGATACAGTCAAATAAAAAGGTTTGATCTGTAAGTGAGGACACTGATTTGAATGTGTTTGCACAGATCTACTCTCTCATGATGAACAGCCACTCATGGCTAGAGCAGCTCACTTTTTCACTCATGCTTGGAAAGAGAAGTGAAACGCAGCCCTGGCCGAGCAGTAGAGCTGCTAAATGGACCGTTTACTTTGTAGCTATAAGGAGGGTTAGTGTCCGGCCTACTTAAACGATGAGTGGAATAAATCACACAGTAGGGGAGAGCAGCTGGAGGCACCTAGTGGTTAAAGGAGGGAATATAACAAAATATAACATTGCAATACTAATATATGCATCACTGTATTCCTCATGTACTGTACTGTGCAAAAGTTTTAGGCTGGGAAAATTAGAATTAAAAAGATGTTAATCTGGGCAGTAAGCATTTATTTGCTCAGAAAAAATGCTAATATTAGAATAATTACAAATAATAATCATGCAATAATAATGTATGTCAGTGTTTACACTTAATCTTGTCAAACAAGTCTTTGAAGCTCAGTATTACTTGTTAATTATGTTAAATCAAGTGTGCTGCTAAAGGATTATAGCAAATCTTTGTGATGGATGACAGCGTCCAGGAGAAATCTGGAACTAAGCTTTATTCTTCATCTCCCAAGATATTAATATTTTTTTAAATAAATAAATAAATTCTACTTATTTTCTACTGTATATATGTTTATTTGTGTTTATTTTAATGACATATGGTGGTTTTACTTGCTAAGATGGATAGTTTAAATAATGTGCTTAGTCTTTTGCACAGTACTGTATCTCAATATTTCATTTTTGAACCATAATGCACCAGAAAAAGCGCCATATGGAAAAACGCTGTGAAATATAAGCACAATGATTTTTTTTTTTTTGCAAAATAAGCTTTGCGGGAAGGACCAGGAGGATCAAGAGGTTCCCGAAAAAGAGTGGGGTCTTGTATCTATGAGTTATTGCTTTCCAAAGGTAAATGCCTTTTTGCAAGAGGGAGTTCAGTAGACACTTCCCTGCCCTACACTTGCTTATTGATGACTGAAGATTCTCCATCATGACATGGAGGAATCTGGCTAAGCCTGTTTACCTGCTGCGAAAAAAGAGATTGAGTACCCCTAAAAAGGGGCCAGACACGCCTATGCTTCATAATCTGTCCACACATCTGGTCAGTATTGGGGCAGTGCACTCGCTGCTCGATCTCAAACTCCGCCGTTAAACTGGTTCAACAGCCACCGATTGCTGCTGTTTTATTGGCTCTATCATCTGACTTAATTCATGTAAATGATATGTAAATGAGGGGCTGGTAGGCTGTCGCTTGATTTCACACACTGAGACTTATTAGTTTGCTTATTAAGCACTTAATCCTCTGCTCACTCCCATGTCGTTCAGAGGCAGAGTAGTTTGTGTGTCATGAAAGGCAGTTAAATCTGCGTTCTTTTTTACGATGAATAAGCGTCAGTGTGTTTGCGTTGTATTTCATGCGTTCTGTGCCATGCATATGCTTGGTTTCTGTTGAACTGTTCCGACTGTAGGTGGATTGCGGGTGGGGATGGGATTATGCTTATCATTTCCTGAACTGAAAAATAAAAAAATGAATGAGAGGAAAAGCAGGAACAGGAGGATGTATTGCAGCGTAATGTATCACGATAATGAAACGGCCACCCCTGGCTCACGTATTCACTTATATTTGTGTGTGTGTGTAACAACAGGCGAGGCCATCCGGAAGAGGCGCTGCAAAGCTGCCTTTAGCTACATCCCACAGAATGAAGACGAGCTCGAGCTCAAGATTGGAGACGTCATTGAGGTTCTGGGAGAGGTAAGCGTTCTCATACAGAACCATATTCAACAATCAGTTAATGTGTCTAGTGTGTTTTAAAAGCCAAAGTTATGTTTATGATTGTGTTAGTTAAGCCAGTATGCGTGTGTAAAGTGTGCCGGTGTGTTGCAGGTGGAGGAAGGCTGGTGGGAAGGCAGCCTCAATGGCAAGACGGGAATGTTCCCCTCCAACTTCACTAAGGAGATTCTGGCCGATGAAGAGGATCTGGCAACCCCGCCGGAGGATACCCGCAGCACAAAAACGAGTCAGTCTGAAATTCAACCCACAAGTCTCACCAAGGAAATCAATTGACTGATCAATGCTCTGCACTGATTCATGTGTTCATTCTTAACAGCTGTTACTGGGAAGCTTATAAGAATGCTGGGAAAAATCCCACTGAAAACTAAAGAGGAATTACAGTGCGTGTCACATGAGTTATTCACAGTGGCTACAATATTTGCATTCAGTTCTTTTGCGTTCACTTTCCCTGAGTTGGACTATCTTGTTGTAGCTAATCAAAATAAGGCGGGTTGTAAATGACAACAGCAAACTTGCCACCGTGCTAAAATTTATGGGCGGGAAATTCAGCCAAAAAAGTTATTATGTAAATGTTTTACATACTATGTAAAAAATGTAAATGCAAATCTCTTTCTTGTTATTTCTTTATCTGCGCAAATATCCTGCCAAAATTGGAAATGAATTGAAATACCTGCATTCGCAGTTAAATTTTTCACATAAGCACGAGTCATTTATGACAACATTAAAAGCAGCTATTTCTCATTTCATTTTAATCATAATATTGGAAAAGAAAATGCAAGCTTTACTTCGGCTTTGCCTTTTCTTCATGAAATGTGTAATATGTGTCAAAACTAAAGTCAAAATGCAATGTTTACGTTCTTATTTCTTTTTCATAGCAATGAGCTGCATATCCGGCAAAATGAAAATGCAAAATGGATAAATCAACAGTAAAGTGACAGTTTGTGATTCAGTTTTAGGCATGAACGCACTTTAAGTGTCAGCATGAAAAGGCAAATGGAAACGAACATCAGCGCCATCTGCTGGTGATTTACAGTTCATTTCCCACTTTGTTTTTTTGTTTTCAAGTTAACCAACATGTAAATATATGTTAATTAACACTAGATGGGGCTACAGGGTGCATTTTAGGACATCCTCAGACCTCAGCGTCAGTACTTGGGTATCAGACAGATCGGCCGTTTGGTCTGATATTCAGTTACACCAGATCTGAGACAAGACGATGGTTTTCCCGAGACTCTAAATCGTTTAGTCTGAGGAATGATGTCATTATATCTGAGAATAATGACTAAAATGAAAAGACAAATAGCTGTTTTAAATGTATTTTTTTTTTGTTAGAAATGACTCGTGCTTATGTGAAAAATTAAATTGCAGATGTAGGTATTTCATTTCATTTTCAGTTTTGGCAGGATGTGTGCAGATGTTTGGATGAAGAAATGGCAAAAAGAGGTTCGCATGTACATTTTATTGTTTAATTATAATATAATATTTTTTTGGCCGGATTTCCCTCCTTTAAACATTAGCTCGTTTAGGCAGAGGAAAAAAACTGGGAAAAATAGTATATCAAATTATCAGGCTAAATTTAGGTATTCTGACTAAAATGTCTGATTAAATTTAATGCATTTTTGTTTTTTGGCTTTTTTTCCAGCATTCTGTAAAGCTTGTTCCTCCTGGCAACAGTTGAAACAAAATAATGCATTTGATGGCAGAGCAAGGATCGGCTAATTGCACTACATTATGCAGCCAGCTTGCTCACAGAGTTAACTGACCCAATAACATATTTAGTCGATTAAAAAACCTACTAGCTCACATTTCTGTATTTTTTTTTCTTTTTTGACTGTTGTTTCAGCACAAAGGGTTAAGGGTGCACTTCTCTATTTATAGGGCCTAGAGTTTTTAAATATGAGCCAGCTAGCTCACAACACAAAATCATCACAATACATGTCACAATTCAGTATTTCATGATGCTTCACCATATTGCAGTTGAACCATGATGGTTATCACAAATGTGTAGCAAATGCTAAGCCCTATCTATGTATGTACTAGTAGTCCAGCAAAGTGGCATGTAAACATCTGATAACTTGGGAGAAGAATAAATGTCTGCATTGGGTCTCATGAGTTTTCCATGCATAGAGAGCACAGATTCTTTCAGATGAATGTTTTTATGTTTAGTCTATCCAGGAATTTCTTTTGAATCAGTTCAACCCACTGGCCTAGTCGGGTCTTAGCCAGGTCTCAGTGGGTGGACCGTTCAGAGCAACCATTTCAGCATGACATCGCAGCTCCCAGGAGACAGAACAGAGGCTCAGAGACAATGCAGAGCGCTGGCTCTCATCTAGAGTGGAAACAGATGTGTGTGTGTGTGTGTGTGTGTGTGTGTGTGTGTGTGTGTGTGCACGCCTGTGCCTTCAGCTGCCGTTTTAACCCACTTCCTAATGAGTCAGCTCTGAAACTGTGTAGACCTTGGACACCTAGACCTGAAACAGGAAAACACACACACAGTCTTGTTTTTGTGAATTGTTGGGGTGTTACTTAGTCTTTCATTCATTTCCTGGAGACCTACTCAAACCTTACTCAACCTACTCAAACCTTAACCAGAACTACTACTATCCTAATCCTAGCTTTATATATACATACACATAATACCTTAACCCCAACCTAAACCTTAACCTTACCTGTGATTTACCCCCACACAAACACACACACACAATGTTCTTTATTTTCTTTTTACAGTCCATCTTAAATTTCATATGATATATCAAGTCTCTATGTGTGCACGTGTGTGTGTGTGTGTGTGTAGGTGTTAAGGACAGCACAGGCTCAGAGAGTGATGGGGGAGACAGCAGCAGCGCCCGTTCGGATGCAGGTAGTGTGGCCTCCAGCTCAGAGATCCAGCCGAAGAAAGTGCGCGGCTTTGGCTTCGGAGACATTTTCAAAGACCAGCCAATCAAGCTTCGCCCACGATCGATGGAACTGGACAACGAGCTGGACAAGGTCAGATATATATACATACACACAATACTGTACAAAGCCCCACAATACAGTTCCAGTCAGCGTCGGAACCAGAACAAAACCTTGTATCTCCAAAATGGTAACTTTACAGGAGAAGGATAACTTTGAATGGCAGATAACAGAGCTAGATTTTTTTTTCCAAGTCATTTTGTAGCTTTTCTGTTGGTCTATTCATCATGAAATTTTAGCACCTTGTAAAGAGCAGCTGGCTTTTTCGAATTCTGTACAAAAGCACAAAACAATAAAAACACTGTAATATAAATACACTATATGTACAGAAGTATCCACAGTCACCTCTTCTATTTAGTCAGTTCAGCCACTTTAAGGTGCCCCCATTGTTGACCTGGGCATTCAGCTCAGTGTAATCTCCAGAAAAAGGTTTTGCCAGTAGAATGGGACGCCTGGAGAAGCTGCATGTGAGCCTAAGGTCACCATGTCCAGTGCCAAGTGTCAGCTGGAAGGGAATAAAGCTCCCAGCATTGGGCTGTGGAGCAGTGGAACTACCTTCTCTGGAATGATGGAGCTTCATCCAGTACCTTTAGGATGAGTTGGAGTTGGAGTGATCCTGAACTGATCATCTACCATCAGTACCTGACCTGAGTAATGCTTTTGTGACTGAATGCAATCGAATTCTCACAGCAGTGTTCCAACATTTAGTGTAAAGCCTTCCCAGAAAAGTAGAGACTGTTACTGCACCAAAGGGGGACAAACTCCCTTGGTTTCAGAAGAAACATTGAATGAGCGTGTGACATAGTGTCTGTATGTCTTCCACTGAGTCAGTGTAGGGTCATTTACAGACAGTCTATTGCTTAGTGTGAGCTTGAGTAATAGAAGGTGTCGGTCTCAGCGGAGTGGACACCGCGTTCTGCTCCTAACTACTCTCTCCACACCATGAGCCTGGGTTATCTCTCTCTCTCTCTCTCTCTCTCTCTCCCTCCCTCTGTAGCGCTCTGTTTGAGCAGGTCCTTCTCTCAGGGAGACAGAGATTTGCAAGTGAAATGCATTGAGGCTCTCTGACTGTTTAGTGACGCCTTCAGTATGATATTGACCTCCAGAGCTGCAGTGGAGTTCATACAGCAGATAATGATTCATAGTGTGAACTCAATATGAGTTAAACCAGTTACAGTTCTTTGGGAAATGGTGAAATGCATTATGAAATCACAAATTCAGTTCCAGTCGAACGTTAGGGATGCCACCTAAATGAAAAGCAAGTAATATTCTGATTATTTTGACAATTGATCAGTTAATCCGAGTTTTTAAAAAGAGCAACCAGTAAATGTGGACTAACAAAAACAAACCATGCAAAGCTTTTTGGTTTACAAATACAGACAATAAATACATCAAGGAAACCATACATCAAGCACCATTTTTGCACCTGTATGGTCTAGTAAGGTTGTAATGATTTCAGTACATTATCAGCTTATTATATTATTTTGTTATATTATTATTTTTTATTAGAAATTTCTAAACATTGTATCAGAATTTATAACTCTATCACTGATACTTTACTCAGTCTCTTCTGACGGTCTTTCATTTGGAAACCGTGAAACACAGAAAAAATCGAGAGTACCTGATAGTTAAAGTCAGTCTGAAATTAAATGGACATTTTTAAAATTAATTAAGTAGTTCATTCATGTCTCTGGTCATATTAAGCACAGTTCAGCATATTAGATCAATACAAAATTCTTGTTTTCTTGCAAGCCTCCACACTAATGGCGTCTAGTTGTCCCGGTTGTGTTAAATATAGCATACAGGATGACGTTTAGACCTTTTGGGACCATCCATGCCCACCATAAATAAACTAATATTTAATCCAGAAACTGTCATTAATTCGCTTTAAAGGTGGCATTGTTGCACAAAATTTCTGCCACTAGCAAAATGCTCATTTTCATTAGCCTGTCAATGGGAATTCCTATGTCGTATTAGCATTACGCTAACAATTATGTCTGTTCACATTTTTGTAGAATGTCCTACCTTAAACATGGACAGTAAAGCTTCCAACAGACATTTAAGTAAGATTTCCTCACTTTCGTCCTTCTTACTCTCTCTGTAATCTGAGTATGGTAGCTCTATTCACAGACTACAGTTGAGTGCTTATGCTCAGTGATTAGCCAGTGATGTCTCATAGTGTCTGAGCGTTTAACCCTTATGAATTATGTTCCGGGGGGCTTCCAATAGCTGAATAGCCATAAAATACTTATTCAAAAATAATTCTAAATAAAAATAAATAGTTTTAGGTAAGTTTTTTAAAACTGCTAAAACTGTTAAAAATTTGCTTGAACTAGACATCAGGCATCTTTTCTTTTAGTGTAACCGCTGGCCCATAGATTGTTATTGGAGGAAGGGGTTTGGAGTGTACATCATGTTGCAGTGCATGCTGGGGACTGTAGTGCAGCTCAGGGTGAAACAGGCTAAAAAGAATGGAAGATTTTCATCAAGAGATTGCAAGTTTGATCCTTGGTGATCCATTGCGTCCTGATACAGCCATCCGTGGCCGGGAGTCCAAGAGAGCATAATTGGCCTCACTTTATCTGGGTAGGTAGGATGGCCCCCTCATCTCCCCCCATCACCCAGCGTGATGCCAGCCAGCGCAGGCGTCTGTTAGGTGAAGTAATAGAACTGGCAGTTGACGCTTTCCTCCTATGACATGCAGTTGGTGTCAAAAGGCCTAATGACCAATCGCCTGCACGCATAAAAGAAGTAAATATTTGATGTTTTCAGATGGCAGAAATTGACGTTTCTTAACTTAAAAAGCTGAAGTGACAATATGCTGCCTGTAGGGGGTGATATTAACTGATAAGTAGATGCAGAGGCATTATAAATGACTTTAGTAGAAAGGAGTCCATTATGAGCCTTCCTGCACAAACTGGGAGAGTGATTGATCTGTAAATACATATTTGAAGTGGAATTACATGCTTATTATCAAATGATCTGAATTATAATTTTTGGTCTATTTTTTAAAATGAAAACACTGGCATTTTTTCATTCTCACTAAGCATGGACACTAAAAGTACTTCTACAGATTATCTCTAGATTATCTAATCTGAGCAAAGAGGTGATGCTCACGCTGATAGTGTATGATAATCCTAAAGTAAAAGAACATTTATTTAGATTTTTACTGACACTCCAATGATCAAAAATAGGGTTTTATTAACAACTAAACCCTGGCGAACTGTTTACATTTTGTTCTGCTAATTACCACTTAAACTGTATTATTGTTGTTCACTGTTTGCTGATGATACAGTGAGACATCATGCAGGATAAAGGTCCAGCAGCTGCTGGACTTTGTCGCTGTCAGAACGAAACGTTGCATCTCTGAACGGTAAGCTTGTGAGTTCAGTCCCTGGTCAAATGACTTCCCAGCAGCTGTGGCTCATTTCAAGGAGCTCTGGTCATGTGACAATGATGTGTTGACCACGTGTGAAATAGGTGGTGCACCTTCGTAGTCACACGATTATAATGTTTTGGTCATGAAAACTCTACATATTATCACATGCAAATTATGTATCACTGTGTACAACGATAAAGCATAACATTATGACCTTATATCCTTGTTTCTACACTCATTGTCCATTTTATCCGCTCCACTTACTATATAGGTGCACTTTGTAGTTCTACAATTACAGACTGTAGTCCATCTGTTTCTCTGCTTACTTTGTTAGCCTCCTTTTACCCTGTTCTTCAGTGGTCATTTTTGCACAAAATTTTAAAACTCCAGCAGCACTGCTGTGCCTGATCCACTCACACCAGCGCAACACACACTAACACACCACCACCACGTCAGTGTTACTGCAGTGCTGAGAATGATCCACCAACCAAATAGTACCTGCTCTGTGAGGGTCCATGGAGGTCCTGACCACTGAAGAACAGGGTAAAATGGAGCTAACAAAGTATGCAGAGAAACAGATGGACTACAGTCTGTAACTGTAGAACTACAAAGTGCACCTATACAGTAAGTGGAGCTGATAAAATGGACAATGAGCGTAGAAACAAGGAGGTGGTCATAATGTTATGCCTGATTGGTGTGGGTGGGTATGTCACCGGCCATGGACTGTACGTTGTAACACATGTAAGCACTTCATGCATATGGAATACCATATGTCACATCTCGTCAGGTGTTGTCACGCTCCCTTATTAAAATGCAGATTTATTCATATACAAATTTAGTGATTGGATGTAAGATGTCAAGACATGTAGACACATAATTTTTTGAGGCAGACACACTTGCATTTTTTATGTGATATTTTTACGTGTGCAGGTCATTGATCATTAAGCATTTTGTCACCAATTGTATGCCATATCCTCCTAGCGCGTTCAGCTGTCCAGTGTGTGTCTATATGTGTGCTAAGTGTATGTTTGGTGTGTTGCCATCTTGACATTTGTAGTTTTTGGGAAACCGCAATATGGTAATACAAAAAATTCAAGAGAAAAATTAATATAAACAAAGCAGTTATTAATACACTGATCAGCCAGCACATTGTTTCTACACTCATCGTCCATTTTATCAGCTCCACTGACCATATAGGAGCACTTTGTAGTTCTACAATTACAGACTGTAACCCATCTGTTTCTCTGCATACTTTGTTACCCTGTTTTTCAGTGGTCAGGACCCCCACAGTGCAAGTATTATTTGGTTGGTGGGTCATTCTCAGCGCTGCAGTAACACTGATGTGGTGGTGGTGTGTTAGTGTGTGTTGTGCTGGTACGAGTGGATCAGACACAGTAGTGCTGCTGGAGTTTCATTGCTGGACTGAGAATAGTCCACCAACCAACAGCGTCCTGTGACCACTGATGAAGGACTAGAGGATGACCAACACAAACTGTGCAGCAACAAATGAGCTGTCGTTTCTGACTTTACATCTACACGATGGACTAAAAATGATTTTTGATTCATGTTGAGTCTTGACTCTTTTTTTTTCCCCCCCAATTCTCTCCCCAATTTGGTCTTTACTGATTTCACCTGCTAGCTAGCTAGATCTCCCCCTTAACACTGTGCTACCAGGCTGGGAGGGTGAAATCAAGCACATGCTTCCTCCACTGCTTGCACCACTGCATCTTTCTGAACTGAAATGCAGCGTCGCCTGACAGCTCAACACACTTGGAGGGGAACGCTAACTGTGTTGTTATGTCAGCTACCAGACGCCTGTGCTGGCAAGCATTATGCTGAGTGATAGAGGGAGAGGCTGGTTAGTGCTATCACCCAGAGAGAGCGAGGCCAATTATGCCTTCTTGAACTCTCGGCAGCGGACAGCTGTGGCATCACCAGGGGACAAACTCGCGATCTCCAGACCACTAGACTACACATTTTAACTGTACTGTCATCACATGTTGATATTTCTGGAGAGTTGTAAATGGAGACAGCTTGTCTAGTTTGAGACAGCTCAGTTTTTTGTACTGTTTATAGCTAAGTTGCTCTATTTTAGGCCATTTTGAGGCATTTCAGTATTTCGATTGGTCTCAGACTGCTGTGTCATGGTTTTCTGTGTATACGTGAACATATCAGACAAACTCGGACCCCCCAAAACAAACTGCTATGTGGTTTGCTTTATGGTTAAAGAAACTCGAGGCACACTCTACATCCACAGCCACAGGCTTACAGCACTTAGCAGGTAAAAAAACTGCTTGAGAATGACCAGTTGTGGGTTTGTGATGTCATGAAGAGAACACAGCTCAGGCATATTAAAGCAATAAGCCGGGAGAGGTTGAGTGATTTTACTGTGGTTGAAGGATGATACTAGGGAGTTACATCCCCTGTCCATGTTGAAATCTTTGCTATGCAGTCGAGTTATTGCTTTTATAAAACTGTGAAAAGCTACATAATATACAGAGTAATAAAATACAATATAATGAAGTGAAATGTTAAAAAAAAATGATTTCGTCAACGATGAGCGTTTTGTTTCTGGTGCTGTTGGATTATTTCACTAACACTTTGAACGTAGCTCAGCCAGTCAGAACTGTTATACAATGAACTTGAACAACGCTACACTCTTAAAAAATGTTTTCTCAAGGGTTCTTCAGTAAAGAAAATGGTTCTATAGAGAACTTTGAACACTCGACGAATGATTGAAGGGTTTTAGTATCATGAAAGGGTTCTTCAGCTTGATGGAGAATGTTCTATAGGTGAACATTCTGAAAGGGGTTCTATGTAGCACCAAAAAGGGTTCTTCTATTGTTACAGGCTTGCCATTGTAACAATAGAAGAACCCTTTTCAAAAAGCCTCTATATAGAACCATTTACAGCACATTCTGAAGAACAATTTAGCGATGCAGAGAGCCTTTTAATCATGCCGATGGTTTTTTGAGTGTTCATGGTTCCATAGAGAACCATTGTCTTTACTAAAGAACCCTTGAAAAACCATCTTTTTTAAGAATGTAGACAATTCTAGAGTGTAAGTTTAAAGCTTCTCAAGATGCACTCAACAACCATGAGCTCATCTAAGTGGCTGACTGAGGATCTGAAACTAGAAATAATTGACTGTTGCAAAACAAGACTGTAAAAATATCTAATCACTTCCTGTTTACAGTTTCCCCGTCTGAAATGTCATTAAAAATGGAAGTTAAGGAGAACTGTTAAAATCAACCCAAGAAGACCAAGAAAATCTCTGTAAGAACTGCTCATAGAATGGTCGGGTATGCAAAGCAGAGTCCCCACATCTCAAAGCCTTACAGTGAGATTTGGCTGATAAGGAAATAGTGATGTGCCGGTCCACTGTGCAGTGTTGTTGGACATAGAAGAGTCATTAGAAGATAATCTGTATAGTGATCTCTGTATTTTGGTCTGAAGTCTGCAAACCAACATCTAGATAAGGCATACCCTGATAAAACTTAAGCTGAACTCTGGCCACAATCACCAAAGGTATGTTTGAAGGAAAAAAGGAGCAGCATTTGATGAAAAGAACACCTTGTCAACTGATAAGCATGTGGTGAATCTGTTGTGCTTTGAAGTTGTGTGGCAGCCAGTGTCACAGGGTATGTTGTGAGGACAGAAGGAAGAAATGATTCTACTTAATGTCAGCAAGTTCTGGAAGCTAACGCCCCACAGTGAAGAAACTGAAGCTGAAAAGCTGCTAGCTTTTACAAAATGATCCAAACCAAAAATCCACCTTGTACTAATTCTACGCAAGTTTGAGGTGTTGAAATGGCTGTCACCGGCCCCAGACTTGAATATTATGAAAATCTGTAGGCAGATATCAAGCATAATGTGCATATAAGATGACCTCTGGATGTTTCTTGACTAAAACTGCAAAGAAAAGTGAAAAAATTGTAAGTCAAGTACAGAATGACCGTTAGCTGGCTGTAAGACGTTTGGAGGCAAATATTTTAGCCAAAGGCTGATCATTAAGCATTTTGTCACCAATTGTATGCCATTTCTTTCGAGCGGGTTCAGCTGTCCGATGTGTGTCTATGTGTGTGCTAAGCGTGTGTTTGGTGTGTTGCCATCTTGCCATTTGTAGATTTTGGGAAACCGCAATATGGTAGCACAAAAATTCAAGAGAAAAATTAATATAAACAAAGCAGTACTGACTAAAAAGGTGTCCAATCCTATGCACACACATATTTTTCCCAATATGTTCAATTCAGCCAGTAAACAGTAATTTTAGTAAACAAACAAAACATGTAATTTGACCAAAGCTTTTGCATACCACTGTATTTAGACCCCTGCTGTCTGTTTTTGTCTGTGGTGTCCGTGTGGGTGTATGTCTGTTTCCTGTGGTTGTGTCTGTGTGTGATCGTGAGGTGACATACAGAGTTGGGGACTATAGGTCACTCAGGAAGAACGTTTAAGGCCGCAGGCCGTTTCTGGTGGGGGTGGGGGGTCTCTGTCCCGTCCTCATCCTCCATATTGTTCAAGCTTGGAGGAAAAAGGAAGCCGTCTTTAGCTTTCCTCTTCTGTCTGCGCTGAGCTCACAGGATGTCATGTTGTCATGCTGTGTGAAACATAATTAGTGCCGAAGCATTTAAACTCTTACGGTGCCAGTGAAGGGTTTAAACTTATCTTAAAACAGTACTCCAGCATTTTTTCACCCCAATCTCTGTCTGACGTGTGTGTCGCAGGTAGTCGATTACCACAAAGAAGAATACCGAGGCATTTCCCTGTTCTTAGAAAAGAACAGAAAACCTAATTAAATTCCCAACCTCTGTTTATCCCTCAGAATCAGAAACAACAGCATTAAGACTAATATGTATGTAAGTGAGCTCTGTTCTGATTGGCTAATTCAAAAAGCAGCTAAAATGCTGTAGGCCAATAGATGGATATATGTAAATGTATTGTTTTTTTTTTGTGACCTCACAAAAACAGAATTCAAAACAGGCTGTTTTTACAGCTTAGTTTCTATATATGAATTGGGGAATGAGTGATATGCTTTGAATTATTCACAGTGTTTACACACTACACAAAACACTTACTTCAAAAAAGCAAAGAAAATATGTTTTTCCAAATGTTTCCAAAATATTTGTAATACCCATTTTCAGCAGAGAACAAGGTCCCAGCGTTTGTGTATCTTATCTTTTTACTGCCTGTTGGAACAGCATCCTAAGTAGCTCCTTATGAAGGTGCTTGAAAGAATATCAGATGTGTGCAAAGATGCATCAAGGCAAAGAGCAGCTTTCTGGTTGTTGGATATTTTCATAGTTTCATAGTTTTAATGTTATTTGGTGTTATTCTAAAATGCTGCACTCTAAGCAAAAATGCTTCCTTATAGTACCAAAAAGTGTTCTATGACTATATGGGAATTTGTTTTGGTGCTATACAAAGGTATATAAAGGTTATTTCCAGAGTTTCCATCATATAGAGGAACCATTTAACCATGCACGGAAAAGTTTTAACAGAGTTGGCATAGTTATTTATATCGTCGCTGTCTCCATTTTTGTCGTTTTTCACTGTTTTGGCATTCAAAAAGTTTTACTTTCAACGTAAGTCAATGTAAAGAGATTTTTATTCCAAAAACTTGCAGAGTATTTCTATTGGTCCATTCATCATAGGTGCACTTTGTAGTTCTACAGTTACAGACTGTAGTCCATCTGTTTCTCTGCATACTTTGTTAGCCCCCTTTTACCCTGTTCTTCAGTGGTCAGGACCCCCACAGGACCACCACAGAGCAGGTATTACTTGGGTGGTGGATCATTCTCAGCACTGCAGTAACACTGACGTGATGGTGGTGTGTTAGTGTGTGTTGCGCTGGTGCGAGTGGATCAGACACAGCAGTGCTGCAGGAGTTTTTAAACACTGTGTCCACTCACTGTCCACTCTATTAGACACTCCTACCTTGTCAGTCCACCTTGCAGCTGTGAAGTCAGAGATGACAGCTCATCTGCTGCGGCACAGTTTGTGTTGGTCATCCTCTAGTCCTTCATCAGTGGTCACAGGACGCTGTTGGCTGGATGTTTTTGGTTGGTGGACTATTCTTAGTCCAACAGTGACACTGAGGTGTTTAAAAACTCCAGCAGCACTGCTGTGTCTGATCCACTCGCACCAGCGCAACACACACTAACACACCACCACAATGTTAGTGTCACTGCAGAGCTGAGAATGATCCACCACCCAAATAATACCTGCTTTTTGGGGGTCCTGTGGGGGTCCTAACTAAAGAAGCCGTCAAGAATATGGACACATGTAATTGAATGTGTTTTTCAGAGTCATTAAAGGAATCTCTGTCTGGTGTGTCTGAGGCATGTGGTCAGTTACCACAGACAACAATTCCAGTGAATTACAAAACAGAGGACTTGTTGACTCAGACTGTTTTTTTTTTTCTCTAAGAATAATGAAATGAAAGTTTCCCAAATAGAGATTAAGCCTAGTTCTGGACTACACTGCGTCCTGATGGGGGGATTCTTCACTGAATGGAAACTGTAGTCGAGGATTGGCTTAAATCCCTGTAATCTGGTATTATTGTGAAGCATTTTACACTCTTACCTAAAAAGGTTCTATGATTACAGCTATGACTATACTCTTTGTAGACCACTATATAACAGATTTTCTCTCATACACTGTAAGTCTGGAGACGAGACGGGGTGTGTGGAGCCAATACAACTTAGAAAATATAATTTCAATGGTTTATGGTACAGTTATGTTCCCTGACTAAAGGTTCTGAGATGTTCCCTTGAGTGACAAGAGGGTCCTGCCCCAGTGACAGTTTAGCACCTCTATTTCTCTGATATAGAGAAGAACCATTTAACCATGCAAAGAACCATTCATGCATACAAATTGTTCTTTGAAGTGTCAAGGTTCTATATTTAACCACTGCCTTTACTCAAGAACCCTTGAAGAGACACTTTTTTTTGTGTGTTCTCTAGAAGAAGCCTTTTATGAGTGGGTGTGTCCAAATTTTGGACTGCTACTGTCTTTGCATGACATCATATTTCCATCAAACATACAACGCTGTGCTGAATCTGGAGATCCAGCTCTGCAAATGTGAGTTACTAGCACATTAGCCTGGACTACCCACATACAAATTTGGCCACGTTTTTTGAAACAGCCTGCTTTCCATAACCCTGCCCCCAACACCCCCTGAAACCTCTCTCCCCCTTAGTCTGTCTCTGTCTCTCTGTCTCTCTGTCTCTCTCTCTCTCTCTCTCTCTCTCTCTCTCTCTCTCTCTCTCTCTGCGCTGAAGCAGAAGTGTGTCGTGTGACTCAGTGGGGGAGTGAACTGCATCAAGACTGAAAGTTCCTGGGCTGTTCTTGCTATTACTCTCTCACACGCATGCACAAACACAGAGGCTCACTCACCTGGAGCTTTTCACTAAGCGAATTTTGCTAACATGGACTGTCTTTGAAAGGACAAGCACCAGGTAAAAAAAAACTGCTTGTATGTTTTTAATTTTCTTGCCTGCATCACTCCTTCCCTCTCTCTCTAGCCTTTTCCCTTCTTCTCTGCTGTTTTTCAGTCTTCCTGCAAAGAGCAGAGCTGATTAAAACCACTTTGAGGCTACATCTGTAGCTCAAAGCTGTTGCTAAGGCTTTTTAGTGTTGTGGCCGTTGTTGTGACAATGATGAAGATGATTTTAGGGGATGTAGTCTCACATGTTCTGGAAGTGAGGGTCGCGGCGAGGGGGCCAATGAGCAGCCTAGGCCCTCAGGGGCCTGTCCAGGATCCAGATGTTGCTCAGATGTCCCAGTAACGTTGTTTTAATGCTCGTCCGCCACATGAGACTTGTTAGCTGGTCTCCGCCATGGCCGGCCTAAATGAGAGAGAGAGAGAGAGAGAGAGAGAGAGAGAGAGAGGAAGAGGGTGGAGGAGAGGGAAGAGTTGAAGGAGGGACGTTTTTTCCTGCGTGAACAGAGCAGCGAGTGTGAGAGTGTGTGTATGTGTGCGTATTCGAGCAGCTCTGAGCACACACAGCGTTAAAGAGCTTGTTTTATGTGAACTTGGAAGGGATCCCCTGGTTCATGTTTGTGGAAGGAGTGTGGCCTTATGTACAGTATGCTATTCACTCACTCTCTCTCTGTCTGTCTTTCTCTCTTTCTGTCTGTCTGCCTCTCCCAAGTTACATTATTTACACCGTAGCTACAGAGATGGGCAGTATGACAGCTATTAATCTTTATCATCTTAAATGACACATTAATCGACAGTTATGTCTGATGGCACAGTCTGATTGGTTGAGAAGTGTCCTACCAATGCTGACATTTGTGATAACACTTTTTTTTTATGATAACTGTATCAATCCGCTAAGCACTGGCCACTCAGTAGCAATTGACATATGCTGCAGCTTGCTGTTACTACATTTCTACTTTAGCACATACAACACAGAAAATGGACAAATTTAACTTGTATAAGAAATTTCAAGCTGCAGCCAGTTTGACTATGAAGACTATGACAGCAGGACTACGTCAAATTCCGACCATCAACCTTTCCTTTTGACAGTTGTGATGAAGGAAGACAAACTGGAGTTAGCCAGATGAGCTGTAAAGTCCTTACAAACTAGCTAGAACGACATTCACATTAATCTGGCAAAAATATTAAAAGCTGAACCTGATATTGTGCCAGTTTTATGGCTCTAATGCCAGCCTTACTTTTCTGTTTTAATATTTCAGGTTTACTGAGCGTAACAGTGATGTAAGGAAATGTGCAGAGGACTTTAAGAATAGCATTGCTGAAGAATCATCAATGTTTTGTTTTTTTTTGCTGTTTTTTGCTTCCTGTTACAGTGGTTTCTTAGTTTATTTCTTATGGTTTAGTTCATAACACCCAATCAACAATGCTGAATCGCTGCATGTTTTGTTGTGTAAATCTTCATATCAAATTTAAAATGTAACTGCACATTTTACAGGTTAATGAAAAGATTCTGGGTGATGATCTGTCAGAGTATACAGTTCTACAGTGAGCTGTGCTGAGCCCTATATCTATAGCCAACGTATTTTCCAATCTGTATCATTATATAGTAGAAGGAACGGGTTTATCTGATTATAAATTTCCACCAGGTGCTTGATGGGAAATAAACTCAAAAACCTTGTTGCAGTCTTGCAAATAGTGACCCTGCAAGATCCCCAGTCTTTGCAAAATCATAGTCTGTGACTAAAAACTGTGACATTGTCTTTAGATGTGAGAGGGTGTCAGACTTTAGTCTTTCAGAAGTCTTTATAAATTCTTCTCAAAGTCTTCTAGGGTATGGTTAGCATAAGCGTAACGCAAAAGTGTACTTCTTTTGTGGCTTAAGGAATTGCCAACATTAAAGCCCATCTGGTACAATGTCAGGGGTTTATTTGCATTACGTTTTTCTTTGTTTTGCAGAGCTGTTGTATAAAAGCAATTAAACATTTAAGATCTTGTGTTTTTGCAAATAGCTTTACAGGAGTTTTAACAAGCTCCCTCGCATGCTCTACTGCTTAAATACACTTTTCATCAGTATCGTCAGTGCTTCTAGACTGCGTGTACCATAAAAGGACAAAATTCGTGCCCTGCCCAACAGACAAGCTTTACAGTTTAGGTTGGAGTTTAGAGTCTCATAATGTTGCGTTTCCAGTTTAAAATGCTACCTTACATAGTTGGACTGTGATAATGTAGCTAATCAAAACTAGGCAGATTGGAAATGACGAAGAATTTTCTTCCGTGTTAGAGTAGCTTGATTTCATGACAAAATAAACCTACACTCTATCGATCTTAGCAATGTGTCCATTCACATGCATACAAAACATTATTGAAATTAATAACACTCTTAGTGAGGTAGGAGTTATGCACTAGGAATAGTGCACTAGTGCTCAATCTCATTGTGTTGAAAAAGATTGAACATTCTATGAAGCTTTGCAACAGTGGCTATAAAGGAACATCTTGCGGTGGATGGTAGGGTTAAAGTATCTAATTGTGATTTGAGTTTCAGATCTGTTTTTTTGGACAGGAAAACCAGAATATCTTCTTTTTTTTGCTTGAGCGCTGAACCAGCTGTGCCTGACTGTCTGTGGTTGATTGGTTGCTTGTGATTGGACTCATCTACAGACACTGCACAAGCTCTGTCTGATTAGGTTAAATTTCCCCACTTAAAACTTTAGACTTCAGCTGCAATATATGGATGATATACGATATATGGACGAATGCTTTAATTAATCTTATCATTTTACACTTTATAAGTTAACGAAGACAAATTCAAGGCTGTGAACAACTTACATTTTAAAACGAGCTCTGCTCCAATGGCTTTGTTTCTGTCATTTTCTTGGTGCTATTTTTTTTTCCTTCACGTTGTTTGTGCGCAGAGAAGGGTCCTTCACTTTCTAACAGCCTTCTATGGCGTAGCGGCCGAGAAGTGCAGCCTAAGCTTTGGAAAGCAGCCAGTGTGTTAATGTGGTTAATAATGTAGGCAATAATAAAAATTGCAGCTCTTGCAATTCGAACATTCCTTTCTTTTTCAAATTGTGATTTCCAAATGGTGCAGCAATCCAAGCACTGGCCCTGTTGCTGGCGATGCCACAGCCATCCGTGCCTGGAAGTTCTCCTCCAAGCGTGTTGAGCTGTCCAATGACATTGCATTAGCGGCAGTTTGAAAGGATGTGGTGCTTCACATTTAACTGCTAGCCTTCACCCTCGCAGCTTTGTAGCATGGTGTGATACCTAGCGAGGGAGATGTAGTGGAATTAGATAGGCTAAGTTGGGGAGGAATCACTGCCACTGCTGGAGAAACGAAAAATTGTGATACATACTGTTTTGTCATGTTCACCTAATATCATGATATTAAGTAGCTGAAATATTTAGTAGGCATACACTCAGGCCTGACTTATGGAAACGGGTGTGACTGTTTGCGATGAGTAACTGACCTCGTCCTCCTCTTTCCACAGCAACCGACAGCTAAAAAACCAGCCCCAGCTGTTGCCCCGGAAACCATGAAGACGGAGCCTGAGAACAAGGCCAAAGGTAACGGGATGAGGCCAGTTAGTTTAGTGGTTGATCATTAATCAGATCAGTTCCACTTGATAAAGACCTGCTTTGTTGAATCTGTCCACAGCAAAAGAGTTGTGCAAAGTGCTGTTCCCATACGATGCCCAAAATGAGGATGAGC
The DNA here is from genome assembly GCF_904425465.1 of Colossoma macropomum. Lineage (NCBI taxonomy): Eukaryota > Metazoa > Chordata > Actinopteri > Characiformes > Serrasalmidae > Colossoma > Colossoma macropomum. The sequence goes on from NW_023494809.1 coordinate 25,295,073, forward strand.
TGTCAATCAAGGAGGGAGATATTATCACCATTATTAATAAGGTGAGCAAGAGTGTTTCATTACTTACAAAAACTGGACAATCCATGAGTATCTACATCTAAAATTGTACAGTGAAGTTAAATCACTATAAATGTGTGTGTGTGTGTGTGTGTGTGTGTGTGTGTGTGTGTGAGAAACAAGACATGCTTCCTGGTATCTGGACTGTCACACTGTAGGCCTTCTATTAGAGGTGGAATTGTTATTGATCATCATGAAAAATCTCGTCACAATAAGCTTTTCTGAGCATATTGTGGATATGACCAGTGTCATGAAAACATGTTTAATTACAAAGAGAACATAATCAGTCCAGTTTAATTGCATTTAGGGCAGTGCAGTGTGTGACACATTAAATAAAAATGCTTGTACTGTTGATTTACACAGTAATTTTTAATATATGGCACTGTTGGTGCATTTCGTTCCAACTTATTTTGTTCCAACTCTGGAATTTGTTTCATTTTTTTCATATTTTATGTTGCTTGGTGTGTATTGTGAAATTGTCTTGAAGTATCGTGACGCTGTGTTTTTGCTATATCACCCACCCCTCCCTTCTAACTGATTTTTTCCTGCTTACTAAAGCAATGCTAGCCCTTCATGGTACACTAATACAAATTCGTTGTCAGATCCACACCTTGATCCAGGCCACAGATGGATGGATCATCAACTTTTTTCAGTTTTTTAAATATCTTTTGAAAGGGCCTGCTGTCCTTTACATTGTGTGAAAATGTCACAATAAATAGGCCAAAATTGCTTAAATGCTTGGCCACGCCGTATTAACGCCTAGGAATGAGATCCTAAGGCGTGGGAACGAGACCATGCCTGATTAAGCTGAGGTCAAGGCTTAATTATGTCATTCTCACACCTTGCTAAGTTGTAGCCATGACTTAATTTTTCCCACAACTTGTTGTGTTTAGGATCTCGTTCCCACGTGTTAATAGGCTGTGGCCACACATTATTTTTATTTAGATGGGATGTCACCAGCAGGGCTCCGTAAAAAATTTGAGTTTTCTCATCGCCTTCATTAACTAGCATTTCAAAACAGAAATGACTGTCTCCTTAAAGTTTGCTGACGGCCTGCCTGACCTTCTGATAAGATACACCATTTATGTATGATTGGGAGATGATGACACCATTTTTGCCATAAAACTTTTTTTTAGTAAGGGCAATGATAATAATAATAATAATAATAATAATAATAATAGTAGTAATAATAACAATAATAATAATAAATTATAGCTGATGGGTGAGACGTGGGTGTGCTGTATTTATATGTTGTATTATTTGTATATTTGTATATGGCTGTGCAAAATGTCATTGCGTTTATGATTGTACTTGATGGTGTAAAGAGCAAAATCTGCTATAAGGTATCAATTAAAGTCGAAACCTTATTACTAGCTGATATCTGGTATCAGCTTGGTACCATTCTCATTTTCTTGTACTTGACCTCATAAACATTCCCTGATACTAACATCCGATACCAGCTGATACCCTGTGTGTACACTGCTGCACTAATAAACAGACTCAAGCTGGCAGTGGACAAGGGTCTGCTCACACAGCGTTGCTGACCCCGTGGCAGTCGGACGCAGAGTTGTCCGGTCACTTTAAACATTCCCACCAGGAATTCGCTGTTCGTTTTTAGACACACACAGTCACAATCACAGCCACTTCCCCAGTGCTGGTGGAGACACGTAGGTGAGCAAAACGGCGGCAAAAAACATGTGCTACCAAAGTCTGTATATGCCGACTCTCACTCTGTTTGACTGAAAAGAGTTACGAGGCGTAAACGTTAACACGGTGATTTTTTTGCACCATCTTTGTAAAATTGGCTGTAGACAGACCATATTTTCCTACCATTCACATTTCAGTGCACAGTGTGGTTAGCCAAGCTTGCTGTAGCTCAGTTTCTCACAATGCTTACTCTTTACTCGATATGCGGTGTGTTGTTTTGAATGAAACTGCTTTATTGAAAAGTGTCCATAGACAGAGCTGTGTGTAGAGCTGCGTTTCAGGTAGCATGTGAAGTACATTTAGTACATGGATACTAAAAAATATATACTTGTACTCAGCCTGAAAAAAAAGGTTGATGCATCCTGACTTATTACATTCTTACACTGAAGTCTTTCTTCCAGCTAAAGTCACTGCATAAACAGTTAAACAATGAATCAGTTATGGCAACAGTACCAGCAACAAGGTACTTTTAGAGGGGAAGTGAGAGCAAGACACGTACACATGCAAGCTGAGTGACAAAAATGGCAACAACCTTGTGTACCCTTTAGTTGATGCTTTGTTTTGCTCAGTGTGTCCATTTAAAGCTGCACAAAAATGTGATGAGAAAATCTAAAAGATTCAATTGTAATTCAAAGTTTTGAGAAGCAAATTGGCATTTATTTAACATTATATGTTTGTTATATTTATTAGCTATTTATTATATTTATATGCTTATAATTAAGAAACATTTAATACATGGACTCTAGCCTTCATAGCCTGTATTGGGTGATAGATTGTAGTATGTATGATCCATTGAATGTAATACTCCTGCAGCAATCTAAAGGCTGCCAAACACCAGTCTAGAAGGGTTGCACAGCAGCTCTGCACAGCCAAAAAGACCATTTAAACACTGAGCTTAAGCTCAATTTATGCTCTACTGATAGATTTATTGGAATAAACATTTCAACATTATTTTGTGACTTTTTCAGGTTTGGTATCAGATAATTAACACTTCACAAAACTCACTAAACGATAACTCTGTTATTAGTTTAGCTAAGACACTGTTAGCTCTCTGTTTAATGATGTTGCTCTGTGTTGAGCTGCTAGAGAGCAGTGAAGTGTGAAAGGGAAGGGGTGAGAACCAACTGCTGTGAAAACAGTTCTCTCCACTAAGACATCCAAACTGAAATAAGACCTGTATTATTATGCTTTATTATTATCATATTGTGTTTGTGTGTGTTTGTGCAGGACTGTGCTGATGCCGGTTGGTGGCTAGGTGAGCTGAACGGTAAAAAGGGTGTGTTTCCTGACAACTTTGTGAAGCTGTTCATTCCTGAGACAGAAAAAGAGGTAAGCTCTATGCTCTCAGACATACCCACAAACACAGTTACACTCCTGCTGCATCCAGGGCTGCAGCTGGACGCTGGCTGCCCTCACCACTGAGGGCCTCAGTCTCTGGTCAGCGTGAGAGCTATGGAAATACGGACACACACACACACCCTTCTGTCCTGCTCCTTTGCCTCCCTGAATACCTGTGCCTGATAATGCTGCATGTCCTTTGATGTCTGAGTGCTATGTTGCCTAAAGGAGCTCTGTTTTAATAGGTCCTGTGAGTGTGTGTATGTGTGTGTGTGTGTGCCTTTGTCTTTAACTCTGTGTGTGTGTGTCCTTACAGAGGCCTAAGAAACCACCTCCCCCAGCAGCACCGACAACTAAACACATCACAGGTAATACGCTCTCATATCTTTATTCCTCTCTCGTTTGCTTTAGTTTCTCACATTCCGCTTAACCGCCTATGTGTTTGTCCATGGTTATCTGCCCATGTTTATTGTCTCAGTGCTTGGTGCCTGTATGGTTTCTATTTCGCATTCTTATTTTTGTACCCTTTTAAATAGGATGCTCAGTGATCATTGATCAATCATTTGAGCTCAAATGACATCGTATTTGAAGTGGTCCCCTAATCACAACTGCACTGTTTCAAGTTTATTTGTCATTTGCACAACATGTCAGGACATTCATGCATGGAAATGCTTGTGGCGAGGCAGAAGGTAAATAAAGTAAAAATAAAAATACAAGAAAAATACTGAAACTGAAATATATTAAATATACACCAAATATAGAGACAGGATGGACCTATGTAAGAAAAAAAAAACTCTTTGCTATGTACAAATATATTTATATGAAACAAGGGATAATCTGTGAAGAATATGTATAGAATGCTGTTATAAAGAACTTGAACAGTCCATTAATCACTATTCCCTACATTGGGAAATCAGAATCACTATATAGAAAGCAGTGTTATAACGAATAGAAATGGTCCCCTAATCAATGAGTGTGTTTACTTGCACTTAAATAATCTGATAACTGCAGAAAATCAGATTTTGTCAGTAATCTGATCAACGCGTTTATATGCACTTAAGTAATCAGATAATGGGAAACTCTGGGTCTACATGAGCCAGGCAGTAATCGGATTTCTGCTTTGCAACCAGCCAGTAAGCTCACAGAAGAAGACGGGACTTGCTGCCGAATTAATAACAATAGACACTCAATAACAGAGAAACTGAGTGAATAGTCCTAACAGTTTAAGAACCATGTTTCTCATGGTTTTAAGGAATTTGGGTGAATGTTATCATCCATAGTCCGTAATATTATTAAAAGACTCTTTTGAGAATCTCTCAAAATCTCTAAAAGGGCAAGGTTGAAAAACTAACTCGCTTAGATGACACTGCATTAAAAATCAACCTGCTTCTATAAAGGATATACACCAATCAGGCATAACATTATGACCACCTCCTTGTTTTGATGCTCATTGTCCATTTTATCAGCTCCACAGATGGACTACAGTCTATAATTGTAGAACTACAAAGTGCACCTATATAGTAAGTGGAGCTGATAAAATGGACAATGAGCGTAGAAACAAGGAGGTGGTCATAATGTTATGCCTGATCGGTGTAACTATGTGGGCTGAGGAACATCCCTGTCAGTAAACAGTTCATTGCTGCATCTACACATGCAACGTACGGCTCTACTACCATGTTTCTTAACACATGGTTTCAAGGAAATTAGGAAATTCACCATCTACAGTCCATAACGTTATTACAAGATTTAGTGAAGCTGTTGAAATCTCTATGCAAAGTTCAGAAGCCAGTATCTGTCACGGTATGGGGGTGTGTTAGTGAGTAACTGCTCTACATAGTGAATAGAGAATAGTTTGACAAAGCCACTGAACCTCTGTTAAGGATGATGAGGTTGGAAGGAAAGTGTAATTAACCCTCTGGGACCCCCTTGTGGCTGAAATGGATTCCTACCACCAGCCCACTGACAGTGTAATGAGAGCTAGATTCACCCAAAGCTCCATGAATGCTAATGAGCTTTGAGGCCAGTGCAAAAACTCTGTCCCTACAAATTGCTTCCCTAAAGACTCCCCAGAGAGGAGAGAGGGGAGTCACGAGCAAAAGAGAAAAGCAGAGGAAAGAAGAGAAAGATAAAGATACCGTCAGTTCAGGTTTTCCACACATAAGTTCTCATCTCAAAACGGATTTTGCCCTGGATTTACCTCCTGTTTTAGTACATGTGGAATTTGAAGTGAAAGTTTTACAGCTGACTACTGAATTTCTGTTTTGATTATCGATCTGATGACCAAGGCCTTGTTAATGTAAGGGCTGCAGCTCATGGCCCCCGGCCACCGGGGGGGTGCGGGTATGATTGCGAATAGAATAAAAGTAAAAGCTACTTGAAAATATGCTTATGTTGATTTAGATCAGGTTTCAAATGACTGCGGTGAGCTCTTTTCATGATTAGCATACAATCACGGAGACTAGTCATGCTAAAGCTGAACTAGTCATGCTAGCAAAGCATACTTTGTTACTTTACCTCCGGATGATATGAGAAAATATGAATGAATTGAGTCGTAAGTGGAAACTTGAAAAGCAAACAAACACAGAAAAATCCTGTTCTGGTTTTCTGATATATGGCAATGTTAAATGTATTCACAGGGGTGTGGTGAGGTGCACTAAGCCCAGGGTGCCAGAATGTCTAATAGCTGATTGATTGCTGATGACGACTGTCATTGTTGCTGCAAACTAGCTCAGCAGATGCTATTGTTAGGTGTGTGGAGGTTTATTTGGTCTTCAGATGGTGGTGGTCAGGTTTAGGTTGAGTTCAGACAGAGTTTTGTTGGGCTATGACCAGGTTCAGAATAAGGATTAACTCGCAGGTGTGGACAGGAATGGGGCTCCCTGGTTGCACATTTTTAATTATTGAGGCTCTGGCCTCCTGAGTGGCATATCCATTTATACTGCAAAAACATGATACCTTCATATGAACTCATCTAGTTGATTATATCTAATATTTCTCAATTTGAGAGTGTTGTAAAAATAGTATATTATTTAATGAAGGCATAGACATTTTAATCTTAAGTGAAATTATCTCACTATATTAGCTGGTAATTTTGCATGTTTAAAGAAATGCATTTGAGAAAAGGAAAGATTTCTACGACTGACAAACCTGTCGGGTTTGGACAAAATTCTGTTGGGTTACAGTTGGGTTTGGACAGAATTTTGGTGGGTTACGGTCGGGTTTGGACAGAATTTTGGTGGGTTACGGTCAGGTTTGGACAGAATTTTGTTGGGTTTGGACAGAATTTTGTGCTAATTTTGGGCTTGGACAAATGTTGTCGGGCTACAGTCGAGTTTGGGCACTTTTTTGGGCTACTGTTGGGTTTTGACAGAATTTTGTCAAGCTAATTTCTAAAATTTGGTAATGTGATTTGAGTCAGACAGAGATTTAGGCCCACTTAAAGCCTCTTTCATTTCAAGCCTCTATCCTTGACTATACTTTGTGTACCACTCCTCAGACAAAAAGCCGGAGGTTAAAAAGGTTCCCCCCGAGCGGCCGGAGACCCTTCCACAGCGAGCAGAGGAGAAAGGTAGCCAAAGAGGCTTTCTCTAACAGCAGCCCAACCAGCATCACCCTGCTCAGCTTAACACTGCTCTTACTCTGCTTCTGTCCCTTCTCTGACTGCCATAACTCAGGCTTCATGCTGCCTGCTGAACAGTGTGTGAGTGTATGTGAGAGAGAGAGAGAGTAAGTGAGAGAGGGAGACTCCTACTTCCCTTTTGCAGAAACAAGAGATCATTTATAGCTCTTACAGCATGTGCTTTTCTTTCCTGTTAATCAGCTTTTGTCAATCCACAGACAGACTTTGATATTCTAGTTGCAGTTCGTCTGTGCAGAGTGGATGATTTCTCTTTCACTTTATTAGCATGATGAAGGTTTCTGTGATGATGGTGATGATGATGATGATTGTGTAGGTGAAGAGATAAAGTCATCAGAGATCCAGAAGCCAGCCTTTCCTCCCAAGAAGCCTTTGCCCCCAAAGAACAACAACTCAATGAATCGTCCTTCCTCACTGCCCCCCAAACGACCTGAACGGCCCGAGAGACCAGCTGTGCCCAGCATCCAGTCAGTCTTGCATTCACTCGCTCACTCACTCATGTATTCTTTCAGACTTTTATGAAAAACACATTTATTTGTAGTGTCATAATGTTGTCAGCTGAAATCAGTTCTTGGAAAAACTAATTTTCTCAAACTTACTTTGTCAAATTAAGAGTTTGAAAACATACCTTTCACTCCCCAGTTCTTACAGTGCATATATTATAGTCCTTTTTGAATTCATCCTGGTTGTGATGTCATAACACTGTGCTGCTTCTGGCTTTCAGTAAGCAAATGTATCATCACAGCCTTCCAAATTATCTGCACATACAAAAGTACTTTTCCAGGAGTGTGTTCTGTACATCTCAGCCTGGATAGCTTTCGGCCAATCAGAACAGAGGTCATTTACATATCGCTGCTGTCAGAAGAAAATCTCGTATCTCCATTTTGGTCGTTTTTCAGTTTAAATAATTTGAAAATGCCTGTTGCCCTTTACATTGTGTGTAAATTTCATGTAGAATGGACCAAAAGAAACAGCCCAAAATGACTTGTAAAAATGTCTGGTTCTGTTGACTTACATTAAAAGTATAGTAGGTTTTTTCGTTCTCCTGCAAGGTTACTGTTTTGGAGATACAAGGTTTTCTTCCGACAACAGCGATATATCTGTGTTAAAAGTATGGTAACAAAAACAGGCTGATAAATTCTAAGGCTTAAGGAGAGTTTGAAAATGGCCATGTATAAATGAATTATGACTGTTTTCAGTATATAAAACAACACAAATGTTAGAGCAAAAGTGGACACCAGGGGGGACAAATAAAATACAAGGAAAAGGCGGAATATAGGCCCTTTAATTAGTCAGCTAAAATTATAATAAAAGGTTACAGAGGCAACGTACACAATCACATGTAAAAGTTCGAATTACATGTTTTGTTGAAAACCCTCTACAGATAACACACTTAATTTCTGCAAACTGTAGTGCACAATTTCTCTCTATTAGATTTATTATCTATTTGTTCTGTCTGTTTGCTTTAATATATTGGGAAAAACATTATAGAGTACAGAATATAAAATGTGCCTTAATGTTTGCACATTTGCTGTTGTCGGATCAAAACCTTTTATATCTCCAAAAAGTTAACTTTACAGGAGAAGGAAAAAACTAACATTACTTTTAATGTAGGTCAATGGAATTAGCTTTATTTCTAAGTAATTTTGGGCTGTTTCTTTTGGTCCATTCATCATGAAATTTACACACAATGTATAGGGCAGCAGGTATTTTCATACTACGTCAAAAACTGAAAAACAACACAAATGGAGATATGAGGTTTTGTTCCGACAGCAGCAAAATGCTACATTTATGTTTCATTTTTGTTTAGCAATTATTGACCAGAGGCACTCAAACCTTTGCATAAGTTAATAATCGTTTCCATTACCTGTATATAAATTCCTAGCCATATTTTGTTGGCCATGCAGGTGTGATAGTCCTGGTGTTACTCCAGATCGGCCCTTTACAGACAAACCCAATGATGTAGGTGAGTAAAACAAATGCTTTTCTGTGACAAAAGCATATTGCATTTCCATTCCATTCCAAGTCCATTCATTCTCCACTGAAGATCATATCACTCTCCATAAAAGCATCTGTACAGTTCCACTTACAGCTGGTGACATCACATACATAAAGTCTGACGTGTGGAGGTGCTGTTTATTTTCTCTGTTGGTAATGCTGTGTGGTATCTATGTGCTATGTGTGTGGTCCCGTGCCTGTCCGTATGTGTGTTTCTGCTGGGTGGAAGATGTGGACGACTTCGACTGCGTCATCTCATCCACAGAGAAGCTGTACCACCCCACAGCATCCAGACCCCGCGTGATGGACCGCCGGCCACGCTCACAGATCTTCACGTCTGTGAGTACACAAACAACGGCAGTTCCCACACTTACACGCTAATGCACATGCGCTGTTTTTAATTTTGTTTCCTTTTTTTTTGTTTAAAGAGTGGGAATAGTTGGTGAAAAAATCAAATTTGTACTAATTTCTTCTCAGCACAGTGTCTCTTACTTAATGTAAGAATGGACATTTGTGATCACCAGTTAGCATTGTGCTGTCCTAAATCACACTTGCCTTAAACTATTTGCTGTTAAAAACTACAGAAACAGACAAAGCTGAGGCTTTTGGGTTATTTTATAGATGTTTTATAGAATGATATTAAATATTATTATAAATTGTTAAAGGAAATTATTTGCTTAAAGGGGAACAGCCTGGTGGTAAGAGAGGTGAGCCATCAACTGGAAGGTTGTGGGTTCAAATCCCACAACTGACCAGGTATATCTGGTTGTGACCTTGAGCAAGGCACTTAACCCCCCATCGCCCCAGGTGACGCTGCTCTGCTGATGACCCAGATTAGGCTTAGTTAGATAGCAAAATGATGAATTTCCCTATACCAATAAAGTACATAACATAACCGTTTAGATGTAAACGAAGACGTTCAGAGTGGTGTTGATAGGAACCAAACATCTGAATCTGCTAAAGCCCCCTCATAGAAAGCTAACACATGAAATGGCTTTTAATAACCTGCCTGATATATTGTTTTGTAGTACTTTTGAGGTAAGATTTTGGCATAAAATATATTTTTTTAAATCCTTTTTATGATGGAGATGTACATGTATGGTGCTGTGAGGCAAAATAGTACCCAAATCGTTTCTTTTCTTCCTTTTTTTTTTTAACATTAGCAAAGTAAAAAAACTCAAGACATGTGTAGGTTTAATGGTGTATTGGGTAATAAATAAAATGCCCATATTTGCATTATAGACATGGCGACCCCTGGTTCCTATCACCACCACTGTAAAGAAATCAGACTTAGCAAGTTTCTCTACAATGAAGCATTTCACATCAAACCACTCTGAATGACTGTAGTTAAATTTTGCTGAAATTTTGAAAAGTCAGTGAAATTTCCCTTTAACACCTTGGCAAATGATTAAGGCATGCAGTTTGCATAGTGCTAATTGATATACAGACATTTCCATTATTAATTTTCATAGATATATTAGTGTCAAATGAAGAAACAAACTTCAGACACCACACATGCGTTTTCTGGTTGAGTACAGTAGGCGAAGGAGAAAATGATGTAACTTTGATTTTTCACCAAACTATTCCATTAATGTGCACTGGCACGAGCGCTCACACACAGCAGATGTAATCGGCAGTTGGAGTGTTTCAGATCGGCAGTGGAAGGCCAGGCCGCTGAGGCGCGAAGCGTCTGCTGTGTCTGCAGGACGAGATCGCCCTGTTCTGCCTGTCTGTGGGTTATCTATAACTAGCTGCTCTCTGTTTCTCTCCTCCTCAGTCCTCTCTCTCCAGTCCTGACCTCCTGGACTCCCCCTCTCCAGAGGAGGAGCGGAGAGAGAGGGAGAAGGGAAAGGAGGAGCAGGACTCGTTCACTCCCAAATCTCTTGACAACTCCAGGAAGATGCCCAAGGCAGTGCCTGTCATAACAGTAAGCCCCTCTCCCTCCCAGCACCCACCCCTTCCCTTTGTTGTGTGCTCCTGACCTTTTTGCATGCGCGTCCCTCATCCTACCACAAGGGGGCAACCTAGACAAGACACACTTATACACATGGAGACTGAGGCCCAGTGGGAGGACTCATACTGATGTTAGGCCAGCAGGAGCCACATTACTCTAATGCAACCTTCATGTGCTGATCGGATGATCCTATTTCAGACTTAAGGTGCTAAAAGTGCTTTGTTGTCAGAAAAATAGAAGATATGTCAACCAAGCTTGTTTTATGTGCTTGTCATGTCAGTTTCATATGCTAGCAGAGTTTATTTGGTATGATAGCAAGCCTATTTGATATGCTAGCCAAGCCTGTTTGGTAAAAACACCACTTATGTTAGCTATTCTTATCGGTTTGGGTATCTTGCTAACATTTCCCCCCACTGTGAAAGTGTACATAATGCAACCAGTAGTTACAGATGTTAGCAAGTGTCTATGGCCTAATCCAGGGGTCGGCAACCCAAATGTTAAGAAGAACTATTTTGTCCTTTCAATAAAAATCAAACCATCTTGGGAGCCACAATATTTAATGTCAATTCTTGGCTGTAAATATGTCTCAGTATGTGCTGATGTACTAGTATAGGCTAAACATATAAACTAAAACGCAGACTTACTTTGCTCTGCTTTAAGCTTTAGCTCAGCTATAGCCGCTTTTCTTGCATCTCTGGCAGGAAACTTTTCCGCAAAAGTAGAACAGTTTCTTGTAAAATGTCTCTCGTCGTTCAACTTTTTACGAGACTGAAGTCGCTTCTCATTCGCCAGCTTCTCGTTTAATTTTTCCCGTTCCGCCTTAAATTGTGCCTGAGATGTGAGAATGTAACTGCTGCACCATTTAAGGTGGAACGGAAGGATTCGAATTCGAAGATGGCAAATGAAGTCTTCAGCCTCGTAACTTTTTAGTGTTTGACAGTTTCTCGTTGCAGATTATCAGGAAACCAGCTGGAGTGATTATCAGTGCAAATAAGTCCATTCATCTCCAAATCATCAATGTTTGTCTTAAATCTCTCTCTTTGCTGTTTCGTTAGCTACTAGCTAGGCCAGATTCTTATCTGAGTTGCTATGGTGACCAGCAGTGTGTGCGCCAATCTTCAGGGTCAAAGGGTGAATTAGCAGTTCTACATTAACTCCAGTGTTTAAGACCATTTATTGTTAAAACTGTGTTTAACGATCAGCAGAGCTTTATTTAACTGCAAAGGAGGATTATTTTATTTTTAAGCTTTAAATCTGATTCTGCTGCGGAGCCGCAACAGGGCAGTAAAAGAGCCGCGTGTTGCCGACCCCTGGGCCTAATCAGTGTCTACGAAATGTAAGTTACATTTAAGAAATCACTGAAACAGTCTTTTCTTCCACCATAATGATGGGGTTAAGCTCAGCAGCAAGGCTTGTAAAAGGCCTAGTAACTAGGACTTGACAGGAGATTCATCAGGAACTCTTATTTATGATCATTCTGGTAGCACATGAAGGCGGCATGAGAGCAAGTGTGTAGCTGTTTATGGACAACCTGATGTTCTAATCACTGTGGACATTTATCTACAGGTCCCTGAGAAGAGCTCTCTTCCTCCCAAGCCTTCGACCCTCTCCTCATCTTCCGGCTCCACTGGGGCCCACCTCCAACCGGCCCAGACCAGCAGCGCTGCCCTGAGGCCCCACTCCCCCTCCGTGGAGGCCAAGGGGAAGGGCGAGCAGGGCCCCACGCTGGACGAGTTAAGAAACCAGCTCAGAGAGCTGCGGGCCACCGTGGAGCTGATGAAGAGCCAGCACAAGTAGGGAGGGAGCATTGGAGAGATTCATTAGAGATACCAGATATTTCTTTGCCGATATAGACAGAGTTTGAGTTTGCAATGAAAGTTATTAATAATGTTATGTTATATATATTTACATAAACACACAGACACTCATTGAGCCTACTGATATGAACAAACACCAAGACTATTAAACATATACTCGTAATCTGCTGCATTTGTATCGTACAGTTGATTAACACGTAAAATTTCCTTCTACTTAGAACAAAAAATCCTTTGACTCATAATAAACCTAATATAAAAGCCAGTGGGAGTCTTGTGCAACAGTTTCAGCAGATAGAGATTAGGTTGGAGTGTTCATTTATTGCATGTAAAGACATACTGCACTGCAATTTGGCTTCATACCAGTTATACAACAAATAACTACTGCCATAATGCTAAAATAATAAATTACTTAGGGCTGTAGCGGTCCCACTTTATATTGTGTCTCTAATAATTGTGTAGTTACATGTGAACAACATATGCAACAACACTGTAACTACTAATGATTTAGTCACTGTTGCAGATGGATTACAGAAGTACACCTTTTGTGTATCTTAATAGTTGTAACAGCCTATTCTCTCTCATATAATCACACAATGGTAATAACATAAATGTAATTACATTGTAATCACTTGAACAGCAGTTTTTTTTCAGATGTTTTTTTTTTCCAGCAGTAAAAGGAAGTATCTAATAACTTACATTAAGACATTACTTAAATTGTATCTGCCAGCTTTCCTAACATTTAGCTAGCGTTAATGTTGCTAGTGCTGTGACATTGTAACCACTTTCTGTATGTATATGTGACAGCAGATGACCCCTTATCTTAACATGTAACGTTTATGACATGAATTAAATGTGTTGCATTACCCCAAAACAATGTCTATATTACCACTTCATTATTACACAGTACCTACATACCAACTACACAGGAACTATCCACTTATGTGTAACTTCAACACTACACTACAGGAAAGTTCCTCTGTAGAAATTACACTTGTGTAATTACATGAGGCAAAACTGAAGTTGATACACATGTGTAATTACATAGGCTGTACTTCTGTAATCCATCTGTAACACTGACTAAATCATCAGTAGTTATTAGAGACACTTAAAATAAAGTGGGACCGCTGTAGCTGCTGTCTCTTCTATTACAATGTAACAATATTATCCAAGCAAACAGTGGTTTACGAAAACAACTGCGCTACATAATTTTCCACATAATCACACTATTCTACCAGCTTTAATAGAAAATTAATAATTTTATTCTTTTCAGCTGTCTTGATTTTAACACAAATAAAATGATTTAAGCTCTGGCCAGAAGGGGGTGCCGTGCAAACTTCATACCTCCAGCTGTGCCAATGCTTGCGAGGCTTCTGACCTGCATTTATAAGATTCTCACCCCTCTCCTGTTTTTTCTTCCTTCCTAGACAAGAGATGAAGCAGCTGGTGAGCGAGCTGGATGAGGAGAAAAGGATTCGCTTATCCCTGCAGGTGAGTGGGGATTCAGCACCACTCCTTTGGGGCTTATTTTGATATGCTCTGAAAAATGCAGGGCGTTAAAAATACTGTCCAATGAAAAATGCACTGTACTGAAAATAGAGTCCACTGAGGATAATACGAAGTGGCCATTCACTTAATGAAAGCAATGGTTTGGGGAGGAAAATAACTTTGATTTACACGTTTTTTCTTCATTACCCTAAATATATTAGATCACCCAAGTATGTTTGTGATCTGAACTAATGTAGAGAAGTATAAGACAATTATTTATGATCGCCCACTGGTAATTCTTCGGTGACACAAAGCTGAAGTCAGCTATTCGCCAGGTTCTTGTTCGAATTTTCCCGTTAAACCTTAAATGGTGCGGCAGTTACATTCTGGGCACTTCAGGCATCAGAACTGCTGGACTATTTAAGGTGGAACGGGAAAGTTAGCTAGCTACCGAGACATTAGCATACTTTGGTGACTTTTATGTTTGTTATGAAGAAAAGGACCATACTACATTGAAACAACATTAAACTAAGATTATATAACGGGTATCGTAACTTTTTAGCGGAGAAAATTCTCACATTTGTGGGTTTCTTTGGTCTGTTGTTCAGCCATCTTGCCGGTTTTTCTTTTTTTTCTCATATCACTCTGTTTGGAGTGTATCAGAAAAACCTCCGTTTGGAGGGCCATGTAGCCCTAACACTTCGCCCTACCCCTCTATCTCAACAAAAATTGGGACACCCTACACCTAAACATGAACACGCAAAACAGAGGGCTAAGGGCTAAGTGGTAGGGGCAAGGGGTGAAATGGAATTGGACTCCTTAGACTTCTGGTCAAACCATCACTTGTATGATGTTGTAATGATGAGTGTGCAGTTGTGGAGACGTGTAGGTAACTGTTTACTCTGTCTTTGTGTTTCAGATGGAGGTAGAACACATAAAGAAACTCCTGTCCAAATGAACCCACTTTGCGCTGGATGTACAACACCAACATTTGGCTGAGGCTCGAAGCCGAACCCCAGCTGCGCAAATCTGTGCCAAAAGAATACAAATGGAACAACATAACCCAAGAACAACAGCATAGAGAAAACAAACAACTGCTTCCCCCACTTCAGGCTTTACTCTTTTTGTTGGTCTGTTATTTTTATTTTATTTTATTAAAGCTTTTTTTTTTTGTAATGCATGGACTGAGCGCACAGACACAGTGCCTGGGCAAGGCCTCGCTGTGGGTCATGTGACCCAGGACTTCTGGGCCACGATGATGGGCTGGTCCGCAGGACTATTTTACATCGGGGAGTAAACAAATCGCCCTGACCGTTTTGGTGGTACTGCTTTCCATAGCACTCAGTGCATAAGCGACGTTGAAGGAGAAACTGGCGTTTGACTTCAGTACGGCTCACCTTAAGTTCTTTTCTTCGCCTCACCTTTGTGGCCTTTTGTTTTCATTTTCATTATTCTTGTGGGCGTGTCTAACTGCAGTTAGCGCAGCAATCCCACACTGAGGCCTTCTTTATTTGGAATATTCTAAACTCATATCTTTTTTTTTCTGTCTTTTCATCAGTGACGACAATGAGAAAACACACGTTTTGTTTTCTTGATGCTGTTACTTCTTTTGAGAAAGTCTTCTATACATACTTTTATATTTTAATGTACTAAAATGCATTTATGTGTGCAAATTTTATTAAAAAAAGAATATACCAAAATGATCTTTATCTTAAGGGTGGATTTGTACTATAATTCAGATCTATTTTTAAAGGACCCATATCACAGAAAACCAAATGTTTATCAATTTCATAAAATAAGAGAGTTTGATGTCGTATATAACAAAGTTTCAAGTCATACCATTCATTCCCCAGTCTGTACAATCCATACATACAATGTAGTTATGTGATAACTGAGGTTTGGGGGGGAGGGACATGCCTGAAACCCCTCCTTCTTCCAATCTAACGTCCTATAAATTCACATCCTCACCTTCCGTTACTGTGATGAAGGGGGGGGGTAGGTGGATGTAAACACCAACACGTTTACATCCACCTACTCGACCTGCAGCAGTTTCGCCATGCCCATTAATGCTTAATTTATTAATTATAATGAGTGTTTTAGACCAGAAAAGCTTTTTGAATGAGATGCATTACAGGACAGCCAATTACAGCAGAGCTCATTTACATATATCAATCTTAAAGTCACAGTAACAGAAGAAGCCAGTTTATTATTGATAAAGTTGAAAAATGGTCATGTAAAAATGAATTAGGACTATTTTTGAGACTTAAAAGGATGTTTTGAGTGCAAGTCAGGGAGAAAAAAAAGTTAATTAAAAGACATAGGTTATGGGCCTTTTTAGTATCATAAATTACTAATTACAAATAAATATAGCAAAGCCTTACATTGCAAGACCCTCTCTGTAGCTGGAAAAACAGTGGCATACAATGGCCTTTCTAGGAATATTTAAGCATTTTTCAACTTAATCTCCATCTTCTGCCACTGTCGCATATGACTGATTACCACAAACAATGCAGCTATAATGTAAGTCAATGGAAAGATCTATAAATGCTTGCCAATTGACTTCAATTATAAGGATGATTCGAGTTCATGATTTTTTTTATTATTATTATTTTACTTAAGCACAGGGAAATACTTCAGTTAGACTGGTGACCCAATGTATGTTACAGATGCAGCAGATTATGGATTAGGTTTAATCCAGACTGATTTGAGATCTTATGTTAGTAGACACTAGAAGGGGGTTATATAAGCTAGCAAAGGTCAGATATTTGTAGGCAGGTTTAATGTGTTGGTTTAAGGTCATTCAGAGTTCACCCAGTGGAGACTAATATATCATCATCCAGTCCTGCCCTATAAATCACAAACACACAAACACATGCACACATAATGAACATCAATACATAGCCAGTGCCCCCCGCCGCCCCATGCACTCTTTTCCGACTCACGCTTAGGTGAACCCTTAACAGCTCATTGCTCTTTATTGTATTGGCTCTGTTAATGTGGGCTTCGTGGCCTGGCTGCTGCCCAGTGAGGCCTGCAGATGGCTGTGTCTCCCTGCAGAGAGGAGCGAGAACAGCCTGATCCAGCCCGCTGTCAGGGAACACATCAGGGTAACGAAGACAGGGGGGCTAACCAGGGGAAACATGAGCTAAGCAGATGAGTCATATAACAGAACAGCCTTAGAGTTCTAGAGATAGATAATATGAGGCATGCATTAGGTAAGGTCATGTAAAAATATCATGTAAATGCTTACCTACTGAAAAACAAGTAAAAAAGTCATCAAAGTGATAGTTTTTAGATTGTGTAACATCTACTGGCATCTCAATTAAAGCTTCTTGTGCATTGTTTGTCACTTTGTGAGACTAAAGTAAAATGTGAATGTTTCAAAGCAAGATGTGTTACTATCAGCTATGGAACCTGGGACAAAATATTAATTTTAAACAAAAATGGGTGGCTAATTTGTAGAACAGTATAAAACAAAATAGACTCTTTTATCCAGAAATATCTATAAAATTACTCAGAAAGGCCCAACTCTGTTCACTTAAGCAGGCAATGGTTAACCAGTAGCTAACTCTGGTGCAAAGATTAATACTTTTGTACATGGTCCCTGACAAACAATGACCTAAACTAAACTTCATACATACTTAAAACGTAAAAAAAAAATAAATCAACAGGAAATATTTATGCAAGCAGAAATCCAATGGTTTTACTTAAAAGGCAAAAAATCTTGCATAATTCAATTGTTTAGGTGTTTTTAAAGTCATTCAGTTTCAATGTTAAACTGTATTAAAATTTACTGACTCTGATTTCTTTATAATGGTGATGATAGGAACCAGGGGTCATGATGTCTACAATGCAAATGTAGCCATTTTATTTACTATCCAAAATGACCTACATGTTAACCTACATGCAGCTTTTGAGCTTTTTATACAATATTGGCGATGATAAACCAGAAATGAATGTAAAAAATGTGTTTTCTTTGGGTGATATTTTGCCTTACAACACTCTGCAGTATCCCTGTGCCATGAATGTCAAAATAAATAGGTTTTAGGCCAAAACCTTATTTCACAACTATTATCTCAGACATAAAATAAGTGACCCTTATTAGTCCCACAACGGGGAAATTTCACCTCTGCATTTTAACCTATTTGTGCAGTGAAACTCCACATACACACTAGTGAACCCACACACACTAGGGGGCAGTGATCACACTTGCCTGGGGTGGTGGGCAGCCCTATTCACGGCACCCGGGGAGCAGTTGGGGGTTAGGTGCCTTGCTCAAGGGCACCTCAGTCACATACTGTGGGCTCTGGGGATTGAACCGGCATCAGGCAGTGTATTCATAACCATTTCTAATAACTTTCTGTGAGGGAGCTTTTAGAGGTGGACGTCTGGTTCCTATCACCACCACTGTGAACAATCTGTGTACTCTGAATGACTCCGTTTACAGTGGAAGCCAACTTCTGCCACCTGAAAGAAAAACAAACAAGACCCTATAGTACACACTTACAAAGGTGGTTCTTCGATGGTTCTTTAATAAAGAAAATGGTTCTTCCATTACGTCCATTATGAGATGAGTGTCATAATTATAAAAAAGCAAGTCAGAATTATGAGATACTGAGTCAGAATTATGAGAAAGTAAGTCATGAGATGCTAAGTCATTATTGAGATACTAAGTCATAGTTATGAGAAAGTAAGTCAATTTTTGAGATCTGGTCATAATAAGTAATAAATAATTATGAGATGCTAAGTCATAATTGAAAAAGTAACTAAGTATGAGAAGTCATCATTCTGAGAAAGTAAGTCATATGATGAGATGCTAAGTCATATTTATGGAAAACTTTCACATTATTGTGCTTTTCCAGTGGTGGAAACAGGCTTCCATAGTTTACACCTCAACAATTGTGTAGAATTTTTGAAAAATCGGTGGAGTTCCCCTTTAATGTTATCTTTCCTCTGTACTATTAAACCATATTTTGACTTTGCTGAGTTGCTGTATGTCTTTCCTCAATAGTCGAGGTAGCAAGTACCTCTTCCACTTTCTGTATGAAAATAGGAAACATTTGGACTTGAGCAACACTTACACAAAGTCGAGTTTCAACATCAGCTCTTCGTCAGCTCCTCGTACGCGGAGGTGGTCTTAAACAGGCTTTGTGAACAGCGGCTGTGTGAACGCCAGCCTTTTCAGTGATGTTATAGCCGTAACAGGAGGAGCCACCGACTGCAGGCAGGAGTATTTTGCAGGTATCATGTGTCCTGCCGCGGGCATCCATGCAGAGCAGCCCCGCTGAGGAAGCGCCTGCTGCCTGCGCCCGTTTTCGTATTGGATTCGCACTGTTTTGGCGACAATAATAAAAAAAGAAAGGAGCTCACAGTTCAGGAGTTCAGGCGGGTGTACACCGACCGTAATAACTCTCGCCACTGAAAGCGGACACTTTTATATTCAGCCAGCTTCACCGCCCGGGTCTGAACACGGAGTCTCCCCGCTCTCTCTCTCTCTGTCGCTCTCTATCTCTCTCTCTCCCCACTGCTGGGAAACTGACAGCACAGAGAGGCTCGGCTAATCCGCAGAGGAACCACGGCTTTGTCGGCGTAACGTTAGTGAAAATGCGCTTGTGAATGACTTGGGTCGTCGTGTCTGAGGAACATTTCGAGAATGTACGTCTTTCTTCAACAATTTTACTTCTCCTTTCGCAGAAAAACGTAATGTGAATCACAGCCTGACGCGCCCAGCCGTTGGTCAGTGTTGACGGTTAAACCGTCACTTTCTGAGGAGACAATATGAAAACGTAATTTACAGCAACAAACACCAACAAAGTACCGTTAAAAGGCAAAAAGTACAAAACCGGCTTCTTTCTTCACATATATACTAAAGTAAGTGAAAAAAATATAAGTAGAAAATATTCAGAACACTTTGCTGCTTAGTTTCCCACTAAGTTAACTAAATTAAACAGGCTAGGCTAATTAAGTGCTTCTGCTAACCAGCTTAGCTAACTAACTAACTAACTAGCGGTTGCTTCTTAATTAAAGGTAAAGCGGCGAGACGTTTGTCTTCCTCCAGCTGGACAAAACTGACCTCTAACAGGTCAAAAAAAAAAACTAACTGGACTTAAGTTACCTGTTGGCTATCGTTAGTGATGAGCCTTGAGTTAATTAAGCGTGAGTCGCTGGACGGGAACGGCAGCCGGCTGCTCACTCCGGTTAGTCAGCGTCTGTCGAGGTAAACAGTTTCCAAAGCAAAGCGGTCTCTTCGGCGCTATGGAGGTCGTAACGAACCAGCCGGCCGGGGAGAGCGGAGGTTTAGGCGGAGGAGGAGGGGACCATGCGCCCAACATGTCCGTGGCTGCCGCGGAGAGAGCGGAGGTGAGCAGCCCCAGCCCCCTGACCAAGCAGCGGTCTCTCCGCGCCGTCTATGTGCTGAACGATGGGCTGAAGGCGGTGGCGGCCAACAGCCCCGAGTCCGGAGCCCTGCAGTGCCTCCAGAGAGCCTGCGACGCTGAGAGTGCCATCCTCACCACAGTCACTTTCGGCCGGCTGGACTTTGGAGAAACCTCCGTACTAGACACCTTCTACGATGCAGGTAGGCTGGGAATCCTGAGAAGTTTATCACCACATGTGAACATTTTAAAGCAAAGTTACTCATAATATTGGCTTAAAATAGCATATAAACTAAAATGTGATGCATTGAGTTTACTTAACTTATTAATATCCATATCTGAGATTTGAAATTTCTGTAGGTCCGTATGTTGTCTGAGCTTGCTGTGAACAAATATCTTCAATATTTCTAATGTATCTGGCTACACAGTGAGTTTTTATCACTAAATGTATTATATTGAGGTCACAAAACAGTAGAACATTCAAATTTGATTGTGATAAAGGTGTAAAAATGCATATTCTCATAAAATTAATTTACAAATCAATGCCGTTAGATGTTCAGATAAGATATAACTATGCAAAATTTTTCACTTCAGACCAACAAACTGCTTTTTGCCACACTAAATTTAGTACTTGGACATGAACACTGTATAAAACCACATGAACCACATGTATAAAATACCAAGTGATATATTTAATCATGTTGAAATGATGTGCACATTTCGATGATGCAAATTCAGTGACTTTTTTCCAGAGTACAATCCCTGGCATGTGCCAGGGGCCGTGTCTAACTCTGGGCCCCCCCTAAAATCATTCATAGCTCCCCTCCCTGCAGATGTGTTCGCTCTATCATGCCCCTTTCATTAATTTAAACTTTAATATGCCATACATTACCTAACAATAACAAAAATTACAGTTTAGCACATTTTTGGTGAGTAACGTCCTGCCGTGTGAGCAGGCATGCCCTGACCTGCGTTTCTCTGCTGCAAAGCTTTCTGCAGAAAGGCACACGTGTGGGGACTTGAAGTTGCTTCTGGGGGTTGACTGGGTTTGTGTGAACAGTTTGAACATTTACTGGCAGAAAATGAGACACTGAATGAGTGTTGGCTTGCCATTGCTGTGGAATGACAATAACAGCAGCCGGTTATGTGCAAAAAGCACAGAAAAGTAATGATCATTTGAATTAAGACTTAATCAAAGATTAATAATCTATTAGCAAAAAAGGATGAGCAGAAGGTTTGGGTAATTAATTTCTGGATTGATTGGTTTATTCATTCATCACTTCCCTAAACAGGTTCTAAATATTTTCCAGTGTAACAGCTCACGTTTTAGCATGGCTAAAACACTTTAGGCAGAATGTGCATATCTGTGTACAAAAAGCGGATGACGCAGGACTCAAGTCTTTCTCCGTCTGTAAGCAGGCCTTCCGGACATGTTATTAATGCATTTTGTTCTAATTCGGGCCTCAGTTGCTTAACCAGTACACAGGTGATCAATTGGTGAGGTAAATTGACAGCTTTGCGTATGTAAACTGTAACAGGGAGATTGTGGTCACAATGAGTGCGTATACATACACTCAATAATCCAAACATAATCGGATTTCTGCAGTTATCCCATTATTCAAATGGTCATGTAAACACCATACTCCGATCTAGAAATCCGATTAAGAAATCTGATAAAGAGAGCTGGATTTTAGCTCAGTAATCATATTTCTCAGTGCATGTAAACTCTTACTCCGATTTCTATCGGATTTCTCAGTCTGCGCATGCGCGAGAGAACGGTGGATGTCACGAGACGCAGCAAAACACTTTTGGAGTGGCGCTGAAACCATACACGAAATAAAGGATTCAAACATTCTCCATCTTCTGAATGATGTATGTTCATATTTCCAGGTTTAAAAAAAAATGCAGCATGAAGTTTGAGTGTATTGGCTAGTTGCAAAGCAGAAATCTGATTGCTGCCTGACTCGCATAGACCTGGAGTTTCCCCATTATCTGATTACTCAAGTGCATGTAAACGTGTCAATCGGATTACTAACAAAATCTGATTTTCTGCAGTTATTGGATTATTAAGTGCATGCAAACGCACTCAGTGTTGGATTTTGCAGTTAGATGCATAATCTTACAACTGTCTGGTAGCAGAAGAGGTAAAGGGCATTTTTTTTCTTTATAAAATCTTAATGTTTGGCTCAGGTAATCAAGTTAAATTCATTTTTAAATGAAATCAAGTTTTTGTGCAGGACACTGAGACTATTTTATTCACAACAAAACAAAATCTCCATAACGTATAGATTTATAAAGTTTTCTTATACCTTTATATGTACAAATTGTTTCAGTCCTTTGAATTATGCTTAATTTATTGTTTCCATATGGTCTGAATGCCAAGTCATAATACATATTCTCAGATATAAACAGAAACTTTCAATAAGGACATGAGCAAACATTTAACCCCCAGTCGTTAAACTGCTGTCATTTATCACATGAGCTCAGCGAGCTGTGCTAAAATGGCATGTGTTCTCCATTATGGAACATGACATGACATGGCATTTGTGAACTAGATGGCATGACCGCTCATGTTACAAGAAGCAGTTGAGAATGAGATTAGACACAACTAGTGATGCACCAGTCTTGAATTTTTATGGCCGATTTCTGTATCTTCACAGATAAGTTGGCCGATTTTTATTAGCCTTTTTTATTCTAACCTGAAACTTTTTACAGTATTAAATGTAAACATTTACAGTATTTTCTGTTAGCCAAAGTTTCAACAGAAATAACATCAGTTGCTCTTAAATGGCCCAAGCTTAAATGAGAAATCAGTTGCCTAATTAAGTAACATGAAATCAGATGAAGTGCTACATCCAAAGTATGAGGCAAATGGCTATTTAGCACAATGAGCTGTGCATAATTATGCTGCAATATTGATGTCTGTGTAGCAGTAGCATTCAAATACAGTGCGAGTGCATTTGACTGCTTCACATTATTTACGGCATTAAATTGCATCACAGATTGGCCAAAATTAATAATGAGAAATCTGCTGGTTCTGATCGTTTGCCCCCAGAGACAACACAAGTTTTGAACTGAAATAAATAAAGACTTAATGCCCACTCTTAAAAACGGATGCTATTTAGTGATAGCGATACAAACTCATATTGAAAATCTGTTGTTTCTCTTGTGTTAATTAATTCCTCATACATTTATATGTAACTGTTTAAGAAGAAAGCAACATGGGACTCCTCCTTCATGCAATATTCAATAGAGTAGTGGTTAAATGTCATACACTGCTGATCCCAAGCCTGTTTGCAGACATCGCAGTTGTGGACATGAGTGATGTGTTCAGACAGCCATCGCTCTTCTACCATCTGGGTGTGCGTGAGAGTTTCGACATGGCCAACAATGTCATCCTTTACCATGACACGGACCCTGACACAGCTCAGTCACTGAAGGTGAGGTTGCCTTGTGTACACAGACATGCACACATACATTCATGCTCTCCTTTTTGTTTTCTCTGTGCAACAACGCATAGTGTTTTGCAAAGCCTCCATCCAACCTTTGCCCCTTACACTGTATTGCTAGTTTATTAGGTACACCTTATTTTGACATTTTATCAGAAACTTCTGCCGTATAAGTGCACTTTGTGAGCTCACGATTAGTGACTGTAGCCTGTGGCTGCACAATTTGCCAGCCCCCCTGTACCCTCACCCTTCAATGGAATGGAAGCACCACTGACTAGATGTTATTTTGGTGGTGGAACAGTCTTGGGGCAGTGACATGGTAGTTTAGGATGCGACAGAATTTTCTAATATTCGAACAGTCACGAAAGCTATACGTTCTCATGATTAAGGAACATGAGATGTTTGAACTCTATACTTAGGGCTGAAAGAATTGTTTTTATATCAAAATCACAATTTAAAAGAGTGCAATTTTTAAATCGCAAGAGCTGCAATATTAATTATAGCCAAATTTTATTAACAGTGTCTTAAGTGGGGAACACTAACCTAATATCAGAGCTTGTAAACTGCCTGTAGATGAGCTGGACCAATCAGAAGCAACCAAACAACTATATGCTGTGACATCAACATCACAACTAACTGGCCGTCTGGCATGTTCAGTGTTCAAGTCACAAGCCAGAAAAAGTGGATGTTCTGGTATTCTTGGCCACAATAACAGGCTTGGACTTCAATTTAAAGAAAATCATCGCAATGTAAATCACAGTCACAGTATCGATTAGAAAAATTGCACTGAGATATTTTTCCCTGTGTATCTTTACTTATACTTGCATCCTGTGTTTTCCTCAAAGTTTCTTACTTGTTTAGCCCAAAAAAGGAAGCATAGGAGGACTATTTTGGCCATCTAAAGGCTAGCACACTCTGGACAAGAAGCTCTGTGCCCCGCTGACAGATGGTCTCTGGTGCTGAGTAGCAGATACAGTACAAAGCCCAGCTGTAATACATAGGAAGCGTTGCAGAAAAGCACAGATAAACAAGATGCTCAAGTTAGTTTTACCCATACAGATTTAATGGAATAAAACCTTCAGTATCATTTAGTGAAGATATTAGGTTTGCTGTCAGCTAACTCTGACAAAATGTAGTTATAACTGTTATAACTGAAGTTTGAGGTGGGGAACATACCTGAAACCCCTCCTTCTTCCAATGTAACACCTGTAAATTCACGTCCTCCCCTCACTTGCCATTCCTGTGATGAAGGGTTCACAATTCACTCTGCCACCCCATCTCCTCCCTGTTCTGCAGTCCTGCATCTGTCCTACTATAGCTATGAGGGGGGGTCTGGCCTTCTAGCTACAGGCAGAAGCTGCCCAGAACTCCAGCCCAGGTTCTCAGAGTTCTCCCTCCTCCTTCTATCCGTCTTCCCAAACTCACAAACCTGCTGTTTTACAGCTAAAAGGTATGCAGTAACAAACAATTAGCATTTGTCTGTTTATCATAATGAATTTAGACACTTTTCTTGGTGTAAAGTTTAGGTCATGTCATCTGCAGTGGATTGGTGGTTTGATTGTACAGTAATAGAGAGATACACAGTGGCACTATTTAATGCTGCATCTTTTGAGTCTGGTGTGCGGTAGCCAGTGGCCTTAAGAGTCCTTAAGGCTAAAAAAGTAGACTTTTTCAAATATCTGTATATAAGTTTGACTGAACTGTTCATCCGTAATGGTAGTGTTATTCAAGTATCGGGCACAGCGGTGTTGCTGGGATTTTTAAACACCTCAGTGTCATTGCTGGTCTGAGAGTCCACCAGACAAAAATATTCAGCCAAGAGTGGTCCTGTGGTCAGAAAGTGACCAATGGTGAAGGGCTGACTAACAAAAACTGTGCGAAAAATGAGCTATAGTCTGTAACTACAAGTAGGTGTGCCTTAAGTAGGTGCATCACATATATTTTTACACTCACTGTGTTTTAAAAGCCCAGCATCATTGATGAGTATCTTGTCAGTGGTGGTCCTCTGGTGGTCCCTTTCAATTGGTGGATGGGGTAGTGGAGGGCTGATAAATTGTGCAACAACAGAAGTAGTACAACTATATGATAGGTGTGTCATATAAAATTACCAGTGATTGTACACACAAGGTAGGTGTATCTGATAAACTTAACTGATTGGTGTGTTGTGTATTGGTACACACATTCCTGGTGTCTGAGCAAAAGAACCACTCCATGTCTGTGGAGCCTGCCAGCTATTTCCAGTCCTGGGAGGTGTTGGCTGCTCTGGGCTTGTGACCATGGATCTGCCTGGCCCTAAACAGCATGTGCTGGATCTCACGGCAGGCATGTCAGCCCCAGCCTCAGACAGCTGCATACAGCCAAGTTGCCAAAGGGATGCAGAAAAGGAATGTGCTATGAAGGGCCTGGGATACCATGGCACACGTGCTTAGACCGCAGCTGAGAATAGAATAGAATAACGTTTGTTTTCTTGCTGTACTTCTGTCCACGCATGATTAATTGCAGCTCTCATTAACCCTACTGTGTGCGCATGAGCATGCTGAATAAATTTGAAACAAAAATGTTATTTGTGATGTTCGAGATGAGTGATTCATGCTTTTTTCTTTTTCCTCAAGGACATGGTGGCACAGAAAAACACAGTAAGTATCAAATCAGGGTGGAACTTTCCGTCTTGTTTTCTAAGGAACTAAAGTCACACATACACATTGTCATGGGAGCTGAGGATAAAAGAAAAACTTCCTGATTCTGGAGAGCTTTCACTATTGTTACTCCGTGGATTCAGTCTGGTTTTGCCTATCCCCATTGAGCAAGCTGTTAAATGTTGTTTAAGTTCTTGCTGATTCCAGTCAGGAGAAGAGCAAAAAAAAAGAAACAAAGGTGCTTCTGTTGTAATGATGTCAAGCTTTGTAACAATAGAAGAACCTTTTCAAAAAGGTTCTATATAGAACCATATATAAAATATTGTCTGTCAATCTGAAGAAACAGGTTGAAGTGGCAAAAGATTTTTTGCTTTAATGTGACTCAGATCTGATGTTTTCAGGGCTGTGTGGACACACAAATCTGTTCTTTTCAAATGCGAACTGAGTCACTTTCATATGTGGTCCTAGATCGGATACGTATCCGATTCATGGCCATACGACCTTAATGTGACACTCAGATCGAAATTCATGTGCTTTTTTCCCACTGCGCGTACGCCATTATTCAGCGTTACCATGACAGCAGCGCCGAACAGAAGTTAAAGCCTGTAAATGGTGGAAAAGCAATACATCTCACCTTTTTCACCTTCATCTCGCTCTAATAATGAAGCTGAGAGCTGATCAGAGTTAGTTATGCAGTGAAGGCTCGTTCTGACCGTTAATCTGTTGATGATCCACGTGACATATGCGATTCATTCACGTGACGTCACTGAGTAGGATGTGCGCATGCAGGTCATTTCAATATGCCGGTTCATTCACATTAATGACAGATTTGATCACCTAAATGCGTGTGAACCATCGTGTCAGAGAGATCGAATTTGAGCAAAAAATCTGATTTGAGCAATTAGGCTTGTAATGTAAACATAGCTAAAATTTCTCAGGTGCCTAAAATCTTTGCATAGCGCTGTGCATCCATTCCAGCACCTCGCACCCATTTCTGGTTTAAGTGACGCCCACATTTGGGTTGTAATTTAAATTAAAGTACAAGAAAAAGTATCATTCGGGAATTATCTGAGTTATTATCGTTAGTATCAGTAACGAAAAATTTTGAATGATACCCAGGCTTATTCTCCACTGTCAGAACTCTTGAGTTTGACATAGCTTCTTTCTTCTCTTTAAATACTGATAACATGACAACACATTCACTGAAACTGAACGTGCTAGTCGTCCAGAATTGGCCTACTACCAGCATGCTAATAGGCTAATGATTGAATGAATCCATGAAGTAAAACTCATTATGAAATCATGTGAGAGTCAGGATTATGTTTTGGCTGCTGTCATGCCATCGTCATGGGTGGTCAAATAGAAATCCTCCTGTGCGTTGAGCTCTGTAGCTATTTTTGGAGCTTTCTTGGCACCGACATACTGTACACTAGTTTGTTTGTGCACAGAGGGTGTGTATTTCCTGTCTTCTACCTGTCATGTGTCAATATGTGTCAATTGAAATCAAGTGCCTGGAGGAACGCCAGAGCTGATCTGATATGCCTGTTGGAGACTTTGCTCGGTGTCCAGATGCCTCAGTCCATTAGGAGGTGTTAGCAGTGATGACGGCGAAGCTGGCTGGCTGATACTGGAGGCACGATTGCTTAGCGCATGTCTTTAAATAGACTTCTAGGAGAACTGCTCCAGCTGCTCTCTGAAGCAGAGGACTTGACCTTGAGATTATAACTAAGTTGAATACCCAGTTACAGGACTGTTAGCTGATGCAGTCACAGATGGTCTGTGAGTAGTTTGTTCGCTGCTTCACTGGAAAACTTCTGCTTGGTTCATGATGTAGTCTTATTCAGATTGTTAAAGCAATGGTTCAAAAAGTGGTTCTGTACAGTATGTTATCTAGCGTCAGAAACCAGATGCAAGTCTGTTTCAGAGTTCTTAACAACATGATGCAGTTTGGAGCAAGATTATGATTATTTATGCATGCAGTTTGCTCAATGATAACCTAGTAGCTGTAAGCTTTATTGTCTTTTAGGTCTGTTACGTACATTAGCCTCGTTAGTCTTGAATCACCAGTGCAAAACTAAAGTAGCAAATTTTGGACACCAAACATGTCTTGGTTCATTGATTACAGTTTGGTATAAATAGGTACATTTGACTTTTGGCATCAGTTTAACCCGCTCAGTGGTCTGGTGGACCCACTGCATTATTGTTTTTTTAAATCAATACAGCCATAACAATTTATGTAAAAATACCAGATGTTTAAAATGTCACAAGTGGCCAGCGTAGGGTTCTCCTTTAGCAGCTGTAGCCAATCAGCAGCCTGTCCATGTTGTCCACCCTCACACACACACACATATACAAACACGTACACACACAGACACACACACACTAACAGCAGGCCATGTAGGAGAAGAACAGAGTGAAGGACACAGCACCTCCACACTTCTATTCCCTGCAGGTTCAGCCCAACACCACATGTGTAATATAAATGTGTAGGGGGTGAACAGGGTGAAGGCCCTGAAGATGTGTTATTTTATATGTTCTTTACAGAAAATGAACCAAGAAATCTGAGGTTGAAATAATAATAAATCGCATGATTGTTTTTTTTTTTTGGTAAACGTTGAAAATGGGTCCCTCAGCCACGAACACCATATGAGGGTTAATAATTTTTATTAGGTGTTACCAGCATGTTTTGCATCTGTAAAACATTCTTCTTTCTACAAATGCCTCCCTTTCTCTTCTTCACTGGTTACTCCTTGCTTCTGTTTTCATCTACTGTTTCCTGCTTTTTTTATGAATCAGCAGTGATTAGATGGCAGTTTGCTTTATTTAGTACTTATTTTAAATTCTACTCCTGCTCTCTATTATAGTAAGAAACAGAGCCTGATGGACACACTGGTGTTTAGACACCTGGTGTTTTTATGTTTTTGTTTGTTTGTTTTGTTTTATTTGTTATTTTTTGTTTTTTCCAGTAAAGTGTTTTGGGATATTTGAAAGGCTGTGTTTGTTGTTGGTCAATTAATATCATTTTTATTGTTTTAAAACGGGCGTCTCAAACTACCAGCCTGCAAGTAAACAGGAAGACAGCCTCATTCGACCTGTCACATATTTATAGTTTTTCATTAAATCCATCCCAAAAATCTTTATTTACGTCTGGCTGTTAGATCTGTTTTACACACCAGACACTGTGGCTAGACACCCAACATGAGCTATATAAATTCAGTTTAGGCTCATGTTCACAATTATAAAAGCAAAAATAGAGCATTGCATGCAGAACGAACCATTCAATCGGAAACCTGGCACAGCTCAAACTCTGCACACTGAACGGGTATGGTTTAATTTAGCTATAACTAACTTAGCTATTCTATTTAGGTCCGATAGTTAAATCTGCCTTTGGGATTCCGTCATGACACAGTTATAGATAGAGCTTGTCAGAATTAATAAGTGAATTCTGTCAAACTTGAAAAAAAGTTGTTGTGATTTTTTTAATTCTCTTGAACCTTTATTTAAATGATGAGCACAAAGAAAAGGTTTTAAATGTTTTCACTGATCAACTTAATTGTGTTTTTAAATATAAACAAATTTAGAATTTGATGCCTGCAACACATTAAAAAAAGTTGGGACAGAGGCAAGTGTACTACTGTTTTACATCACCTTTCCTCTTAATTACACTTTTTAATTGCTTGGAATCTGAAGATACTACTTGTTGGAGTTTTGCAAGTGGATTTTTTGCCCACTTTTGCTTGAGACAAGACTTCACCTGCTCAGCAGTCTGTGGTTGTCATTGTCTAAATCTTCGCTTCATGCCGCGCCATACATTTTCAATAGGAGACAGATCTGGTCTGCAAGCAGGCCAATTAAGCACATGCACTATGTATCTACATGCAAAATGAGGTCTGGCATTGTCTTGCTGAAATAACCATGGACTGCCTGGGAAAAGACATCTTCCTGATGGTAGCATGTGCCTCTTTAAAATCTCAATATACACCTTCACATCAGTGGTACCTTCACGCATACGCGTCATCCTTGCCATGGGCACTGATGCAACCCACACCATGACAGATGTTGGCTTTTGCACCTTTCGCTGATAAAGATCTGAATGGTCTTTCTAGTCTTTGGCACAGAGAACTTGAAATGTAGACTCATCTGACCACATCACACATTTTTACTGCCTTTTGAACCATCTATGAGGAGCTTTTCTGTTTTTTCCCTGCTTTTCTGCATAAATTGATTTATGGCTTTCTCCTAGCATAATAGAGTTTTAAGTTACGTTTCTTGATGCAGCGGCAGAATGTGTTAAGTGACAACGGTTTTCCAAAGTATTCACGAGCCTATGTGGCTGTATTTAACACAGTAGTATGATGGTTTCTCCTGCCTTGTCCTCCAGAGACTGAGATTTCTCTGTATTCATTGAATCTTATCATAGTGTTATTTGAACAGTAAATAGTGAAAGACCTGAATTCTTCAAAAATGTTCTTTTTGAACTGTTCGACATTTCTCTTACGAAGTTTGGCACAAGTTCATGAGCGACGACCCATCTTTGCTTGCAAAGACTGAGCCTTGGTTGGATGCTCCTTTTATACCCAATCATAATACAGGGAGATTCAGTCGAAAGAGGCCCCGAATATTCTGTTGTAACTCCCGTTAGGATGAAGCAATCTGAACCAAAAAAATACGCTACATACCTTGACGTATGTGTAATCAATTACATTACATGCGATGCTGTGATCTCTATTTGATCTCCGTTTTCTGCCAGACAGATTTCAACGCCATGCTCCCTGTTCCTAAACGTATCGGAAAGCATATCGGGATGTTTTCCTTCAAATCTTCCGCAGTGCAAGGCTTGTTCCGACTTTTCCTTTGAGCATAAGGTGGTGAGGATCCGGCGACCGTGGTGGCCAAAGCCCTTTTGAAATTACCCTGTTGCCGAAGAAGGACTCAATTTCTGCCATGCTCCTTGCGTACTGTATACTGTACACCACCATCCTGATGAGAAGTCGAGTGGCTGAGTGAAGGGGTACGGGGGTATGCGCGCAGAAGTTGCAAACGGAGCTTAAACATTGCGGCGGCTGTCCGGCACCTACCTCATCGCTCCGACACAGGGGCATCCTGGCTTGTTCGAAGCTCCATGTACTGAGGAGCACATTGCACATCGTGTCTTTCGGATTGCGTCATCCTAGTGAGAGTTATTACAGAATATTCAGGGCCTCTTTTGAGTGAATCATCCTGTACTTTCACCTGTTACCAGTTCACTTGCTTAATGTGGAATGTTTCAAAACAGTGTAATTTAAATATTCTATAAACATTTCATGCTTATTTTGCCCCGTCCAAACTTTTTTTTTTTTTAATATAATTTCTTTATATTTACAAAATACAATCATGTTGGTAAGTCAAACATTAAAAGCCATTTCTTTGTACTTTTGTCAGTAAAATAAAGGTTCAAGAGATTTAACAAGACACAGATTCTTATTTTTATTCCATTTTACGAATTGTCCCAACTTTCCTGAAATGTATGTGTTTAATCATGTTATGGAATTACATTTCATACTTTTGTCCCATATTTTAGTTTATAATGTTGGGTAAACATTTAGTGTAAAAACTTTATATTGTTTAAATTATTTTTTTAGACCATCTAGCTTGAATTTGAGTTTGAGACCCCTGTTTTAAAAATGTATTTATTTTATTATTTTACTTTACTGTTTTCACAGTATGGAAAATAAATAAAGCAACATGCAAACAAGATTGTGATGAAAAAAAAGCACAGGAAGGGCCTGTACAAAGTACTTTCCTTTCCTTATATGCATTTCTTTCTCGTGCAGCCTGTCTTCCTATGTCTGTTTCTCTGTGCATGTCTTTCTTTTCCTCTCTTTGGCCCTCACTCTTTCTCTCCTCTGCTTTACCTGGAGTAGGCTGCAAGGCCGGTTACAGTAGGCTTTCCGTGGGTGCAGTTGCCTCCAGAGTACAGAGGCTCCGGTTTGAGGAATAAAGTAGGTAGTACCGCTCTGTAGTGCATGCTGGTGAACTCCATCAGTTTCATGGCATGGATGTGAAAAATGGTGCTCAGAGAAATAGACATGCTAACAGTGCTAGTAATGAATGGAAGTTAGTAGGCACCAGTTGATATGATGTCGTTAGCGTTGTGGTAATTAGTGGCTATTTGCTTTCATTCATTGGTAGCAACATTTAGCTTTTGTTTAACTGAATTATTCCTTATCTAATCCCTGTCTTTCCCTTAAACTTACACTCACTACCTTAGCCTACGCAGAAGTGCATGATCAACAGAAGAGCCATGTTTCGTCTAAATGATAAATGGAACAGCAGTGAATATTTGATCACTTTTAGTTCACTAGGGGATCAAAATATGTTCACCACTATGATGTAGAGGTGGGTGATATGGTGAAAATTTAACACCACGATACTTCAAGGCTTGACAATATACACAGTATGCATCACAGTATTTAGATTTCTGAGGTTTGGTAAGTTGAAACAGACAAAAAAACTCCAGCAGTGCCATATTTTAAAACTAACAATACAATGCTCTCGTTGTAATGAAACATACATCATTCATTGTTTAAGAACTGATGATATCCATATGGCAGAATTATGTTGAATGTGTTTATAGCTCTTATATCAAGGTCACATTAATCTTCTTACTATGATTTTAAATTTTAAGTACAACCCCCTTTTAAAAATGTTAGGACGTTGTGCAAAATATACATAAAAACAGAATGCAATGTTGTGCAAATCCCAAAAAGTTATCCCTGAAGAAACACTTATCCCACTTGTCCTCAGAACATGCTTAGAGAAAAGGATGCTTGAGTTTCATGTGATATCTGACATTCAGAACAGACGTAATACATATATTGCATTAACTTAATTACTTTTGATCTTCATTTAAAATATTAGCAAAAATCTAACCCTTGTTTAAGGTATAATGATTGAAAGAAAAATTCTTATGATGAAATAATTTTTTTTTTTTTTCTATCTATGTGTGCCACAGCTGTTGGCAGCCCTAGAAGTTGTTAAGAGTGAAATGCTCAGCCATGACTTCCTGTTTCATTCAGAAATATATATGAGAATTCCCTCAATCATCCATCACTATGAGAAAGACCAAAGAATACAGCAGTGATGTGTGACAAAAGGTTATTGAGCTGCACAAATCAGGAAATGATTTTTGTTAATGTTTTGAATGAAAGATTAAAAGGATAAGTGATAAAGAATTTTTTGTACGTCTGCTTTGCTCATGTTTGCCAGGGGTGGCAATAATTGTGGAGGTGCATGTATATATATATATATATATATATATATATATATATATATAAATGTATATATATATATATATATATAAATGTATGTATGTATATAAGGATTTGTGTTTCTTTCATGTACCGTACATGAGCTGTACATGTACAGAAGTCCTAGGCATCGAAGGAAATAATTAAAAATAATTTATGATAGTCATTGTGTTTTAACATATTTTAAAATATGTCTAGAATATGTGTAAACAGATATTTACAGCAAAACATTATCATTTGAGCTAGTTAGAATAACAAAGTTTAGTTTCTCACTTCTCCTCAATGGTCCCAGTCATTGCATGTATTTACTAAATTCCTTCATCAGCACACCTGCTTTAATGCAAAGGAGTATTGATTAGCCCAACCAGGATGATGACAGGGACACGGGGAGCTTATATATCTGTCCTGTTCTTCCTTTAGGCCTCCAGTGGGAACTATTACTTCATCCCCTACGTGATGACACCCAACCATGAGTACATCTGCTGCGAGAACGTGGCCCAGCGGAGAGCATCCGAGTATATGCAGCCCAGCTGGGATAACTTACTCGGGCCTCTGTGTGTGCCACTGGTGGACCGCTTTGTCAGTCTGCTCAAAGACATCCACGTCACCTCCTGGTATGAACCTGTACTGCATAGCTTAAAAGTAAAGAAGCATAGTTTGGTGCCAGTAGTACCGCAGGTGATTTCAGTTTTGCTGAATGGTATGCTGAGTGCCAAACAAATCCAAGGTGCACTGTGTGGCTTGGATCAAATCTCTCCTACCTTCACATGCCTCAGAGAAAGCAAGCACTGACTCCATGTTCTTAGACTGGAGGTGTTGTAATGCAGTACGTGTGGTTACTTGCAGAAGATGTTAAGCTTAAAGCCAGAAACAATTGACAGTCAAATCAGTGCTGCTAAGGGTAGGTGATATGATTAATATACAATAAAAAAAAATCAGAAACGCTTTTCTTTGTATTGTTATAGGAGTGTATTGCGTGCCATCTGGTGTGAAATGGGCTTAACACTACCTTCACCATTCTTGACAGATAAGAGGGAATGCTTTGGATCATGAGCAGTTTCTTCTCTTCCCTTCGTTCTGATCCAAGTTGGTCTTTGCCTCATCTGTCCTTAATACATTATTCCAAAACTTTTTCAGACGTTTTTGAAAGATCTGGTCTTCCAGTTTTTAATGCTTACTGATGTTGTACATATGATAAACCCTCTGTATTTACTCTGGTGAAGTCGTGACTTGATTGTTGACTTTGACACAGATAAGGCTGCCTCCTGGAGAGAGTTCTCTGTCTAGCAAACAGTTGTGAAGGTTTCTTCTTTGCCAGGAAAATAATTCTTCTGTCATCCAACACATTTGTTTTCCATGGTCTTTCTGAGCTCACCAGTGCATTCTTTCTTTTTAAGAATGGACCGAATAGTTCATCTGGCCACTGTTGAGTGTTTTTGCTATCTCTCTGATTAGTTTATTGTGATTTATCGTCTAATGATGGCTTGTTTCACTGGAAGTGACAGCTCTTTGGACTTTATATTGAGAGTTAACAGCAACAGATTGCAAATGCAAATGCCACATTTCCCAGTCAACTCTAGACCTTTTATCTGCTTGTTTGTAAGTGAAATAATGAGTGAGTAACACACAACAGGCCATGGAATAGTCAAGTAGCCAATTGTCCAGCAACTTTGAGCCCCTAAAAATGTGGGGGTTATGTATGAAAGTGGTTGTAATTCCTATAATGTTCACCCCGTTTGAATTTAAATTCCCTCTTAAAACTGAAAGTCTGTGCTCATATTCATTATTTCATTTAATCTACGCTATGCTGCGGTAGACAGCTAAAATAACAAAAACTGTGTTGACGTCCAAATATTCATGGACCTGGCTGTATAACATCCAGATTCAGCTTTTGCAAAAATAAACCGTTAAGAAGAAAAATAGGTGACACTTAACACGTTTCTAGAGGTATATCATTTTTACCCTCTTGAGTGGGAGATTTTGCACATTTTGTGTAGTCAGGTTCGTTGGTAGATTTTTAGGATTTTTAGTTTTTGTATTCACCTATTAGGAATTTTTCTTTAACATGAGGGTGGTTTTATTTTTGATACACAAAACACATATCAAGATGATATAATGTCTCAATCCACAGTTATTACGTCATTTTATCACAACGCAGCCAAAAAAGGCAGGGCGATGAATTTCCCCGAAGTGCAGCGGCACAGAAATGCTGTATCTATTATGTCTACAACAGTAAGCTCATCTTATTCAAGCTGTCTTCATATTTTAATATGCAGTATGTCATTGCACAACAACCAAGTAATTACCACAGCGCATCATTTGCTGTAAAGCTGAAGGAAGTGGATGGAGGTTTGATGTTAATTCTCAGATTGACACAACTTTGTATGCAAAGTTCAGCCCATTTCCACTATCAGAGCAGTAATTAAAAAGTTGAAAACAACTGGAGATGTTAGGAATCTGCCAGGAAGAGGACATATGTCTATACTGATGATACATTTAGTGAGGAGGATGGTTTGAGTGGACAAAGAATCTTTAAGGATCACAGATGGGGAATGCAGGCATTTGTTAGGTCTTGTGGTTAGAACGTCACCCAGACCACAATCAAACACCTATATAACCTATATAACCACAAGTTGTTTGGGCGGGTTGCCAGAAGGAGGCATCTGCTGTCAAGGACCAACAGGCTCAAGCTTGTTTTTTTTTTCAATCATTGTACTTAAAAGGTTAGATTTTATTTTATTTTAGATACACAAAAAACATCCAGATGACATAATAACTCAATTCACAGTTATTAGTAATTTAATTACAACACAGAAAAGGCAGGGTGCAGAATTTCCCGGAAGTGTGGTAGCACAGAAGTGCTCTATCTATCACATCTATAACAGTAAGCTCATCTTATGCAAGCTGATTTCATATTTTAATACGCAATATGTCATTGCAGAACAACAAGTAATTACCACAGCACGTCATTTGCTCTAAAGCTGAAGGAGGTGGTTGGCGGTTTGAGGTTAATTCTCAGATCTTTGTATGCAATCAGTAGTAGGGATGCACTGATCAGTAAAGGGAATTCTAGATCGATGCCAGTATCCCATTTTTTCATGCACACGTCAGCTGATGCTGATGTCGGCTTTCTAAAGGGATTCTGCAGATAGTTGAGCGCAGTAGCCCAGAATCATCTAAATGTTCTGCTCCTCCTAGAATACAATAAATACGTCATCAAATATGCTTTTGAAATATCTAAAACATCATTTGGTAGAACTAATACCGATGTGATTCCAATATGCACTCCATGTTGTGATAAACGGCCATTTGACCATCTGAAGGACATTCAATTAAAATTGTTGTAAAGAATGAATTTACATATTTGTATTGTGGCAATGTGATAAACAGTTATTGTGCCTTTCACTCTACAGTGCTGTGGAGAAACTAGGCCCTGTTCTGTTTTTTTTTTGAAGGATGAGATGAGAGGGTTGTGGTAACCAGCTTTCAAGATGATGTTTTTTAAAGCTCTTTGATTCACATGGTTCACTCATCACTGTATAATGTACTGTCATGTTAAATAAAAGGACAAAAATTACTTAATTTTCTAAAACAGTATTCATATTCATCCTGAAGTCTGAATTTTGTCTGTTCTTTTGCCCATTTGTATAGATAGCAGCATGTCATACAGATTCAGAAACCAAATAAGTAAGTCCTTTTGTAATTGTTTAACAGCTGAACACGTATGGAATGATTTAGGTGTGTATTTTGCTGAATGCTTGCCTGATGGCTTTAAGTGTCCTTTACTAGCTAGCTACATTTGCAAAAATAAAGAGCAGACTTCAGACACCAAACTTTTCTTGGCTGGTCATCTATATGTGGGGTAAAGGAAGGTTGTGCAAATTCGATTTTTGACCTAACCATCACTTCAAAGTAAACTCTGAGGGCTGAGACTTTTTTTCTGTCCCTTTTATATAGACCCTGTTACCACTTCGGCCTGAAAAGTCTAGACGGCTGCTGAACATAGACCAAGTTGCAACGCAAAAGAGCCTCATGTGCCTAAAAATTTAGCAGATGCATCTATGAAGAATGTCTTTTTCTTCTTTTATCTCTGTTTACAGTGCATCATTCAAAGACACTCTGTTGAATGACATCAGAAAAGCCAGAGAGAAGTACCAGGGGGAGGAGCTGGCCAAGGAGTTGTCTCGAATCAAGCTCCGCATTGACAACACTGAGGTTCTTACTCAAGATATTGTTATGAATCTGCTCTTCTCCTACAGAGACATACAGGTACAGGTAGCTGATGTAGATAGTGAGGCTCAGTCCTCAACACAGATGCAGCCAAGCAAAAAAAAATGTCCTGATTCTCACCTTTGTTTTCCTCCAATGGATTCTGCTGCAGGACTATGATGCCATGGTGAAACTGGTGCAGACACTTGAGATGTTGCCCACTTGTGACCTCGCCAATCAGCCCATGATCCAGTTCCACTACGCCTTCGCTCTCAATAGGTAATCACAAAGATATACTGTTCATTCTTCTATCGGTATACATGAGATAGAAGATGCATCCGTTCTTCTTTTCTTTCTTTTCCCTCTCTCTATAGATGGATGAATAGATAGATGAATATTGGGATAGATAGATAGATGGATGGATGGGTGGATACCCTAATAGATAAATGGATAGATACACTAATAGATAGATAGATAGATAGATACTCTACTAAAAGCAACTACAAAAAGGACTGTGCAAAAACACATATAAGGAGAAGCCATGAAAACTTACACAACTTACAGTAGACCTACAAGACAAGACTGACAGTTAGATGCTTTATTAATCTTGAAGGAAATTTACAAGATGAAGATATTTAAACAGTAGGTTTGCAAATACGGGCTTGAATGAAGGTGAATATTTGATACATTAACTGAGGTAGCCTGTGACTATAACTTTATATTGCATTGTTCAAAGATCAGTCATTTTGTCTGCTGATATTTGTGTGTGGCTATGTATTTGCAGGCGAAACAGCCCGGGAGACAGAGAGCAGGCGCTACGTGTGATGCTGCAAGTTCTTCAGTCATGTGAGCACCCTGCTCCTGACATGTTCTGTCTGTGCGGCCGCATCTATAAGGATGTTTTCTTGGACTCCGACTGTAAGGATACCAAAAGCAGAGACAACGCCATTCAGTGGTGAGAACAGTTATTGCAAATAACAGGTGAAAACGAGCATGCTTTAAGGCTTGATTCAGAAGAGCAAATAGAGAGCTTATACCACATACGAGGCTTGCATAATATGAACAGACTTCCATTTTGAGATTATCCTGCTAGATATTGCCATCTTGATATACATCTTGATATACCTAAAATCAAAATTGACCTTTTTGTCTTGTTCACATCCTTGTAATTTTACTAAGCACGATTCATCACATCATTTAAAAGACAAAATTATTCTTTCTCCATAATCTTCGATTGGCTTTTGCCCACTTCTTAATGCCCTCTGACTTTGTATTAACACGAGCAGGAAATAAATGATATTAACCAATAATATCATAGCATATTTTCCTTCCCCCTCCTCGTCCTGCACCTCCTGTTATACCAAGATTTTGTTCTTGTTGCCCAGTCCACGTGCCGGACGTGTTGCAGGAGGCAAGTAGTGTGGACTAGCACACTGACTCCATGTAAATTTTGGAAGAAACGCTTTTCATGATCCACTCAAATCCCAATGATTAGAATCATCCCCATAATTATTTCCTACCTGATTATCCTGTTTTACTCAGAAATACAGCACCTTATGGAGGAAAAATGTCATTCTGATGTCCATTTCACAGTGACTGTATATTAGAACACCTTGGTGAACCTTTGATGTAATTTTTTTGACTAAAACTATTCATTCACATGATTGTGGGATCAGATGAGTGTCATTTTTTAATCTACACATACAGAAACTGGTCTGGAATGTCTGAGGTCTGAATGTCTTGTCTATTTATTAAGTCACCATTGTGGGTTTTTTTTTTTTTTGGCTGGATGTTCAGGTACAGGAAGGGCTTTGAACTGCAGCCCACACTGTACTCCGGCATCAACCTGGCTGTGCTGCTCATCGTGTCTGGACAGCAGTTTGAGAGCTCCATAGAACTCAGGAAAATAGGTGAGACCTAAGAAGATTTCAGACTCTTCTGAAATAGTAGTAGAGTTTCAGTAGTTTGAGCGTGATAGTTTTTAGATCTTCATTTTAAGTGAAGTGCTTCAATTAAAAGTAGTTCATTTTAAGGCGTGGTAGTATTTACTTACAGATCTTGGATCAGTATTGCTATTGGCTGATAAAGTGCTATTGTGCCATCTCGAGTTCTTTCTCTCTTTTTCTGGCTTTCTCACTCCAGTGTTAAATGACACCTCTCTCTTTCTCAGGTGTCAGGCTAAACAGTCTACTGGGCCGGAAGGGCAGTCTGGAGAAGATGAATAACTACTGGGATGTGGGGCAGTTCTTTACGGTCAGCATGCTGGCCAACGACATCCCTAAAGCAGTGCAGGCTGCTGAAAAACTCTTCAAACTCAAACCTCCCATCTGGTAAATATCCAGTATAAGGAATTGCTTTCAGCTGCTGGATTTTAGTAGTTTGATGGTAAATATACTAAAATTCTGAAATGACAATATATGTAATAAAGACAAGTCTTTCTATCCCTCTTGAATCCTGACTCGCTTTCAGGTATTTACGTTCAGTGGTGCAGAACCTCAAGCTCATCCAGCACTTCAAGAAGCAGAACACTGAGCATTCCCCTCAGAGAGAGAGACTCAATTTCTGGATGGACATCATCGTAGAAGCAACACAAGGAACCACTAATGGCCTACGTTTCCCAGTACTAAACTACCGTTTATCAAACAGAGATCTAAATACACACACTCAGGGAGAGCACAGGCTAATGCGCTAACAATGTCTGTAACCACTCTGTCTTTCTCTCCATTCTGAAGGTGTTGATTCTGGAGCCTACCAAAGTATACCAGCCCTCTTACGTGTCCATAAACAGTGAAGCTGAAGAGAAAAATGTGTCTATCTGGCATGTGTCTCCAGCTGAAACGGTCAGCAATCCGCCCTCAGCAGTGCACAGTATTGAATTTACTTGATTCGAATGTGTGCTGAATTTCAACATTAATAAAATGCATCAGCACAATTATTGCCAAAAGTGAATAAACTGAAAGAGAAAATTGTGTTGATGTATTATGTTGTATTCATGTGAATATGATGTGCATATTTGAATCAAGTAAAAACATCACTTTTAGTATGGCAAAAGTAACTCATTTCAAGTACTATTATAAATCTTTGTTTTCTCAATGCGTTCTACACAGAAAGGCATCCATGAATGGAACTTCACAGCATCATCCATCAAAGGAATCAGGTGAGAGTTGTTTGCTCACTCTCTCTCTCCTCCCTCTTACTCCTGTGTGTGTGTGTGTGTGTGTTTATACTTCCCTCAGGCAGTGACCTTTACACATCCGCTCACTTTACTCTCTCCAGAGCTCCTGGTTATCTTTGCCTGCCTCACAGTGCAGGGTCATCAGTGCTTATCATAATGGCATAATTTTTTTTTCTGTCCAGCATCTCCAAATTTGATGAGCGATGCTGTTTCCTGTACGTACATGATAATTCTGATGATTTTCAAATCTATTTCTCCACGGAGGACCAGTGTGGCAGGTGGGTTCCGCTGTAAACAGGTGCACAACACGCTATGGTAGAAATTTACCTTTTAAAAATATAACAAAATAATAACTTTTGCTCTTGTCGGCACACAGTATACATGTACAAAGTATAGTGTATGGATAAAAGTGTTGGGACACACCTCTTAATCATTGAATTCAGTTGTTTCATTCAGTCTCATTGCCACAGCTGTATAAAATCAAACCATGCAGTCTGCCTGCAGTCTACAAACATTAGTTTCTGTTTTATTCAAGCATGGTACTGTAATAGGATCCCGCCGTTGCAAGTCAGTTTGCAAAATTTCTTCCCTTCAAAATATTCCACGATCAGCTGTGAGTGGTATTATAGAAAAGTAGAAGCATTTTCACTCATGTCTGCGTGCGTGTAGCAGGCTACGAGTCTTCAACTGAGGCTTGTCAATCAAGAGTGATCAGTAGAATTTTAGGGCCAGACAATTTGCTTAAGTCTTAATGTTTTTTAAGCCATGTTTTATTATATGTCTGTCTTTTTTCTTTCAAACTTTGCTACGTTATATATGA
Organism: Colossoma macropomum; assembly: GCF_904425465.1. NCBI lineage: Eukaryota > Metazoa > Chordata > Actinopteri > Characiformes > Serrasalmidae > Colossoma > Colossoma macropomum. Next base: position 25,337,018 of record NW_023494809.1, read on the forward strand.
CGCTCAATTTTTGCATCATACAAATATATTTAATCATATCATAGCAAACCATCCAGTTATTATTCAGTAACTGCTATTAAACTAAACTGCATGTAGTGTAGTTATGAAGGGGGAATTGAAGTGTGGGACCACATCTTGGTAATCTAGAGCAAACTCGCCATGCCTAAGAATAACTGTCCAAATTATTGTTGTGTAGGTGCTTTGGCCAAACTGAATATAGTTTAAAAGGGCCTGCACACTAATGAAAAAGTAAATTAAAAGGTTTGTCAGATCTTTAATAGAAAACAAATTATACAGAAAAACAGTTAAAACAATGAAATACTCATGTACACTCATGCATGCACACATGAACATTGATAATGACAATGTTGTGAGGATTGCATTGTCTTATGTTCTGTTATGAAAGGTTTTGCTCCATGGTGAAAGAGGTGATCACAGATGGGTCAGGAAACGCTGTGGAGCTGGAGGGAGAGGGAGATGGGGACACTCTGGAGGTGAGAGGCTACCTTGGCTTTTCACAGTAGTTCCCACAGTCCTAGAAAACCTAAAGGAGTCAGTGTTTTTTTTTTAATCAATTTCCATAATTCGGAGTGAAAATAAGTTTGGTTCACAATTTCTGTTTATTTGCTGATATATTGGAATTTAAAAAAAAAAAAATTTGCACAGGCCACATTTTATGTTTAATTTTTTTTCCAATATGTCAGACTCAGCAAATAAATAAATTGTAATTGTGCATTAAAATGTGCAGAAGGATGCATTAACAATCAGCAAATATATCGCTGTTGTCGGAAGAAAACCTTGTATCTCCAAAACTTAACTTTACAGGAAAGGGAAAAAAAAACTTTACTTTTAATGTAAGTCAGTGGAACCAGACTTTTTCCCCAAGTAATTTTGGGCCATTTCTTTTGGTCCATTCTTCATGAAATTTACACACAATTTAAAGGGCAACAGGCACTTTCAAATTATGTCAAAAACTGAAAAACAACAAAAATGGAGATATGAGGTTTTCTTCCATCAGCAGCAATCTGTAATTAGACTAGGGGTGCTCAAACTTTTGCATACAACTGTATATAGTAATGTGCAAAAGTTAAAATCTCGATACAGTGTTTTGATTCTTTTTTTAATTCTCGATATGTCAATAACCTAAGTATACATGTCTGTAGGACCATGTTTGATGTCAAATGGTTACTTTCCCTATCATGAGCTGGTGTTAGCAATAAAGATTAAAAGCAGTGTAATACAAAAGCTCTGCACATCAATACTTAGTTTTGCGCCACACCTGAGGTAAATGTTAAACTATGCTTTTATTAAAGTTGTGAAAAAATGTCATGGGAGTTTTAAAACTAAACCTTGAGAATGCAAAATTTTGCAGATTAAGTCTTTGAAGGCTGTTTTTTATTGTGCTTAATTTGTGTGTATATAGCTGACACACTTTGTGCCTTGGTTGTGTTGCAGTATGAGTATGACTACAATGAGAACGGCGATAGGGTGGTCCTGGGCAGAGGTACATACGGGGTGGTATACGCCGGGAGAGACCTCAGTAACCAAGTACGCATTGCCATTAAAGAGATCCCTGAGAGGGACAGCAGGTGAGAAGAGCGCCATCATGTGGTCAGAAGTAAAAACATTCTTTTCCAGTGTTTGATGATTAGCAGTGTACTGTGTGCAGGTACTCTCAGCCTCTGCATGAGGAGATAGCACTCCACAAATACCTGAAACACCGAAACATCGTCCAGTACCTGGGCTCTGTGTCTGAGGACGGCTACATCAAGATCTTTATGGAGCAAGTTCCTGGTGGTATGTATGTCTAGTGTCCAGATTGCACTGCAAGTGCTCTTTTAGAGGAAGAAGAAACTGTAGAAACTGTATTGTATATAAGAACCTTGATTCTCAGACATTTTAGCCTTTAGTGGTTTATGATGAATAAAGTCTCAGCCTTCATATAGTGCGATTATGGTTGTGAAATGTTATTATCCAACTGTAGGTATAGATTGGAAGTTCTTAATCACAGGATAGCTTTAGCTATATTTGAGTGAAATCTACATTGAACTGTGCAGAAGCTGGAGAGCTACACAGTGTTGAATCACTATTCATATTAATATTTTTTTCTGATTTATATATAATTTATAACAGCGCAGATTTAAATACTCTAAACTACACAATAAAATGTACTTTTAGATGTGGTGTTCAGTATTTTGGTAACAACAATAAGTTATTCAATGATAAATAATGTGCGATTATTATGTATTTACAGGATTTGTTTTGTGTAGATGTGATTGTTTTTTTCTTACAGGTTCCTGTTGATTATTTGTAATTTTATTGTAATTTATTAACTTACACAGGACTAGCATATTAAAATCATTTTATACATTTATCTGCCTCCATTACTGGTTTTAGTTTTGAGTAAAGTGCATTTTATTGCTTTTTTACAGATTTTTTCAGATAAGCGTAGCTTAACAAATTATTGAAATTTACGCAAGACAATAAAAACAAAGACTCAGTAACACAGAGAAAAATGGAGGCAAAAAGGCCTTCAAGACCTTAAAGATGTTGATAAAAAAAGTAAACAGTTTGTTGATGTGAAAATATACAATGTTATGAAATTTGAATAAAGGAAAGGCCGTGCACATAGGACAGAAATGTGAGAATAAAACTTATCATTTGACCCTCGCATTATGTACTTCATTTTCTCCAGAGTGAGAAATTGTATCATGTCTGTCATCCAGTGGCCAAAAACGAGAAGAAAGCTCTTTCAGTTTAATAAAATTAAGGGCCCTGCTGTAAGAGAAGCATATCATTGCTATCCAAAGAAAAACATGTATGTCCATTTCTTTACAAAGACGGGAATTCTGTAGTGACACTAAACAAAGCAATAGGTGGAGTGGATTGCATATGAACACCAGTAAAAACTTTAAAAAGCCCCAAAAATGGAAGTCCAATATAAGGAAACAGGAGGGCAGAGCAAGTTGCTTGTTGTCACAAATGGGTTAATGTCACGAAAGATTTTGGCAAGCCTAGATTTTCATAAATGCCTGTGGTGTACCAACTTAAATTAGAGCAGACTATGTCTAGCACAGATTGAGGAGTGTATCCTAGCAAGTATACCATCCCACACATCCTCTGACAACTCCATACCCAAATCACCCTCCCAAGCACTTTCATACTGGTTTTATATTATTGAAAACATTGATACCAAACTTTTGACTCGTACTGCTTTGAGTAAAAACATATTTTTATCACAGCTGAGACTTTACTTTTACAGCAGTGTATAAAACTCAAAGTGTGCAGGTCAGATTTATTGTGGTCATGTCTGTCTCATTCACAGGTAGTCTGTCAGCGTTGCTCCGTTCTAAGTGGGGTCCTCTTAAAGAGGCCACAATCATCTTTTATACTCGTCAGATTTTGGAAGGGCTACGCTACCTACATGAAAATCAGATTGTCCATCGGGATATTAAGGTAATTACAACCAACCAGATCAGAATTGATGCTTCTTTTAACCTCTTTTTAACCCTTTAACGCTAAAACGAAAAAGCAGCCATCTCTACCTTCTACACTTCACCTTCAGTATTGTGATTTGTCAGTGCAGTTATCATGATTATTCAGATATAAAAAGCCCTAAAAGGTTTTAGATTTTAAATTTTTATTTAGCCTATAATACAAACTACAATGGGAAGCAAACAAATGCACAGCCACATACTTTTCATTCAGTCACATGTTATTTTTACTGTGATTAAACAAATCAACAGTAAGCTCTTGGTGATTCAAAGTCCGTTCTGAAGTTGTGCCCACGATTTTTCAGAAACTAGCTTCATGTTGAGCTTCATGTTGTATGAGTATGTATTTCTTTTCAGGGAGACAATGTCTTGGTTAACACTTACAGTGGTGTTCTGAAGATTTCTGACTTCGGCACATCTAAGAGGCTGGCTGGAGTCAACCCCTGCACTGAGACATTCACAGGTAAACAATTCTGACTCATTCAAACACACAGCAGTCATCTCCTCTTATTGTTTTTCCATTAATTAATTTTACTGGCTGTTATATGTTACAGGGGCATGACACCATTTGGTTTTGTCAGTCTTGCTATCTGTTAAATCAGTAGTTCTGTCCAGTCTCTGTGCAGTCATACATGCTGTGATGCAGACACTAAGTCTGAGTACTGGAAGACCTCCCAGATGCCCCTCACTCTGCCAGAGCACACTGGCTTATCACGCTGCCATCATTGTGTTGCGCTACTTTGTGTAGGAATGAGTTTTTACCATAACTGGGGACTATTACCACCTAAATTTGGTAGAATTTTAAAATTCATCTTGTAATAATATGTCATTGTCTACTTGCATAGATATGATTATAGACATAATTGTGTTTTTTCTTGAATGTTTAGAATCTACACTTCTCCACCTCTTTCTATGATGGCGTTTTAGGGCCACTTTTAATAAAAATAAAAATAGTAGACTTCGAGAATAAAGTTGTAATATTTTGAGAAAAAAGTCTTACTGAATAAATTACAACATTAAAGTGGCAGTAATACCAAGAAAAGTCACAATATTGTGAAGGGAAGGCACCTCCTTGTGAGGGGTGTTGAGGAGTTGGTTATACTTTCATATCAATTTCACCCATAAAGAAATACTCAGTCTCCCTGTGTCTCCTGGCACATCAGCACCAGCCTGTTATATATAAGAAACGGCTGAGAAGGAAACTGTGTTTATTTATTTATTTATTTTTTTTTTAACCCAATTATCTCCCCAGTTCCACCCGCTAGTTAGGACTCCCCAATCACACAATACTATCAACGCTAGGAGGGCGAAGGCTAACACAGGCTTCCTCCGAGAGCTGTGAAGCGCCACCTCTTCTTTTCGAACTGCCGCTCACGCAACGTCATTGGACAGCTGAACGCGCTCGGAGGAAAGCGCCATCTGTTACATCAGCTAACAGGCGCCTGCGCTGACTAGCATCACGTTAAGTGATGGGGGGAGAAGGAGGGGCCATCCTACCCCCCCAGAGAGAGCGAGGCCAATTGTGCTTTCTTGGACTCCCAGCTACGGACGGCTGTAGCATCACCGGGGATCGAACTCGCAATCTCCTGATGATAGGGCCAACACTTAGACGGCTGCGCCCTTGGAAGCCCCAATCTGTCTGTTTTGTTGAAGGAGAATCACAAGCAGGGTCGTCTACACGGCGGTCAGTGGCTACATCTCCGTGCCATTCAAAGAGGGCATGAAGTTTCACAGACAATGAGAATTATAATCAAAATAGATCCACAAGGAGACAATGAGTGTGTGGAACTCCGGCGCCAGTACAGCAACCGAGAACCCAACGCGTTACAGCAGCCCCCCTACAGACAGCCCACTTTATCCTCGAAATATTACGACTTTTTTGTCAAAATATTACGACTTTACTCTCGAAGTCTACTATTTTTTTTTATTGACAGTGACCTTAAAACACCATCATATCTTTCAAAGCACTGCAAGTCAGAAATAATTTTACATATAATACTCATACCAGTTTTAAAGAAGGCCATGGGAAACCAAAGATCATAACACAAGTGAGGGTTATGATCTGTCCTGCTAAAGGATTTTGAAGTCATTGGCACTTATCTTTCTCTCGCCTTGACTTCTCAAATCAGAAAATAATTTTTCAGGTAAAGTTGCACTGATACTGTGTGGAACATGCTGTTAAACTGAATGAGAGGCTGTAAGCGATCCAGACTACAGGTCATTAACATAGCTTTAAAAAGTCTTACTGTGGTAAGAAAGGTCATACTGTGAAGTCAACTGAAGGGCAGACTTTAGAGAACTGTTCTTTTTTAAACTGAGTGGGCTGGAGTGTTTATGAGGCATCTGTCCGTGTGGCAGTAACTTGAGAGCAGCTGTATAAGCCAAGCAATTAGGCTCTGTGATGGGAGAGTGTTTGTGTTTAATTACCGCCTGATGGAGTGCAGAGCAGGTGCACTTTCCTTCTCTCGTTCCTCCCTCTTACTCCCTCACTTTACTCCTTTTTTCTCCTCATCGTTCTTTATGCTGATTGTTTTCCCTTCACTTTGTACTAATTTATTTTTTGTTTATTGTGCACATTTTCTCATCTTATTTCTGCTGCCTGTCAAAAGTTTGGGGGCCTAGCTTATTACAATTTTTTCATATTAATAAATATGTTTTCTTTGTTTGCAAGAATTTTAATAGAAAGCTATTCAGATCTTGCCTTTTTGTTTGCAAAAAAAAGTGCAAAACTAAAAAAACAACGGTCATAAGTGCTACTTTGGAAAACACCATAGCCTATGCATTTTATCTTGTTGTTGAGCATTCTAGCCTTTCAGTAAGTGCTTTTGGCAGTAGTTTAGGAAATAAAACAGTCCAATGGTCCAATCCAATTTCTTATTTTTACCCCTACCCCCTTTTTGAGTGTCAACTTGACTTGTGGAACTGAGTTACAAGGGATAGTGGTTGAAATCTTCCCCTACGAAATGGGACCCTCAAATAAAGAGAACATTACTTCATTAACAGGTATCATGTGCCTTCAAAGAGGAGGGATGTGACAATTATTTATTTTCACCAAACCCTGATTTTTCAGTGATATGAAGCTGAAGTCAGCTATTCGCCCAGCTTCCCGTTCGAATTATCCCGTTCCACCTTAAATGGTTTATTTATTCCATTTACGGTGGAACGGGATAATTCGAACGAGAAGCTGAGCGAATAGCTGACTTCAGCTTCATAAAAAAAGCTGAAGCTTTTTTTTGTCTACTGAAAGTTGACCCATTTTTCCACAAATCTGGGCTATATACTATAAACAGATGGCGTCTCTTCAGTGATCTGCTCTGTATAAATAATTTTTATGAAAAAATACAAAGAGCGTCTAAGATTTTTGGCTTTCAGCAGTAAATTGTAAGCATATAGCAATATGTGTATGGTCATAAAATACATTTTCTGTTAATTTGAGGGGAACTTTTACAAAAAATAAATAAATAAAATTAAAATTTACATTTTTTTTCATGCAGTTAATTTGCCTTACGATTTGGTCATATAAATTCAGATGGAAAAATCTAAATATACCCATGAGCATAAGAGGTGGAATGGGAAATTTAGCTAGCTTCATCATTAAACTAAGACAATAGAATGAACAAGCAAACGGAGTGCTAAGGGCTAAGTGGTAGGGGTGAGGGGTGAAAAGTTATTGGGCCTATAAAGAGTGTTCTAAAGTGTACCTAAAGTGAATATTTGTTTTATAATAAAACTTTTGCAGATATTATTTAACTGATAAGTAACAATGTAAATTACCAGAAAAATGCAAAAATGGGTATTTCCAAATCTTTGACGGGTGAATCTCTGCACTGACTGATATTTTTCTTGTTAACTGTCTTCTGTAGGCACACTGCAGTACATGGCCCCTGAGATCATTGATAAAGGGCCCCGGGGATATGGGGCTCCAGCTGACATTTGGTCCCTTGGCTGCACCATCATAGAAATGGCAACAGGAAAACCCCCTTTCCATGAACTGGGGGAGCCCCAGGCTGCCATGTTTAAGGTACAGACTTATTTCTTGTAGACTGAAGCACTACATCAGTCAGAGAATGCCTATTCCAGTATCTTATTATCTGCTTTATGACAGGTTGGGATGTTTAAAATCCATCCTGAAATCCCAGAGTCTCTGTCCATTGAGGCCAAGTCCTTCATCCTGCGCTGCTTTGAGCCAGATCCCAATAAAAGAGCCACAGCTGGCGACCTTCTCAAGGATCTGTTTGTGCGCCACAACATCAAAGGAAAGAAGAACAAGATTGCATTAAAACCTTCAGGTACTAAAGTCAGGGTCCAGCTGCATAAACAGTGACATGGTCTACAACTAGAACAAAGATATTAACATGTAGGACAGTGGTCAGTCTAATCTATCTGCCTTCCTGTCTGTGCTCTAACCCTAATCCACAACACCTGACCACTGTAGTAGGAATGTAATTATGAGGCCACAGTGGTGTAAAAATGCATTAGTTTGTTACTGGCATCGGCTGAATCAATTTTAGAATATAACAATTGATTAAAAGAAATTATAATCATCCATTATAGAGAATTATTGATTATAATACTTGAAACTTGATAATGATATATAGTACTTGAATATAATTATAATGTTTGCATTCAGTTCGATCCTTCCTTTTTATAATAATATGCATTAATTTTTTGTCCAGAATATATTTTTTGATACTTTCAAAATAAAATTAAATAGAGAAAGAAAGAAAAACTTAAGAAAAATACCGTTTGTATTCCACTACTGCAAAATTAAAATCCTCAATCGTAATTTAGTCAAATTACTGTGAGGTCAAAGATTTACACCCTGATGAGACTGTTTTTGAGTCCTCTGGCTGTTTCCACAGTATCTGTACTATGCAGAGCTGCATGTGTGCCCACCAAACATTCCTCTCAGGCTCACATGCACAGCTCTGCCAAAACCCCTGCAGCGGAGCATTCCTGTGTATCTGCACTGTCTGAGACTCTAACACAACAGGCCTAGACCACGCTCGAAAAGCAGCCAGCCAGCTAGCTAGCTAGACCCGATCAGCACTGGGAGTGGCTGGGAACCACACTGCTTATGTGTGGGAGTGAGAGATAGAGAAAGATTGGAAGGGAGGCTTCTTTCTGGCCCCCAGCCACCTGAAACCCAATCCAAACAGAGTGCACGCACTGTTCTTGTCAAAAACCTGTTTCCATTTTTCATTCCATTTTGCAGCCAGACGCACACACAGATGTGGGTTTTATATCTTGATCTTGGGCTGTGTGTGTTTATTATTATAGTCGAATGCAAAAGTTTGAACATCTTGAACCCTGATTAGGTTATATGTTTTGTTGATTTTCTGAGTTACAACAACCCGACACATCCTCTACAGGAAAGTAATATGTCGCTTTTATCTGTAAAGTTCACTGCACAGTTTCTGTTCATTTGCTGAGTTATAATGGAAAATAATAAAACATGAAATATAAAATAACTTTTTGTGGCCATAACTTTTGCAGAGACTACATTTTACGTTGTCTCAGCAAATAAACAGTTATTGTGCACTAAGAGAAAACGACATACACACTGCGTAATGTAAGGGTTTATGTTATCACTTCATCAAGCTTCATTAAAATACTGTTAAGTATTATATTTTCATCATGTTAATGCATGAGAGTTCTGTCAGTGATATGATATGCAGAAACACAGTTTCCAGCTTTCATCCAGACACCAACATGTTCCAGCAAATGAGTGTATATATCGTCTGTATCATACAGTTAGTAGTTTAAACAGTTGTGATTGTAGCCCTTTCATACAGCTTGTTCATTCTAGGAAACCTAGAATGTAGGAAACCTAAGAGCCTAGGAAAATACCTTAATAGCATTAATAAATATTAGTGGCATTAACAATTTATCATGCTAACTCTAATGTATACACTAATGTATACACTTAGATGTTATGTACTTTATTGGTCCTACAAGGGAAATTTGTCATTTTGCTGCCCAATCTGGGAGCAGCAGAGCGGCACCGCCTGGGGCAGTGGGGGGTAAGTGCTTTGCCCAAGGGCACAACCACGTATACCTAGTCAATTGTGGGATTTGAACCCGCAACCTTCCAGTTGAGACTCACTTCTCCTACCACTAGTGTATGCACTTACTAGTCATTTTATTAGGAACATTATTCTAATAATAAGGACCTCCCCTTTTCTCTCTGAACAGCCTGAATTTCGTAGTGGAGTGGACATTCAACATGGTGCTGAAAACACTCCTAAAATATTCTGGTCCATGTTGACATGATTGTGTCACGTAATTACAGCAGATTTTTTCTGATGCACATTTGTGATGCGACTCTCCAGATCTACCACATCTCAAAGATGTTCTATTGGGTTTAGATCTTTACACCGGAAAGGCCACTGAAGTACACAGAATTCATTATCATGTTCATGGACACAATGGACATGGACATGTCACAGTTTGAGATGATCCTTTGTGACAAGGTGCAACATCATGCTGGATTTAGCAATAATCCTCAGATAGGCTGTGGTGTTCAAACGATGCTTGATTGAAATTAGGAAAACCAGTGTGTGCCAAGAAAATGTTTCCTACACCATTACATCACCACAACCAGCACAGGACAGTTTGCGTCCATGGATTTATGCTGTTTACAACAAATTCTGACCCCACAATGCGCATAAGGCAGCAGAAATCAAGATTCATAAGATGAGACAACATCTTTGTTTTCTTAAACTGTCCAGTTTCGGTGAGCTTGTAGCCACAGATTTTTGTTCTTGACTGACAGGAGTGGAGCCCAGTGTGCTCTTCCCCTGTGGTAGTCCATCCACCTGTTGTGCGTTCAGAGATGCTTTTCCGATCACCACTGATGTAAAGAGTGGCATTCCTGTAAGCTGAAACCTTGAACAAGTCTTGCCGTTCTACACTGGCCATTCTCATCAACGAGACATCCAACTCCGCCGTGACTGCAGCCCTATCATTCTACAGTTACATTACATCTCGTTTAAAGGGGAACTAAAATATATAACAAAATAAGACTTTTCTAAGCCCACCCTACACCTTTTTTGTGCTTTCAGTTTGTAAAAATGATGCATGTAAATTCTGGTGAAAAGAACTTTACAAATCAGGACCCTTTTTTGTTGATGCTGGCTTTGTAGGTTGGCCTTGTAAAGTCAGAAAATATATGAGAACACACACACACATGCAGACGCAGCGTGGTATCTCTCAGATCTCTGCTCTCTCATAGATCACACATGCAGGCCTGAGCAGCACAGGTGTAGAAGGGGGGTTGCTGTAGGCAAACATAAAGCTTCAAGCTGTCTGGTTATTTCCATTTCTGTGGAATGGAACAGTAACACAATGACCAAGCAAAGTCTCATCCTATATTTCACTCAGTGACAACTGCCTGGCAATTTGTCCTTTTCCAAGTGTGTAAAAGTTTGTTGTAGATGTATAAGTGTATGTATGGAAGCTTGGCCCACAGGGGGAATGTTTTACTAACTGCATGTCTTCTTCTCTCTCCAATGGCGACCGATGGGCTCCGCATGGCGTGGGTGTGCTCTGTAACAGTGTGGCAAGGTTTGTGCTGCCCCACATTTGTGCTACTTTAATATTCTTACAAAAAACAGGCCATGCGCTTCTAATCACAACTTTTTCTCTCTTTTTGGCCTCTGGTTATTTCTGTCTTTTTTTCCATCCCTTAGTGCTTCTCTGTAACTTCTTTGGAACTGTGCTAGAAGTGATTTGACTTCGCCCTCAAGGCTTTCGACTTGTGATTCAAGCAGGGCTTGGTGCATAGCAATAAAGTGACTGTTGACAGTTTATGACACACACACTGATTAATAATTTCACTATTTATCCTTTGATGGGTGTGTGTTTGTGCACCTTTCCTTATGTGGCTAGACTATATCCGCAGCGTGTCGCTGCCAGTCCAGTTGCAGTCCGAGGCCACAGGGAGCAGCAGCAGCGAGCACGGCTCTGTGTCGCCAGACTGCGACTCTAAACACGATGTTTTCTTCGAGAAGAAGAAACGCTCAGGCTCAGAGAACCTCATCAAGCCCAACACCTCCAGCTTCCTCAGGTGAGTCATGAAGACATCATCCAAGCTGGTCACTACAGCACATGTTCGACTGCATCAGTTTCAGTTCATTTTTATTCAGTATAAGTTTTCTTTCAGTCAACAAATACAACAGCGACTGTGAAAAAGAATTAAACATGCGTAGTTCTCCATTGGTACATAGTGAGATTATGGAACAGACAATAATAAAACAATGACTCATTTGTTTTGTACTTAGGTGTAATCCATACAGCTCTTACCTTCAGTATGAGCACATCATTACTCGTGTACATTACATGTCTTGTTTAAATTTGGTCTGATCCATGTTGTCAGCTAGCTTTATTATTATGTACAATGAAATTAGAGAATTTCCACAGTACTTGCAGAATTTAAATACTACAGTCATGCTTATTATATTAAATAAAAATGAACTACAAATAATTATTTCAAGAAATAGTTTTTTAGCTCTTTGAAGGCCCTCAGGCCTCTGTGCTGACCATGTATCAGTTTAGGATTTTGCTTTCACATGCTTTAAACCAGTATTCCGGCTCCCAAATATTGCAGCAAGCCCTAGACATGCATATGATAGCTCAACAAGCCGTCATGAGTCAGTTCACGCCCCTCATTAAGCCTAATGACTGACTGGAGGTTACTGAGTCTAAAGGCTCATAGCTGTGAATCCAGCACATTCAAACCATCTCCGCTGAGTTTGGGAAGCGTAATGTTCAGTCTCCGCGGTGATAACTGTGTGTCCTGGCATGTGTGTGTGCGCACATACATGTGTGTGTGAGATGCTGGTCTGCTCCTGGACTTGGGTCTGGAAGGTTAATCAAGCAGAACTGTTTACAGAGGCAGGCAGCGCACTTCAGCAGTGCCGTTTGGTCCAGCTGTAAATTATCAGCATCCGGCCTTGCGGGCTCCACAGCGCCATGGTTACGCTGTTTGATTGCCACTGAGGAATGAGGAGACAGGTGCGCTGTGTGCTGGTGTCTGGGCAGGTGTTTCTGAGTGTGTGTGTGTGTGTGGTGCGTCCGTGCGTCTCTGTGTCTGTGTGGTCTATGAGCCGGCACTAACATGATAATGACTTTTACAGCAGGTACTCTGTGACCGCTTGTAAAGTCATATACCTGATAGCTTTATGACCAGTGGCTCACCTCTGTCCACATACACACCTAACGCAGCCGCTCATTCTGTCCTTCTTGTTCATTTGTTCATTCGTCATCCCCGCTGTCTCACACACATGCTCGTCACAGCAGCACTCAGCCAGTTGACCTCTGTGCATAGTCATCACATCTGCCTGTTAGTGCGTTTGTTTGTGATTCTTGCCTGTAAACGTCATGGAACAGATTGTCATGGATGCAGATGCACACAGTTTAGTAAAGTTAATGAACTAATCTACCTTCATGTTTCTCACTACCTGTTTAATGTAGTATGAGTATGCGTTACCTGTACACAATACTGTGCAAAAGTCAGAACCTCCATTTATTTAAGTTCCACTGCCCATTTCAATGGCCTGATATGATGCATCAATTTTTCATGAGATATTTTGTGGAGATTAGATATAAGATAATCCATAAAATTGAAAAAAACACAAGTTAAAAAATTATCAAAAAGTGTGGAGAAAATGGGACTCCTAACCACCTGGTCGACCACCAAAACTGTCACCAGCAGATAAACAGCTCCTAGAGCTTTCTTTTTTTGAGAGAGAGGAAAAAATCTAGCTTCACTCTTGCTTTGGATCTGAAAAAAACATATCCACAGGTGTTTCTGTCCACGCTTCCACTGTGAAAAGACAACTCAACACTCAACTGGGTCTGAAAGGATGTGTAGCTGTCAAAAAGCTGTTACTGAGAAAAGGAAATAGACGAATCAAACAAAGAAGCTGGTCATGTTGTCATAAGAATGGACTCATCACCCCAGAGCCCAGACCTCAACATTACTGAATGTGTAAGGCTGAAAATACAACCAACTTCTAAAACAGAACTTTAAAGGTGTGAAAAAAATACACCTGAAAATTTCCTAACAAAACTGTAAGCAAGTCTCCTGAAACGGATAGGAGCTGCATTAAAGAAAAACAGGAGAGACACAAAATACTGAACAAAATTATATTGTATTTAGTTTTTGAGGCTTGTGTGCAATGTTTGCTGATTTTTTATATTTTTCCACATGCTGAAAAATGAGTAACATGTTCTTAATGGACATTTTGACTGGAAATGAAATGAAGGATGGTCTCAAATTTTGAACAGTATCTCTTTTCTTTTGGTGACATGACTAGAGATCAAGCCGGTGTCAGCAGAAAATACTGGATCAGATATCGGAGGGGAAAATAAATGAATCTGGTCCAATACTGTAACAAATCTATCCTGAAATAGCATATGCTCACATGTAATATGTGATATGATGTTAGCTGTGTATTTCTTCCTGTGGGGTAGCAGAGTGTTTGAGTAGTTTAAGCATGATTGCATACTTTTTAATGCACCTCTTAAGTGAACTTCTTCGCTAATAGTTCATTTTAAAGTAAAATCGTTTTTAAAGAAGAAATATCAGATCAGCTTTGGTGTCAGTCGATTCTCAAGGTTTCGGTGTCAGGAAACACACTGCAGTATCATGCCATCTCTAGACATGACACTCATTCACCCCTCTTCATTCCCTGGTTGTTTAACTGGAGTGTGTTTTCTCAGTGTTCCTGATGAGAGCCCCACATCAGAGGACCGCAGCTCTCCTGCCTCATCTGAGAACAGCGACTCCGGCCTTTTCCTGCTGAAGAAAGACAGTGAGAGACGGGCCATCCTCTACAAAGTCCTCAATGAAGACCAGGACAAGGTCACCTCCAACCTTTTGGAGAACCACATCCAGGTGTGAGATTTAATGTTTTGGAAGCAGTGAATGTGTGTTAGGGCTATACAATATATCATTGTTAAACATGCTGTGCTCATTTTGGTCAAAATAAGTAGGCCTGTCTTTGTCTTGTTCTATGTCACATCAGGGGTTCTTCATTGTATTTTTAATATATTACAATGGCATTATGTTCCAATCGCAATATGAAGCAATAAAATGATTCATTCAATTCATATTACGCAGCCCTAGTTATGTGTAAGTCTTAGACAGTTGTTTGTATTTCTGCTGCAGGGCACAGAAGAGTTGAAGCTGTCGGTAGATCACATCAAGCAGATCATCTGCATCTTGCGAGACTTCATCCGTTCCCCCGAGCGCCGCGTCATGGCGTCCACCATCTCTAAGCTCAAACTGGATCTTGACTTTGACAGCACCTCCATCAACCAGATCCAGTTGGTTCTGTTTGGCTTCCAGGACTCTGTGAGTATTATCTGTAGTCAGCTGTGCATTAATTTGCATGGAATATGATGAACAGGTGGAAGCTAGATCTCCATTCCATCGGAATGCGTTCTTTGTAATTTAGTTTAAATCATCAAAACATTTTCAAACATTCCTCCAAATTCATCCAAAACTGAAATGGAAATAACAAGATATCTGATATGGTTGCATTCTGACAACACATATTTACATCATAAAATCACAAAAAATATAAATATGCTTAAGATTGTTCTGTAATGGGGGGCAGCATGGTGGCACAGTGGGTAGCAGCAGCAAGAAGGGCCTGGGTTTGGTTCCCCGGCTGGGCAGCCAGGGTCTTTTCTGTGTGGAGTTTGCTCCCCGTGTTTGTGTGGGTTTCCTCCGGGTGCTCTGGTTTCCTAACACAGTCCAAAGACATGCAGTCAGGCCAATTGGACATGCTAAATTGGCCCTAGGTGTGAGTGTGTGTGTGAATGTATATGTCTGTCTGCCCTGCGATGGACTGGTGACCTGTCCAGTGTGTATGCTGCCTTCCGCCCAGTGACCGCTGGTCCCATGACTCAGAAGGATAAGCAGTTTGTGTGTGTGTGTGTGTTCTGCAATGCAAATGAATCCAGTACGTTCAGAATTCAGTGCATCTGAGTGTGTTTCCAGAAGCTGGTTTGCACCCTTGGTGCATATTGTAAACTGAGTAGATTAATAGTGACAACTGATCTCTGAGAACATGTTGGCCTGAACATTATGAGCTGGTTGCCCAGATTTGGATTAAGCCTACTGAAACACTTGACTTGGTTATCATCTAGAAAATCAGTGCTAAAAGTTTTGGCAAGGTCTTGCATACCAGAGCACCGTTTAGATGTTCCAGTGATAAGTAATAGCTGAGGACCTGTTGGTTAAGGCTGAGTGTCAAAGTGAGACTGTTGATTTTGTATGGTTGGATTAGTGCTGGGTGATATATCGTCTATATCTTGTTTATCACACAATAAATTTGATTTTCAATTTTAGCAGTATTGACAAATTATGAGCTTTACATCCATAATAACTATATAATGCATAAAACAGCAGTACCCCTGCTGTGAGTAGTTTTTTTTTTATTATTTTGTGCACTTCTTCCACCTGTCGAAGATCTGGCAATAGACTGAAATGCATGTCTCTGGTTATGTGCTTTAGATTTTTGAACAGACAATTCAGAATGCACAAAAAATAAATAAAATAGTAATTTCCGACTGGAAAATCTAGTTCCAAGTGTTCTCTTTGATGTATGTTCAAGTACATAAGCTGGCTGGGTTCATTAATTTTATTGCTACATAGCTAAATATTAAGTGATAGCAAGATATATTTTGAAAATATTGGAATATTGAATACCAGCCAGAAGTAGGTTGGACACTGTGGGCTAAATCTGACAAAATGTTCTCTCTCAGGTAAATAAGGTGTTGCGTAATCACCACATTAAACCTCACTGGATGTTTGCCATGGACAACATCATCAGACGGGCAGTACAGGCTGCGGTCACAATATTAATTCCAGGTATGTGTAAGTGTGTGACACTGTATACTCTTGCATCGCTGTGCTCCTGTGTGTGATTTCATGGTCTGGGTCAGTAGGCCTGTTACTGTAATAAGACTCTGTACTTGGCTGTGAGTAAATGAACCTTTGCTCTAATTCCCCCACACACTGTCCATGCCTGGGTCAGAGCTGCAGACTCATTTTGGCCCGGCATCTGAGAGCGAGGGGGCAGAGAAGGATGCAGATGAGGTGGACGTGGAGGAGGACGGCGAGTTTGGGGCTGCGGAGCCCGTTGCTCCTGAGGATACAGGGCTCACTTCAGGGGTCAGTACCCTCAGCTCAGTCATCTCCCACGATTCCCAGCGCACACAGCACCCACTTGGAGTCCAGCTCACCCGCCTCAAACAGGAGACAAGCAGGTATGCACACACCCCCTTAACTGACATGCATGCTGTGTTGTACTTCATGTCTGTTTCAATAACAACAACAACCATACTAATAACAATAATAATAATGATAATATTTATATAGTGCCTTCCTCTAACACGTGGTCTGTTTATATGAACATTTTAATACTGGGTAGGAACCCCACTTTGCTCCCAGGACAGCCATAGTTCTTTGTGGCATGGATTCAGCAAATTGCTGACAGCATTCCTTAAAGATTTCGTTCCATGTAGACATGACTGATCATGTTATTGCAGCAGATTTGTGTGTGTCGTGCTACGAACCTGCTGTTCAGCCACATCCTAAAGGTGTGCTTGGATTCAGATCTGGTGACTGGGGAAGGAGATGGGTACACTGTGGCCATAAAGGGATGCACATGGTCAGCATTAACACTCAGGCTATGGCATTTAGACAGTGCCCACTTGGTATTAGGGGGCTCAGTGTGTTCCAAGAAAACATTCCTCACACCATTACACACCACCACCTGCTTGAACTGTTCACTCAACACAGCTTGGGTTCATGGATTCTTGCTGTTTATACCTAATTCTGACCCTGCCTGCATACTGCATCAGAAATCAGAGATTCATCAGACCAGGCAGCATTTTTACAATCTTTAACTGTCCAGTGGCTGGTTGCACCAATTGTAACATGTGTTTACTAAGTTCAGGTTTATGCATTACTAAATCAAAACTGGTTGCATCACACAAATTAGTTCTAACGTTGAGCTTAGTAGTTACTAAATATTTACACCTCCCCCTGAGCAGGTGTAAGTGTTGGGAAAACCATCAGAAAACACGTAGAAAGCACAAAAAAAGACTAAAAACATGACTTTTAATTAAGCCAAGCTAAAAATTCAAAACGCTTTTACTTACAGCTCTAATCATCGCCCTGGTTTTAACTCTGAACATGAAGCAAAACACCAACAACTTCAGCTCAGTGAGACTCTGCCCAAACAGCATTTTTTCTATTGAAAAAGTCAGAGCAGCTGCCAGTGCATTTCCATGGCAGCAGGTTTATCCACCTCAATGTTCTGATCACCCCTGTTGTAAAAAGTGGGTATTCAAGTTACTGTAGCTGTCCTGTCAAACTTATGCATTGTGCTGCTGCCATAAGATTGATTGGACAATTACACTGTTGAGCAGGTGTACAGATGTTTCAAATAAAATGGCCAATGAGTCTGAGTGCGTGTTTGGGTAAGTTTTGGACTCTTTTCAATCACCATTTTGTGTTACCCCATGCAGACTGCTAGAGGAACTGGTGCAGAAGGAGAAAGAGTACCAGCAGATACTGAGGCAGACTATTCAACAGAGGGTGCACGACCTGGAGCTCTTCAGACTACGAAACCAGACTGCCACAGGTAACTAACTATACATGAACAGTTATATGCACATACAAACAACAGCCGCACCATCTAAAGCTTCGCCCACAGACCTTTGTGTCACACTTTGAATATCTGGTATCCTGTCATTAGCCACGTTTACATGCAGCCTGATAATCCGTTAATAATCCGACTAATAGCTCAATCGGAATAGAATGCGTCCATGTAAACACCTCAATCGGAATAGTCAAGTCCCATTGAGGCCATTCGGAATACAATTTCTATCCATTTGAACGAGGTGGGTAAACCTCTAAATAATCTGTGAAATAGAAGAATAATATCTGTGTAAACGCCTGAATCCGATTTCATTCCAATCAGAATGTGTAAGTATGTTCTGCGCATGTGCATCGCGTCATGGCGAAAGTTTATACCGTTGGCGGAGCAGAAACTGGTCTGCAGAGGAGATGAAGTTTATGCTCTGATCTTTAACGAACTTCCAGCTTATGTGTCTCAGAACACGACGTCTTCCTCTCGCCGCTTCCTTTATAAGTACATGTGAAGCATGTTTTCCTGAGTCTGACATCATTTTAAAGCAATTAAAACTCCAGCGCGCCAACTGGAAACTCATCTCACGCGGACTGGACCCCACGTGATGTTCGCTGTCATGGTAACGTTTACTCTAAGCGCTACTCCACGCGTGCGTGTCATTTTGCATCGGATTACTTGTAGTGAGCATGTAAACGAAGATTTTCCATCAAATTGTTGAATAGAGTGTGCATACAAACACCTCAGTCTGAATCTGTAATCGGATTGTATTCAATCGGATTGGCAAAAATCTTTGCATGTCAACATAGCCATTGATAATGAACTGTGCTGTTACTCTCTTCAGTAGAAACACCTTCTCCCTCCATATTCCGCATCCCATCAGAGCCGGAACCAGACAAAGAGCTGACAGACTGGCTGAAGGAGCAGGGTGCAGATTCAGTGACCATAGACAAGGTGAGTACTGTTTTTCTGTTTCAGAATACACAGAGATCTTTTAAATTATTATAATTATCTTTTTTTGTGATATACAAGATATGTCCAAAGAATTGTGGACACCCCTTTCTTATTAGTGAATTCAGCTGCATTAAAGTGCACCCACTGCTGACACAGGAGTTCAGATAAACACACAGCTTGAATAATCTCTACAGAAAAGCTTTGACTAATAGAATGAGACACTCTGGAGCAGCCACACATGAACCTAAAGTCATCATGCCTAATGCAAAGCGTAGGCTAGAGGGGTATGAAGCCCCCCATCATTGGGCTGTGGAGCAGTGGAACTGAGTTCTCTGAGCTCCATCCAAAACCTCTGGGATGAGTTAAAGTGACGTTTGTGATTCAGAAGTAATCATCCAGCATCAGTTCCTCACCTCTCTAATGCCTTTGTGGCTGAATGCAATTAAATTTTCATGACTGTTCTAACATCTAGTGTAAAGCTTTCCAAAAGAAGTAGAAGCTGTTACTGCAGTAAAGGGGGGAAAACTCTTTTTTAATACTCATGATTTTGGAAGAAATATTAGATGAGCAGGTGTCCACAAAGTTTTGGTCAAATAGTGTATAATACGTTGTAACATATTTGTTGTCTGTTTATAATGTAGAAATATTACAATGCGTTTTTTTCCTAGTTCGTAATGGAGGAATATACACTGGATGACGTTCTGAATGATGTCACTAAGGAGGACCTGCGACACATGAGGCTGCGGTAAGGACTCGGTTCAGTTTCCGTGAACAGGTTTAACCCTCCTAGGTCACCTCTGGCATATATGCCTTGAAACGTCTTTTCTTGCGTTTTAGAAAAATGTTTCTTAAAATAATTCTGTGGAAAAATTTCTGTAGAAATTTTAAATACTTAGTTTCTGTTTGTAAGTAGAAGAGGAGATATTTTATCATGATTTAAATTTGATTAAAAGTTATTTTAGGTGAAGTAAGGTTTTGCCAAAAGAAAGAATATTTCTTTATATTTTTTTATGTGTATTTGTAATGTTGTTCACGTCGAATGGCAATGTCAGAAAAAAGAAGCGCAGACTGAAATTGGATACGGAATATAAACAGAATGTAAATGTAAATTTTTTTTGGTCACTTAATGTCATTAATAACGGTGGGCGATATGGCAGAATGTCATCTCATGATATTCAGTGAAGTTATTTTTTTAAGATACGAGATCTCACAATATTTTTCTGACATCTGACAAGTAACAACATACAAAGTAAAATATTTTTTAAATACTATCAAAAAAACAAAAAATGCAGTTATTTGTATTCAACGTTTTACACACAGGGCTGCACTAAATCCAGATAAACAGGTTTAATTATGCTCTCTTTGGGAAGTAGTTTTTAAGTACTGACGATATCTACAATATGTTTAGAAAAGCATATTGTGTCTTGTGTTGTAATTTATCATAATAATGATAAATACTGTTAAATTGCCCAGCACTAGTCTTTAATGTTGTAGTTCTTAAATGCTGTAGGTTCTATAAAAAAAACAGATTTTATTATTATGATAAAATTATATATATTATCTTACTATTAGTTAAGTCGCTGTCATTTTGTTGATTCAGTTACATTCATCATTAAATTAAATTCTGCAAACAGTTTATAATAATTGTCAATGAATAGTGTTGCACATAGCCTCACATAAATCATAGTGATAGTGAAAGGTCATAACAGTGTAAAAAAACAGTTTCTTCAGCAGTAAGTAGGGTTTAAAAGACATGTGGAATGCAAGACCTTTAAAATGATTTCCTCATTGAATGTTTTTTTTTTTTCCACAGTCAACGCCCTGCAATGTCAGCTATTTAGGCTGCTGTACAATTATCTTCTTAAAGCTACCAGTTTTTCTCCAGTAGATGGTGCTGCTATTCTCCTGCATTTCTCTAAAGGCCGCATAGTAGTCTGCTTTCTGAACAATGAGCCCAAATGCTCTGTGGTGATGACAACAACTGTGCTACTTTCAAAGTACAGTGTTTTTTCCATAATGGAAACATTTTCCTCAAGGAAGCTTCATGTTAGCTTTAAAGAAAACTCCTGTTAAAAGTTACATTCTGATTAATAATTATTTTGCACACTTTATGCATTAAGTATGCATGCGTGGTTAAATAATAACAAAACAGCTTTGATTCATGATGATTATGAAGTGACAGTATTGCTGAACTATTTCACTCTACTGTCAAAATCGCAGTTGTAGTGGGTGATTAATCATGCTGATAGATGGTTGTGCGCTGTGAAATAGTGTGATGTCGAGCTGGCTTGGTTTTGTGGCTTCATTAATGAAAAACCGCATTTATGCTGTCATGAAGCTTTTCAAAGTAGGCAGCTGCAGGCACAGTCTCCTTAGCAGGTGTGCTTTGCTTAAGGAACAATAGCAGCAATTGTATTATACAGTTAACAACTTTACAGTATATTTTATACATTCATGTTTAAGTTGGTGTACAATATAATTTATAGTTCAAATGACATTGCTTTTATAAAATGATAAAGTATACAATAGGTTAAATACAATGGTGTTCAATAAATAATTTACTTTATTGTTAATAATAATCAGTAATAATAAACAAGTTGTTAACAGTAAGCTGTGGCTGGCAAATTGTGTAACTGTCAAAGATGTTTCCATGAACAGCATGTTTTTAATAAAGTGGCACATTAATACACAATGTACTTGGTGCATTTGTACAGAATTCACTTCAGCATATTAGATTTGAGAACCAGAGCCATTTTATAATTATTATAATACAAACCAGCTTTTTGCAGAATGTGACTTGCGGTTATCATGCTGGAATAAACAGGGACGTCCCTGGAAAAGACGTTGTCTAGATGGCAGCATATGTTGGTCTAAAATATGTATATATTGTTCAGTGTTAATGGTGCTAGTTACCCATGCCAGACACAGATACACCTCCAAGGTGCAAGATGGGATTGGGCCTAGGTGGGTCATTCTCCATTTGGAGTGGGAATTCAGGTGGATACATTTCTTAAAAAATTTCTTTCATCCCAAAACTAAATAATCCTAAAATGTCCATTAACATCTCCTATTATCATATATGCAGAAAGGAGAGATTAATTCCAAACATATTTTACAGTCACTGGTGTTGATGAATGTGGTGTAACACCAGTGACTGTGACTCCAGTGACATTCTGGTTAAAACTGAGGATTCTGTAAATTGGCTGACACATTGTCAGTCAGGTGACCTTGTGCAACTATTTAAAATCAGTAATAAAAATGATAATATGGCATTATTTTGACAAAATTTAAATTACCCAGCCATTAAAGCACAGAACACCGGTGACACATAGAAGTTATGAGCTGCCTGATGAACAAAATTATGAATAAATTAATGAAATATAGTGAGCAAGTGTCCTCTGATGAGCCTCAACCCAAAGAAGCAGTTCAATAGAGCTAAAAATACTGTGTTAAAATGTAACATAAGAGTCCTGATAACACCAGTGACCACAATCTCTGTGACAAATGAATTTTTAAAATAAAATACATATTTTTTTAATGTAGTATAACGTTACAAGGCTCATAATCTCTTTTATACAAGTTCCTAAGTTAAACCTTTTAAAAATATTGTTTTATATTAAAAATGGCTTCTCAAATGTTGAAAATTGTGTTTTGTGTTTTTGTGTTTACGTTTGCAGAGCGACTATGAAACAGGATAAAAGAAAAATCAGTGAAATCATAAAGGAAAGGATTATTTAATCTTAGGTCGACTTTGTAAATGTACATACTGACTTTCAGGGCTGTGCCTAATATTTTAAGCATCTTTTTAAACCCTGCAGCTTTTGTGACACGTTTTCCCCTCCAAATGGAGAACGACCCAAGTGTGTTGTGAAATGTTCAGAAAACATCTAAAACAGGTGATGTAATCATGCTTGGGTACAGAAAGAGCATCCAGGAGAGGCCTTGTCCTTCATACCCAAGGACAGGTCGAGGCTCGCCACAGTGCCAAAAATACATCAGCAAAAAGTTCAGAAGATAAAGTGTGCTAAAGGGAGAACTGTTTGAAATTCCAAACGGGTTAAATACATCTGACTCATGGAAACAGTATGAAATCGGATAAAACTACAGTGTAGAGTCTGCGATAAAATATTTTGAGAGCTGACAGCAGGTGGACTGGCACGCTGCCTCTTCAGTGACATATTTATTGTGGAAGAATTTGTTCTGCAGCAGCTACAAGCCAAAAAGTAGCTTTTTAGTTCAGGTGTCAGATCACGTGCAGCCCTTTAATGTAAATTTTGATTGTGTGTGCAGAGATTAGAGCAAACAGTTTGCCACTGACCCAGTGTTTTACAGTGTTGTGTGTTTTACAGCGGCGGGGTGCTGTGCCGTATATGGAGAGCCATCCAGAGGCATCGCAGCAGAGAGGAGAGGAGAATAAGGAGCAATGAGCTGAACTCCGAGGGATGAGCAGAGCCTCAGAATTCTCCTTCTAATGGACACTGAATCTACGTGATGTTTGTGCACCAATCAGAGCAACACTTGTCCTTTTTTTTTAAATCTCTCAGAGCAATTAACAGACTCACTCGACTGGTTCGTGCGTAAAAATGGTCGGTTCTGTCTTTTTATTTTTATTATTTGCCTCGACACCTCGAATTTGCATGGAGAGCTTCCTTGTTTCTCTCTCTGAACTTTCCATTGACTTGCAAGCTTTATAGACCTTTCAAGCTTTCACACATCAGTTCCACTCTGAGTAACTGTGTCTTTCTTTGTCTTCTAACCTGTTTTCGTTTTTAGTCACAGAGAACGAGCCAGTTCATTGAGCATGTACTTTCTGCAGGGTGATCCGCTGTCATGCTTTTGCAGCAGCTATTCCTCTGATTCTCACACCTGTTCTGACTCTAATAGGAGCCCTCAAAGTGCCTTTAACCACACCTGGAAGAAAGTCATTGTCAAAGGCTGAAAAACGCATCCTGATTTGACTTTATCTTCCTGGAAGACAGAAGACGAGAGTGACTCAGTGACACTCTTGTCAGAGTGATCAGAGCTTTTTCAGAAAAACAGTGACTTGAACTGATCAGAGCTACTGACGCTGTTCCTGTTCTTGCAGTATTTAACAGACGTCTGCAAAGACTTTAAATTCTGTGGTATTTCTGGGCAAGCGCACAACTACACTTAAATGTTAATATATATGGATATATTTAGGTATAATTCTGAATATACACCACAAAATAAATAAATCTTACCAAAAAAAAAACTTAATCCTGATTTAAAGAAATGTAAATTGGAATTTATCTGTTTAGGGGTCCATGCACTCAAGACAATATACAGCTATATTATTAACATATTAATAATAGCGTATTCATTGCGGATTGTTTGCATATATTTCACCTCAAATAGAAGATAATAATGTTTGAAAAGCTTGGGGCCCAAAGCAAAGTGTCTCAGAAATCTTACACACCAACTGTTGCCATAGCGGTCTGGTTGCAATCAGTTCGTACTAGCCATGTTTCATGTGCTCTGACTTATGTAAATCAAATAAATCAAAACATGTCTATAGGGAGTTACTAAACACTGTAATTAAATTTATTATAAAATTAATCATTCAAATATTTTAGCAGCTTTTATTATTGTTTGATAGAGCACACATTGTTCCATATTAGATTGGAAAGACACTAAAATGGGCACTTTACAGAGGTTTATATCAGGATTGTATTATATTCTCAGGAGTTACATTTATACATTCAGATTTACATATTTAAATTTAATTCACATTTATATTCAGAATTATAGCTAGAATGTTTATATTTGTGTCCATAGTGAAAATTGTTTTATGCGAAATGCTTTGTGATTTTTAGAAGGAATGTATAGAAGCCCTATAAGGCTGTGGGTTCATATATATTATTTACTTTGTTTTTCTGTGATAATTAGTTAATTATTATTTGTTTTCTCTAGATGTTTGTCATTATCACAACAGAACAGTTTTTTTCCAAAAATAATGGAGTAATGTTTTGGAGATTTTTTGTGAGATCATACCATAATTCACTTACGCCTTCCTGAGACGAGACACTTGAAACCTTATTTCACAGAAAGCTGCCACGCTGTGAAGTGTCCTCACAGCAAGCACAAGGCTCAGCTGCCAGCGCTACTGTCCATTACAGTCCCTCAGATTAAAGCCCTCTGACATATAAACAGGCTACTGAAACGGAAGCTAAACAATAGTAACCAGCAGCTAAAAGGCCCACAAAGACACAAAGAGGATTTTTTCTCCTCTAATGGAGTGTTTGTTCAGTATGCACTTGAATATCTATGAGGACGAAATGCTGTACGTAAATGGTGTAGAAGTGCTGTTAAAATCAGTGTCAGGGCTGAAAGATATTATGCTTAAAAGATAAATGAGACTATATTTGTTTGAGCATTTACATGCACTTAATAATCCAATAACTGCAGAAAATCAGATTTTGTCAGTAATCTGGTCAATGCATTTATATATACTTGAGTAAACAGATAATAGGGAAACTCTAGGTCTACATGAGTCAGGCAATAATCGGATTTCTGCTTTGTAATGAGCCAGTAAACTCACAGAAGAAAACGTGACATCAACGTAACGTCAAACTCAAACTTCATGCCTCTGCTTTTTTTAAAACATTGAATCACTTTAGCTGAAAATATGAACATCATGTAGAAAATAGAGTATTTAAATCCCTTCATTTCATCAAGCATGTGTTTGGTTTCAGCGTCACTTCAAAAGTGTGGCGGTCTGTTTTCGCACATGTTCAGACTGAGAAATCCGAAAGAAATCAGAGTAAGAGTTTACATGCAATGAGAAATCTGATTACTGAGCTAAAATCCAGCTCTCTTTGTCAGATTTCTTAATCGGATTTTTAGACCTTACTCTGATCTAAGAAATCAGAGTATGCTGTTTGACCATTTGAATAATCAGCAGAAATCCAATGATGATTAGATTATTGGGTGCATGTAAACACAGTCACTGAGAGCGTTCACATGCACACCAATAATATGATAATTATCAGATTTCGGCAGTTGTCTGATTATTCAAATGGTCATGTAAACAGCACACACTGATTTCTTAGATGGGATTAAGACCGTTATCATGTATCAAATTTAACCACCATTGAACACAGCACCTGCAAGATGGCAACAAAACACTTTTGGAGCGAAGCTGAAATCAACTGCATGCTCGACGAAATCTTCTAGATGATGTATATTCAAATTTTCTAGTAAATGACTCAATGTTTAAAAAAAAAGCAGCATGACATTCAGGCATTACGTTACATTTAGATCACATGACGTTTTCCCATTATCTGATTACTCAAAAGCATGTAAACGCGCTGAAACGCATTACTGACAAAGTCCAGTTTTCTGCAGGATTATTAAACACACTATTTTCTAACTGCTATTTTCTAATGACAACAACAGTAATAAAAAGGAAAACCTATTTTGTTTTTGTGAGATCTCAAAATGAATTGTCATCTTGAGAAAGCAAAACAGATAAACCCTGTTTTCTCAATAAAATTGTTTATGTTGTGATAATGGCATATGATTACCACAGGAAAACAGTAAATAACGTATGCAAATCCACAGCCTTTTTGGGCTCCCGTAGGAACGTCTGGACAAAAATCCAGCAAGCCTCTTGGACCAGGGCTGAGTAGCCTCACTCTATAAACAGCCGTTCTGTGTGGAATAATTTTGGTACTAGTAGTGTATTTCGAGTATACTTGATTTGAACGTTGTAACTGCTGTGTAAAGATTCCTGTAAGATGTGATTTTCCACTGAGTCAGGAGTTACACTGGACACTTTACAGGAAACCTGAAAATTATGGTTTGATATATTGAAAGGGGCTCAATGTTCCACGGCTTTGGGCATGGAAACGTTGGGTTGAACTGTTGACACCTTTCATAATAAGATAAATGCTTTTTTCCATGCACTACATATTTGTACAAAACGAACGCGAGGCAGTGGAGCTGCTAATAATCAGACATTACAGGCATTCATCCACGATGCACTGCCAGTATGATAACATGATACTTGTGAGCATAGTTTCATCATATCAGATTCTCAGCTGCGATGTCTCTTAAACCATTGTTTACTGCCTCTTCACAGTGGAATCGGCAGCACTGATAAGTGCAGCCGATAGGAGGGGATGTGATGTTGCATCAAAAGATGTTTCTACATGCATGATATAAACTGAAAATAGATGTTGCAGTATCTTAAAAACAACCGGTGGGGCTGCGAACATAAGGCTTTGAAGGGCCTGTTTCCTACGTTTTTCTTGCCTGTGTTTTGTCTCTGATGTTAACTTACGATATTTGTGAGGTTTAAAATACCAAAAACAACATCATTTATTTTTACATGACCATTTCCAAATCACTTTAATTCCTAGGCTGTTTTTCTTGCTGTGCCTTTAAAGCTACGTTCACATAACCAGGTTGAAGTGGCACAAATCTGATTTTTTGCCCTAATGTGACTCAGATCTGATGTTTTCAGGGCTGTGTGGACACACAAATCTGATCTTTTCAAATCCGACCTGAGACACTTTGATATGTGGTCCTAGATCTGATATGTATCCGATTCGTGGTCATGCGACCTTAATGTGACGCTCAGATCAGAATTCATGTGCTTTTTTTCCACTGCACGTGCGCCATCATTCAGCGTTACCATGGCAGCAGCGGCAATCAAGTTAAAGCCTGTAAACGGTGGAAAAGCAGCTCATCTCACCTTTTTCACCTTCGTCTCGCTCTAATAATGAAGCTTAGAGCTGATCAGAGTTAATTATGTTCACAGTGAAGCTCGTTCTGACCGTTAGTCTGTTTGCTGATGATGAACGTGATTCATTCACGTGACGTTACTGAGTAGGATGAGCGCATGAGGGTCATTTCAGGACACATTAATGACAGATTTGAATCACTTACCTAAACGAGTGTGAACCATCGTGTCAGAGAGATCTGATTTGAGCAACGACGCTTGTAATATGAACGTAGCCTAAGACTGATATATGTAAATGAGCTCTATTCTGATTGGCTGACCTGTGTTGGGCCTTGTTCAGAAAGTACTCTGAGCTGAAACACTCCTTACAACCTTTTACAGTGTGAGTGGGCGGGGCTAAACTTTGGTAGGCTAAGCAGCTTGGTTTCCATACATGGGCTGTATGGACTGGGCAGTGAAGGGCATGTCATATATACTACATCAAACTCTTCAATTTCAAAAAAGTGAGGAAAATCTGTTTTTCCATGAAATGGGCCCTTAAATGCTCTCTCACATTCTTTGACCCTACTTCATGTCTGCTGACTCATTAAAACTGCCCAAGTCTGAACTGAACAGTCAAACGACAGACTTATAAGACCAAAGCACCTGAAGTGCCGGTACCTGAACCATGTATGTGTATTTTCTTGTGTTTTTGCCATGTTGTGTGTGTTTTGGTACATCTTGTCTCCTGTGTATGAACTATAGTATCTGTTTTGTGAACATTTGGAACGTGTGCTCCTGTGCCTTTTAAATTATTATGTGTGAGCCTTTGGTCTTGGTAAGGTTTTTGACTGGAATCTGAGATAATGATATACAAAGCACTGGAATGCATGAGGAATCTGCATCTAGAATGGAAAAAAGTCACTTACACTGAACTGCATAACCTCTCAGCACCCAAATAAACTCAGAACTTCCACAATTTTCCACTCTGGGACTGTTGACTAAACACGCAGACAAGCTGTGTATCTTAGCAAGTTTATAGCCATCTCTTTCTGCAGTAGGTGGCAGCCATGTGTGTCATGCAGGAATGTTGCACCGTAGTGGTTAAGCTTTTGAAGGAGATTGCTAATGATTATCTTTGCAAAGGTTTCCTTTGCTGCTGGTGAAGCCTTAAGGGTAACGTAACAGAGCTGATAACCCGTCATTATGTTTGGTGGGGTGGGAGGATTTAAGTTTTTTTTTATTCTCTGTTATTAGTACTATTGTTGTTTCAACGGTGGCTTTTAGTGTGGGAGTTTATCTGAAACGTTTTGTTTGTTTTCATGTACTACATTTCACTGACTTCTGAAGTTTAAGCAAAGGAATAAGGGATGGGGAGGTTGGGGCTACATGTTTTTACAGGGGCTACATGTGTTCTTTCTGGGGTTTGATTTATGTTTGTTCACTATACTGGGCATCCTCAGTGTTTTGCTTTTCCATGTATGACAGGAACTGTCAAATACTGCATACATACCATTTACTCTACTTTATAATTGGTTGTGATGTTAAGATAGTCTTAATGTTTAGGGCATTAATCATCCTATGAAATGACAAAAATTTTATCCTTCTTTAAAAACGAAAAATGTCAAATCACAATCCTTCAGGAAACCCATTTGAATGATATAGAACATGCTAATCTACAAATAACACAAGCAGCAGAGGAGTAGCCATTCTTTTCCATAGAAACCTTCCTTTCACTTTAAAGTAGTCAAAGACGACGAAGGACGTTGCTTTCCAGCTTCTTATATGGGGAACATATAGTGATCAGATGTGTCTACACTCCTACATACTTGAACCCTCTTTCTTTCCCAAATTGCTGGCAGATGTTTCTACAGTCCCATGTCCCATCTAGAAATCTTTTTGATATAAGTAAACTACGCTGCATAGATATCAGGACGTTATCTGATCACTCACCCATTAGTGTAACTGTCTGTCCACCCTACAGTAGACACTGGTGATTAAATCCATCATTACTGTGCAATCCCCAGTTTGTCCAATACCTCACTGAACAGAGGAGAATTTTGATTTCTATAAATAAGACCCCTGAAATTAGTTCATCTGTGTTATGGAAGTCAGCAAAAGCTTATTTGAGGGGCGCAATTATAACATACACGTCTGCTCAAAAAAAGATGCCATTAAGAAGCAACTAGAACTTAAAGAGAAAATCCTAAAACTAAAATTATTCCTATGGATTCCTGCGGATCTCGGTGGACTCCTGGGCCTGTTCTCTCATGCGTGACAACAAGAATACTAATCCAATTATTAGAGAGAACCCTAAACTGTACAGTTCTATTGAAGTGTGGCGTCAGATTAGAAGATTTCCTAAGAGAAATGGGGCTTCAAGTTGCTGACTCCCATAGTGGGAATCCAGTGTTTTCACTGGTGTAAGCTCTACGTGAGTAGAGTTTAGTGAGTGGCATTCTAAGGGAATACGTGTGATAGGGGACCTTTTTCAAGACAACACTCTAATGTTGTTCAAAGCAAGATCACTATGGTTTTTTGCAATTCGTCACTACATTACTGCAAAATTAGTCATCAGTGGGCACCCCTCACACTGTGAGGTGGAACATTTTTTCATTAACACAAAGAATGCAGCTCATTTTCTATCCAAATTTCATTCATTTATACTTTCTCCTGGTTCAACGTCAAAGCTGGGATAGTGTGATCGGTAAATGGGAGAGGGACTATAGGTAACATATATATAGTCTGTGAAAAGTACTTTTCTCTGCAACTGATTAAAGGAAACACAATCCAAGATGTTATACAGATTACATATAACACCAGTGATACTGAATAAAACTGATCATAATACTTCACCTTTCTGTATAAAGTCCCCTACGAGCTTGGTGGACGTACTTCCGGAAATGTGAACTCATTTCAAGATTTTGGAAATGTGTAACTCAGGTAATTGGCAGAATTCTTAACACTTTAAAAATAAAGAGATCCAGGCTTGTTTTTATTTGGCCTGCCCTCCAAAACGGTTTCGCTGTCCTATCTACATCATAAACTGCTCAATGAACTGTTAGCTAGGAAATATATTCTTAATAATTGGCTAAGAGAGACGCCACCTTCTGCTACTCAGTGAGATAGGAAAATATTTAGGATACTTCCTCATGATCGATTAGTTGCAGTACTCGGGGAACAACCTGTTGTTTATGAAAATTTGGAGACCATTCATAGAGCATCTATTGTCTTAAAAGGTCAGCACTGTTTAAATGGAAATCCAGATGGTAGGTGGTGTACATGGAAACCTAGTGAAGTGCAATAAATAGGATCAGCAAAGCCCTGTTTTAGTAAATTGTGAAAAGGATGACCTTGTTTTGGTTGGGGTTGGAGGTTATATGTTTTTACTTGTTTCCATGGTATCACATACTCACTGCTCATGAATAAATCTGGTAATTGCTAAAAAAAAACAAAAAAACGATAAAATTTAGATTACCATAAAAATATTCATTGGTGGAATGGCCACAAGTGGGCCTGCAGACAGAGGTTAATACCTTTTTTGTATATGTGTAAAAAGTCACACTGTACAGATTTTTAATTCAATGTTAGTTCTTTTAGGACACCCTCTGAAAAAGGTCACTACAGCAGTTCAATAATAATATATTTGTTTATTTTGTGACGAGCTTCTAGTTTATTGACGTCGTTAACTCTGATAAGGACACGTGCTCGTGCTACATGTACAAACATAATAATATTTCCTTTACACTACAGTGCTTATCTTGATATGGCATTGTTTCAAGATACCAGTGTACACATTATGTCAGGTTACATGTCACACAATAAAACTGATGTAATCAATGTGTTGTCACACAGGACACAAAATGAGACATGTCTAAGTATATAAAGCATAATTGGTCATAACTGTGCAAAAAAGTGCAAAAATTAGTAAAAACATACAACTGTTTAATTCAATGAAGGGTCCATGTAATGGAAAACCACATTTCTTTGGCTTTGCTGGCATTAATATTTTAGATGTAGTTTGTAAACACTGTAAAAACAAATTAATTGTGGAGGTGATGTTCTGAAAACCTTCACATTCACACGTTGCCACTTATTCAGCGTACAGCAGTTTATCTGCACCCCTTTACAGTGACTTTATAAGGAGTGTTTTAGCCTGAACTGCTTTCTGAATGTACAGTTGGTACAGTGGTCATTTAATTATAAATCACTCTTAAGAGCACAGTAACAAAAACAACCTTTTTAATTGTAAGAGAGCTTGGAAAATGGTCATGTAAACATGAGTTACGAGTGGTTTTGGTTCTTCTAACTGAAATTATTACATGGAAATGCATTGACATCTAATAAACAATATTATTCCACAATGATGTGTTATGTGGAGTGAAATGGGTTTTATAGTATGGTCCACAATAGAGAAACATCTATTATTAACAGCCCCATTTCCAAAAAAGTTGGAATGCTGTGCAAAATGTAAATAAAAATAGAATGCAATGATGTGCAAAAAATCACTTAAACCCATATTTAATTGAAAAATGTACAAAGACAACTTAGGAAATGTTGAAACTGAGAGATTGTACTGTTTTTCAAAAAATATATGCCCATTTTGAAATTTAAGCCAACAACACATTCCAAAAAAGTTGGGACAGGGGCAACAAAAGACTGGTAAAGTTGTGTAATGCTAAAAAAACACCTGGTGGAACATCTAACAACTAATTAGGTCATTTGGTAACAAGTAATGGAAAGGAGTTCACCACTCTGTGAAAGACTGCACAGGGAAATACTACAGCAATTCAAGAATAACATTTTTCTATGTAAAATAGCAAAGAACCTGGGGATTTCATCATCCATAGTACACAATATCATTAAAAGCTTCAGAGAATCCAGACAAATCTCTCCAAGGGACAAGGCCGAAAACCAACATTGGATGGCTGTGATTTTTGGGCCCTCAGGCAGCACGGCATTAAAAATAGACATGAATTTGTAGTGGAAATCACTGCATGGGCAGGAACACTTCTGAAAACCACTGTCTGTGAACACAGTTAATCAATATATATATTGTCATAGGTAAGAACTGGTTGACTGGGCCAGCTCCACTTTGGAATGGAGCATGGAGGGATGATAACTGATTGCATCATGCTGTACATCATTCTGGAGCAGGTTTCTCCATTCAGGTTTTCCGTTTCGGTTGTTGCCTGTCTATACACGCCGAAATAAATAAGACATTAATCTTTCAGTGTTGAAGTGTTATTCATACATTCAGTGCCACCTTGTGAGAAATTCTTCACTGCAAAAGACAATTGACAAAAAAAAAAGTCTTATAAGGCCCACCGAATGTGATCCATGTGTACATGTAGATAACGGTTCTTCGTTCTTTACATTTCCTCTTAGAATCGATTTGCTTTATCTTGATCTACATTGTTCAAAGGGACACCCCAGGGCCTTCCCCAAAAAGGCTTCAGTGAGGCACAGAACTGCATCTAGTTTTGGGTTCAACGTGTTCTTGTGGAATCAAGCATAAAAACAGATCAATGACGGGGGTTACGGTACAAATGAATCATGAAACTGATTTTAGTCTATTCAGTTAAAGGCATCATTTACCTAACAATCTATAAGACAAGTAGCATTCAGACTGTTCATATTACCTAAGAGGAGGAAAGATGGAAAACGAGTGAGTTATAAGATTGCATGCATTCTGCTCTTTGATGGGTCTTAGTTTACAATCAGTGGTCAAACCGCAAAAAAAAATCAAGCACAATGGTGGGTTCAAATGACCGGGTGGGGGCGGTACTCCAGATACATCCAAGGCATTGGGATTATGGGACGTTTTATGTGTTACCACATAACAATATTAATATTAAGAGGACGGCAGGGGGGTGGAGGGTGATTTCTGTCATTTCTTGCCTAAGGAGGATGGCATCCCCTTGCACCCCCCTTAAAATCAAGAATAACAGCATGTGTTAATGAATTCTGTTGCTGCTTTGTCTTTGTATTTGATTATTATGGCTTCATTCTATGGCCTATGGAAGTCAATGGGGGCAATTATTTGCTCGTTTTTTACTTTAAAAGCACAAAAAAATCTTTTAAAATCTCTGAAGTACCAAATTTTTTCTTTGGGAAAAAAATCTTCGAATATTCCTTTAACCCTCAAATGAACATTCCGCCTGCCTTATATGCCTAAAACAAACTGATCTACAAACTGCTGTGACAGTGTAAAACTGTTACACAAAGAAATCACTGACTATAACCAAATAAACAACATAAAATATTTGTTATATTTTGATGCTCTGCCACTTATCTAAAAAATTGGATGAGTTTGTGTCGCTAGCGACTCACGATATGCTTGTAAGGGTTAAGACTCATTCTGAGGTTAAGCAGCTACAGACAAGCTTCTACGAGTCAAAAATGCAAAAGATCTCGGCGACTTACTGGTTCATCCACATTACTGCATGCTTACCTACAGGCTTTCCGAAACAAACCCTCACTTATGACTTGTTAATGTGACGAAGGACTTGCAGTACTGTGGGTTTGCTGCCGACTAAGCATGTGTCATCTGATCTAACCGTAAATCTAACCAGTCAATTAGCTTTCACAAAGGCAGGCAAATAAGCAAGCAGTTTCGCTTCTCTTTGTATATTTTTTTGGACAGTTCAGTTGCACTTCTTAAGATAAACAATCTTGGTGGCATGGCATAAAAACTGTATCTGACTTGTAGGGTCAGATATGAAACCAGGGCTGCCAACTCTCATAAACTGGCCGTGAGACTCGCACAATTCGGTGTAATTAGAGACTGTATGCCAGGGAGAGAGGGCAATCCTTGGTCTAAAAGGTGTAACAGGGTGTGACCAGAGGATCTGAGTGAGTGAATGGGAGTAAACGGGGAAAATGCCTGAGTACTCTGAACAAACTACAAATGGATGTAGACTGTAATATAACAAATTGACTGTCCTGTTGTTTATCTTCAACAAGTTTTCTATCACATATCTATTTTTTAGTGAGCTGCGATGTGTCTGATACAGAAAAGTAAAGGTTTTGTGAGACAAATAACAGCAAGATGGAGCTGCAACAGTTCATTTCGGCACAGCGTCAGCGTCTCTAGTTTTCTTACATCACCAAACTGAGACTGTCTGACCAAAAGATTACATACTGTGGAAAAGTATGTGGTAATTTTCACAGCGTATCAGTACCTACAACACTTGCTTTTGCCATGTTAAAGGGCAATTTGTAAATTGTAATATTGAAAATATTCATGTATATTCACATATAATATAAAATATTCATACATTCACATACATTTATTTTTTATATGGTACAGTTCTATGTGTAATATCTCCTCACATATTTTAAATTAAATGTGTTTTAAAATATATTTGGCAATATGCCAGCATATTCTGTGTTATTTTAGTGTTTGGAATGTATTTTGGCATGGATTGCAATGTATTTGTCAGATTTTTGTATATTTGACATACATGTCCATATATTTTGTCTATATAGGAAAAAAATGGTACATACCTGTATTCTTTTAAATAGTAATATCACTGAAAATGTTATGCTGTGTGGGGTTTCTCAGACATTAACCCATCATAAATACTCCAATTACAACCTAAACAAGTCATGAATCTCGAAGATTTGACATCAAGTCCACTTTACTGATAGCAATTTCATTGTTTTCCACAGAAAAATGAGCTGAGGCGGAACAAAATAGCACATATTTAATGAACTGTGCAAACTGTGCTCTCCTCCGGTTCCCTGATGGCTAGCAATGCATGCAAGCATGGCTCATTGGAAAGGGCACGTCATTCTCTACTGGCCTGTGGAGTTTGGCCTCGTTATGGATTTTTCCTTTCCTTTTATTCATGACATCAGCAATTATTTAACGTCTACTCGACTTTTATCACATAACCGTTGAAAGAAAAAAGTTGTGCTGAAAAATCTGATTACTGAGCTAAAATCCAGCTCACTATATCAGATTAAAAGGCCTTAATCCAATCTAAAAAGTCAGAGTATGCTGTTTACATTGTAACGGTCTGGGTCAATTTAATGGTCTGTTTGGTCATTTTGTGTCACTTAAAAGCATCTAGTGGGTGCTAATCAGGGTGGCTAATTAGCTACCCTGCTTGTCAGTTAAGCTAGCTCATTAGCTGATACGAAACAATGCACTGCACTATTCTGCACATACACTCACACAAATGTCTACATTTACACAGAATTGTGTGTGGAATCAAACAAAGCTTTGATTCTTCTCTGTCGAGAATTAAAAAAATGAGCAAAAAACACTTGTTAGCTTCTTCACTAGCTTATGTCATCTTATATTGTGCTCACTACAAAGTGATAACTCCAAAAATAGCAATCAACACATTAACATACAGTTCTAATTTACATGTTGGTGATCTTACTGGTCGTATTAATAGTACTTGGCAATGTAATTTTAACCTGGAAGAGTGAAAGATTTACTACATTGTCGTGGATTCAGTTGCAAGTGTTATCAGACACAGAGGATCCAGCTTTCAGAAGCCCTGCTTGCTTCTGAAAGCTGGAAAACTGGAAAACATAAGTGAAATTTGTTACATACTTGGATACATTTGACATTACAGCCTCAAACACAACAAGATTTAACCATTACTGCCCATGTTTTGTCTGTTACAGTGTACTTTCTGTAAAATGTGGTGGTGGGACATTTTCACCATAAACATAACCGTGTTTGACTGATGATGGTCGACTGTCTCACTTTCCATAACAGGGGGTGCCTAAAGAGTGGCCATGCTTCATTCTAGGGTGGCATTGGCTACCGCTTAGCTACACCTCTGGATGAAAGGTAACAAATACCCTAATAGAGATTTCAGTATTAAGATATAGGCACCTCCAAAGGTTCACTGAGTACTTTAGTACCCAAGCACATCCCTGATACTTATAGCTTCATAATGAAATAAAAATATTCATTTTCAACTGACTCTGCCTAATTCTGATACTTTCCCACCTCAGCCTCACTTTGGATTTCACGAGGGCAGAGGTGTGAAATGGGTAACAGATAAGGATGCATATCTCAATGTCGCATGCATTTGAACATGAATAGTCTGGTCATGTCCCAACACTAAGTTAATGGTTGGCGAAAATATATGGCTGTCTATGTGCGGATGGAGTGATGAAAGGCAGGAAACACAATGGGGACATACAAATGGCTATAAAGTACAGATATGGTGGGAAGTTAATTGGGGTTTATAACACCCAAGAACAAAGGATTAAAGAAATTAAGCGGAGTTAAAGGTCAAAAAAGCAGACGTGCAGTTTGTTTCAATACAATCAACGTCCAGAACAAGTCTGGCGGTATTTGTTTGAAGTCTGCCTTTGATTCAGGTTATAAAAAACAGTGAAGGGTAAAAAGGAT
This sequence comes from Colossoma macropomum, assembly GCF_904425465.1. Classification (NCBI taxonomy): domain Eukaryota; kingdom Metazoa; phylum Chordata; class Actinopteri; order Characiformes; family Serrasalmidae; genus Colossoma; species Colossoma macropomum. Next base: position 25,374,200 of record NW_023494809.1, read on the forward strand.
AAATGTGTATAATAAATGTTAAAAAAAAAGATGAAGAACAGATATGAGTGGTGCACAAGCACAGTCTCTAAGTTACATAACAGTTTCTAAATGGTTTTTGACTTGGGCGTATTATTGGAAAAAAACTTTAACAGGTATAGAAACTTATATTATGTGCACATTCTTTACACTTTAAAAATGTTCACCAAACTTGAAGATATGTTACAAAAATGGTTTATTGAAGAGCCGCCCATTAAAGGCTTCTGTAAGCAAGGCAAGTTTTCATACAAGGTAGAGCTAAAGCCTCACAGCAAGAAGGACTGGGTTTGATTCCCCAGCTGGGTGAGCAGGGTCCTCTCCCCTAGGCGTGAATGTGTGTCTGACCGAATATGTCTTTGTGCCCTGTGATGGACTGATGACCTGTCCACTGTGTTTTACTTTCTGCAAGAAGGAAGGAAGAATGAATGCAAGAAGAGGCTCCAGCACTCGTGACCCAGGAGTGTGTGTGTGTGTGTATTTTGTACACAAAGGCTATTCAAAGTGCTTAACAGAAGTTAAAAAAATACAGTATAAAATGATAAAACAACAAGAAAATAAAAGACAATTTAGATATAAATTATTAACCTCTTTTTCACAGTAGCTATGAAATGTAATTTCCGCCTGTTCTGGAAGACTCTCAGTCTTGCATTCAATAATATGGTAACACTTTATTTGGAGTGGTCCTTTTGTAGATAATTAATAAACTCTTTATAGATTATCAGTAACACATCAACAAAATATCAGTGAAGCAGCAGAGGTGAAGTATCTGAATACACCGCAGTAAATATCTTGCAGATGTTCTGTTGATACGTTACTTACATTTAGTAGATGTATTGATAATATGTTACTTCCATTACAGAAAACCTAACCTTACCAACCTTACACAAAACCTAACCCTCACCCTGACCCTAATCCTAACCCTAACCTTAACCCCAACCCAAAACCTAATCCTAACCCTGGCCCTAACCCTAACCCTAACCTCAACCCAAAACCTAATCCCAATCCTGGCCCTAATCCTAACCCTAACCTCAACCTCAACCTAAAACCTAATCCTAATCCTGGCCCTAATCCTAACCCTAACCTCAACCTCAACCTAAAACCTAATCCTAATCCTGATATGGTTTTCCACATGTCACTGACAGCCTGTTGAGTGCGTGTTTCATCTAAACAGGACCCCTAAAAATAAAGTGTCACCAATAGGATTGCTAGAACATATATGATGGAAATCTGTATGATTTTAAAAAACCCAAGCAAGCAAGATGTTTGTCTTAGAAGGTGAACGAGCACGACAACGTTTATAAAAGTGTTTCAATTTCATTGCCTATATCTTTTTTTATTGTTTTCAAAAGCAGTCAGAGGAAAAACATGAAATGCAACGCACACATGGCATTAGTTTTCCGTAGTGACATGCTGAATACATGCCAAAATGAAGAGCAAAAGCTCTGTTACAATGTTTTCATGTCACTTGATCTGTGTTGCAAATTCTGCATCACATTTCGTAAATGCAAATGCTCATGTTCTGTTTACAACAGGGCAAGTGATGAAAAGATTTTGCTTTTCATTTTGAGCCGTATGAGCCGCCCACTATGAAACAGTAATGTCATTTGTGCATTTCTTTTCAGGTTTTTTAACAAGTTACTGCATTACAATTTGGCATGAATTCCTCTTCACATGTACAGAGGGGCCTGAAAGTCTGACACCACTAATGAAAATGATTCTGTTTTGCATTCTTTTTTACAACCCCATTTCCAAAAAAGTTGGGACACAGTGCAAAATGTAAATAAAAACAATATGCAATCATGTACAAACCATTTAAACCCTGTATTTTATTGAAAGTACAAAAACAACATATCAAATGTTTAAACTGAGATAATTTATTGTTTTTTGAAAAATATATGCCCATTTTGAATTTGACGCCAACAACACATTCCAAAAAAAGTCAGGACGGGGGCAACAAAAGGCTGGTAAAGTTGTGTAATGCTAAAAAAAACACCTGGTGGTCAATTGGCAACAGGTCAGTGACATGATTGGGCATAAAAGAGCATCTCAGAGAGGCTGAGTCTTTCAGAAGTAAAGCTGGGGAGGGGTTCACCACTCTATGAAAGACTGTGTGAGCAAATAACATTTCTCAACATAAAATAGCACTCAAAAAAATAAAAAAAACTGTGTAAACAGTCCGTCGCTGCATGTTAATGCAAGTTAAAACTCTAAACCACAATAAATAGGATCCAGAAATGCTGCCACCTTCTCTGGGCCCGAGCTCATTTAAAATGGACTGAGGGGAAGTGGAAAAGTGTTCCGTGGTCCGACGAATCAACATTTGAAAATCTTTTTGGAAATCATGGACACTGTGTCCTCCGGTGTAAAGACCACTCAGCTATAGTATTCATGATGGTATAGGGGAGCATTAGTGCACATGGCATGGGTGACGTGCACATGTGTGAAGGCACCATTAATGCTGAACAATATTTACAGGTTTTGGCAACATATGCTGCCATCCAGATGACGTCTTTTTCAGGGAAGGCCTTAATTATTTCAGTAAGACAATGTCAAACCCCATTCTGCATGTATTACAACAGCAGGGCTCAGTATTAAAAGAGCCTGGGTGCTAAACTGACCTGCCTGCAGTCCAGACCAGTCACCCACTGAAAACATTTGGCACATTATGAAATGAAAATATAAAAAAAGAGACCCCGAACTGTTGAGCAGCTGAAATCCTATATCGAACAAGAATGATTGTAGTATTTTCCTTTAAAAATATGGTTTACATGATTTGCACATCATTGAATCCTATTTTTATTTACATTCTACACAGCATCCCAACATTTTGGTTATTAGCATGACAATTTGAGTGAAAAGTAGAATCTTTGGCAATTTCAGAATTCTTAGTATCTGGTATGTTTCTCTTTTGCTTTAATGTTCTAGTGCACTTGAGCTGACAAGAACTCCACATGTTTAAGCAAAAGCCTCTGATGAGCAGATTATATTCATCTTAACATGAGCTTTAATAGAAGGAATAAGACTCAAAAAATCTGGACAAAGGCCTTAATATGGTCAAATTCACTCTTTTGCTTATATTTGAATAGTGGCCAAGAAATAGTGCAGAACCTTGAGCATTTCTTCATTTTACTTTTCATAACTTTTATTTCGATTTTCAAAATTCTAAAACTTTCTGTTGTCTATTGTAAAGTTTAAACAGCAAAGGCCCCAGATTTTCAATGTGGTCTCAGACTTTTGGATTCTACTGTAAGAGTCAATAGCACTTGATGAAAAGGAATGTCTTTAGTCTGGACTAAGAGGGCAAATTTGGGGCCAATATGAGATCTTGGACTGCTTGGACTTCAGTCACTGCTCCTGTTGAAACACTAGTCAGTAGAGCAGCCTGCCCTGTCCCTTAGTGAGGCCTGTTCATTTTGTATTGTTCAAATAGATCAGAGAAGTATTTTTGATCCATTGAGCAATTTATTGATGGGAAGCAACACTGTAAAATCAATTCTGTAAGTGATAGTCAATGTAGGGGTCTTAATACTGGGGTAATATGCTCAGTTCTCTTTGTCTTGGTTAGCATTTTTACTGAGGTGTTTTAAAGCAATAGCTGTCTAATGCTCTTTTTTTTGGGAAGACCAGTAAACAGACAACTGAGAAGTCCAGGCTGCTAGAGATAAAGGCTAAATCTCTATATATTTTGGAGACAACAAAAAGCTGCTGAAAAAATATGCTGCTGAAATTAAGACATGAATCCATTAGTTCTGACTTTCCTCCTTACTGCAGTAAAATTATTTTTGACTTTAATTAGTTTAGTTGGAGTAAATTTTGGCAAACCCACCCCTTGTTTTGCTTTAAGCACTGACACAAAGTTTTTGGGACCATTTGGCAGGAAAGTAAAGGAAATCTGGGTGTCGGCAGCATAACTACAAGCAGTAATGACAACATATTGAGGGGGCCAAGAATTGAGCCCTGAGGGACTCGCCAAGTTAAAGTTGTTCTTTCATAAGCGACTGTATTGAAACAGATATCATTTATATCCTTGATAAGCCTGAATATAAAGTTATGCTGTAAACTGTCAAGTCAAGTTTATTTATACAGTGCTTTTTACACAAAGCGCTTTTACAGAAAATTGTGACACAGGAGTTTTGCTATTCTAATTCTAAGGTCTCATTCTGTCTAGATCCATTGTTTAAAAGAGGGTTAGTCATAGCCAGGAAAAAATTAAAATAGGTTTTAATCTCTGAAGAAATAAAAGATGCAAATTCATTAGCGGAGTTTGGGGGACTACCTGTGTGGGTGGATTTCTATGCCTGTCAAAGATGGCATAGAAAAGATGGCAGGGAATATGGAGTGAAGAAAAATAGAGAGGAGTGAAAATGATGGAAAATCTAAATCTATGTGCATGTAATTAAATATAGCCATATACAAACATGCCAGATGTGGTGAAAAGATTATTCTGAACCATCAATGTACTTCTGATTCATGAGCAAATTCCAGTGGTCATTTTCAGACAGAATAAATGAGGTTTGATTAAATAATTGGTCACAGCTTTCAACGGTCTAGTTCAAACGATCTAATGCCAAAGAACGATGAGTATCCATGAATTACATTCTTAAAAATAAAGGTGAAAAAAATGGTTCTCTGGAGCAATGCCATCGGAGAACCATTTTGGCTTTCTAAAGAGTCTTTCACTTGATGGGACTTTAAAGAACCAATTTTGTAAAGTGAACTGGGATAAAACAAAATGCCTCATATATATATATATATAGTATGTTAGACCGTCTGGGGGTCTCTGAGGACCAGTTTAAGAACCACTGATGTAAAAGTTCTACTCCAATTTCAACTGTTTGCAAAAATCACATCTCCAATCTAAGAATCACTTAGGAGCGTTTAAGAGTGCACAGTCAAGGCGTTCAGTCCAAAACGTAAAGGGTGCACTACACTGTAAAAAGTATTTGGGCTGATGAGAATTATTTTACTTTACTTTGTTTCATTCAAAGTATTTATTTGACTTCAACAAAACCGGTTAAACCACCACGTGTTTTTTCTTTTCTCTTTTTTTTTTTTGAACGTGTACAGCACAAACAGGATAATTACATATGTGTGTGTAGTGGATGTTACGGAACATCTGTTGAGATAGTTTAATACCTCTAGCACAGTGGTGTCTAGTCTTATCTGTAAAGGTCCAGCATGGCTGCAGGTTTTCACCCCAAACAATCAGGAGCACACCTGATCCTGCTTATTTAATCTATTGTGAGCTCCTACTTTGTTGGAATGAAAACTTGCAGCCATACCAGCCCTCTGCGGATTACACTGGACACTCCTGCTCTAGCATTAAAATTGTTTTTAAAACAGATTTGAAAAACTGCCTCATATATATATATTAAAATTGTTTTTAAAACAGATTTGAAAAACTGCCTCATATATATGAGGCAGTTTTTCAAATCTGTTTTAAAAACAATTTTAATATATATATTTTATATATATTTTATATATAATATATATATATATATATATATATATATATATATATATATATATATATATATATATAGTTTGTTAGTGGTACTACTAACAGAGTGTATATCTGAAGAGTTTAATGCCTCTAAAAGCTACTTCACCTGAAGACACTACTAGATAAATTCACAAATACACTGCCTGATTTTCAGATAAGGGTGTGGCCTAATGCATTTTTAAAATAACATGGAGGGCGGAGAGGTAGGGCAGAACAGGGTAGGCTGGCACGGTTTTCACTTTTTCTTATTATAACACACAATGATCTTGACAAAATGGAGGAATGTTGGTCAAGAGAAATGTCATTTTTATATTAGATTTTCACTGGAATTTCTCTACTGACCCAAATATGAACACCAACCAACCCCAAAGAAAACATATTTTTTCAATTGTACCATTGTTTTACCATTATCAACATTACATATAAAAACTCATACATGTAGGTTGGCTGGTCTTTTTGGATAGTAAATAAAATGGCCATATTTGCATCACAGACATTGCAAGCCCTAGTTCCTATCACCACCACTGTAAAGCTTTTGGAATGGCCCTTGCTAACTTATCCAGGGATTTATTTCTGATTGCAAGATTTCACAAGTCATGACAAGAATGAGATAAGTTGTTTGTAGCACAGCACCATAAAAAATAATGGATGCTGTTTACAGTAAATACATTCAAATTCATTCTGTTTTGTAATTCATAGGAAACAGGAAGCTGCAGTGCAGACAGGTGCTGGTTGCAAAGTGGTATCAGGTTACCCTTTCTCTTCTGATATTCCAGTAATGTAAGTGGCATTAATGCAGTGTGGGCTGTGAAGAATTTTGTACAGATTAGAGACAAGGAACTGAGAAAAAATATATAATGTGAACACATGCTCATACCATACAGAGGTTAGTATCAGACAGCCAGGGACCCAGGAAGCTGTCTTTAGGTTGGGGAGTGCTGACATTTTTAGCAACACTAGTGACGTGCACACTGACGTCATGCTAAATGCTATTTTATATTATTATTATTTTTTTTTGCATTGGATTCAAAGAAGGTATCACTGTGGCGAAAGACGTCAATACAGAAATGCACTTACAGACCACAGGAGGAACTCTAGCTCTAAGCTGTTTTATCTATGACGGCACTTAATGGTGTATTTTAAAATCATCACTGTTGCATCTTTTGGTAAACAAAAACGTTCCAAACCCCACTTGTTGTGTCCTGTGTACATTTCCCCCAAGTTTCAAAGGACTCTCTGTATTATGAGGTCAATTAGCAGTTAAAACTCAAAGGCTACAAACCCCGAAGTCCGCTACACCTACACTTGAAATATAATCATTAAAATACTTCAAAAATGCAATTTTTGCATGAATATGTGAATCCATTTAACATGTTATGCCTGAAATGTCCTTCTTTGTTGAGTCTTCCATTCTAAGATATGCAAAATATACATTTTTGTTTTTTGTTTTTGCATGTAAAACATTCACTCAACCCTGAACACATGCTCAACAGGAAGGTTCATCATGTAAATTTCCTGAGGGGAGGGAAGAAATAGTTCCCTCATTCTCTTTTTTTCATTTATATTCAATGATATTATGATATTGACAGATGAGATCACTTCGAAAGTTCAATCCGGTTATCCAAATTATGGATGACAGCTTTACCGACAGCAGCGCTAACAGACCAAATCAGAATGTCTATAAACATAAAGCTCAGCACGTTCTGACGCCTCTGTTCTACATGGTGTAAGAGAAACAGTCCATTTACATGTAAACATCTAAAAGTTATGTTAGCAATGTTAAAACCAACGTTATTTTGGTTATGGGCAGCAGGGTGGAGTAGCGGGTAGTGCTGTTGCCTCCTCTCTGTGGGGAGTTTACATGTTCTACCCGTATCTGAGTGGCTTTCCTCCCACATTCCAAAGACATGCAGTCAGGCCTATAGGAGATACTAAATTGCCCCTGGGGTGTGTGTGTGTGTGTGTGTGTGACTGTGTACATCTGTGGTGGACTGGCAACCTGTCCAGGCTGTTTCCTGCCTTCTGCCCAATGACTGAAACCTTTTTTTCTGAGAGTGTACTCTTTGGGCCTCATTCATCAACAATTTGAAACACTAAAGAATATAGCAGATTAACCTAACTTTACATAAATTAACTACATAAACAAAAATAAATAAACAGACTAACAATTTCGTATTTACCTGTGTGATAGTAGTTGGCAGTATGGGCAAGAACTTATATCACAGTATAATTAAGATTACTGATGGTTTCTGTATAATGGTGTAGTGTATTTATGTATTTTTTTTTCAAATAAAACCACTTTGGATGCTTAACTAAACCTTTTTTGTAGATTAACAATGGCATATTATTCTGGATGTTCCTTCACTTTTAATGAGAACCATATTTAACAACTGAAGTGAATCTAAAATAATTTTATTTGGTGAAATAGTAAAAACAGAAATGAACAATATATAGACAGATGTCAATATTGCTTTCTAACCCTCACAAAATAAGGCGAGTGTATGTAAAGCCTAAAGTGGCTTATCTAAGCGCAGCAAAAATGGGATGAAGCTGAAGTCACTTCTTATCCGTCAGCTCCATGTTCAGATTTTTCAGTTCCATTTTAAATAGTGCAGCAGTTACAGCCTGAGACACCATAATGTAAGTGCTTCACCAAGGTGGAACAGGAAAATTTCAAAGTTAGCGATTTCGTCTTCCAAAACCGTGAAATGGGACCAAGGACATTTGTATTGAGGTTTCGCTCTCAGTTTCAGAATAATTACACCCCTACTGACTGCCAGTGGAAAGTTCCAAAACAGGTGTTTTTTATCATTCTCCAAACTTCCCAGTCTTACACTGCCCCTGTCCCAACATTTTTGGATTGTGTTGCAGGCATCATATTTGGATTTAGTGTGTATTTACAAAATCAATAAAATTGATAAGGTAAAATATTGAATATCTCTTCTGAAAACTACAGGCAGGGGCACTAAAGCAATATTTTTTTTTAATATAATGTGCCTTGAAAAAGTATTCAACCCCCTTAAAAGTCATCAGATTTGTCTGGATTACTAATGACACTTGTATGGACTGTTCCAGTGTTTGTATTCAAAACCAATACAGTAAAAAAATTAATTTTCAAAGTTAAAATTCATTATTTGTCAGAAGCAGTGGTGTCACTGCACCAGATGCCGTTGTGGAGCAGTGCATGTCATGATCATTAATTCAGTATGAAAACTAATATATATATATATATATATATATTTTTTTTTTTCTTTTTTTTTCTTAGTAACTAACACTGTTGCGTGTTTTTTACATATGACAACGCTAGGGCTGTCCGACACATTCCAGGTATCTTCCTGTACCTGTTGTGCAAATGCCTATTTCTCCTAGCAGTCTTCGTATGGTGAGCGCGGGGCCCGTCAGCGTTTGTCTAACCAAGTGAGCAGTTAAAAACACTCTGCACATGTTCAACGCGGTTTTAATAAACAGCTTTGGGGCCCAATCACGTTGGCCCCGTGCTGAGAGCAGCCAATAAAAAATAATACTTTTTCATACGTACAGATGTTTAGTAAGCGTCATTTACGGTGTGGGCGTTGCTACGCAGCTCGCCATTGTTCCTCATCAGTTGTTGTAGTCACTCCTAATAGCAAGGCAATATAATGAGTCAAGTTGAAAATGTAATAAAAGTTAGATTTGGTTCCAACTATTAGAGCAGAAATTAGAGATTAAACATTTGGGACCACACCAGCCAGAGGATTTCAACATCATTGAGTCTGGAAAGGACAAAACCTGCTCCTTCAATCCAGAGAGGTTCAAGAGAAAAAAATGGCTAACTGTGAGTGTAGCTAAAAAACACTCTTGTCCTTTCCTTGCCTGCCCTTGCTATGGTATCACTTGAATTCAGTCATGGATTGGTGGACTTTGAGAGAAAGGTTTTAGCCAAGTTTGCCCAGATGACAGATCATCCTGCATCTTTTCGAGCAGTGACCATCACCGGTGAGTCATTCTGCTTTATTAGAAGGCGTGTTATTCCTAATGCCCGGAAAGCATGTTTCCCTGCTTTGATATGGTGCTTTGGATATGTATTTGCAGGCCATAGTGATCGTAGACTGCAAGTTAACTTTGGATTTTTAATGCGATGCTGCATAACTAGGCTTTGTGAGATCTAATGTCGTTATCATATCACTCATATTCCTGTCTCCACTTCCACTCCTGCACCATGTTACGTTAATTTGCGAATTTATTGATTAGTGTGTTTGTGTTTGGATCAAGTTTGTGTGTAGATTCATTAAGGAGTCTGCTGCTGTTTATACAGTTTATTGTGCCTCACTAGGCTTTCTGTGCCAAAGATGCCACTGGTCAGCAGATATTTAAAAAAAAAATTGAAAACTAAAAATTGCTGCATAAGTATTCAGCCCCTTTAGGCTAGTACACACGTTGTTCAGGTTGTTTGGATGATGCTTGTGGACCACCATTTAAAAATAGTGCCACACATTCTCAATTGAATTAAGATCTGCACTTTGACTTGGCCATTTTAGAACATTCAATTTTTTGATGGTTTTTTTTTGGCACTGCTTTGTCCTCCTATTTGGGATCACTGTCCTACTGAAACGCAAAGTTTCTTTTAAGCTTAAGTCCTTTAGGAGACTGAAGCTGGTGGTCTTGCCTGATCTCCCCGTATTTTGCAGCATCCATTCATACTTCTGTTTTCCAGTCCCCACAACATGATGCTGCAGCCACCATACTTCACTGTTGGGATGGTGTTTGTTGAGGTGTGGGCAGTGTTGGGTTTGCACCACACACAGCATTTTAAATTTTGGCCACTTCATTTTTATCTTTTCTGACCACAAACCATTATCCTGCATTTTAGCTGGGTCACTCTGATGCTTTTAGGCCAATGTCTGACATGCTTTGATGTGATTTTTCTTCAGCAATGGCTTCTTTCTAGCCACCCTCCCACGCAGAGCTCTTCATCTCATTGACTGGTGCACCTTCACTCCAGTTTCAGCCACTGAAACACTCTGAAACTTCTTCAAAGTGACTGTTGGCCTCTCCGTGGCTCCCCTCTCAAGTCCTCTTCTTGCACTGACGCTGAGTTATGAGGCATGGCCTTGTCTAGGCAGTGCCTGGATGGTATGAGGCAGCTTCCATTTCCTCAGAACTGATACAACAGCACTCAGTGGGACGTCTAAACACTTGGATATTACTTTGTAACCTCTTCTTATCTTGTGCATTCGTATAACTTATAATGCTCTTTGGTCTTAATTTTCATATTTTTCCCTTCACAGTCTGACCAATGGTACTTGAATTATAGGGCTCTTAATTAACTTCTTTACTGACTCACAGGTAGAGGCCGACTGTGCTTTCGTTAGGGAAATATCTTTTGTCTGTGTAAACTAGGAGCTTCCACAGCACAGGGGTTGAATACTTGTGTAAACACAATTTTTCTGTTAATTTTTGTACATAATATTTTCTTTATAAAACCAATATCACTTAAAATGTATCAATTTGGATCATTTTATTGAAATATAACATAGCACAACACATCAAAGTGTCATTTGTAATCCAGAAAAAAGTCCATGCAGACGACGGTGGTCCAGCAAAACAAGGCATGTCCAGTCTTGTTTCTCCCTGGATTTACTCCTGCTGTGACAAGATAACATAGCTAGCTAGTAGGTGAATTGCCTGCAATGGTTTAGCTACAGCTTTGAGGATGAGGTGGCCAAGGAAGACCCAGAGATTTTATTAGGGCAGCACAGTGAACTGTTAGAAATAAAGGTACTGTACAGGTATATTTTTTGTTCATCAAGGTACAAACAATGTAAATGTTCCATTAAAGCAGCAGAAAAAAACAATGGTGTTGGTTTTGGGGCTTTTATAGATGTTTTTCCACGTAAAACATAAGTGACCACAGCACTTCCAGTCTAGTCCTATATAAGCCTCACTTGAAGATACATGAACCAGTTCTCCAAAACCAGTGACTGAGTATGGTTAAGATTTGCTAAGCGCTAAGATTTGGTTGATTATGGGACTATGTAGATAACTTGTATGTATTATTGACTTGTGTAAATATTGTTTTTTTTGGACTGGTAAATTTACCAATTTACCCCTGACTGCCTGCCAACTAAATCACTGGAAAATCCCAAGGTGTTTGTTTGACACTGTACTAACCATCTGTCCTTGACTGTCCTCCTGACAGTTGTGGAGCTGAGTTGAGTTCAACTGGTTCTTTGTGATCGGACTGATAACAGCGTGACAAGCTCAAGTGAATGAAAACTGCAGAATGAGCCAATAACTGGAATGCTTTTCATTCTTATTGGCATGGATCACCTGTACTCTGCATGTTCCCATTGCACTTAAAGTGAGAGTTTGGCACATTCACATCATGCACTCCAAATCAGCCAACACGTTTAGTGTCCGAAGTTTGTTTCATTAGTTTTACACCTGAATCATTACACACTTTTCTCAAACCTCAAAGTAGCAGCAGTAGTAGCTACTAGAAGCCTGAATTTTGTATGTACTTTTGTCCATTTTTACTCACAGCATTGTAGCTCCAGTGTAAAACTAAAAAAAAAAAAAATTCAGACACCAAGCATGGCAGCTCCTATTTAAGATGGTAGGTAATCTGATGTGTAAGGCCTTCTAACTAATGGGAGATCACACTTGGCTGTATCTACCAAGGCACTATGGAGAAATCCTGATCGGACAATCTTGGACGTTTAAAGAATTTAACCCTTTTGTTTTCAGCCAATTACAAAATAAGTGTACTACAGAGTTTAAGTACAACAGGTATGATGATTATACTAAATAAAAAATGAGCAAAAAATTACAGATATGTATATTAGTTCATAAAAATCATTAGGCTTCCATTGGACCATATTGGTCCATTCCACTGGAATGGACCAATATAAATGATCCACCCTCAGCAGAAAAAGCAATGGTGTTTGTTTTGGGGCTTTTATAGATGTTTTTTCTCCATGTAAAACGTAAGTGAGATCAAACCACTTCCTGTCTAGTCCTATATAAGCCTCACTTGGAGCTACATGAACCAGTTCTCCAAAAACAGTGATTGAGTATGGTTAGAGCCTAAAGCGCTAAGATGAACTTCAATAAACACTTTACTTTTGCACTTCCACCTGGACTACGCCTACATGTCCTTTCCCTGTAGGACAAGCACAATGTTAATGTTAGCTTAGTGCTAACAGTCTATTAGAAAACCATAGGGCGCTAGCAGGAATTAGCATTGTCAATGAAGTGGGTTTTATTGCTCATTTTTCAACACTTATGTCCTGAATGATGGGCCTAGCTCTATTAGTAACAGTTCACCAGTGTTCAATGGCAATTATGGTATTTGAGCCTAAATGTGATATTTTCCATGAGTTTTATATACAGAGGTGGAAAGAGCAGGCTAGTGAAAATCCCTACTTAAATAAAAGCACTGTACTGTAATAATAAATTACTTTGGAAGAGAAAGTTTTAGTAAAGGAAATTACTGAAGTAAGACTAAATAAGTTGTTTACCGAAAAACTACTACAGTAATCAAGTTACTTTTTTGTATTTCCGCAACCACAACCTGAAAATATTTGTTGGCTTGCCCACATCACTGAAAATAATCTGTGCAAACAAATCAAAAGCTAAACCTGATACTACATAGGAAAAATTGTGCTGGCATCGTCCTCCACTTTCTTTGTTCCATCAGGGCTGAAGTGGTTTTAGGAGTTGCTGTTATGATTGGCTTTGAGAACTAAATCTTTAAAATTAAACAGGAATTTTCTTTTAATTGCTTTTTGAGCTGAAACACTCAATTACTTTATTAGAAGCTCAAAGATACTGTAATTTAATTCTACTCCAAAAAAGTACCATTACAGAGAAACATGTACTCAAATTGTTACTTTCCACCTCTCCTCCACAGGTCACAGGCATTATTTTATTTATTTAGCACACTTTCCTCATTTTCCACCAAAAATCATCACAGAAATAATAATTTCTCAGTGTCCCAAAGTTCCTGAATCTATCTGACCAATTTAAAAGCTTCTAATGAACTGATTAAACCAACACATGTGCTCCTTGTGTCATTTGAAGTGTTTTTTAAGATACTAATATCTATTTGGAAAGAATGTGTGTAGTAGAAACAGAGAAACAACAGAGATAAAGACAAAATTCCAGTTCTTCTGAACAAAGAACATGAAACGTGAGTTAGAAATGTTATTTTTACAATACATCTTCCTCCTGGTATTACAGAAGAGATCGCTCTCTTTTTAGCACCTCAACACAAATATGCAATACGTACAAGTTTCTGGTTGCCGTGTCTGAATTTGAGGAATGCTTTGTTCCTGTTCTTTGCTCTAGTTAACTTAAATATTATCTGAAATAAAATATCAGACTTCAACTGCCTACATCTTATGTTTTTAATTTCGGTTCACTTCTTATATCAGTGGCAGCTCAAAGTGATGAAGCTTAACAGTCATAGCAGAAACTACAAGTATTAATTTAAAATCATATAAGACAATGACAAATCAAATTAAAGATACGTCGAATTTTAATTAAACGCCAAGTTAAAGAAACATGTTTTTAAATGTTTCGTAAAGTGATTGTTTAACAAAAGCTGAAATTGAGTTCCACTGTTTAGAAGCAGAATAACCGAAAGAGGCCTCTCCATGTTTTCTGTGTTTTTTACGGAAGGTATTTGCAAAAGGCCAGTATCCACAGATCTAAGATCATGTGTTGCAACATCAAGAGACAGGCATTCTGTGATGTAAGCGCATGTTTTAAGACCATTTAACCCCCTAAATGGCCAAAATTTTGTTACACACTTCAGGTTTGGTATAAGAAGCTAAAGAACTGAGCTTCTCATAAAGCATTTTTAGCACCTAGGATCAGTACATTTCAGATTTTTCTTATTCAGCTGTAGAAAATTTTGACGCCCACTGAGAAATATCTGACACACAAGTGGTAAGCCTGTCAACAGAGTCTTGATTATCAAAAGGAATGGAAACATATAACTGTGTGTCCTCAGCATAGCTATGGAAATTGATATTATGTTTCCTTATGACCTTACCTAGAGGTAACAAGTACAAAGAGAAAAGTAAAGACCCTAAAATTTAACCCTGTGGGACTACAAGAGATATATAGTTTTTTTGATGAATCATTTCGCAGTGAAACCAGAAACATGCCCTTGACTCTGGAGTGATGAATCACGCTTCAATATCTGGCAGTCTGACAGACAAATCTACGTTTGGCAGATGCCAGGAGAAAGTTATCTACCAGAAAGCAGGGTACCAACAGTAAAGTTTGGTGGAGGAGGGATAATGGTCTGGGGCTGTTTTTCAGAGTCTGAGCTCCTTAGTTCCAGTGAAGGGTTAGGTTAATGCCACAGCATACAAAGACATTTTAGTCAATTATATGGTTCCAACTTTGTGGCAGCAGTTTGGGGAAGACCCTTTCTGTTCCAGCATGACTCTGACTCTGTGCACTGAGCGTAATCTATAAAGACATGAATTGACGAGTTTGCTCTGGAGGAACTCAAAGTGGTCTGCACAGAACCCTGACCTCAACCCCACTGGACACTTCTAAGATGAACTGGAATGCTGACTGCAAGTAAAGCCTTCCTGTACAACATCAGTGCCTGACCTCACAAATGCTCTTTTGACTAAACAGACACAGTCCAAAAATTTTGTGGAAATCCTTCCCAGAACAGTGGATGCTGTTATAGCTCCGTGGTAATGCCCATGGTTTTGGATGGGATGTCCAACAAGCTCATATAGATGTGATGCTGTCTACATATATTTGACCACATAGTGTATTTTAACAAATGTCAACAAAACATATTTCCAATCTGCAATATACATGTAAGTCTTGGATGTTTTTGCAGGAAATCACATGATATCGTTATGTCATTAATTTGCAAAGATTTTGTTAAACACATTTTCATTTTAAAGCTTGCAAAATGTGCGTAATACCAGTGGAAACCACCAAATTTTAGAAGAATAGTAGTGCACCCATGTACCCCTAGCCCAACACCGTACCCCAAGAAAATAAAGGAAATGAAAAAAATATAATGTACTTATTATGCTGTATATCTTTATGTGGATGGTTGGTCTGCATTTAAGGGTTAAGCTGCTAAAAATAAAGTGTGCTTTCAATGTTTTGATGAAGTTCAGTTTTGATGAAGTTCAGTGAGGACTAGACTTAAACTTGGGCCCAATCCCATTTCTTATTTTTACCCTTACCCCTTGTTTTCAAGTGTCACATTGCCCCTTGCAACTGAATTACAAGAGGTAGTGGCTGAAATCTTCCCTATGAAATGGGACCCTCAAATAAAGAGAACATTGCTTCATTAACAGCTACTAGCGCTGCTCTGTAGGTGACCCTGCCAGTCTGCAGTGATAGCAGAGGAGGGTAAAGTTCAGCTCCTCACTGCTGTGCTTTAGTTACATTTAGGGAATTATATGTCTTCAAAGAGGGACCATTATTCATTACCGCCCACCCCTAATGCTTTGGTGATATGAAGCTGAAGTCAGACATTCGCCAGCTTCTTGTTCGAATTTTCCTGCTCCACCATAAATGGTGGAACCAACATTTAAGGTGGAACGAAAAATTTGGCTTGCTAGCTACCAAGACATCAGGATACTACTAGGGGGTTTTGATGCTTGTTATGAAGAAAAGGACCATAATACAATGAAACAACATTAATCTAACACAATACAATAGTTATCATAATTTTATAACAGAGAAAACACTTACATTTGTGTATTTCTTTGCTTGCTTGTGCAGCCATCTTGCCGGTACACCCTACCCTATGCGTGACTGTGCAAAACGGAGGGTGTGAGGGCTAAGCGGTAGGGGCGAGGGGTGAAATGGGATTGGGCCTTGGTCTCTGTTCAAAACAGTTAGAGGGAAATTTAAAAGAGAAAAACTTTTTTAAAATATCAAACTATATTTACTGTCATTTTCACAGAAATGGCTCAACAAATGGTTGCTTGGAAGTTACCTATTGGCTACCTGCTTTGGTGAGCTTACCTTGTTTCATGTCTTCAGTGGCATCAGTAAAGGAAGAGGTGCTGCTCTCTCTCTCCCTCAGAGACCGCTTCTAAATAAAAGTGTGTGTTTTACAGGTTAACTGCTGGGCTGAGGCTGAACTTCATTATGTTGTCAATGCAGAAACACTGTGTGTTACATTAGCTATTTTTAAAAAATGCCTACTTGCTGTATTAAATCAAATCCTGTGCTTGTTTATCAGCTTGTGCTTGATACAAATGACTGCAAATGAAGCTAATCGCTAGCTAGCTAGCTGGTACACATTACTACACCATATTTACAGTCTGGCACTTCAGGCTCACCTGTTTTCTGAAGAAAGAGGTCAGAATTTGCCTCTTTTTGCTTTCTCTCTGTCTCTCTCTGTTCATTTCGTTTGCGAAATACTAATTTTGGCTTCATTTTAAATGAACTGAACAGCCACTAACTGCCACTTATAGCCAACAAATTGCCGGAGGATCAAACCACCTTTATTTTTGAGGGGTGGATAATGGAAACAACAGGTAGATAAGCAGACATTGAAAGATAACCGTAGAAAATACAGTCTAGTATTGTTTATTAGTATAATAACTTAGAATATAGAGTATGAAAACTAAAAAACTATTTATTTCTGAGTATTTCTGTACCCCCACCCCCTGCTTGTTCAGGTCCCCCTGAACCTCTCTATTGCCACAATTGAAGAGAAACCTAGTGTGGATTAGGGCTACTATGACTGGGCAGTCAAAGTCAAGCTGAAGCCAAAATTGACCTTTTATTATCGTGTTACGTCGTCTCTCTTGTCATACTGAGCATGATTCACCATGCCATATCATTAAAAATACATATTAAATATTCCATGTAATGACTCTTCTGATTTGATGATGTCACCATGCACCAGACGGTGGGGAAAATATAATAACCGATAATATCAGGTTTTACTTCCTCCTCCCACCAACTCACCAGTCATAGAAGGAAACCCTCGGCTAGCTCAGAGACCCTCGCTGATATTGCGTCTCACTTAGAAATACATGACGACATATTTGACTTTAAATTGACAAAAAGAAAAAGAAGAAGAAAAGTTGGCCTATAAGCCACAGCAGAGCAAAGCGTCTGACTTCATGTTTACGCTGTGAATGTTTAAACTCCCTGTACAGACAGAAGTGGTACCAAAGTCTACACAGCAGTGGCTGGTGTCGCACTTTCTCAGCATATCTATGGGTTAATATGTGCCTCTGTTTGGCAGGATCAGTGGGAACTTCCAGCACAAAGACCTTCAAATTACAGCTGACCTTAAGGCTACAAAGACTTAAGGCTTGGCGGCGATAATTTATCTTCATTGTGATAAATGACCTCACAATATGTTTTTCTGAACATATTGTGGTTATTGTAAGTACTTCTACATCACAGACCAATACGATGAGAGCATGTTTAGTCCTGTTTAATTGGGTTTAGTTCAGTGCAGTGTGTGAAATGTTAGATAAAAGTCATTGTATTCACAGTTTTTAACAATATTTTTAAATGTGGCACCTTTGGTTCTTTTGTTTTGTCTGTTCCAACTTATTAGATATCAAAAAATAATATCATGTATCATGAATATTTCATGAAGTATCGCCATATTGTATTATCTCATTATCAATATCAACAGTATCAATACTGATACTTTTGAAAGTGTTCTTGTGCCTGTAAAATGGTGAAATCTTACTGGTTCCTGCCCTGAAAACCTGTAAAAGTGGAAATCAATGAATTATGTTTCAAAGTCTCTGCTTTAGTGTTATATAAACTGATCAGTGTAATGAAGTAACTCCACATGATCTGTTGTCTCATGTGGCCTTCTGTGATTGCACATGTGTAAAGTTAAAGTTGTGGAAAAGTTTGGACACCCCTGGTCAAACTATGTTTTGTTGATTTTAGAAGTAAAAATAAGCCAACACATCCGCTACAGAGAATAGGCTTCTGTGCATTTTAATGCAGAATTACATACAAATAAATAAATAAATAAATAAAGATAAAGCCTAAAATGTGTCTAACATGCTAAACTCAGCAAATAAATAGAAATTGTGCACTAAAATTTGCAGAAAAATGTCATTTTTAAGTTACTTGTAGAGGGTGTGTTAACTTATTTTCACTTTGAAAATCAACATTGACTGTATGGGTGGAAGGAAACGAAGTACCTGTCCATTCCATTATTTATATATATTCATTCTGCCTCAAAGCAAGTAGGGCCTGAGTTCATCTCCCCGGCTGGGTGGCCAGGGTCTTTTCTATGTGGAGTTGCATGTTCTCCCCGTGTCTGCGTGGGTTTCCTCTGGGTGCTCCAGTTTCCTCCCACAGTCCAAAGACATGCAGTCAGGCCAGTTGGACACGCTAAACTGCCCCTAGGTAAGAGTGTGTGTGGGCATGTGCATGTCTGTCTGCCCTGCAATGGACTGGTGACCTGCCAAGGGTGTTTTCTGCCTTCCGCCCAATGACTGCTGGGATAGGCTCCAGGCCCCCCCCATGACCCAGAAGGATAAGCAGCTAAAAAATGTGTGTGTGTGTGTGTGTGTGTGTGTGTGTGTGTGTGTGTGTGTGTGTGTATATATAATATACACCAATATACACATATACACACCTATCAGGCATAACATTATGATCACCTCCTTGTTTTCTATGCTCATTGTCCATTTTATCAGCTTATATATATTAAAACTTACTATATAGGTGCACTTTGTAGTTCTATACATAGTAAGTGGAGCTGATAAAATGGACAATGAGCATAGAAACAAGGAGGTGTATATATATATATATATATATATATATATAATATATAATATATATAATATACAGTTTATACAGTTTATTGTTTCTCACTACTGCTTAATGGGGAATTAAAGGGGATTTTTTTAATAATCATACATGATTCAATATGTAAACAGTTGTGTAGCTCTATGCCTACCATAAAACAATGTCCCAGGCAATGTAGTTATAACCATTTCATGTAACAAGGCAATAAACTCTTCAGACGTCTGGTTACATCTGAAGATTTAACATATATTAAATTATATAGGGTTGTATATGTTGCCTGATGATTGTAACACAACATCTTAGTCATCAAGCAACACATATAACTTTCTGTGAGGGAGCTTTTAGAGATGGTTCCTATCACCACCAGTGTGAACAATTCTGACTGGGTACATTTCTCTAGAACAGAGCATTTCACACCAAACCACTCGTAATGACTCTGTTTATATGTTAACCGTCTAATTCCCTCTTTAAGAAAACACTCACTGTTGATATTTTCAGGTGAGAACCGATTCTGTGAAAGAAACGTCACGATTGGACGCATCGATACCTCAGTACTGGTGTTGACCTTGCCAATTCTAAGGTGTGCATTTTGTGGAGGCCTTGATTTTTACCAGAGAGGCTCTGGCGACTCTGCAGGTCACAGTGCCTTTATAAACTAACTCCCAGGAGCATTTTTATCAGCACAATACAGCCAGAAACACAGTCAACACATTCCAAAAATGACAAAAAGGAATGGAACAGTAAACCTAGTGGGCGTAGCTCTAAGTGGTTTTCACTTAGATGCTATTTTTAGCCCTGTTGTTTGAGGAAATATCAACCATATGATATGGTTTTACAAGGTTACAGATTTATGAAAGTTCAGAGGGTCAACGCAACACCTACGTCAATCCATATTCTATTTTTAGCACACCTTATTTTAGCATGGGTCTTCAGTCATGTCTACAGTTACAAATGACAACATGACCTTTTGCTATTCTACATATATATCAGGAACTCTGAAGTCCCCAGTTTCAGACCAACCACCTGATTTCCATATCATTTATTTGACACAATCATACACGTGCATGTTTTTAAACATTTCAGGCATCACATTTTACTTTGCATAAAAAAACACTGCTATTGAAAAACTCCTGGATAAATACTTTGCTTGTTTTATAGTTTGTGTTCATGTTTATGGTTTTGCTCCATGAAACTGTGTGTTGTGTGTTTGTGTTGCATTCACTTGTTCTTATCAGTGTGTGTTGTAAACAGTACAATACAGTAAAACTTCTATCAGCAAAATCTCCAGTGTATAACAGAAAAATTATGTAAATGCAATTACAGTTGCCAGTGATATTTCCAGTATAAATGACAGTCTTATTTCGTTGATAAAGCAATAACTATTATAATAAAGCAGAATAAAGCATATTATAACAGTATAACTAATGATAAATGCAATTATAGTGAAAGTCCTTTAATTGTTTTGCATTAATTCCAGAGGTGGGAAAAACAATCAATTCTTGGATGCATCGCAGTTCTCTCTTGAAAGATTTTGAATTGATTTACAAAACATTATAATTTGTAATGTTTGCCTGCTTGCAGTCATAAATTGATGTGTACATGAAGTAAAGGGCCTGAAATCATAGTAAACCTGTCTTATGTAAGAACGCAGCTTTGATTTACAACCAGCTCAGGAGATGCTATCTGGCTCATGAGCTAGTGCAGTAAACTTCAGAGTTAGGCCGTGTTCAGAGGAGCACTTCAGTACCCATTAAAAACAAACATCTTTTCACTGATTTCAACTAGAGGCTCCGGACATGTGGCTCCGGAGCCGCATTCGGCTCTTTTACCGCGCTGTTGTGACTGCACAGCAGAATCAGATTTTAAGTTTAAAAATAAAATAATCCTCCTTTTCAGTAAAATAAAGCTCTGCTAATCGTTCAACACGGTTTTCACAATAAATAAGGACAAAGAGAAAGATTTAAGATGACCATCGATAATTTGGAGATGAATGGGCATGTTTGGGGCAGCACGGCGGTGCAGTGGGTAGCGCTGTCGCCTCACAGCAAGAAGGGCCTGGGTTTCGATTCCCGCCCGGGCGACCGGGGTCCTTTCTGTGTGGGGTTTGCATGTTCTTCCCTGTGTCTACGTGGGTTTCCTCCCACGGTCCAAAAACATGCATTGGACTTGCTGAATTGCCCCTAGGTATTAGTGTGTGTGGACTGTATGTCTGTCTGCCCTGCGATGGACTGGTGACCTGTCCAGGGTGTATCCTGCCTTCCGCCCAATGACAGCTGGGATAGGCTCCAGCACCCCACCGCGACCCAGAAGGATAAGTGATGTATGTAGGGTTGAGATGATGTATGTATGTATGTATGGGCTTATTTGCATTTATAATCACTCCAGCTGGTTTCCTGATACGTTTAATCTGCAACAAGAAACTGTCAAACACTAAAAGGTCACAAAGCTATAAAGTCAGTTTCTTGTTCTCCAGCATCTTGTTTGAATTTTTCTGTTCCACCTTAAATGGTGCAGCAGTTACATTCTGGCGTAACTGTCCAGGCACCATTTAAGGTGGAATAGTAAAATTCGAACAAGATGCTGGAGAATGAGAAGTGACTTCAGCCTCGTAAGAAGTCAAATGTTGAGAGACATTTTACAAGAAACTGTTCTACTTTTGAGGAAAAGTTTCCTGCTGGAGATGCGAGAAAAGCGGCTATAGCTGAGTTAAAGCTTAAAGCAGAGAAAAGTAAGTCTGCGTTTTTGTCTGGATTATGACATAATCAGTAACACTAATAATAATGCAATCATGACACTGTTGTATTACTGAACAAAATTGGTACAGCATATGATATGTGCATGACATGTTTATGGCATGGTTATGTCAGTGTTATGTAGTAGGATTCAAGCAACATGTTACCAAGATTCCCATCCCTAATTATTTACAACTTACAAAGTGACATTTCAATAGTCCTCTTTAAACTGTCTGCATAATGTGAAATCAGAAGTTTTATGTGGCCTCGTTTGACATTACATAATCAAATAATTATGTACAACTCTAGTAATCAGACTTACTGGTTTACCGTTTCTGTAACCTTCATCCGATGTCGTTATACTTTTTTGGTGTACATCACCCTGAGGACATTATAACCGGTTTAGCCATTTCTCCATAACTTGGCAACGCACCAGATAATCACCCACTACAAAAAACAATAGTCGTATGCAAAAGTTTGGGAACTTCTACTACACGTTTTGACAGATTTTTTAAGTGAAAGTAAGTGAACACATCCTCTACAGAGAACAAACTTCTGCACACTTTAATGCTCAATTATGGTTTATTTAACCTGTAAAACACAAAAAGTGCCCTGTGCAAAAGTTAGATCTTATATTTTATGTTTTATTTTTTTACATTACTCAGCAAATAAATAGAAGTTGTGCACTAAAATTAGCAGATTTAAGTTTGCTCCCTGTAGAAGAGATGCTAACTTATTTTCACTTAGAAACTCTACACAAAGTGCAATGTGACAGAGGCTGTACGACTGTAAATATGCCTCGTTTTTACATGGATTAAAGTTATGCAATACTTACATTAAGTAGATCGACTGTTAATATTACTTCCATTACACAAAACCTAAACTTACTAACCTTACCCAAAACCTAACCTTCACCCTGGCCCTAATCCTAACCCTAACCTTAACCTCAGCCCAAAAACTAATCCTAACCCTAACCCTGGCCCTAAAGGACCCCTATAAATAAAGTGTGACCACCACAATCACATCGATCGTGTCTGTCAACATGATCTTTCTACACACTCCTGTTTCATGGCTAAGATAATATTTGCTGACAGAAAGAAGCTTAAATGAAACGAAAGCATTTAGAGGACTGAAAGTGGCAAAACAAATGCCGAAGACATTCATTATAGCAGTCGGTGCATATCAGCCGCCTCTGACTGATGTGCTCTCAGTGATAAACTTGAATGTTTTGAATGGTGGACATCTGTACACACTGAGATTGCTTTCCGATGCTGTGTTTCTAGTTCACTCAGCTGAAAAATTAACACTGTACTTTTCTCCAGATCTCTGACATTGATTGAGCAGAGCTCTAGAAGAGATTAGCAGATTTGGAACATTCCTGAGGTTAAACTGCAACCCTGCTTAAACAGGTCCCTGTGCACAGCAGGTGGAATGAGGAAATTGGACCAAGAAAAGCAACCGTGCTTTTCACCTGCTCGCACGGAGGCAGGGCCACTCATACCCAGATGAACCGAAGCCCGAAAAAACACACTATCCTTTATATACCATGTGATCAAAGGGAAAGTCCCCGCAGGCAAAGCTCTCATAAAACTTCGACTGGAGATCCAGGATCAGAGCAGAAGTGAGAGGAACGTTAGAGGAACGTTAGAGAAGCGAAGTAGAGCACCACGGCCATGGATAAGCTTTGCACTGGAGCACTGTTGTCTATTCTCATCCTCAGCACCTTCGTCCCGGAGACGCAGACTGGTGAGTTTGGCAGAGGATTTGGAATAATGAAATAGGAAAATTCACTTTTAGTTCCTTAAATAGCCTTTTAGTTCAGCTCCTTGACATCTATATCTTATTTAACAAAGCAACAAAAAAATCAATTTAATTTTCAAAAAAAGTATGAAAATCACATGCATTCAAAACAACTAAAGTAGATACTGTTAGATGCTTAAATAAGATACAAGTTCCAGAAATTTGAAATTTGGCACATCATGTTGTTGTTGGACATAAATGTGATAAAATCTAAAATCTATTATTATTATCTATTAAGGTTCTTTAGGAGACTCTTTTACCTTTTTTAGTGGGTCTTCAATGGGACAAAGCTCTTAAAACACTCTTAAAGATAAAAGATCCATTTTTGGTTCCCTAAAGAACCTTTCGATGACTGGTTTGTCTTTTGCAAATGAGATGTGTGAAGTTTAAAGAACCTCATAATGTAAAGATTATTGAAAGAACCGGTAAAGAACAGTTACATTACGTGAAGATCCTTTAAACCTTTAAAAGATTCTTCATGTGCACAAATCCCAAATTTATCAAACATGGTTCTTTAGGGAAGGAAAAGGGTTCTTCTACTGCATAACTCATAGACTCATTTTGGCATCTTTATTTTTGAGAGTGTGTCACTCCAAAGAACCAAGACCTTACTTTTAAAGAGTGTACAGCTATATGCAAAAGGTTAAATTACATTTTGTTTATGTTTTGCATTTTTCTGCTAATTTTGGTGCATAATTTTTATTTATGTATTGACCTTAACATATTGGAAATATATATATATATATATATATATAATATATATATATATATATATATATATATATTTTGCACAGGCCAGGTTTCATGCTTTATTTTTCCCACAATATGTTAAATTCAAATAAACAGAAATTGCACATTAAAATGCTCAGAAGTGTGTAGAGAATGTAGTGTATTAGTGTGTAGAGAATGTATTAACTTATCTTCACATAGAAAATCAGCAAAACATGTCATTTGACCAGGGGTGCACAAACTTTTGAATATAACTCTAAGCCAGAATATTCCAGAATATAAATAGAAGAGACTGTAATATGTTAATTGACCTTTTCTGTGGGAAGATAAGGTCTGATTATGATGTGATAATGCAGCATTGGTCTTTATTTACCCCTAATTTGCATATAACACTATGTCATTAATACATTCCAGAATATAAATAGAATAGATTGTAATATGTTTATTGATCTTTTCTGTGAGACGATAAGGTCTGATTATGATTTAGTAATGCAGCATTGCTCTTCAGTTACCCCTACTTTGCATATCATCATTGTCCAAAGAAAAACAAGTATCTCCAAAATAGTAACTTTACAGGAGAGGGCAAAAACACTCTTACCTTTGACTGCAAGTTAATGTAAAGAGATTTTATTCCAAGTGATTTTAGAGCATTTCTATTGGTCCATTCATCATGAAATTTTCACATAATGTAAAGGACAGCTGGTGTGTTAAAACAATGTCGAAAAATAAAAATCGACAAAAATGGAGATGCATGGTTTTCATTGGACAGCGGTGATAGGTTGGTGTTTCTGTACTAATACACTGTATCCAATGATCAGCTAATATAACTCATTTGATTATGTTAGAGTGAGAAAAACGCTGTTGCCAACTTACTGGATTTAAAACAATGTGAATTATCTCTGCATTATAAATCTGTAACATCTAAATTGCAGGCTGTCCACCACTAAAGTCATCTTCTCTGCCCTCACAGCAAGATGCTGTCTCCAGTACAAAAAGATACCTGTCCGCTGCGCCCATCTGAAGGGCTACGCCATCCAAAACACCAAAAGACACTGTGACCTGAGGGCCATAATGTGAGTGTTTAACCAACCGGAGAGAAACACGGCAATTAGCCGAATTACTGTTTTTACGTTTTTAAATTTACACATTTTACTCTTACCCCAAATGTAATCAGTCAACCACGACACTGGTCTGAAGTTTACTTCTTTAGTTTTGTACGGGAGCTGTGAGACTAATATTGCCACAATGGAAGGTTCTAGTCCAATCAGCATTATGGTAACAGTATGCCTAAATCATGATACCCTTTGCCTCAAACTGCACTGAGTTGTTAAGTAATCTCAAATAGACTTGCTTATGGTTTCTGACCCTTTCCCTGCTGAAAAAAGACCTTTGTTTTATGCTGGTCTGGTGCTGCTTTAGCATGTCCAGCATGGGTGACCAGCTAAAGCAGCACCAGACCAGCTTAAACTGACCCAGACCAGCACAGACCTTTGCTGGTTTACACTGGTCACCCGTCATCATGCTGGTTGACCATTTTTTTTCTAACAGTATGTCTGCTAGAAAAAAAAACAGCAAAACACAACATATCGCTGCTGTCGGAAGAAAACTTCGTTTTTCGGTTTTTGACATAATTTGAAAATACTTCTTGGCATTTACATTGTTTGTAAATTTCATGATAAATGGACCAAAAGAAATGACCTAAAATGACCTGGAAAAACGTTTGGTTCCATTGACTTACATTGAAAGTAAAGAAGGTTTTTTCCTTCTCCTGTAAAGTTACCATTTTGGAGATATGAGGTTTTCTTCCGACAACAGCGATATGCTGGTTTTGCTGTTTTTTTTTCTAGCAGACATACTGTTAGAGACAAAAATGAAATTCCAGTCTTCAAAATTGCTGCCACTGTTTTAGCTTAATCCAGTTGAACCATGTGTCAAACAATAGGCTAAACGTGTTAGCACAGTACTAACTGGTGAGGCCCATGCTTCCATTACTTGTTAGCTACATTAGCCTCATGGCTTCAGTGTAAAACTAAAGAGGCAAACTTCAGACACCAAACATGACTTGACTGACTACATTTAGTGTAAATTAGATTTCTTTTTGGTTGAATCTTCTTTTTAACATAACAAGAAATCTGATACGGGTTGACTCGGCTGTTGATCACACCCGCTATCCCTTTCTTTTTCTGCAGCTTTCAAACCACGAATGGCAAGTTTTTCTGTGCCGACCCCCTGATGCAGTGGACCCAGGAGAGGGTCACATGCCTAATGTAAGTGACACTCTGAAGTCCTCAGAACAGCTCTTAGCAAATCTACTTTTCAACGTGCTTTTATTTTGAAGTCATGTCTGTGTATTGCCTCTCGGTTTAGGCTATATGTCCATATGTCTTGTATGACTTCTGTTAAAAAGAACTTTCTTTTCTTAGGGAAAAGGCTGCAAGGATGAAAAACAGAGAAGCTTAATTTTTGAGGGCGTAAGGCAGCTGAAACAAAAACGAGTCCTCCTACTATTCATGCTGAATAACAATAAATAAGCCTGTGGTTGGATGATGTCTTTGCTGTCCTGTCCTTCGCTGTCCTGGCCTGAGAGCATCTTAAAGATGTGCTGTACTATTTTGGTTATGGCTTTTTGAACAGAAAAATGACTCCTGGTGGGAACTGCCAGTCATGTCTTAATGACAGATTATGTACTCTCATACTCAGAGGATGTTTTATAATGTTTTATTTGTTTGTCTGCTTTTTAAACAGAAGATGTATATTTTGTTTTATATTTTTGTGTTTATTCTTTCATATTTATTAATGCACATTTGTTAAATTGCTAAGGAAAATGTGGTTCTTACTACAAATAAAATATTTTCTTGCATAGATGCCCAGCGGTGAATTAACATGTCCAGTGTGCATTTGCGCTGGACACTATAGGTCGGTTTCCTGGACAGGGATCAAGCCTCTATTCACAATGCTGTAGTCTAGGACCAGGCTTAAAGGAGAATTCCACTGATTTTTCAAAATTTCTGCATAGTTGAATTGTTAAGATGTGAACAAAGTCATTCAGATTGCCGTTCCTGAGAAACATACAGCGTCAGAATTGTTCACAGTGTTGGTGATAAAACCACTATTACATCTCAACGACTGAACTGTGCAGAAATTTGGTGAAATTGCTAGGTAAGCAGCCATTTAAGTGGAAATTTAATAGTGTATTTCGTTTCTGTCCAGAGAAAACCATGTATCTCCATTATTGTCGTTTCATGATGAATGGACCAATAGAAATGCTCTAAAATCACTTGGAATAAAATCTCTTTACATTAACTTACATTAAAAGTGAAGAGTGTTTTTGCCCTCTCCTGTAAAATTACTATTCTGGAGATACTTGTTTTTCTTTGGACATTTTTTTTAATTGTATTTTTTAATTTATTGTTTTTTATTAGATTTTTTGGTGGCAGGGGTGGAAAAACATGAGTAACTGTAGATTTTTTTACAATTCATTTCCTGTACTACATATATATGTATATGTAGTAATATATGATATATATATATATATATATATATATATATATATATATAATAAACAATACACAAACAAACAAACAAACAAAAAACATAACACATGTCCTGATTCTTCATTTTCTCTGTTAAAACACTTATTTATTACCTGCTCATACTGGAGTCTGTTTATATGTTGATACTTTCTGATACTGATTATGTTG
The DNA here is from genome assembly GCF_904425465.1 of Colossoma macropomum. NCBI lineage: Eukaryota > Metazoa > Chordata > Actinopteri > Characiformes > Serrasalmidae > Colossoma > Colossoma macropomum. Next base: position 25,402,459 of record NW_023494809.1, read on the forward strand.
ATACTTTTCACTCGAGTCATTTTCTGTCTCTGTATTTCCACCTTTAACTGAGAGATTTTGACACAGTACTCATGTTTCCACTGAAATACAGTTCCTCTGTACTTTTTCCACCCCTGCTGTGTAGACTTTGCCACAATGGCTGCAGTCTGTGACCCAGTGAACTCATGTGAGTTCTCTGTTAACTGTGCTCTTCTCATGATCATTGTGAGTTATGGATATTTTGTAGGTTCTCTGTGAGGCAGTTTTGTGACAATATCCACTGAAATAAAAAAAGACAAAGACATTTTCTATTTGCTATTATTCTCTGACTTTAAGGTCATTTGCATTCATCTGAGCAGTTTTGTATTTAGTGTCAGCATTAAGAGAAGACTGACTGATCCGCAACTCACCACCAGGTGGCGCCACTGACGCGCTAACAAGAGACCTGCTGGATAATATGCATTTCAAATGGAGGGGAGTAGATGACCTTTTGTTTGTTTGTTTTTCACCAAACAAAAACTTTCTACAAATATGTAAATATTTAGATCGCTAAAGATTTTAAGCAAAACAAATAAAAAAACAAACAATCACTGCTGTCACAACAAAAAAATCTCCATTTTTGTTGTTTTTCAGTTTTTGACATATTTTGAAAACGCCTGTTTTCCGTCACATTGTATGTAAATCTCATGATTAGTGGACGAAAAGAAACGGCCCAAAATGACCTGGAAAAAAGTCTGGTTCCATTGACGTACATTAAAAGTAAAGTATGTTTTTTCCTTCTCCTGTAAAATTACCATTTTGAAGACATGAGGTTTTGTTCCAACAGCAGCGATATATATATATATGTGTGTGTATATATATTTACTCCTCCGGAAATGTTTTGTTGATTGCCTAATTTCCGGCTTCCTAGCTTCTTTATTTGATTTATTTCTTTGGTATCTTTGTTTTTCTCTTCCTCTTCCTTTGTTGTGACTGTTAGAGAGAGTTTCAAAGTGAAGAACGACAATAGCTGTTATGCAGCGACGCTTTAGATAAACCAGCCTGAATCTGTACAGGCCTCCTAAACACAGTAACACACACTGAGCTCTTTATCATGAAGGCTCGGCGTGTTTGGAGCTGAATGCTGTTTCATGAACAACTACTCATCTATACTGCGTTATATCCTAGTTGTTTGAACAGGTCTTGGCCAACTTTTCCTTTGGGTTTTGAAAAACACATTTTGTCAAGAACAGGCTATGATGGCTAATCATGGCACAGAATCGGGCCAGATTCAGTTTCTGGAACTCAGCTACCTTTAATACTACTACTACTAATAATAATAATGATAATAACTCAATGTCCAGCTTAGAATTTCGATCTGGTCCACATATGGCCCAGGAATGGCCCAGTGCTTGCACTTCAAGGGTCAACTCTGACAGAAGTGGTTTAAAAGTGGCAGTGTGTGTCTTTACATTGTGTGAGAATATCATAATGAATGGACCAACAGAAATGATCCAAAAATCCTTTTATATTAACTTGCCTTAGAATTTAAGGACGTTTGCCTTTTCCTGGAAAGTTACTATTTCGTAAATACGTTTTTTTTTGGTTGTTTTTTTGGGCAGTGATGATATGTGGCTTTCCAGATGGTTCTGTAAGGCATGATGGAGCCTGTTTTGTCAATTCACAGGCATGTTTTTAGGCCTATAAATAGCTACGTGAAAAGAAGAAAAACATTTTGTTTTCTAGTTCTGCACAATAACATTACAAAGAAACCCAAAAACAAAGAGAAGGAAAAGATGGTTTTCAGTCTGGAAAGGAGAAAGGTGGGACACACGTGAGTGGTCACATGAAGCTGTCTTGTGGAAGATGTAGCCTGTGAGGGCTGCAGTCTTTGACCCCTGCTCTAAACTGTGAAATGGGCCAGACTAATACATACACTATGTGTCCAAAAGTTTGTAGACACCTGCTCATCCAAATTATCTTCTGAAATGAAGGGTATTAATAGGCAGTTTGTCCTCCTTTGCTACAGTAACAGGGTCTACTCATCTGGGGAGACATTACACTAAAAATGTTGGAACATTTCTGTGAGGTTTTGATTGCATTTAACCACAAGAGCGTTAATGAGGTCAGGTACTGATGTCAGATGATCAGTTCTGGATCAGTCCAGCTCATCCCAAAGGAATTGGATGGAACTCCATCACTCCAGTGAATGCAGTTCCACCTTTATACCCCTCTAGTCTTCTGACCCTCATACTCATGTGCAGCAGCGGAGTGTCCGATTCTAGTAGCAACGTTTCTAAGGAGGTTATTCAAGCTGTTTGCGTGCAGGTGAACAGCAATGAGTACTGAATTAAAGTAGCCAAATTCACCAATTAGAATGGATGTCTGGACACTTTTAGTGCACTAACAACAGAACCAGCTTTAAATCACACTTCATGAATAAATCAATACTGGAGGCTGTTTTTATAATAAACCTAAGTATTAACTGAAAATCCAACTTTTGAAATGAAAAAATAATAAATAAATACTCTCTGTGATCATATGAGTTGCTGGTTTCTGCTGCTTTAAATGTCACACATTTCTGCTTTTCATTCACTGTAACTAATCTACTTGAAATCAGATACTGCAGAGTTTCACTGCATTCACAACAGGACAGGCGGAAGGTACACTCCCGGAAAAAAAGGTCTGAATCTGTCACTGGGGCAGTGCCCCTTTTGTCACTGGGGTGGTTCCCTCAAGGGTACATCTCAGTACCTTTAGTCAGGGAGCATAACTGTACCATAATCCATTGAAATTATATTTTCTAAGTTGTACTGACTCCACACACCCCGTCTCGTCTCCAGGCTTTTATTTTTGTTGTTCTGTTTTTAAAATGTTAGGTTATAAAAAGGTACAAATATGTGTTTTTTATTGGGACCTTAAAACTACTGTTACACCTTTGAGGGAATATTTACATTGTTTGTACCTTGATGAGTGAAAAATGTACCTGCACAGAACCTTTATTTCTAACAGTGTAGAGGGTAGGGAAAGCAGGTCTCTTCCCAGTTGCACCCTCATTGCATGATCCAGTCCATGTTTTCAACTCTTCACCACTTGGTCCAGTCCAAACTCCAGTCCATGCTCTAGCTAAGTTCTGGTTATGATATCATCAGACAGGAAGAACAAAAGATGCCTCCTTGGCTCCACCAACAGCTTTTGTTCACTTGTTTCCTGTTGCTTGTTTGCTGCCTATGTGATTATTCTCTGACTGCTTGGCCTTTTGGACTGCTTTGTCTTGACCTTGATTTAGCCCAGCCTATTTAACCCTGATAGCTTGGATATTTTGTATATAGATTCCCTTTTTGTAGATTTAGTAAATAGCGTCACCAGGGGGTATTCCACGAAGCAAGATTCCTCAGTTAGTCATTTCATTAAGGTACGACGACAAGAGCATCTGAACTCTAACTTTTGAAGTTTATCATTTAATTTAGTCCCAAAAACAGAAGAATATTGGCTAAGAAACCTCACTTCCTATACTGATAGGTGCTAGATGTAATAAGCAGCTCCACTGCAGTTCTATAAGTTACTAATTTTTAAAATTACTACAATACCATTTTCAAAAATGTTGGGACGCTGTGCAAAATCCTAATAAAAACAAAATGCAATGATGTGCAATTCATTTAAACTCTATATTTCATAGATAATAGTACAAAGCCAACATATCAAATGTTTAAATTGAGAAATTTGATTGTTTTTTGAAAAATATATGCCCATTTTGTATTTGTTGCCAACAACACGTTCCAAAAAAGTTGGAAACAGGAGCAACAAAAGTTGTGTAAAGTTGTGTAATGCTAAAAAAAACACCTGGTGGTTGATTGGCAACAGGTCAGCAACATGACTGGGTATAAAAAGAGCATCTCAGAGAGGTCTTTCAGAAGTTAAGATGAGGATTATCTTTAAAAAAAAGACTGCACGATCAAATAGGGCAACAATTCAAAAATAACGTTTCTCAACATAAAATAGCAAAGAACTTTTGCTTTTCATCATCTACGGTACATAATATCATTAAAAGATTGAGAGAATCTGGAGAAATCTTTGTACGCAAGGGACAAGGCCAAAAAACAGTATTTGCTGGCTGTGATCTTTGGGCCATCAGGCGGCACTGCATTAAAACCAGACCTAATTCTGTAGTGGAAATCACTAGCTGCGTTCCAAAGCCAAGGCTGCAGCCAAGGTAGTGCGGGTCCTCAGTAGGAGTGTCCTACGAAGACTCCTCCTTAGTAGTCTATTGGTCACACAAATGGAACAGTCCTAACGAGGCTGCGTGGTGACGCCATCAGAGCAGCGCCAAACTCGTGAGGGAACTGGTGAGAGAAAATGAAGCCTTTGTGTTTGTTGCTTTTTCATTTCTTCACGGAAATGGAGGAGATGTTCTTACGTAATATGATAAACTACACATACACAAATACTTCTTAATTAAATACGATATATGGATGATATTCGACATATGGACGAATGTTTTAATTAATCAGTGATTTTACACTTTATAAGGTAACGAAGACGAATTCAAGTATGTGAAGAACTTACATTTTAAAACAAACTCTGCTCCAATGACTTTTTTTTTCTGCCATTTTCGTGGTGCTGTTTTTTTCTCCTTTGCGTCGTTCGTGCGCATAGAACCATGGGTAACCGAAGGCCTGTAAGGATACATCTCATGTGTCCTTGAATCACTCCGAATGTAGGCTGCATTTCTGCTGCATATGAAGGATCTTTCCCCTTTGGAAACGGGCTGCCATGACATAGCGGGCAATAAATGCAGCCTAGGCTTTGGAACGCAGCTACTGTATGGGCACTGAAACACCTCTGAAAACCGCTGTCTGTGGAAACAGTTTGTCGCTACATCCACAAATGCAAGTTAAAACTCTAAAACGTAAAGAAGAACCCATATATAAACAGGACCCAGAAATGCTGCCACCTTCTCTGGGCCTGAGCTCATTTAATATGAACTGAGGGGAAGCAGAAAAGTGTCCTGTGGTCTGATGAATCAAAATTTGAAATTCTTTTTGGAAATCATGGTCTCCTCCAGGCTAAAGACCACTCAGCTTGTTATCAGTGCACAGTTCAGAAGCCAGTATTCATGATGGTATAGGGGTGCATTAACGCACATGGCATGGGTGACGTGCACATCTGTGAAGGCACCATTAATGCTGAACGATATATACATGTTTCGGCAACATATGCTGCCATCCACGTCTTTTTCAGGGAAGGCCTTAAATATTTCAGCAAGACAATGTCAAACTACATTCTGCATGTATTACAACAGCATGGCTCCTTATGAAAAAAGTACAGGTGCTAAACTGGCCTGTCTGCAGTCCAGATCTGTCAGCACTGAAGTAGCCTTACTTGTGAATGGGACTCAGACCACCGCAGCTCCTTCTCCTCTACATGAGTAGCTCATGTTGTAAACCAGAAGTCCTCATGACGCAAGGACTCTCTGCATGCCAGAGCCCGGATAGCTCAGTCGGTAGAGCATCAGACTTTTAATCTGAGGGTCCAGGGTTCAAGTCCCTGTTCGGGCGACCTGTTTATTTGTTACTGAACTTCACTTCGTGCAGCCAATCTGTGAGTCTTCCTTCCTGAGAGTACCCTGACTGTGAAGGTAGGAACGATTTAAAAAAAATGGGGTAAAGGTTTAAATACACTCAAGTCAGCTTTTATTTTTTATGTCTTGCTTCAACACTATAGTGTTAACCATGAACACATGGGGATATATTCTTTCAAATGGCATAAATTAAATAGTTAAGGTAAACAGAGTCATTCAGAGTGGTTTGGTGTGAAATGCTCAGTTCTAGAGAAACTTACCCAGTCAGTATTGTTCACAGTGGTGGTGATAGAAAGCAGACATCCACCTCTAATGGATTTCTGTTTTGCAACCAGCCAATAAACTCACAAAATGTGACGTAAGCGTAATGTGAAACTCAAACTTCATGATGTTGCTTTTTTTTAACCTCGGTCAACTTTACCTGAAAATATGAACAAATATCATCTAGAAGATGAAGAATATTTAAATCCTTCATTTCGTGTTTGGTCTCAGCGTCTCTCCAAAAGTGTTTTGCTGCGTCTCACAGCAACACTGCTTGCTTATATCTGGTACCACCATCTGTACTCGCGCATGCGCAGACTGAGAAATCCAAAAGAAATCTGAGTAAGAGTTTACATCCACTGAGAAATCTAATTAGTGAGCTAAAATCCAGCTCTCTTCATCAGATTTCTTGATCAGATTTCTAGATCCAAGTATGGTGTTTACATGACCATCTTAATAATCGGATAACCACAGAAATGATCGGATTACTGAGTGCATGTAAACGCACTCACTGTTTTATGATAGTTTGTGATAAGGTTTTGGCTTTAAATGTATATTAATCCAGAGGGGTACATGCAGGGCGTTGTGAAGCAAAATAGCCCCCAAATAAGTCAGATTTTTCAGATTTCTGACTAGTTTACCATCATCAACACTAAAAAACTCATTCTCGTGTAGGTTCACCGGTGGTTTTGGACAGTAAATAAAATGGCTATACTTGTGTTGTAGACATGGTGACCCCTGGTTCCTATCACCACCACTGTAAAGAAATCTGTAAGTTTCTCGACAAATGAACTATTTCACATCAAACCACTCTGAACGACTGTTTACATCTCAAGGACTAAATTATTCAAAAATTTTGAAAAACTGGTGGGATTCTCCTTTAAGACATTTTGTGACGTGCGAACTTTTCTACTGCTACTCAAGTCGTTTCCTGCAAAGCTGTCTCATCACAGTGACAGTAGTCTTACTTGTGAATGGGCTCAGACCACCGCAGCTCCTTCTCCTCTACATGAGTCTTCAGAAGTAGCTCATGTTGTAAACCTGAAGTCCTCATGATGCAAGAACTCCTTCCACGCCAGAGCCCGGATAGCTCAGTCGGTAGAGCATCAGACTTTTAATCTGAGGGTCCAGGGTTCAAGTCCCTGTTCGGGCGACCAGTTTGTTTGTTACTAAACTTCGCTCCATGCAGCCAATCTGTGAGTCTTCCTTCCTGAGAGCGCTCTGACTGTGAAGGTAGGAGAGTGGAGCCTTAATGCTCTTGTCACCTGACTGATACACTCAAGTCAGCTTTTATTTTTTTATTGAAATGTTTCTACAGTACACTATAGTGTTAAATATGAACACATGGGGATAAATTCTTTCAAAATACATAAAATCATAGTTACAGTCGTATCATTAATTAGAAATGATGATTAAATAATAAAACAATAAGCAATACTGGCTAACAAACTTTTCAAAAATTCTACATATGGTTGAGATGTAAACAGAGTCATTCAGAGTGGTTTGGTGTGAAATGCTCCCTTCTAAAGAAACTAACCGAGTCAGAAACGTTCACAGTGGTGGTGATAGGAACCAGACGTCCACCTCTAAAAGCTCCCTCACAGAAAGTTACTACATGAAATGGTTATGTATTCACTGCCTGATGTCTGAGACATTGTTTCATGATAGTTTTGCGATAAAGTTTTTGCTTAAAATGAATTTTGTCCATTCATAGCAGATGGGTACACGTAGGGTACTGTGAGGCAAAATAGTCCCCAAAGAACTCATTGTTTTACCATCATCAACACTAAAAACTCAGAAGACAGGTGTAGGTTCACCAGTCGTTTTGGATAGTGAATAAAATGGCTATATTTGTGTTGTAGATATAGAGTTCATATACATGCACTCAATAATCCGATCATAATCGGATTTCTACAGTTATCTGATTATTCAAATGGTCATGTAAACACCACACTCCGATCTGATTAAGAAATCTGATAAAGAGAGCTGGATTTTAGCTCGGTAATCAGATTTCTCAGTGCATGTAAACTCTTACTCTGATTTCTATGGGATTTCTCAGTCTGCGCAGGCGTGAGAACAGACGGTGGATGTCGCGAGACGCAGCAAAACACTTTTGGAGAGGAGCTGAAACCAAACAGGAAATAAAGGATTTAAATATTCCTCATTTTCTAAATGATGTATGTTCATATTTTCAGGTGGCGCAAAGTTTAAAAAAAAAAAACGACGTTTGAGTTTTACGTCACGTCTTCTTCTTTGAGTGTATTGGCTGGTTGCACAGTAGAAATCTCATTACTGTCTGACTCATGTAGACCCAGAGTTTCCCGTTATCTGATTACTCGAGAGCATGTAAACATGTTGATCAGATTACTGACAAAATCTGCTTTTCTGCAGTTATTGGATTATTAAGTGCACGTGAACGCACTCATGTTGACCCCTGGTTCCTATCACCAGCACTGTAAAGAAATATGAGTCTGTAAGTTTCTCTACAAATATGCTGTTTCACATCAAACTACTCTGAATGACTGTTAACATCGTAAGGACTGAAGTATTCAAAGAATTTGAAAAATTGGTGGTGTTCCCCTTTAACACGTTTTTTGTACCTCTACTTAATTTGTTCTCTGGAAAGTTATTTTCCTCTAAACCTGAGTCATTTGTCTCATCACAGTGACAGTAGTCTTACTTGTGAATGGACTCGGACCACCGCAGCTCCTTCTCCTCTACATGAGTCTTCAGAAGTAGCTCATGTTGTAAACCGGAAGTCCTCATGATGCAAGAACTCCCTGCATGCCAGAGCCCGGATAGCTCAGTCGGTAGAGCATCAGACTTTTAATCTGAGGGTCCAGGGTTCAAGTCCCTGTTCGGGCGACCAGTTTGTTTGTTACTGAACTAAACTTCGTGCAGCCAATCTGTGAGTCTTCCTTTCTAAGAGCGCCCTGACTGTGAAGGTAGGAACGAGTAGAAGAGTGAAGCTTTAATGCTCGCGTCACGTGACTGATACATTCAAGTCATTCATTTTTCATTGCAGTGCTCCAACAGTACACTATAGTGCCAAATATGAACACATGCGGATATATGCGTTCAAAATGCATGAAATCATAGTTACAGTCGTATCATTAATTTAAAAATTATAATTAAATAACGCTAATAAGCCACAGTTACTGCGATTTTATCACACGGAAGGTTGTTCTTTCGCACGACGTGAAGCGGAGTGCCTAAAAGTCCCTTCCCCGTCATAAAATCGCAGTAACGCACGGCCTCAAGTGGCTTACAGCAGAGAACCTGTAGAGGGGAGAATATGAGACCAAACGGCCTCAGAGAAAAGGTATCAGACCAAACGCAGGCCTGGTCGAGCATATACTGGTTCGTATAACTTAGAAAACTATTATGTATCTCGATATAAATGCCAGTATAACATTTCCAGTTTTTTCTGACGGTGTTTGTTCTGACGTTCAGTTTCACCAGATTTGAGTCATGACGATGGTTTTTCTCGAGACTCGAAGTTGTTTAGCTCGAGGAATGATGCCGTTCTGACTCGGAGGTCTAAGGCTGTCCTAAAATGTACCCCGTAGCCCCGCCCAGTGCTAATTAACATATATTTGCATGTGGGTCAGTTTGAAAACGAAATCGAAAAGTGGATAATGTAAAGTAAATGTCCAGCAGGTGGCGCTGATGTTCGTTTGCATTTGCCTTTTCATTATGACACTTAAAGCGCGTCCGCGCCGAAAACTGAATCACAAACCGTCACTTTGCTGTTGATTTATCAGTTTTGCATTTTCATTTTGTCAGATCTGCAGCCGATTGCTATGAAAAAGAAATGAGAACGTGAACACTGCATTCTGATTTTAGTTTTGACACATATTCTGCATTTCATGAAGAAAAGCCAAAGCCAAAGTGAAGCTTGGATTTTCTTGTCTCTATTAGCTTTTTCATTTTAGATTTGGCCATGAAAAACCAGAATAACGACTAAAATGAAATGACAAATAGCTGTTTTGCATTTATTTTTATTTTTGTCACAAATGGCCCGTGCTCATGTGAAAAATGAAATTGCCTATGTAGACATTTCATTTCATTTTCAATTTTGGCAGGATATTAGCGCAGATTTTGGAAAAAGAAATGGCAAAAAGAAGTTTGCATTTTCATTTTACGGTTTTAATTTTAATTTCTTTTTTGGCCATAGGGAGAATTCCCACTCTGCAATGTATTCCGAGTTTCTCAAACGCTAGAGGGCGCTCCCAAGCGAGTCCAAAATGAATGGCTTGATATGGAGCATTTGAGCAAAATCATAGTTTATAAATGCTTAAACATTTTTAATGTAAAAGGATACATTCATATACTGAACACTGAACAGCATAAAACATTTTAACACCGCTGTTATATTTTTAAGAGCTTTTAAACTCGAGTTATAGGAATTTAAAACGGCACCTCATGTATATTCATGAAGTCAGTGAGCGCGAACAGCCAATGAGCTGCTCCGCTCGCCAATCAATCATCACGCTCTAGCAGTAATGCCCGCTTCCTGCTCCCCACAACCCGTTTGCTGTAGAAAAAAGGACAGATATCGGTAAGATTTCTTAGTTTTTTTGTGAAATACATCCTTCTGCTTTCTAAAATTAAAGGAAAGTTCTGGGCGAGTGATTAGAAACTATTATAACTTTTCGTTTTTAGCCGTTGAGCGCCGTTTACTCCCATTATTGAGGTCTCGCTCGCGGGCGCCCTCTGCTGTTTAGCAGTCCGGTTTTTGATATAACACGGGGAATAGGAAGTGGCCAGGCTCCTCTTAAACCGGCTCTGCTTATAGCTTTTATAAAACGGCGGCCAACAAAAATTACGCCAAACACACATTTTTTTCCAGAAAATAATTAAAGCTATTATTATTCATAATAATGGACATAAACAAGTATTCCACCAACAAATGTAGCTCGTTCCTTTAGAGTACGGTGTTGTTGCCAAGCAACCATGGACCGCTGAATGAGGAGAAGAACATTTTGTCGCCCATCGCTGCGTACACTTTTTAAGTTTTTGTCGTATAACAATGAACATATTATAACACAGCACTGCTTAATGCATAAAAAATCGCTTTATAAGTACTTTTGGTCACCAGTCTTATATAGCGCCAACCCAACGGCGCACCTCTTCTCATGCTGGGGCTGAATCTCAAATGGCGCCCTGCTCCCTACATAGTGCACTAGGAAGGAATTGTAGGAATGTACATACTGGCTCCAGCATGCTGTATCCCATCGGTGCAAAACAATAATACAACAGAAAAACAGTCATAAAAATTCAGTCACATCCATACTTGACAAATGCACTATTTGGCTGTAGAAGCTAGAACTTCAAAACCTCCGTAGCTAGCACACTACTTAGGGAGTACGTAAGGCGTTTGGGATTCAGCCTGGGTTTGACGCTACGTCTGACTGAAACATGGACATTTGAAGCATGTAAGTCATTCAAGTGACATTCTTCAGACTTTTATATTGCCGTTTTACTGTTAATCGTACTGTAAGTGCTTTAATTCAAGCCTGTGATATTAAAGATGGAGTTGTTTAGACTGTTAGTCATCTCTTAGCCTGTTAGCTAGCTGATCGGCCTAGTTCTAGTTAAGAACATAAGTTGTAATCCCCTAAGTTTAAACAAAAAACGGGTTCTTACTTAATCAGTACACTCGGTGGTCCATGAGAGCAGCATTACATTAAAAGATTATTCCTTTAACGGCACAAGGGTTTTTCGTGCCGTGGCGCAGTGATACAGAGTTTAGTTGTTGTGAGGCGGTCGCTGTACCGTGTATTTTACAAAGGCTTCAAACGCAGCTCAGCCAATCAGATTTTAGGACCGGAATTATCCGTTTTACAATCCATAATAATACATTCTTTAAAATGGTTCTTTATGCACTGAACGTTTCTTGTAAAGATTTTTATTTTTGATCTATAATACATATGATAAAGATCTTTAAAAAACCTTACAGTTACTTACAGAAAATATCACATTCATAAGGCCAGTGTAATGTGTATGAAAGCCCAGCTACATTTATGGCATTTGGCAGAGGTGTTACACACTACACCATACCAACCACTACACCATACCAACCAGTACACCATACCAACCACTACACCATACCAACCAGTACACCATACCAGCCTCTACACCATACCAACCAGTACACCATACCAACCACTACACCATACCAACCACTACACCATACCAACCAGTACACCATACCAACTTCTACACAATACCAACCACTACACCATACCAACCACTACACCATACCAACAACCACACCATACCAACCAGTACACCATACCAACCAGTACAACATACCAACAACTAAACCATACCAACCACTACACCATACCAACCACTACACCATACCATCCAGAACACCAGACCAACCAGTACACCATACCAACCACTACACCATACCAACAACTACACCATACCAACCACTACACCATACCATCCAGAACACCATACCAACCAGTACACCATACCAACCACTACACCATACCAACAACTACACCATACCAACCACTACACCATACCAACCACTACACCATACCAGCCACAGCTGAAAGCGTTCTGTATGGATCTTTTCTCCTTTTATCGATAAGTGATATCTCTTTAAAGGTCCTTATTATGTATGTATATATATATGTATGTATGTATGCATGTATGTTATTATAATCATTATTATTAAAACTGCACACTTAAAAAAGATGGTTCTTCAAGGGTTCTTTAGGAAATGGTTCTATTTACAGCCATGAGTTCTATATAGAACCATTGCATGTTTAAATGGTTCTTTGCATGGTGAAATGGTTCTTTAGACTGATGGAGAATGTGTTGTATATGGTTCTATATAGACCTTTTTTGAAAATTGTTTTATATAGCACCAAAAAGGTTCTGATGTTGTTTCAAGCTTGACATCGTACCAATAGCGGAACCCTTTTTGGGGCTTTATAGAAGCATGTACAACACATTCTCCATCGATGTGAGGAACCTTTTCACCATGCAAAGAACCATTCAAGGTTCAAATACATTTATATGCTTATTTATGTGTGTATGTGCTGTATGTAGGCTAATTTGTTTATTGTTTATAATTTGTTTATATAAGAATATTTTATTTCCAGTTCTGCAATGGAAAAGAAAACTGCACAATAACACTATTTTAAAGCAAACCCAGAAACCAGAGAAAGTAAAATTGATTTGCAGGCTGGAAGAAATTGGAAAGTAGAAACATGTGAGTGGTCATGTGGAGCTGTCTTGTGGGCCAGATGTGGCCTGTGGGGGCTGCAGTTTGAGACCCCAGCTCTAAACTGTAATCTAGGCTGGGCTAATACATCCACTATATGTCCAAAAGTTTGTGGACACCCGCTTATCCAAATTATCTTCTAAAATCAGTGGTGTGTATGGGGGGCGAGTCTTTTCTGTGATGGTCTCTGCTTATCTGGTATTTCCACTTCTCAGTTCTCTTCATACCTGAGGTTAGACCTGAGTATCTGATTTCATATCTGCAAAACACTGTCTCTACAGCAACAATACTCTGTGCTGCTAGTTGATGTTGGGTAATTTTCCACTTTGTGATAACTTTATGTTGCTGTTGTTTGCTGTGGTAAAGTCCTCAAGGAGCCATTCTCTTTTAAAGCTTTCTGCTTCAGCTATCAGTCTATCCGTGTAGTGCAGGCCTTATGCTATTCTCATTGGTCTCCAAAACCTCTGACAGCAAAATGGTTTTGTTAATCCCATCTCTTCTCCTAAGTGGGGTTTACAGGACAGAATTCAGAAATCAACAATCTTTCATTAATACAATGTTGAGATAAGCTGTATTTCTACTTTATTTTTCTCTTAAGAGAGACGTTCATGCCTTTGCTTTCATTAGCCTAGCTTAACCTAGCATGATGATCTTCTGCAAATGTTATTTCATAAGTTAAAGTATGACTCTTACAGAACTTAAATGTGTAAGATTTCAACATACTTTGAAATCTCAGGTGCTTGAATGCAGCAGGAGTGACCAAAATGTATCACTGTCCCAAAAAACATCATGGATTTTTTGGTTGACTACATCCTTTTTTACCTGAAAGGAAGAAAAACACCTAAAAATCTGGCACTAGTAAAACTAGTTTTGCTTCTGAAATGCAACAATAGCTTTGCCATTCAACTCAGCCATATGAAGCAATGTGCTGGGTTAGCCTTGGAGAAAATGCTAATTAGCTCAAAATCTAAGAGCTGAATGATCCAGCAAGTTTGCATATTTCAGGCCATGAAATTGAAAAGAATTGATTCTATGATTCACAGTTTACTAAATCGTAAATGAAAACACAAAAAATTATCCAAGTTAAATAATAAATTGTTAAATATGTTGTGTTTTTTTGTTATGCCCAGGAAACTAATAAAAATGGAAGTATCCTTGAACCTCATCACTAACTAAGAATGTGAATATCTTTGAATATGCATGATAATTCTGCTGTAAAACTCAAACTTCATGGTGCAGCTTTTTAAAAAAAACAAACATTGCACCACTTTACCTAAAATTTTGAACGTATATCATCTAGAAGATGAAGAAAATGTAAATCCCATCAAGCGTGAATTTGGTTTCAGCTCCTCTCCAAAAGTGTTTTGCTGCGTCTCGCGACATCCACCGTCTGTTCTCGCGCCTGCGCAGACTGAGAAATCTGATAGAAATCAGAGTAAGAGTTTACATGCACTGAGAAATCTGATTACTGAGCTGATATCCAGCTCTCTTTATCGGATTTCCTAATCAGATGTCTAGACCTTACTCTGATCTAAGAAATAATATGATGTTGTTTACATGACCATTTGAATAATCAGATAACTGCAGAAATCAGATTATGATCAGATTATTGAGTGCATGTAAACGCATTTACTATCTCTATGTTTGAACAGAGCTGTAAATTTATTAATCAAAAAGGTTCTGTATTTCTGCCATTCAATTTCACTCGTTTAGATTTGAGTCTTTATCCTCTATACTTGCTCCAGTGGAGCGTCAGTGAGCTGGATTTGCTGTTGGTTTAGCCTTGTTGCTAAGCTAATGTTAGCCGCTGGTGCTAAGAAGGATATCAACTAAAAGCCTAGCTAACAGCTCCACACACAAAATCACAGATTTACCTGCTCATATTTGAGTCTTTATTCTCTAAATTTGCATCAATTATGCTTCACTGAGCCGGAATGAGCAAGTGTGGTTGCGTGTAAAGCTGTTTAGGCCTTCTCGCTAAGCTAACGCTACCTTTTAATGCTAACAAGGATAGAGAAGCAAATGTAGCCTAAGTTAACAGCTCCACGCACAAACACAGAGGTTTGCCTACTCTGATTAGAGTCTTTACTCTAAAAATGTCAATGAAGCTTCAATGAGCCAGAATGAATCTGCGCTGTGTTGTGGTGAAGCTGTAGCATGCTAAGATACTGCAGCAGAACGCTGGTGCTACCAGAACAGCTCTACGCCACATTTGACAGTTTATTAGATAGATATGCAACATAAATTTGACACTGTTGTAATTATACCAACATCATTTATCTATTTCAGCTAACAGCTCACTGCACAGTCCAAACCTCTCAAACATGTAAGCTACATTAGCGCATATTCTTTAGCTATGCGTTTCTTTTCACCATGTTGTAATCTCACTAGGACATATTAGCAGATTACATAGATAGATAGATAGATAGATTTAGACTGTATTAATAATAAGGGTGAAACAGTACAAAAAGAAGAATATATACAAAAAAACTATCTACAGGCATAAATAGAAATATACAAAAAAATCTGCAACAAGATCTATAACCTGAGATGAAAAGGCAGTGCAATAACAGCATATAATGACAATACTGAATAAATATATGCATATATTGGTACTGAAATAATGTGTCTAGGTGTGGAGTGTCCAGATGTGCAAGATGTGCGGTAGGGGTTACAGAAAGTGCAATATGTACAGTAAGGTGTCCATATGTACAGATGGATAGAATAAAACTATGATTTAGCATGAGATTCAGATTCAGTCGTCATCTCTCCTCTTCCCTCCTCGCTCTTCTCTTCTTCTTCTGGCCATTGGACCGTGTTAGGTTCCAGCTAATTTATAACATACAAAACTAAGCTGCTACTTACACCCAGGATGTACTGGGAAAACCTTTTCTATGGAAAAATGTGAATTGTGCAGTATGGTAACACATTTGACATGAATATCATTCTATATAACTGTGATAAGCCATCCAAGAGGAAATAATCATTTACACACATTACTCAAAGCAGGTCGTCTTTAAAAAAGCATCCTTTATGAACCTGTAGCTAAGTATAGCCTGATAAGTCCACTCCAGCTATATTACTGTAATAAAGGCCAGGTGTGGACATTACTGATAATATACTATCACATATTCTCATAGCCACTGTGTAGTGAGGTGAACACCCCCTTAACACTGGATAGTCTCTGGGTGATAAATGTCAAGGCTTTACAAGAGTTAAACAAACATATAATTTGCTTATCATTGTAAACTGGCTGTTATCTGTCAGGAAATGCCTGTCTAGAAGTTCTTAGAAGGTAACAGTTCATGATAAATGAGGTATGCAGTAGTGTAGAGACGTTTTCCACTGGGGTAGTATGTACCACGTTTACAGTGAGTAAATATGCACTAGGCCTACTTACTGTAAAGGAAATGGAGTTTCGAATGAGTAGACTAGAGTTAGGGTTAACAATAAACTATGGAGGAAACTCTCCCTGCACATTGTTCTAGGACAGTGAACTAAAAGGTGTGAACAAAGGCTTCATTCATGGGAGTCAGATTTCAGTCTCTCGTTCCTGCAGATCTGTCTGTCAAGTCATTATTTCCAGGAACTGTTTTGTGTCTGTACTTTGCACAGTTGCATAGCACCTGGCATAGTAAGCTCACAGTGTTTAAAGGGCCCGTGTCACTGAAAACATAATTTTTTGCACTTCTTGAAATAAAAGAGTTTGATGTAGCATGTAAACACTGTTTAAGTTTCACAATGTGCCCTTCACTTTTGTGTTTAAACTGCCTATTTTGAATCCATTGTTTTTGTGATGTCACAAAAACCAATATGCCTAGGAATATTTGTACACAGCTTTATGTTTTACGTCAAAATGTCTCTATACGTCTATCATTGTTGGTACATTTATATACATTTTTGTTACTGCTGAAAGTTCATGTACTTTAGACATCAAAAATATCTGGAATAATGAAATAATAATAATAATAATATTTATTATTATTATATTATGATAATATTTATAATAATAATAATAATCATAATAATAATAATTATACTAATTAAGTTCCAGAGTCGTGTAAAAGCTATTGTAATATTGTAAAAGCTATTATAGTAATAATGAAATCAGTTCAAACTAAAACAAAGCCAACATTGTCAAAGTGCCAAAGTCGGGAACCTCCCTGCAGCTCTGCACACAATGGGTTCCCGACTTTAAAGGACCTGTATGCCTCATTTTTATTGTTAATTATTTTGTTTTACTCCCTGAAATCCCCTTTTGTGTACCAAAAACAGTCCTAATTCACTTTTACATGACTACTTTTCAAACCCTCTTTATTCCTTAGAATGAAACAGGTTGTTTTCTTACTGTGCCAAGACTAAAATATGTAAATGAATCCTGTTCTGATTGGCTGCCCTACAGTGTGCCTCATTCAACCGGAAAAAAATTCATTCAAAAAATTTCCTCATTCAAAAATTGGAGCCCAGGCAGAAACACTCTTTGTAACTTCAATGTGAATGGGTGGAGCTAATCTGCTACAGGCCTGAAGAGGCAAATATATGGTTTTTGTGATGTTACAGAAACAGTTACTGCAAAATGGGTTGTTTTTGTAGCTTAGTTCCTACATATGGACCACGCAGTGAATGGAACTATTTGAAACTTTAACAGTGTTTATGCACTACATCAGATTGTGTAGTGGGGAATTTTTTTGCATGATACAGGCCCTTTAATGACCCTTAAAGAAAAGTATACTTAAAGTTAATTTTATTAGATAAACCTAAGTAAAGTTCAACTATATTCCCCAAGTATAATTTGTGGAGTGAGTATACTAATACCAATGTACTGGTAGTATACTTGTAAGTGTACTATTTCATACTTCCTGAGACTAAATTCACCCACTTTTTAATTTATAAAAGTATACTTTTAAGTATTCTTTATGTGTAAGAGTAAAAAAAGTAAAGTTTGAATACACAACTAGTTTATATATAAGTTTTATTTTGTACTGCAACTATACTAAAGGTAAACTTATAAATATACTGTTCATTTACTAGTTATGTACTTCTATATTTATCTATCTATACATTCTTCCCATGTTTTAGTTTATTAAAGTACACTTTTAAGTATTTTACTCTCAGTAAACTATTCGTTTAATAGTTTTTATACTGCAGTTATACTTGTAGGTTTTCTTTAAATTAACCTAATGTGATACTTATAGTTTACTACTTATATATTATTTTTGCACTTTAAAGTATAACCACTAGGTATCTATTTAGGTGGTTATTTATACTTGAAATATACCTTAACAGTACTTTAATTAGACCTGAAGTTAACTAATATGAACACTACCAGTAGACTATATATAAAATGTTTACAAGACATACTCAGTATTAAGAACACATTTGTTTTCCTCATAAATCAGAATTCTCAAACAAATATTGATTGAGTATTTGATGCCAAAATATCAGACATTCCAGTTCAAAACAATAAACAAAAAGCACACACAGTCTGTAGGGAAGTGTGATATTAAAATTGTGTCAAGCAACTTCTCTTACATCAGCCCCTGGCTGCCCACAAACAGGTTGTACTTCTTTACAATTTACATAAATTATCAGTTCCACAAATGTGCTATTCACTCTAAACTGTTTCACAACAAACTACAAGCCCATAAACTTTATGTATAAGGCAAGATTACTTACTTTATACTTTTCTTAAGTCTATCTCGATCAAAAGATTAAGTACAAGTGTAGGCCAAATACACTTAGACATTTCTGTATACCTGTCAGCAGCCGAGTATACTTAAAGGGGAATTCCACCAAGTTTTCAAAATTTCGGAATAGTTCAGTCCTTGAGTTGTAAACAGCGTCATTCAGTGGTTTGAATGGGTTTGATGTGAAATGGTTCATTGTAGAGAAACTTACCGACTCAGATTTCCCTACAGTGGTGGTGATAGGAACCAGGGGTCACATCGTCTATAACACAAATATAGCCATTTTATTTACTGTCCAAAACCACCAGTGAACCCACACGTGTCTCTTGAGTTTTTGTATGTAATGTCAATGATAGTAAAATAGCCATTAATCTGAAAAATAAATTAAAAAATAAATTGATTAAAATACATTTTAAGCCAAGAGTTTTTCACAAAACTACGATAAAACAATGTGTCAGACATCAGGCACCATATATCTAACCATATTACGTAATAACTTTATGTGAGGGAGCTTTCAGAGGCATTAAGATCTACAGATGTCTCATTCTTATCACCACCACTGTGAACAGTTCAGACTCGGTAAGCTTCTCTAGAATGGAGCGTTTCACACCAAACCGCTCTGGACGACTACATGTTTATATCTCAACTGTATAATTATGCAGAATGTTTGAAAAATTGGTGGAGTTACCCTTTAAGTATAAGTTTGTTTAGTCTGTCTCTGATAAGAGCATTAAAAGTAAACTGAAACTCACTTATTTTTAGTTTATACTAATGACACACTTGAATAAACTTCTTTTTATTAGGGGATGCTGTATGGCAGACACTGTGCAGATTATTGTAGTTACCAAAACGTGCAGATTTATTATAATGTTCTGTGTGCACTCATTAGCTCAAGACAGAAGAATGGTTCTTCAGTGTTTGTTTTGCCTACATCAGATGATTTTTTCCTGTCCCAAAAGGGCCTGTAAAACGAGGAAACGTTCTGCAGGAATTGTGAGGAGCCTACGTGACAATCGCCATGACTCACAGTTCTCTGTTATCTGTGCAGGAGGAGCAGCAGTGGGAGGAGACCGCGACTACCAGTGATGTGAAGTTCGACTCAGTTCGCCGAACCGATTCTTTCCTTCCGTTTCAACGATTCAAACGTCCGATCTAACGATTCCTTGAGTCAACAAGCGAGTGAATCGGATGCTCGTTACTTCTTCTCACTTAGATTTTCAAAAAATAATATCAAGATGGACATTGAGGAGTGGGGATTAACTGCAGGCGTGCTGGGTTAAATTAGTTAAAGGGGAACTCCACCCTTTTTTTTAAAAAAAAATTCTGCATAATTAGATGCTTAAATCATTCAGAGTGATTTGGTGTGAAATACCCCGCAGTAGTGTTAAATGGAACCAGACGTCCGCCTCTAAGAGCTCCCTCACTTGAAGTTATTACATGAGATGAGGTTATGAATACTCAGCCTGATGTCTGACACATTGTTTTACAGTGGTTTTGTGATAAAGATTTGGCCAAAAACGTATTTCAGTCAATTCATGTTTAATCTATTCATGGTGGAGGGATACACGAGGGATGTTCTAACGCAAAATAGCCCCCAAAGAAAATCATTAACATTATAAAAACTCAAAAGACACGTGTAGGTTCACTGGTGGTTTTGGATAGTAAATAAAATGGCTACATTGCGACCCCTGGTTCCTATCCTCACCACTGTGAAGAAATCAGAGTATGTAAGATTCTCTACACATGAACCGTTTCACATCAAACCACTCTGGATGACTCTGTTTAGACCTCAGTCACTGAATTATGCCCCTTTAAAATGGGCTAAAATTGACTTTGAACTTGAAATAGACTTTGGTGCATTTTGTACATTTAAGGCAAGATGGCGTTTTTCTTTTTAAATATGGATTGTATTATTATGCATAATGAATTACGTCGCGATATAGGTGATACAATGCAAAACTTCAGCTGGATTCATTCAGATGAATCAGTTCTTATGAATCTGTGCCTTAAAAAACTGATTTAGAGAAAAGAATCGGTTCAAATGATTCGCTGACGACTCGCTTGACAGACGGTCTGCAAGAACAGCGTGGAGACAGACCGCGTGTTTCTCGGGGAGCAGCAGAATTAAACCTTAGAGCCCCTCTTATTTCAGACTTATTTTCAGGTGAGACTGTTTCTTTAAACGTTTAAAAGGTTAAGTGACTTAAGCGAGTGACGACTCTAAAATGTAACGTTAGTGTTTTTCGTACAATTTTCACATTATGTCACATTATGTAGTGTCTGCAGCGCTGCATAGCCAACATAACCTAGCTAGCCTAGCTAGGTTAACAAGCTAGCCTTTTTTCCTGTAGAGGCTGAAGCCGGCTTCCTATTTTAATTTCCCCTTTCCACCTTAAATGGTTAAATCCAGCGTGCTGCGCCATTTAAGGTGGAACTGGAAAATTCGAACAAGACGCTGGCGAACAAGAAGTCATTCATTCCCTCAAAGACGTTTCTTTTAATAATAGTGGATCAGGATGCTCTGAATAACCAGGCTGGATGATCGTGCTTTTCCATCATATAAACGGCCTCTAAAGGCAATAATAATGCATAACGCTACTAGATAATTAATATTTTATTATGTTGTTTAGCTTAGCCAACGTTGCTTCCGTTACTAACGTTACCTACGCTATATAATCTAGCTACGTTAACTAACTAGTTAGCCGCTTAGCCATATTAGCTGTGTGCTCAGAGAGGGTGGCCGCAGTTATTAAACCTAACTAACAGTGCTATTCTGAAGGCTTCTTGAATTATGTGTCTGATTTATATCATCTGAAATAAAAGCGTGACTAGGTTAAATAATGTTAGCGTCAGCTAGTTCATTTGAGTGTATATCTAGCAGGCCAGGCCATAGTGTTAGCATAACGTTACCTGCTAGGAAAGGGCAAGTTAGCATTACCTGCGTGTTTAGTCCCTATGAAGCAGCTTTAGTGCTAATAATGCGAGCTTAGTCAGATGTTTTCATGTTAAACTAGCTTTTCCTTTCGTTTAACTAACGCATTATTAATGAATAAAACTCAGTTGATCGGTTAAGAGCGTTTTGGGTTGAATATGTTTTGGTGACCTTGATGCCATTTAGCTTGCACTGCCATAATACTGTAGAACCACATGGCGAGTCCAGCCTTGGAGATACAGCTGGAGCACTTATTGCATAAGAACAGTATTTGTGTATTTACAGAGAGATTTCAATATAAAATAGAGAAGTAAAGGTGTTTTAAAAAGACAAAATATATTACTTTAAAAAAAAGATGGTTCTTCAAAGGTTCTTAAGTAAAGGCAGTGGTTCTATGTAGATGCAGGAGTTGCATGCTCAAGTAGTTCTTTGCATGGTGAATTGGTTCTTCAGATTGTTGGAAAATGTGTTGTGTTCGGTTCTGTTTTGAAAACTTTTTGGTTTGGTTCTGTATAACACCAAAAAGGGTTCTGCTATTGTTCTGATGTCAAGCTTGTAACAATAGAAGAACCTATTTTGGTGATATATATAGAACCATTTTCAAAGGTTTCTATATAGAAACATATACAACACATTCTCCATCGATTTTAAGGATCATTCAAGCATGCAGTGGTTCTATATAGGACTCATGGTTCTGATTAGAGCCACTCCCTTTACTAAAGAACTCTTGAAGAACCATCTTTAAAAACATTGTGGTTGTGAAAAGACTGTGCTAAGCCTTAATCCACAGTCTTATACTTGGTTTACTGTACTAAGACCCAGTTAATTGATGCTTATGTTGTGCAATGCCAGTTTCTTAGGTTTTCACAGGGCCACCAGAACACTTGATCCATTATCGTTTAAGATTAATTAATTCTTGAATTATGTGTAAAATCTCGTTTGATTCAGAAATCCTCATCTCACTTGGTCTTAGGCTTGTAGGCTACTTAACATCAAGAATAAGTACATGCCGGTCCTAGGCTTCACTTTCTGGCAATGCATCATTCTAACTTACAAACTCATTAGTGAAAAACTCAAGCATTAGTGGCCGCATCATCTCTCCTTATAAAAGGAAATACTGATCTCCTCATGTATGAGATGGGCTTGTTCTCGAGTTTCACCACCCACAGTTGAATGTAGAGCACTTGTAGATTATATTAGAATGAATATATCGCAGCTGTCAGAACAAAACCATCTCAATTTTTTTGTCGTTTTTCAGTTTTTGACATAATTTGAAAATACTTGGTTCCCTTTACATTGTGTGTAAATTTCATGACCATTGAACCAAAAGAAACAGCCCAGAATTACTTGGAAAAAAGTCTGGTTCCATTGACTTACATTAAAAGTAAAGTAGGTGTTTTCCTTCTCCTGTAAAGTTGGAGATACAAGGTTTTGTTCCAACAGCAGCGATATAAATGCAGTTGTATGTCTGGACATGTAATAGTTGTTTATCAGTTGTTTTTGGATGCTGATATAACTAGGCTGCGCGTGACGTCGTCAGTGTAGCACACTAACCTTTGATGGCATATAGTGTTGCCACATTTTAACAGTTTCTGTTTACCAGTGTATGTTTGGGTGATTTTGATTCAGATTATTGAACAGCAGCGGCGCCATGCGCCCTGCGCCAGTCTGGCGCCTTTCTTATCTTCCAGTGTTTTGAATGTTTTCAGTTGTAAATAATGTTGCAAACAGTGCAAGAGTTCATTGAAATTTGATTTTCTTGCCAGTGGCTCTGCCTCTTCATATTGACCTGCATATAAAATTAATTAGGTTAGATATCGGAAGCATATGTTCTATCCCTTCATGCATTATTGCTTAAGATAATCAGACCAGGCCATAGCGGACAAGACCTAACTGGATCTCAACATGCATTCAGAGACTCTCTCTGTGACTCTCACATGCTCTGTGATGGTAATGTGATATGCTGTGGGGAACAAAAACCTTAAACCATACACTCAAGGATTCTTTAGTAAAGAAAATGGTTCTTTATAGAACGATGAGCACTCAGAGAACCCATTGCATGATTAAAGGGTCCTTTGCATCGTGAAAGGGTTCTTCAGATATAGTACACTCTCTTTTACACTCTTACAAAAAAGAGAGTTCGTCAAGGATTCTTTGGTAAAGAAATAGGTTCTATATACAACAATGAGCACTCAAAGAACCCTTTGCATGATTAAAGGGTTCTTTGCATCATGAAAGGGTTATACAGATATAGTACAGTATACAGTATAGAACTGTGGTTCAAGCTTTAGCACAGTCTTTTTACACTCTTAAAAATTAAGTTATTCAAGAGTTCTTTAGTAAAAGGAAATGGTTCTATTTAGAACCATATAAAATCCCTGCATGCTTAAATTGTTCTTAAGGTTAATGGAGAATGTTATATATGGTTCTATATAGAACCTCTTTGAAAAGGGTTTTATATGGCATCAAAAAGGGTTCTACTGTTGTTACGATGTCATGCTTGTACCAATAGAAGAACCATTTTCTTGTGCTATATTGAACCCTTTTCAAAAGGATTCTGTTTAGAACCATCTACAGCACATTCTCCATCAATCTGAAGAGCCCTTTCACCATGCAGAGAACTCTTTAATCATGCAGAGGGTTCTTTGAGTATTCATGGTTCTATGTAGGGCCATTTTTTTTACTAAAGAACCCTTGAAGAACCATCATTTTTAAGTGTGTGTGCCATGCTTTATGAGAAAATGTTCTTGGGTCACATAGAGGTTAAAAATATTCCTGTTCTGGTCTTGTAGCTGCTTGTTTAGCTCGCAGACGAGGAAGTATTGTGGTAATAGGATTCCCCTGTGCAGTTCTAAGGAAGAGAAATGTGTGAAACTTCATGATCTTAGAAAAACATTCATGCAGGGACATTCATAAAGGGGTCATATTGAAAGTGATTTTTTTTTTATTCTCATGTTTGAGTGGTTGAAGTTTTGTTCCTTGGTTGGAAGTTGTTCTTTTTTAGTCTCCATATCAGATGAGGGATGAAGTTTGAACCTGGGGGGATGGTTGGATACTTATAACTGTCATTTAGTCCAGTTGTCGAGCATAAAGCATGAGTTAAAGGCTGTTCTATAACGAGGGAACATCTTGTGCTTAGTCATTATCAGAATGAGTCATTAACTTCAGGATCTGACCTGCCTGGTAAATGTGCTGCAGTTTCGACATAACTGGTCTTTGTAAAGGGAGAAAAATGACAGTTGCTTGTGAAACTCAGTGGTTGAAGAATTGGCGGGAACTGGGGCATTGTGGGGGATTTTTTTAAGGAAGTCATGTTCGTCTTCTGCAGAACTTCATTGTTTCATTTCTTTGCGGCTTGAGTGCTTTTGAAAGCTTGAGCGGCAAAGCATGTTGAAACCTTTGCTGTTGTACCGTAGTTTCAGTACTATATGTGTTGTCTTCTGCAGGTATGTTCAGATCTGGTGTAGGTTTACTGTAGATTTGTATTTTCATAATCTAACTACAGTAAAACCTTGTCAGTCTCATCTATTTGACAGCTGCTGTGGTCTGATAATGTGCTTCATTATGTAATATATGGAACATAATGTAGCTTCTTAAACACTCACAGTGGCTGGCCTACAATGATATGCTGGGGACTGAAGTAGCAGTGCACTGCAGTTATTTAATTCCCGTATTGATTTTTGTCTTTAGCATGTTTACAACTGGCTCTGATGTCCAGAAAATCTTGACACACTACTGTTTTTTTTTGTTTTTTTTTCCCTGACTTCCAAAAAAAACAAACCTTGACCTTTGGAACCGGACAGACGTGCATATAAGGTTGCGGAGACCGCAGGAGAGGCAGATTCTTTGAAGAAACCTCTTCTGTTCTTGTGCAGCTTTGTGCTCTCTTCTCATTTCTCTTGTCCCCCTCTTTCTTTTTCAGGTCTGTCATGGCAGGACCAATTAATCAAGCAAGAGCGAAGATTTCTAAAATAGTAAGTATTGAAAAGAAGAGTTAGACATTTCAAATGCAACTGTACTAAAAAGTCTGTCTCGTTTCTCATCTTTTATTCTTTTCCTTTCAGTATTTTGTGATGCATATAACAAGAACAAAGAGCAAATTTAAAAATAGCAAGCGCCGTTTTTAAAAAGAGGAGTCGGTGTTGAAGAGTAAGGGTAAAAAAGATATTTCTGATCTTTTTTCTTTTTTATATCGCAGTTTAATGGGGAACCACAGTCGTACACGCGCTTCAACCTGACCCAGAATGTTGATGGGGAAAGTAGCCATGTGGAGGTGAAGCTCTCTGGTGATGGTGAGGAGGAGATGGACGGGACTGAGGCTGGACATGGCCATCCTGCCAGCACTTACCGCTTACCACAGAGACCGCTGCGCCCTTACAGGAACGTGTGTTATGGAGCACTAGTAGTTCTGCTCATCTTCCTTGCTGGTAAGATGCTGCCACAAGTCGTGATTCTGTGATCAGTTTGGGGTGCGGTGATCAGTTGACAAAGTCTAGTAATTGTCAATGATGTCATACATATAATTGGGCCCAAATATTTGAGACCACTGTGAAAATGCTTTTATTCTGTATTCTTTTCTAAATAAAACCCCACCATTTTCATCACAAATGATATCCGCATAAAATTTTTTGTGAATAGTAGAATCCTAATGTTTACGTGAATTTCAGAACTTCTTAGTATTTGGTACATCCCCTTTTTTGCTTTTCCCCCTTCCATAGATCCAGTTGCCTGAATATGGAAGTTATAAGACTAAAAATAATCTAATCTTTTTATACAAAGGCCTTAACATGGTCATTTTCCAAATTTGCTTTGGTTTCATTTTCATTTTGTTATAATTTTTCTTTGTTTTAAATTTAAGATTCAAACACTTTTGTTTATTTCCAGGTTTAAACGTAAAACTTTTTGACTCTACTGTATTTATGTACAAAGTATTTGGATATTTGTGCTGTGTTAAAAAATACATTGACTCTATTATGTTAAGAAACAA
The DNA here is from genome assembly GCF_904425465.1 of Colossoma macropomum. Classification (NCBI taxonomy): domain Eukaryota; kingdom Metazoa; phylum Chordata; class Actinopteri; order Characiformes; family Serrasalmidae; genus Colossoma; species Colossoma macropomum. Next base: position 25,429,111 of record NW_023494809.1, read on the forward strand.
AATATAAAACCAAGTGACGTTTGTTTTAAACAGACCATTCCAAGATCGTAATTAATAATTAATAATTAAGTTTTCCATCAAAATGCAGGTGATGTGTTTTCAGAGTTATCGTTTGAGCAGTTTCTTTGCAGACATTCCACCTCTGTGCTTAACAGTACCTTTAGTGCAGTCCGTTTTAAGTTTTTCACTTTTTGTGATCAGTTTGATGTTATGCTAAAAGTGTTTTACTCTGAATTTAATGTATTCTGTTAAAAATTTCATGAAGTAACCCATTAAAGTTCACTAATACTTGAATGGATAGTGTCCAATTTCCTTCTGCAGTCACTGAAACTATAAAAAAAACAAAAAAAAACCAGTTTTTTACACTATAGCAAGCAACTATATATCATTTGTTGCTGCTTGCCTTGCCTGGCACAGATTGGCACTAATGGATGTGTTTCTTTTGTGTATCAGGTTACCTTATTGGTTACGTGACACATCGCAAACCTGAGGCCAGCAAACTTGCTGAGACTGGACCGGGAGCATGCACCACAGATCAGCCAGATGGAAATCAGGAAGAAGGGGTCATTGCTGTTGCCCCTGAGCCCTCTCTGGACTGGAGTGACCTCACAAGCATGCTGCAACGGAGTCTGTTATCCAGCGCCTTTGATAATCAGTTAAGGTACTTAAGCTTCGTAGGAGTGGTGCTTTGCATCAGTGACACTGAGTATCCTTGTCACAAAGTACAGAGAAACATGTTGAAATTGTCTTTGGTAATTAACTGTGTGCTGCTGATGCTGCACTGGAGTATTCATTTAAGATTAGCATAAAAACAAGTGCATTTCTAATACATTTCTACCTACCTGCCTGCCCCTCCCCAGGAACTTTGCCATGGATAGCCATGAAGCAGGCAGTAGTGGTGATGAGGTGCTGGCCAACAAAGTGTTGGACATTTTCAAGAGCCTGGATATGAACCCATGGATTGACGAGCACTATGTTCAGCTACAGATGCCTCCACCGTCAGTACCGTGTGCAAACGTTACTCTTCAGCCCGTGTTTCTAATGCCCGTTTACTAATATACTGTCTTGTTCACAAACAGGAGCAATCCAAACAAAGTCCTATTTGGTTCTGACGAGATTGGACCGACAAAAGGATACTTGGCTTACAGTGCTAAAGGAACCAAAGAGGTAGGATATTGTACAGGCTTATTGTTCTCGAAAGAAGGCGTGTCTTCAGGAAACATGACACAGCTTTTATTTATATGGAAATAATGCAGTTAGGAAGGCTTCAGTGGAGCTGCTTTGGATGGAAAGGCAACTTAGTGTTTAGTGCTGCGCTAAGCTCCCACACAGAAAGCTATTACTGATGCCTCAGATATTGTTTTATGATAGTTTTGAGAATTTTGGTGTAACACTTTATATATTTTTTTTAATACAGAGACATGTACATGCAAGGCATTGGGAGTGTTTCATATAAGCTCTAATAGACAGACAGGCAACTTTATTGTATTATACATTGTATGTCTCTGTTATGAAAATATAGTGTGGAAGTCTATATGTTCTACGTCAAGCAATACAAATCAGCTTTCATTCAAAAAGATAAGTTCATGTTAATATCCTTTGAGGGCCACACTGTGTGTGTTAAAGTATTGCTCTCAAAATTGACATGGGTGGTCTTCTGACAGGGAAAGGTGGTGTATGCTAACTATGGCCAGAATGAGGATCTGAAGTACCTGCGGACTGCTGGACTGGATCTCACAGAGAAGATTGTTCTCATGAGAACTGGGCAAATCAGCCTGGCAGAAAAGGTAATACAAAATCTCAGTTTCTGGCATACCTTTATGGGGCCCACATCATGGAAAACTGAAAGTTTGATGTAGGATGTAAACACTCAAAGTTTCTAAATGTCCCAATCACTACGAGTTCATGCAGGGAAACCAAGCTTCAAAAACAGCCCATTTTGAATGAATTGTTTTTGTGATGCCATAATAACCGACACATTTATGTATTTCCACCTATGCTTTAGCCCTGTTATGCCTCAGTTGAACCACTTTTGGAATGAGCCCGCAATTCAGGGCAGCCAATCAGAGCTCATTTACATACATCAGTCTTAAAGGCCCAGTAACAAAAAACGCCTATTTAGTTAAAGGGATAAAGGAAGATTTAATTAAGATTTAATTTTGTTTTTGGTGCATTAAATTAGAAGTGTTATAAGTACCAGAAAAATGTAGGATATGGCTCTATGGAAAATCTCTGGGCAAAGTATTTGCTGAAGAAAGTCTTGTTATAATGGTTTATGTTTAGTTTATGTTTTGTATTATCAAAACAAATCATGAAATTTGATTTCTATACTGAATTGAAATATTTTCTAAATAAACTGTAATTAAATCATTGTTAGGTCAGAGATTCATGCTTCTGTTTTCCTGTCTTGGCCTGACTGTTGTCTCGACCTTAGGTTGCCAACGCTGCTAAGTTTAATGCGTCTGCAGTTCTGATCTACACAGAACCACCTTTCAACAGCTTTGACACCAGCACTGATCTTTATGGCCATGTAAGTCCTTGTGTGGTAGCTCAGTGCCATCATGGCTTATTAAGATGAAATGCCTTTCTCTTCGATTTTAGCTGTATTCTTCCTCTTCCTTTGCAATTATCTTAAATGCTGTGTGTCTTTTTCACTGCAGGTCCACTTTGGAACCGGTGACCCTTACACTCCAGGGTTTCCTTCCTTCAACCACACACAGTTCCCCCCTGCCAAATCCTCAGGCCTGCCTGAAATACTGGCACAGACAATCACCGCAGATATGGCCCTCAAAATCCATCAGTAAGTTGAAGGGCACTAAAAGATAATAGATGAACTATTCCCAAGTGGAGCTGATTATCACTCTAGCAATGGAAAGTGATTCACTGACTAAGACAATAGTTCTATATTCTGGTTTAAGATGTATGGTATGGACAAAATACTGCAATTATTACACATTGTGAGTGCACTATATCTTCTAGTATATTGAAAGCACTTTAGTGAACCCTTGATTTGGTGTTTCGGACTGATTGGACCAAAGTTTATCGATTGGATTGTGTGTACGCCTTTATATTTATCAGACCATCCGGGGAACATCTTTGATTGGGTAGGGTGCTCATAGCACACAATGAAACATGGGTTAGATGCTTATTCCACTTTTTTGCACTCTCAGTATTGCAAAAGCCAATCATGACAATGCTTGAGGTATGATATATTGTTTAGTCTTATTTTTTAAAGTGAAATATAGCGGATTGCAGTGAGAACCTCTTATGCTGGACATCGTATAATATTAACTGCTCTAAATCACAGGAAAATGGGAGGGAGTGACGCCCCTGAACACTTCAAGGGAAAACTAAAGGGCATCAGCAAGTACAGACTGGGAGGAGACGGTGACAAGATGACTGTGACTGTTAATAACGCTCTAGTTGACACGAAGATTCATAATGTCTTTGGAGTCATCAAGGGCTTCATTGATCCAGGTGAACTGCAGTCATAGATTTACTGTGCATTCTCGAACATGGCTGTGTACAGTATGAGCTCACTGGGTTATTTCTGCAGATCATTATGTGGTGATGGGTGCTCAGAGAGACTCTTTCAGCAAAGGCTATGCAAAGTCCACCGTCGGCACCTGCCTGCTGGTGGAGCTCGCCAGAGCAATCGCAGAGATGACGAAAGGTAGAGTGAAGCCTCATTCATCCACTAGGATTGGCCATTTTAGCCATTTTTGCTATTAGAGTGTCTGTATTTGTAGGAAATATCTAAATACCCAAATAAAGTTTTTATATTTTTATAAGTGAAATAAGAACATAGAACTTTTTAACATTTTGTTTATTGCATGTTTTAAGCATGTTTAATTCAACACTCTACCAGTTGATAACTCAGTATCACAGCTATAGACTATACAGATGTTTCTTTTTGTTTGAATGTTTTCAAAAGTGCATGTTGATGTTTAATGTATTATTATTCCAAATTGCCTTACCAGAATACTTTGCATCTTTAAGTTGTCAATCAGAGTGGTATGACATGAAATGCACCAATCTAGAGAAACTTACCAAGTCAGAACTCTTTACAGCAGTGGTGATAAGAGCCAGGTTCCCTCACAGAAAGCTTTTACATGAAAAGGTCGTTCCCACTTTATATTCAATGTCTCTAATGAGTATGTACTTACACATTAACATATGTCACAACACTGTAACTACTGATGATTGTCAATGTTACAGATGGATTACAGAAGTACAGCCTATGTAATTACACATGTGTATCAACTTTATGATGAAGATGAACTTTCCTGTAGTGTAGTGTTAAAGTTACACTTTAAAATAAGTGGACAGTTCCTGTGTAGTTGGTATGTAGGTACTGTGTAATAATGGAGTGGTAATATAGACATTGTTTTGGGGGAATGCGGCATTTAATTAATGTCATAAAAGTTACATGTTAAGATAAGGGGTCATCTTCTGCACTGTTACATATACATACAGAAAGTGGTTACAGTGTCACAGCACTAGCAACATTAACGCTAGCTAAATGTTAGGAAAGCTGGCAGATACAGTGTAAGTAATGTCTTAATGTAAGCTATTACATACTTTTACTGCTGGAAAAGAATTCAGAAAAAAAACCTGCTGTTCAAGTGATGACCACGTAATTACATTTGTTATTACCATTGTGTAATTGCATGAGAGAATAGGCTGTTGCAACTATTAAGATACACTTGTGTAATTACATAAAGTGTACTTCTGTAATCCATCTGTAACAGTGAATAAATCATTAGTAGTGTTGTTGCCTATGTTGTTCACATGTAACTACACAGTTATTAGAGACACTTAATATAAAGTGGGACCAAATGGTCATGAGTACCCTGCCTGATGTCTGAGACATTATATAGTTTTGAGAGGGGATTTTGGTCTAAAATTATTTTCTGTTTTAGTACACTAATGACAGAGAGGTACATGCAGTGTGTTATGAGGCAAAGTTGTCCCCAAAGAAAACACATTTCATCATTATCAAGGTAGCACCCGCTGTGTACTCCGGGCACAAACTGAAACAAAACCAAACAACCGAAACCTTCACTACTTACTTAAACTAGACTTTTCAGTCTGTTTCTCCAAGCTAAGCTTTTTAGCTCTTCAGTCGTTTCTTCTGGTGCTGCTGCTCCTCTAATTGGGGTAATTGGGGCCTAGGGGACGGGCTCATGCCATAATCAGTATTACATATAAAAACCCAGTAGACACGTGTAGGTTATTTTGGATAGTAATTACAATTATAGCAATTAAAGCTATATTTGCATTGTAGACACATCTCCTGGTTCCTATAACTACCAATGTAAAGAAATTAAGTTTCTCTATAGTGCAACATCTCACATAAAGAACACTCTGATTGGCTTTACTTTAATGACATTTTTTTTAGATTACCTTAGATTACCTTGAATTATGCAGAAATTTGTTGGAATCTGATTACCTAACCTTTTTATCACAGTTTATGACATCTCTATAGTTTATTAGGGGGAAAAACACCTGTACATACATGTAGTGTTCTTGATATCATTCTTCTAATAACAGATTTCTGTCTTTAAGACACTTGGGTGGAGCTTTGTATAATGGCACAGCAATTCTCATCAGTTTTTAGAATCCTTTTTTTGGCATTGGTTTGCCTGGATTTTTTTATTTTTTATTTTTTGGCCAGATGGTCAAGACTAGTTGGCACAATAAGCATGAAAGGATAGCACTGCAAGCTTTGTCAGCTGTGAAGGTGCTCAGACAAATAACATGCCAAAACAGCTATACAGACATGCAGTGACAGGGTAAAAAGGTGCCTACGACAACATTGTGTGTTGACTGTCATGGCATAAGTTGCTGATGATCTTGTCTGCACATGTCTGAAGTAAACATAAATGCAATAAAATGAGTATTTGTAATTTTTAATATGCATTTCTGTTGGCTACCTTGTAGATACTGTTCATCAGCTGTTATATTTCATTAAGACAATGTTGCTAAGTGGCACAAACTCTTCTTGTCCTCTGTCCTTGTAGCGGGGTTCAGGCCCAGGAGAAGCATTGTGTTCGCCAGCTGGAGCGCTGGTGATTACGGCAGTGTGGGGGCTACAGAGTGGCTGGAGGTACGTTTGATGCATGACATTTGGAAATGTAATATCACAATGTCATGTTTGTTATGGAGATTATTTAGATTTAAAATCTTGCTTATGATCTGTGTTAAATAGGGTTACCTGAGCTCACTGGACAAAAAAGCATTTACATACATCAGCCTGGACGGAGTGGTTCAAGGTACGTTAAAGGCCTCCATGACTGTTTTCCTCCTTTTCTTTCACGTTTTAATCACATCTAAAGCAATTAAATTGAAAAGCGTACTGACACACAATACAGTTGTAAGCAAAAGTTTAGGCACTTGTGGTTAAATAACATGTATTGTTGATTTTCCTAGTGAAAAGAAGTTAACGCTTCTTTTACGGAGAACAAACTTCTGCACACTTTAATGCACATTTACTGTTTAGTTGCTGAATTTAACATAAAAAAAAAACATGATGTTGCCTTTGCAAAAATTGTGGCACCTTGTATTTTATTATTATTTTCCTATATGTTAAAATCAGCAAGACTGTGCACTAAAGTCTACAAAAAATCCATATTTAAGTTTGTTCTCTGTAGAAGATGTTTTGGCCAGGGGTGTTCAGACGTTTGCATATGACTGTAGGTCAGAACGCATGCACACAAAACCCTAGTCCATGACGGTCTGTGTCAAAATATCAAGAACTAAATTATGTTGCATTCACAGTATCAGAATGTTTTTTTGTGAGAAAACCTTAAACACTATTTGTCTCCAGGACAGACCCAGTTCAGAGCATCAGCCAGTCCATTGCTGCACAGCCTTCTGAAGGACACTTTAAATGAGGTTGGAAGAAATGCTCGTCATTCAGTTTTTATATGTGAATATATATATATATATGGGGTGGGAATCTTTAGGCACCTTACGATTCGATTTGATTACGATTCAGAAGACTGCAATGCAATTATAAAACGATTATCGATGCATCTCGATGCATCTTTTTTCTCTATACACGATTTCTATCTTCCTACTGTCTGAGGACTTGGTAGTTTTAAAGCAAAGTATTTGTAATGATCCATAATGAAAATGCATTATGGATCATTACAAATACTTTGCTTTAAATATCTAAAATATCTTTTATTAATAAATCAAATGGAAGTGACGTGGCAAGTGAACTAGAAGGCTCTCATTCAGAGACACTGCTGCCACTCATCTGCGATAAAATGCGCTGTTGCCCTGAAATAAGATCCAGAGGCAATGGGTGTCCACGCAGCACGTTACAGCCACCCTTTTGGTCTCGTTGTAGAGAGTGGGGGGGTATTTTCGAGACTGGACGCTGAATCTCGGCTCCAAAGTGTGCAGCATAGCGCGAAAGCCCTGGCCCTGGACAGCAGGTCACATAGCACCGAGATCTGGCCTCGCCAGTAGCGAACGAAAAAAACAGATTAAGACGAACAGTTGGAGGACTTGTTCGCATTTATAAGCAGCGCGGTTGGTTAAATCTGCAACGAGAGACTAAAAAGTTGCGAAAATGAACTCGCTTCTCTTTCGTATTTTCCCGTTCCACCTTAAATGGTGCAGCAGTTACATTCGGCGCCTAAGGCCAGAATTTAAGGTGGAACGGGAAAATTAGAACAAGAAGCTGGCGAATGAGAAGCGACTTCAGCCTCGTAAAACAGCCGGACGCTGAGACATTTTAAAAGAAACTCTTCTAGTTTTGAAGAAAGGTTTTCTGGCGGAGACGGGAGGAAAGCGGCTATAACTAAAGCTTAAAGCAGATTAAAGTAGATCTGCGCTTTCGTTTATATTTTTAGCCCATACTAGGACATTATCCCATACTGAGACATACTGGACATTTAAATGTTGTGGCTCCTAAGGTGTTTTGACTTCGTTAAAAGGCAAAATGGCTCTTCTTATCATTTGTGTTGTGACTCCTGATCTAACCTGGCTTTTAATGCAGAGGGAGCCGGTCGGATTTCTCGCTCCTCCAGTAGTGTTTTTGTTATGTGCTGCCACAGACTGTCCGGGCGCTGCACTTTCCCACTTCCAGTTCAGCCTTTTGCGTTCCATTACCATTACGTTATAAATTCAATATTTAGAAAATCGATTTTTGACGTTGAATGAATCGATTCAGAATCGTTCACGTCCGCATTGTGATGCATCTAAGAATCAAGTTTTTCCCGCACCACTAATATATATATACACATATATATATATGTGTGTGTGTGTGTGTGTGTGTGTGTGTGTGTGTGTGTGTATGTGTGTATATATATATATATATATATATATATATATATATATATATTTGTGATTTGTATTGGTTCCCCACAATGCAGCTATTTAAACCTGTGTATCTCTTATTAAGCTGAAGACTGTAAGCAAATATGGAGACCTGTTCCAGTTTTCCTCTCCAAGAGATTTTGAAAACACGTGAGCACATTTTTACTGACTTCTAACGTTATTTATGATAGATTTGTGATAGTTTTGCTCATTCTGATTGCAGAAAGCAGTTCTGATGCTCCGTTTAGTTGTATGTGGTCTACCTAAAACTTTTTATTTAATTCTTGGTGTTCTCTTTTAATAACAGATAAAACATACAACCTTAAAAGTACACGGCCATAATACAGTATCAGTTGGGGATACATGATAATGTTGAAATTGTAAAGAAATCATCATATAATGTCTTTGTCAGACTTGATGTATTTATGGTTCTACAGAAAAGCAAAATGCTTGGGTGACGCTGGGTTTCCACGCTAAATTATCTACATTTAATCATTTTTACTGCATTTTAATCCTACAAATAATTACAAAATAACTATGCAAATCCAGATACGTATATGAAAAATATCAGATACTGGCATAAGCACACAATTCCCACATTGCTGCATCCCGAATATGAATATATTCTAATCTTACTTCTTTTGCAGGCTGGAAACCATGAGGATGGAGGATGGTGCCTATCCTTTCCTGGCTTTCTCTGGAATTCCCTCCATCTCCTTCCGCTTTGGCTCAGATCGGGTGAGTTTTGTTTAGTAAAAACATCTATGTTGACATATAAATAACATTTATTTATTTAATTTAATGACAGTATAAAGATGCATGAAGACAGTATGTGAACAGACGCTGGAGGTTTTCTATTAATCTAATTTTGATGGTTGTCATCTACCAGGCCTATGGCTATTTCGGAACAGCTCTGGACAATAAAGCCAACCTGGACATTGCCACTGGGCAGCAGTTGGGTAACGTCTGCGTGTCTGCAGCTCAGGTGGCTGGGCAGATGGCCCTCAGGCTGGTCCATGACCACATCCTGAGGCTGGATGTGACCTCATATACCCGCATCATCAGGAAGCATGTAGTCATGATCAACAGCCGTGTCAACCAGCTCAAACACGTGAGTAGAATTTTTTCCCTTGCATGCATTTTTATTATTATTATTATTATTATTATTATTATTATTTTATTTCTTTACTAATCCACCTTTTGTTGAATGCTGCTTCATCCTGTTTATCAGTGAATTAAGAAAAAAATCAATTTCCAAGCCTGGAAATGTTGTAGATTATAAATGGTTACATTTTGTAAATGCAGTTAAAGTCTTTTTTTCTTGTCTTTTGTGAGATTATTTATTAAATTTTATGAATTAGTATTTATTAATAGTGTAATAATACACAATTTCACAATATGATGTTCGTGGCAACATCAAATATATAAGCTTAAAAAAAAGTGAACTTTCATTTTGCTTTTGTTTTTTTTGTCAAAGTCCTGTTACCAATACAAGTCCACACCACTAGGTGAAAGCATAATTAATTAATGTATTGGGGTCTATTTTTTTTTTTATCTTTCTCTTTTTTGGAAATACTTTTACTGAAGTCATGAAAAACAGTCTAAAGTTTTGGATATTAGTCTTTAAAAAAAGATTTGTGCTCTGTTCGTCTTGCAGGCTGGCACCATGTCTGCACCTCTCTCGCCTAAGTGGCTGATGTCAGCAGTGGGGTCGTACAGTCGCGCCGCTGATTCTGTGATTAACGAGATTCAGAATAGTGATCTGGAGGACCAGGAGAAGTGTCGCACCATCAACAACCGGATCATGAGGGTAAACCTGTTCGTTCTGTCTGGCTAGTCACACGCAGTAGTCAGCAATTATGTGATTACGGTTATAGCTTTGCTTCTAGGCTAAACTAACAGCTGTCATCCTCACATTAGTGTCATGAGTTGTAGTTGCTCTTGTGTTTTGCTTTACATTGATTGACATGTTTATTCTAACCCATCACTTTCTCCCCACAGGTAGAGCACAACTTGCTGTCCCAGTATGTTTCTCCGAGAGACGTCCCTTTCCGTCACATCATCTTCGGCACCGGTGATCACACTGTGTCTGCGCTGACCGACCACCTGAAGGACCTGAAGGAGCAGGTCGTTGGGTCTGATGCCGACCTTTTGCGCAACCAGTTTGCCCTGACCACTTGGACCATCCAAAGCTGCGCCAATGACCTGGCTGGAGACGTGTGGGCTCTAGACAATGAGATCTAATGAGAGGAATGCTTTAGTTTGACATGCAGGCAGACCCGACCTCACTTTTTGAGTTTAAAACATCTACCACTTGGGCAGAGAGTGAAGCTAAGTGAAGGGTGCTTGTTCATTTAAGTTGATTTTCCCAGAACATCAGATGTTTAAAAAATAAAAAAAAATAATATTTTAAAAGTATATTTGCAAACAGGTCTGGCTAATAATCATTAACGTCAAATATCTGCTTTGAATTGAAGATCATTAACCAGTCCTGTATGCATTTGTATGGTGAAAAATCTGAAAGATTATCAGTTATATGAATTAACTTAACATGAATTATTCTGTTACGAAGTCCTGCTGAACTGCTTATCGCAAAAAAGTGAATTCTACTGACACAAAACCCGGGTTTGAGTTTCAGCTGAAGGCTGAAAGAACAGTGACTGATTAACAATGGTTTAACTCTTGTTAGTATTAAAACGTGCAGCCACGTTTAACAGACAAGATGAAGTGTTTCAGTACAAGGTCATGATCGTTTGCACTCGTTTGTCAGGTTCTAACAAGCTTAATTTTAATTCGACAATGTTTTCAGATGTGCTGTCTAGTCAGGTTTTTGAAGCACATGTGCTTACAAAGGCTTCCCTATTCATGGCTGCTAATTGGGTTGTAACCTGTTCCATTCGCACTTAATCTAAACCCTGCAACCAAAGCTCTTAGGGGGGTGAACCTCTGCCTTTGCCATTTATGTAAGCCTTACCGATTTGGCACTGAGAGAATCATGTTTGTTCCTTATTTATTTATCAGTGACAGTGTTCACTATAAATGTGTCTTCTTTTTATTATCGGAAGCAGTGCCTTCCATAATTGTGACGGTTATACTGTCAGTTTATAATAGCAGCATCTGCTATCAGAAATACGTGTTACCAACAGCTGTCACCAGAAATTGCTATTACAGGTGCAGGTGGTCACCAACCCAGAAACACTTGCTAGAAATGGAGCATAACCCTCTTTTCTAAAGAGGAAGTAGTAACCTTTCCTTTGGCACGGAACCAGGCTTAATGCTGACAGACACAGCACAGGTTCCCAGAGATTTCGAAGTGACCTATCTATGCTCTGCCTACAAATGCATTCTTTTGTAGCAGCTGTTGAGGTTCCAAGGTTGGGAAATCTTCTCATTGGAACCAGATGATAAATTGTACAAAGCTTTGTTCATGTTTAATGTTGTGTTTCCAGTTTAAAATGCTACATGACCAAATGTGTTGCAGCTAATTCTAACTAGGCACATTTGAAACGGCAGCTAATTTGACACAATGCGCACCTTAGCTTGAAACTACACCTGTACAGTGTAACTTGTTACATGTACAAATCATTTGTAATTAATAATGCACTATAAAATTAGCTAAACAACTGAGATGGAACACATTTGTGGGCGGAGCTTGGACGGGTCAATTAGGTTTAACATTCAAGGTTGGACTTCGTACAAGAACTCGTCTCTTGCGATCTGAAAGGAGGGGATAAAGCTTTTTAACCAGAGCAAGAATTTCTGGCCATTTCTGTGACAGAGCGTCTTTTGGAACATATATATTTCTATCCTGAAACATTATCGGGAGCAGTGTCTTCCATAATGTGAAGTGTGAAGGTAGTTTTTGCCTACCAGCGTGTATATATCGGGGGCAGTGTCCCTCATATTTCACTGTAGGGTGGATTAAATTATCGGGAACAGTGTTTCCCATAGTTTTTATACATATTTATTTTCATTTTCGATATTTGTGTGGCTTCTCTTTCTTTGTGTGTTATTGTTAAAGGTCTGTAAACTCTGTTGTCTTCCCTGTGGCCCTTTTCAGCTGGGTAATGTAGTGTGTTTGCTGTGTAGCTAAGGGTTCTCAAGTTTATGACCAGCAGGGAAGTAAAAGGGCGTATATTGTCTACTGTATTCTAGCATCATTACTAACAAGTGTTCTTGCATTTAAAGGAATACTCCAGCAATTTTCAGCCTAACCTCTATTTGCGGCGTCTGTAGCGTACAGTTAATTACCACGGACGATCACTGTGTCATGTTCCTTGTGCTTAGTACGACCCCTTGGCTTGAAGCGCAGTTAATGATAGAAGTCAGTGGACAGGTGATTGCTATTGACTTCTATTATACATTACATTTTAATCTCAGTTTTCTGTTATGAAATCTGTGGTAAGTGTTCATATCGCTGTTGTCGGAATAAAACCTTGTATCTCCACAATGGTAACTTTACAGGAGAAGGAAAAAACATGCTTTACTTTTAATGGAAGTCAGTGGAACCAGACTTTTTTCCAAGTCATTTTGGGCCGTTTCTTTTGGTCCATTCATCGTGAAGTTTACACACAATGTAAAGAACAGGCATTTTCAAATTGTCAAAAACTGAAAAACGTCAAAAATGGACAGCAGCGATTATGCTACAGATGTTGTAGATAGAGATTAAATTGAAAATGCTTGATTATTTTGTTAATGCTAGGGATTCTGAGAGCTTTTAAACAGTTTACAGTATATTACATTACATGCTACATTACCTGACTGGTATTGTGGTATTAAATGCTTATCATATATAGAATCTCTCTGGTTTCACCATCTTTCTGAAAAGGTGAATCCTGGGGAAGATGTAAACATCGAGTTCCCTCAGACCGCATTTATTCCATTTTCCCTTTCCAACTCAGCAGTTTAATATCCAGTGTAACTTCTTAAAATGATGCTTCTAGACTTCTCTGTGTCGCACTTTAGAGTTTCATGGTGGAAATCTGATACAGGTTGTGGTGTCTTTGCAGATTGATGGGACCTTTGGCTTCTTTTAGGCATCTGTTACTCCTCTTTGGTGGATTGTAATACATGAATCTCTCCTTGTCTTGGGGCACTTGGTTCAGTTTTACAGTATGTAGTTGTTCATGCTGAGCCCTATGATTGGCTGTTGTACGCTGTTTCTGCACGCATGAATTAGATGTCTTACAAACCTTATGCAGTACTGTGTTCAAATATGGAAATCCGGAGAATTTATCTGCATGCTTTAACTTCATAAAGGCGTTATGCACAAGTTTTATTATGCTCAGAGATTACATTGGTCTTTTCCAGTTATTGACAGTTTCACATTTATCAGGTTTAACAAGTAAACATGGCTTTCCAGTACAGACTTGTTTTTCAGGTAGAAATTTTAAGCCATTTTCACGATTTATGTTAAAATTCAACATTATGTGGTTGAAGTCATGGATTGTCAATTAGCCATTATGGTGGTCTATATGAATTGGAAATACTGTCTTGAACCCAAATGAATGTCTTTGCTGTGTAATAAACATGGTATGCGCTTACTGTGACCTGCAGTGTTTCTCTCTTTTTTCCTTAGAAAAAGAATTCACACACACAATTTTCTAAACCGCTTATCCTTCTGGGTTGCAGGGGTGGGGGAGCTGGAGCCTATCCCAGCTGTCTTTGGGCGGCAGGCAGGATACACCCTGGACTGGTCGCCAGTCAAAAATGAATAAATGAATTCAAGTACAACAAAAAATAAACATAGCATTGATGGACAAAATAAAAGCTTGATCAGAGACGCCAAAGCCTTTACATATACAGACAAGTGAAGGGGAAAAATGTCAACCTGTAATATTTTTATCCACTACATATATAAACTACATTAGAGGTTTTAAAATAATATATTGCATAAATTAAATTGAGTACTACTACAGTCTTTTTAGACTTTTTTAATGTAATTTTAGGGTGGAGTACACAGAGGCACTAAACTTAATGGTTCTTTTATACAGCTTGTCACTAAATTAAACTAGTATACTTCAAATTTAGTGAAACGTTTCTTTCCCTCTGTTTCTTTTGGAGTCTGAGCAGCGCTGTTAAAAAAGCTGCTGTTCATGGACACTAGTTTTGGAGAAGGAGTGACACCTAGTGTTCAAAGTAGGAACTACATGTTTTTATTTATTTCTCTTAAAGGGGAAGTCCATCGATTTTTCAAAATTTAAAAATAAATAAAATCATTCTGATTGGTTTTTATTCGTTTGTAGGGAAACTTACCAACTCCTATTTCGTTTACAGTGGTGAAAGCAAGGATATTGGCCAGCTGGGGTCTGTCCAGAGAGTGTTTGGTTCAGATGTCTGAATTGTCCAGCAATGTCCTGTTTATTAAAGCTAATCAATTCCAGTTAGTCAGCAGTGAGGTTTGATCCCGAACACATGATAAATCAGTAAACACACACCATGACGTCAACACATACCATGACGTCAAACAAGACCAGCATCATCATTATCATCATCATCACTTCTCATTATAAACACCTGCTCTAAAACAGACGGAATAGTCGAGGCCTTTAAAGGGGAAATCCACCGATTTTTCAAAATTTCTGCATAATTAAGCTGCTGAGATGTAAACAGTCATTCAGAGTGGTTGGATGTGAAATCGTTCATTTGTAGAGAAAAAACGTACAGAGTCAGATTTCTTTACAGTGGTGGTAATAGGAACCAGGAGTCTACAACACAAATACAGCCATTTTATTTACTATTCAAAACCGCCAGTGAACCTACACGTGCCTTCTAAGTTTTTATATGTAATGCTGATGATGGTAAAATAGTGGTCAATCGGAAAAAAAATGGAGGGGGACTATTTTGCCTTAGAACACCCTAGTTGTATCCCTCCTCCATTAATTGATTAAAATACGTTTCAGACCAAAACTTCATCACAAACTACTGAAAAGCAATGTCTCGGACATCAGGCTGTGAATTCATAACCACTTCATGTAAGTAACTTTCTGTGAGGGAGCTTTTAGAGGTGGACATCTGGTTCCTATCACCACCATTCTGACTCTGTACGTTTCCCTTGAATGGAGCATGTCACACCAAACCACTCTGAATGACTTTGTTGACACGTTAGCCCTTTCATTATGCAGAAATTTGTAAAAAAAAAAAATGGTGGAATTCCCCTTTACTGAGTCTCATAAGCTTCTCTGAGTCCGCAAACCACTACAGGGGTAAAGTCTGGGTCCAAGCAAATGACAGGCATACAAAGTGGTCGTATTGTAGCCAAAATGAGCTTCAAATTTTATACACTTTATTACTTCTTAATTAAAACGCACGAGCTGTTCCTGTTCGTTTGGTGTGTGAGTGAGTGGCGGGGTCTCTTTAAGAGGATGAGATCAATGTCTGTGTGCGGGGGGATTTACAGGCGCTGCCGCTGGAACAGGCTAATCCTCAGCGAAATGGTGGGACAAGTTGGACTGAACTTGACGGGAAGGAGACCTTACTTTGTGCATTTGACGTGAAAGCGTGAACGGGGCGTCTGCAGGGATGAGCTGAGCTGAGCGTATAGCCTGAATACACCCAGTGCGGGAGGCGCTGCAGGTAACGGCAACGTTTACATTACATTCCCAACGCAGCTTCCAACAGCGGAGCTGCGCTGATCGTAAACAAGATAAACAGAGACTCACGAAGCTGAAATTGGCTTCCTGTTCACCTGCTTCTTGTTCGAATTCTCCGTTCCACCTTAAATGGTACAGCAGTTACATTCTGGCAGCACCATTTAAGGACGAGGCTGAAGTTGGCCTTCTATTCGCCAGCTTCTTGCTCGAATTTTCCCGGTCCACCTTAAATGGTGCGGCAGTTACATCCAGGCGCTTCAGCTTCTTGCTTGAATTGTTCAGTTCCACCTTAAAGGGCACAGCAGTTACATTCAGACGCGTCAGCTTCTTAGCGAATTCTCCCGTTCCACCTTAAATGGTGCAGCAGTTACATTCTGGCACCTTAGCTTCTTATTCGAATTGTCCCGTTCCACCTTAAATGGCGCAGCAGTTACATTCTGGCACCTGAGGCAGCTTCTCACTCGCCGGCTACTTCTTTCTGCTGCACCGTTTAAGGTGGAACGGGGTAAATTCGAATAAGAAGCTGACTTCCGTGTCATCATTTAAGGTGGAACGGATAATTAGACTAACGGCAGTCCCGTTAGAGATTAAGGGAGCACTGCTGCTGCTGCGTGTGGTGGCCTTAGATAACCCGAATAGCCTTTATCTCACCGTTAAACAGCAGGTCGTTAGCATGTGAAGCTAATGTGGGCTACATTACGACCACTTCGTATGCGTGTCGTTTATTTGGACCCAGACTTTACCTCCTGTAGTGGTTTGTGGACTCAGTAAAGGGAAACTCCACCAAATTTTCCCGAAATGTCCGCAGAATTAAATCGGTCAACATGTAAACCAAGTCATTCAGAGTGGTCCTGTGTGAAATGCTTCGTTCTAGAAGAAACTTAGAATCAGAATTGTTCACAGTGGTTGTGATAGGAACCAGACGTCTATCTCTAAAAGCTCCTTCACAGAAAGTTATTACAAGAAGTGGTTATGAGTACACTGGCTGATGTCTGAGACATTGTTTTACAGTAGTTTTCTGATAAAGTTTTGGCCTAAAACGCATTTCAATCAGTTAATGGTGGAGGGATACAAGAAGGGTGTTCTAAGGCAAAATAGTCCCCAAAATAGTTATATAGTAAACAAAATGGCCACATTTGTATTGTAGACATGGTGAACCCCTGGTTCCTATCACCACCACTGTAAAGAAATCTGACTCTGTACGTTTTTTTCCTCTACAAATGAACGATTTCACATCAAACCAGCCCTGAATAACTTTGTTTGCACCCGAACCACTTAATTATGCGGAAATTTTGAAAAAGGGAGGATTTCCCCTTTAAAGGCCCCGACTATTCCGTCTGTTTTAGAGCAGGTGTTTATAATGAGAAGTGATAGTGATGATGATGATGGCCTCGTTTGACGTCATGATGTGTGTTTACTGTTTTGTCATGTATTTGTTATCAAACCTCACTGCTGGCTAACTGGAATTGATTAGCTTCAATAAACAGGACATTGCTGGACAGTTCAGTCAGCCAAACCAAACACTCTCTGGACAGACCCCTAGCTGGCCAATACCCTTGCTGGTATTAAAGGGCCCATAACATGGACGGCCAAATTTTCCTTGTTTTGTTTTTTTTAATAAAAGAGTTTGATGTAGCATGTAAACTCTGTTAAAGTGTCAGAACATTTACCTGGTCCATGCAGACCATATATGGAAGCTAAGCTGCAAAAACAGGCAAATTTGTATTTAGTATTTTTTTGTGATGTCACAAAAACCGACATATATATATATATATATATATATCGTCACTGTCCAAAGGAAACCATGTATCTCCATTTTTGTCGATTTTTATTTTTCTATGTAATTTCAACATACCAGCTGTCCTTTACGTTGTATAAAAAAATTCATGATGAATGGACCAATAGAAATGCTCTAAAATTATTTAGAATAAAATCTCTTTACATTAACTTACATTGAAAGTGAAGAGTGTTTTTGCCCTCTCCTGTAAAGTTACTGTTTTGGAGACACTTGTGTTTCTTTGGACAGCGACGATAGGTATACAAACGTCAGTTTTAAAGGCATAATAACAGCCTTTTTCATTCAAAGGATGACGAGAAGTTGGAAAACTAGTGGCACAAGTGGCATGAGGGACCTAAATAAAATCCAAAATGCATTAACCGTTGCTGACCCAGGGCATTTTTTTTAACTAAGTGAGAGGTTTTAATTATTTTTCACAAGGCCTTGGCTCCTTACTGCTCAGTATTAGGCCTGAATCATTCATTGATTATTTATGCAATTAAAAAAGAGATGATTATTTAGTTACTCTAGGATTGTATATTTGTTAATACTTTTGCAATGTTACATACATTTGTGATTAAAGAAGAGTGTATAAACAATCATATAAATAGGCCACATTACATGCTGCCTTAACTCTGATGCCACATGAAAGGACGGATGTAGATGTTTCCAGACCGCTCAAGCCTGTGTCCACGTTTGGGCAGTACCTAACCTGATTTGTGACCTCACTGTACACCCTGTGCGTTAGCTAACTGTAAGACCACCACAGAGGACATCGTTATTGTAAGTAACACAGTCTTTAGCACGCTGCTGCTCTGCTGCCGGACCTTGAGATACGCTCTATAGAGCAAATGCCTGGCTTACTGCAATAGACTAGGTCTATATATAGTGGCTCCATATTTAGAACGACCTAAATAAGAAACTCACTGACTTCTATAGGGCTGTACAGTAGCACTGTTCCTTCTCCAGTTTTGGCTTATTCTCATTAGGAAGTGTACAACCATCTGTCTTCTTTGTATGAAGCAGTAACAGCTACGAATATTTTCTTTATTTTTTGTAGGGCATCAGTACAGTTGCTGCCTATCTTGTTTAAGTAAATGGCTGTGTGTGTGTCTTTTGGCTCAACCTGTCACATCATTCACTGTCTCATTTTCACACCCAGGCTTGATGCCTGTTGTCTCAGTGGAAATCTGCCTGAAGGCTATAGATGTCCTGTGCTATTTTGTCTCTTAGCCGTGCCCCAGATACCAAAGTTTTATGAAGCCTTTACGCTGTTCAATGCTGATGATTCATTTAGTCTGATTTGAGTTTAATTAAATATATGTATAAAAAATAAGGCTGATTTTGTGTTAAAACACCCCCCCCCATATTTCTCTGTCCCTTTCTCTGTCACAATCTCTTTTTCTTTATTTTTCTCTCTCTTTCTTGCTCTCACTACCCCCCCTTCCTTCATTCCTCCAGTAGTCACGCTCTCCTCCCGCTCACTGTGGAGGCTGAATAATTCAGGAGCGCTGAGAGAAGCAGAATGTTCTGATCGCATGTTTGAGAGTTGATTTGTTTGGCTGCAGTTTTCTAGAATATTTGGTTTCAAGGTGACCATCCATGCTTTCAAATGGGCTCGATCCATTTTCCAGCCCTCGAAGTGAGCACAGAGATATATAAAGGAGGAGACCGGTCACTGGTTGAAATATGAATGGGAAGGCTGGAAACGCTCAACATGGTGACTGTTTGCAGAGAAAGTCCTGCCCTTCGAGAAGAAAGAGCCAGTTAGTTTGATGGTTAAGCCGCTTGCGGGGTGAACCCCTCGTCCTTGTTGTGATCTGCGCAGGCGCAGTAGCCAGAGCAACCTAAAAAAGCGTATCTTTTGAGTCAGTTGCTACAAGCTATTTATGATGTTTTTGACTTCATCACTGACTTTGAATACATTTTAAGACATTAATTTCAGTTTCAAGTACTTTTGATCTCTCTTTGTTCATAGAGAGAGGAGGCTGGTCTTATATGGCTGGAAATAGCTGCCCGGCGGCGTTGCAAAAATGGCTGCTGAGTGAACTTTGCTAAGGACTTTGATAAGCCTTCAAAAATCATGTCATTTTGTGGGACAGTTTTAGGGATGTTAAAATAATTTTATTCGAGAACATACAACGCGATAGTCCTACATCTCCCAGCAAACCTTTGCACTGTTTCAGCTCAGTGGGGGCGTAATGTCGGCACGAGTCACTAGTTTGGCATAGCTAAGACATTTCGATAAGGATGTAAGTTTTCTGTGAAATGAATAAACTTCAGTGTGAATAGAGTTACTGTTAAATCAGTCGTTATTAATTGAGCTGTTGAAGAGTGTGTAGAAAGCAAAGCCATGTTCTTATCACACACCGCTGAGACTGAAAAGACGTAAAAAGTAGTTGGCTGCAATATATAAGCCAAATTCAGACCATCAGACGTATGATTAGATAACCTGTTAACCGCAGACAAGGAAAAAATGTAATGAACGTTTCATTACTTAAAATAGGTGAGGAAAATCGGTACGTTTTTGTGTTGGGTGAGTAACGGCGGCTGCCTCCCATGAGCTAATGAGCTAACACAGCTAACCGTTTGCTAATACGTTATCTGTGTTAGCCATACAGTTGGCTGTGCCTGCAAGAAAACATGACATGTTTTTTAGAGAAATACATTTTCAGTGTTTTTGGACCCATGCAGCTAACAGTAGCAACTTATTTAGCCATCTTAGCACTATCTCTGCCTTCTCGGTCGCATCCTTAACAACAGAAGAGAGATGACAGCGCAAACGTCAGATCTTCTAGCAGCACCACACTGGAGCTCAGCTTATGAATACAAACAGTTTACCTCAGTGCATTTTAAGTATCTTTGCTGAGTTGAGACAGACATTTTGTTCTGTTGTCAAGCTAGCTGTCTTTGTTAGCACTTACAAACAGCCTCCCTCAGCTCTGATTTTTTTTTCCTTTGGCCATTTTTCTCTCAGTGGTGTCCACAGAAAGAATGAGCCCCAGTCTGGATTTGAAGGTGGTTCAGAAAGCCAAACTTTAACCCATGTGATTTCTAAATAATTAAAGTGTTTTAAGCTTGTTCGTCAGTAGTACGTGGGTAGGACTAGCGCTAAACAGCAGTGAACACCAACTCAGTTCTCTTGCAGTTTGCAGTTCTCTTAAAATGTCCAGAGAAGAAATAATGAGCCAGATTATTCGGAGTGAATTAGGGAAAACAATGATCTCTTTCTTCTGTTTTTGAGCAGGGAGAGTGACCATTCCAGTGGCCTTTCCACACGGACACTGTTTGACATTGATTGCTTACAAGCCATGTTCAGCACACTGTCCTCGACACGGTTAGCTAACCGTTCTCAAGGCTGCAGAACCATTTGGTGTAATGACATAATGACATAGCTAGTCTCTGATTGGCTCTACTTTTATATACAACAGTTAGTTCCGGCCGCACAAGCTGATTGGTTGAGAAGCGTTCTTACCATGCTGATATTTCGCCATAACATCACAGGTTTTTCATAAACACTGTATCACTCCGCTGAGACGCCAATGCTAAGCAACGAGCTCAAGCAATTTGAACGTTTTAACTTCTTACTTTGCCACAAACAGAAAATGGACACTTTTAAGATCACATTTGACCACCAGCCGATTTGGTCAGACTCTGAAGATGAGACGACACTAAATTCCCAAACTGTCATCACCACTGAGCAGCTTTCAGTCGGCAGCTGTGACAGAAGAACAGCTAAACAACCTGGAATCAGCCAGAAATGAGCCCAGTACCATTCGCCAAACGTGTAGTCTGATCTTCAGAGTCTGACCAAATCGAACTGAGCCGTACAACTGCCGCAATAAAAACAAAAAAGCTGCTCAGTGGTGATGACAGTTTGGGAATTTAGTGTAAGAAGCTGGAGAACAAACTGCTGTCTGTGCAGCGAGTGTAGCTCATTACTCTGACGTAGCAACAAACTGCATGTTAAGGAACTATAATTTGGCGGAAGGAACTGCGAACATTAAAGCATGTTAAATGCCGCGTTCACTGCCCAGTTTATTAATTTCTTACTTTATTTAACTGTTGTATATAAGGAATAGAACACTCAAGATCGTGTGTTATCGCAAATTACATCACGGCTGTGATGATCAATATTATTTTGCGATAACACACTCCCTCTCATGTTCTATTGCTTAAACATCAGTGTTGCGCCACCGCGTTCTGCATTATTTCAAAACCGAGAACCATTAAATAAAATCAGTTCACTTACACGATCGGCGCATAACTGAAAGCAGAGCACGATTTTCAGTCCACCAATCAAACACTATCAAACTATCAATCTATCAACAATTGCTAAATGCTAAATGGTGCTGCTAACTAGAGAGGAGCTGGCTAGCATTAGTTTAGCTAGCAGATTACCGGCTCTGCTCACCACAGAAGAGCTTCGATTCTGACTTACAGAAGCTACACTGACGCAAGTTTAGATGCTTATTAGACTTATTAGCAGGACAGCAAGCCGAAATTAAACCTGCTCTGTGGTGTTTGAATCTGTAGACTCCATGTTAGGCTAATGCTAGCCGACTCCTCCAGTACAAGTTAGATTCCAACTAACTGGTGCCCTGCTCTTACAAGTGTAGATGACTGGAGTTGGAGTGACAGCCAAAGTCGAAAAATGACCTATCCTGTAGTGTTTTGCTCTGTAGCCTGCTGGACTAAGCTAATGGTAGCATAGCTTGCAGACTAAAGGGGCCACTCACCAAAGTACAGGCTCAGTTCTAGCTAACGGATGCTTAAAAACACACATTTAAAGGATAAAGACTAATATCTGAGAGCACAAGCTTAACTGACTAGTTCTGGAGTGACACTGTTCTGTGGTGTGTGTAGCTGTTAACCTGTTAGCTCTTGCTGAGCCACTCTTGTCTGTAGTTTTTCTCCAGTATTTCCTGATTTTGCAGCACAACAGATGGAAAAAGAAACCATTACAAGTCTCACAAGTCCGTACCAGTGCGGAACGGCACAGTACGGCCCTGGGATCCATTTGGCTGTACAGTGGAAAAGAGGCAAACATTTTAGATTCTCCCGGTATAGCACGCCAACCAATGTTTGTTGGTGTTTGTCCAGCAATATTTCCTAAAGTAATGCAAATACATGCCTAAAAATATTATTTTGTCTGAGATGGTCAGTTGGGAGGCCTTTGGTGATTTCACATGGAATGACTATAAGTATTTGAACCCTCCACCAACCCTTTACTCAAAATGGGTTCCAGGAAGATGAAGGCAACCACATCACCTGGTCAACCTGCACAGTGACATGGGAAGGATTTGAAATAAGTGGTTTGAGGGCAGTGAGAGTGGCAGGGTGGGCAGGCGGACAAGCAGAGAGTAGTAGAGGTGTACTGAGGTCTGCCTCGAGCTTTGCAATTCTGCAGTGACTCAGCTAAAATGAGCTAGGCACGTTACTGCATGGTCAGAGGGCAGTAATGAGAGAAGAAAGGAAGAGACGGAGGGTTTTTTGCATGGTGGTTTTTTAGGGCAGGGTATACTGACCTGGGTTTGGAAAGCAAGACTGGAACGCTTATTTGTGCATTTTTAGTGCGTCCGAAAGGTCCCAGGAGCAGAAAGCTTAAGTGACGTGGAGAAGAAAAGCTCTGTGTTGCCACGGCATCAGATACGCCCTTAAATCTTTGCAGCCATTAGGTAGATTTTGAAAGTGGGTAGTTGAGGAGAAGTGCAGTACAATATCCAGTCTAGGAGGGGGAGTCGACAGTTGAGTGTGGAATCGGGACACACCCTGCGGGAGCCAGATTCGGAGCACTCTCTCTGACTACTGCACACTCATAGCTTTGGCTTTGAGGCCGGTGGAAATGGGGGGCGCCTCAGAATACCACCCGCAGCATGATGAGACAGAAGAGGTAAGGGCCTGGGGATTGCATGGGAGCTGGTGAAGGGATTGGTGGTCATTGGTGTGTTTGTATGCGTGGTCTCTTTAACCGGGCAAATGTTAGGCTGTTACTATGGTCTCGGGTTGGGGGATATTCAGTTTTCAAAACCTCATCTTTTTTAAATATCTCGTACACAATATTGTTCGTATTTGAAAGAAGTGGTGCTCATTAAAATATCTATCGTCTATAATCTGTAGACCTAATTTGCTGCAGTGCTGAGTCTTTTTGTTTGCAGCTAATCTTGTGACTGCATTTGTGCATTGCTTCGATGTCAATCTTTTACATTTTCACTTGCTAATGATTGGAGTTGTGGATGCCTAATACACGAACAAACAATTTACCATCAACGTTGCCGATCAGTGTCAAAATGAGACAGTTTAGGACATCCAAGAGGCACACAAATGTGATTGGTGGTCCTGTCGTTAGGAGATCGCTAGTTTGATCCCGGCTGAGTGAACTCCAAGAGAATTGGCCTCACTCTCTTGGGGTAGGTAGCATGGCCCTTCCTATCCCCCCATCACTCAGAATGATGCTATCCAATGCAGGCATCTGTGAGAGTAACATAATTGTCAGTTAGCGTTCTTCTACAAGGATGTTGAGCTGCCCATTGATGCTGTGTTTGCAGCAGTTCAAAAAGATGCGATGAGTAGCTGCTTGTGTCTCGGAGGAAGCATGTGTCTTTAGTAGCTTTGTGTGATAAACTATTGCATAGCTTATTACATAGGTATTGGACACATTAGGGAAAAATATAGGTGAATTTCAAAAATAATTAAATCTTAATTTCATTCATCAAGGTTGCTGACATTGTAGCAAATTGGTAAATCAATCAAAGTTTTGCCAGGTCAATTCAATTTCTAGTTTTCTGTAGGCGGAATTTGCCAAGACTGATCCAGGGTGTCGGGGATGGTAAGATCCAGAAACAAAAATGCAAAAGGCAGCACAAACTTTTTTGTTTTGTTTCCTCTATGAGACACATTAGATTTATAAACATTGCAAATTGCAGTTGTTTTATGTGCATCAGATGTATAAAAATCTGCAAGATTGATGATCGTTGTAGTGCATGTAGCACAATTTGGCTTCTATATTTTGTGTCACAAATTGGATCAGATTTATTATTCCAGATGGAGAGATTGACCAATTCCTGATGATATATTTAAAACAGAGCCCGGCAGATTCTGATTTGTAGGTTTGATCCTTCTCGGACGGCACCTAACTGCTGTAATCAGTGTAGTAGTGTATTTCAATCTGTCAGAAAGACTGTGGATCAAATTTAACTAGTTAAATTGTTAACACCACTCATTTTTAATGCCTTTAATGCGTTATTTACACTTTAGCTTTGACACCGCTAGTTCATATTATGCACACAACATTCTGACAGATTGCAAGTCCCATTGAAGGCTCTCTGGATAAAACCGGTTATTTCCAGGTTCCACAATGCTGTGAATTTGTTTAGCACCGAAGTACATCAAGTCTGAAATAACATTTACAAGCGAAACACACCACTGCCGCTGGCAATATCAGTAACTCGACGGACTATGTTGGACAGGGCTCGAGAGAGAACTATGGATACATTAACAAGAGCGAACTAACAAAAGCCAAGAAGAAAGCTCCATTTACCTTCAAGAGCCTCCACTGTAACAAGAATCCACAAGCTTTATGAACAAAAATGAGAGCGAGAGTCTAAAGTCGCAGAGTTGAAACATGCAGCCACTGATGCTCTCACTGGACGTAGGTGATTAAAAACTGGCATTCATCTGTTTTTATATTTACCTCGCCTTCACAGGATTTTCATGTTCAGGTTCACACAATGAAAATAATGTTTCTGAATTGTTGAAAGTGAATGCATTCTGATGAATCTTATTAATGTCCACTTATATAGTCATAACAAAATGCTCTGCTTTTTAACTGGAGAAAACCTCTCTTGAGGTTAAACTTGCATCACAAATGCGATTAATTGCGATTTAAGTACATAAAGGAATGAGATTAATCGTGATCAATTAATTGACAGTTTCAGAACCCTAATTTGAACATTATAGAACATCATAGAGTGCTTTTGATTTTAAGAAAATGATGCATTGACGTGTTAACCTTCATTATCATTACTACCTGTGAATACGTATGTTTGCAGGCAGTTGGAGGAGCCATGCAGTCAGACGAGGCTGGGACGGAGTGGCTCATGGAGCTGCTGACTGATGTGCAGCTCCAGCAGTACTTCCTCCGTATCCGTGACGACCTCAACGTCACGCGCCTCTCGCACTTCGACTACGTGAAGAATGAGGATCTGGAGAAAATCGGCATGGGGCGGCCAGGTGGGCACCCACGTCACCCCCTCACACACACACACACACACACACACAACTAACTGCAGGTGTCAGGACTGAGTCATCCATGCTCACAGCGCCTCCGTCAGTGTGACGAGTGGTAATGGCTGAATGAGTCCAGAAATGACTCAGAAGGAAGAATTCTCTGAGCGTTTATTGGGTTGCTTTCTTGCGTGTGACTCATCTTGCTTTAAAGTTCTTCTTCTCCTTAAATATTTTCTCAGCCTGTGGGGAAAATTTAACCCTCTAAACTTCTGTGGCATGTCAGTCATCAGAGTTTAATGAGAATGTTTGTGCTGCTTTAGGTTTCAGGAAAGACTTACGCAAATGCTTTGCATGCATGCTGGGTACGACAACAGTAATGATTTATGTTAGAATTCCAAAGAACACATTTATCAATCACATTTATTTACTATTATCTAAAACTGTTCTTATATCTACTATTCTTATGTGAAGGGCAATACTGATTAGCGTTAGTCTTGTAAAGCTGGATTTTGGAAATACATTTTTATGTATAATCTCATAAAAAACAATGGCTATACAGTAAGAGATCATGTATAACACATGCATATCATCACTGTCATGCAAAAACCTTGTTTTTACTTTTTGCATAAATTTAAAACTACAGTTTGAATTGTGTCAAAATTTAATGGTGAACACAACAATAGAAATGGTCCGAAATTACCTGAAAATGATAAAATTATAAAAGAGTCTTGTTACCTTATCTTCCATTAAAAGTTTCCTTTTCATGTAAAGTTACCATTTAAGAGATATGAGAAATGTCATACTGGTAATTATGAGAGATTATTACACTCTGGGATAAGGCCTGATAAAAAATTTATTTCTCTCATTCTGAAGGTCAGAGACGGCTGTGGGAAGCAGTGAAGAGAAGGAGAGCGATGTGTAAACGCAAGTCCTGGATGAGCAAGGTACGCTGTGGTTTCACAAGGCCCTCAGGCACTTTCACTCTCACATTTCAAATCTGACTGATCTCGGAAAACAGAACTGAAGTGCTTCGCTCGACTGATTTGACAAGCTTTGCCTGAACAACAAGGGTGTAAATCTCATACAATCGTAAAATGATTTGATTTCATTGTGATTCTCGGTGCATCATGAAATCTCAGATTTTGGTACGATTTGATTTGATCGATTAGATTATTTTGATATGATTCAAAATTATACTTGCAAGCACACTGAATACACAATGTAATTGGAGGAGCTATTTAAACAGTAGTGAAATATGCACAATTAAAACAATAAAAACAATATGCTTTTTTAAATTAAATGTTGGGTCGTTTTTTCCTATATTTATTCTTGCAGTTGAATTCTAGTTAACATATATGTGTGTAAGTGTGTGTATGTACATATATGAGTGGGTGTGTGTGTTTATATACATATATATAAAATACAGTCGCTATCACAACAAAACCTCCAAAGTGTTTTTTTCAAAGTTATTTTTGTTCATTTCTATTGCTTCCTTCATTCATTCATCTTTTTTTATAAACAGGAATTGTGCATTAAACTGTGCATTAAAATGCATTAAAATGTGCAACTTTGTTAACTGATTTTCACTTAGAAAATTTTAGAAGTTTTGCATACAACTGGTCAAATGATGTTTTATTGATATTCTAAGTTAAAATAAGTACACAGGCTCTGCTGAGAACACACTATAATGGATTCTGACACTGCAAAATCAGTTCAGTTGCATTATTACATTTCTACTAAACACTGAAAAAGCTTCATTGCTGTGACTGGTCAGTGCTGTGGATGGGTCAGAGGCAGGTGGAATCACTCTCAGCTGTAGTCTCTGTACCTGGGACAACAGGTGTTCACGGGGAAGCGACCTGAGTCGGACTCCCAGACCAACGCTGTGTTCCGGGGTTTATCTCCCACCCCTGGTCAGGGCGAAGGTCAGCCATCTGCCCTCACCTGCCTCATCAGCGACCGGGACCTCACACTGTTCGAGAAGCTGGGAGACGGCTCGTTCGGGGTGGTGAAGCGTGGAGAGTGGCAGGCCCCCTCTGGAGGAGTGGTGAGTAGGGCTGCACAATATATTGTTTAAGTGATATTGTTATTGTTGGTTTATGCAGTATGAATATTGAAAAGGCGACAGTATGCAGCTGAATAAAATGTGTGTTTGAACAATGTCAGTTGTAACAGGTGTGTTTTGGTGGGTATTTTGATCCACGATGATCCATACGTGATTCCACAATGGTAAAGAATTATATTCAAGATAGATAAATAACTTTATTAATCCCAGAGGGAAAGTTGCTCTTTACTGCAATATTTATGGATGTATAAACAAAGTGGCAGTGCAATATGCAATATTTATGGATGTATAAACAAAGTGGCAGTGCAATATGCAATATTTATGGATGTATAAACAAAGTGGCAGTGCAATATGCAATATTAATGGATGTATAAACAAAGTGGCAGTGCGATATGCAGTGTGTATGGATGTATAAACAAAGTGGCAGTGCAATATGCAATATTAATGCATGTATAAACAAAGTGGCAGTGCAATATGCAATATTTATGGATGTATAAACAAAGTGGCAGTGTGATATGCAATATTTATGGATGTATAAACAAAGTGGCAGTGCAATATGCAATATTAATGCATGTATAAACAAAGTGGCAGTGCGATATGCAATGTGTATGGATGTATAAACAAAGTGGCAGTGCGATATGCAATATTTATGGATGTATAAACAAAGTGGCAGTGCAATATGCAATATTAATGCATGTATAAACAAAGTGGCAGTGCGATATGCAATGTGTATGGATGTATAAACAAAGTGGCAGTGCGATATGCAGTGTGTATGGATGTATAAACAAAGTGGCAGTGCGATATGCAGTGTGTATGGATGTATAAACAAAGTGGCAGTGCGATATGCAGTGTGTATGGATGTATAAACAAAGTGGCAGTGCGATATGCAATATTTATGGATGTATAAACAAAGTGGCAGTGCAATATTTATGGATGTGTAAACAAAGTGGCAGTGCGATATGCAATATGTATGGATGTATAAATAAAGTGGCAGTGCAATATGCAATATGTATGGATATATAAACAAAGTGGCAGTGCAATATGCAATACTAATGGATGTATAAATGAAGTGGCAGTGCAATATGCAATATTAATGGATATATAAACAAAGTGGCAGTGCAATATGCAATGTGTATGGATGTATAAACAAAGTGGCAGTGCAATATGCAATATTAATGGATGTATAAACAAAGTGGCAGTGCAATATGCAGTATTTATGGATGTGTAAACAAAGTGGCAGTGCAATATGTATGGATGTATAAACAAAGTGGCAGTGGGTATTTTGCAATATTAATGGATGTATAAACAAAGTGGCAGTGCAATATGCAATATTTATGGATGTATAAACAAAGTGGCAGTGCAATATGCAATGTGTATGGATGTATAAACAAAGTGGCAGTGCAATATGCAATAATAATGAATGTATAAACAAAGTGGCAGTGCAATATGCAATAATAATGAATGTATAAACAAAGTGGCAGTGCAATATACAATATTTATGGATGTATATACAAAATGGCAGTGCATAGTAATGAGTAGAGAAATATAGTCCAGTTGGTGCTCAGTGAGCGTGTCCTGTCAGTAGCTTAGTATACAATAATGTCCCGGCACAGTGACGGGGTGCTGTACGGTGCAATTACTGTAATGTAGGCCAGTCTTTAGCTTTATTATTTTAGTGTATTTTAATTTATTACAGGGCATATCACAATCACAATATGTAGCAGAATAATCGCGATGTGGTATTTTATCCATATCATGCAGCTGGTGAGTGAAGAGAGGGATAAACAGATGGCATTTGTACTGGCTTATATAGAGCGTACAGGCCCTGAGGTTCTGTTTGTGCCAGTGCAAGCAAATGTACCAAAGCAGATGGGGAGGATGAATGAGCAATGCTGATTGAGTCATTAGCATGTCATCCATTCACATAATTATTTGACTATTTTTTAAAAATAGCTTTATATTGGAGGAGTACACTGCATGGACCCAGCTTTTCAAAATGTTTTTATAGAAATTAGCATGTTTTCTTTGTTGTTTCGCAATAACCTAACATACGACACAGAAAGCTGTTTGATTTTGCAAATTTTCTTAGCAAAATCCATTAGTTGGAAACAATGCCAACCCCCTGCCCACCCTTGTTTTGATGTTAGGTCTCATCAGCACTCAAACCTTTCAGGCGTTTAAACCACCTTTAAGCAAAAAGGCAAAAAAAAAGCTTTAAATGACAGTTTGCAAAAGACCACTGTCAAGTAATTATTAAGGCAAAACCTGCTCTTAAAGGGGAACTCCACTGATTTTCAAAATTTCTGCATAATTAAATGGTTAATGTGTCAACAAAGTCATTCAGAGTGGTTTGGTGTGAGCAACTTGGTGACCCTTCCAGACCTGCAATGTGGCTGTTTTTTACATGACCTGCAAGTTGTTGTCTGATTCTGTAGTCTGTTTATATAGAGAAGACTGTATTGGTTAATTATTTTACTGTTTTTTTACACAGCTTAATGTTGCAGTGAAGTGCTTGAAGACTGATTTGCTGGACCAGACAGAGAGTCTGGACGACTTCATACAGGAAGTGAATGCCATGCATTCTCTGGACCACCAAAACCTCATACGGCTGTATGGAGTGGTCCTCACACACCCCATGAAGATGGTAAGCTTCAAAGTCATATAAAATTAGCTTATGTGCATAAAAATGACAAAGACAAAAATATGGATAAAAATCAGCTTTCTATTTGGCTGCTACTGCAGCGTATAGCTATGCAATGTACTTTGTACTGAATTTTTGTTCAGTCTAAATAAAACACAGATATTTGAAGCTCATAAAAGATATTCCATGTTTTATTTAAAGCTTGCAACAGACCTATTTTATGCTAACCATACACTAGAAGACTTTGGAAGCCTAAAGTCTGACACCCTCTCCCATCTGAAGACAATTGTTTTTAGTCACAGACTATGATTTTGCAAAGACTGGGGATCTTGCAGGGTCACTATTTACAAGACTGCAACAAGATTTTTGAGATTATTTCCCATCATGCACCTGGTGGAAATTTACAAGTAGATAAGCACTTTTCCTTCCACTATAGTGGTACCGATTGGAAAATACATTGGCTGGACATGTATAGATCTGATGCTCAGCCCAGTTCACTGTAGAACTGTATATTCTGGCAGATCATCACCCAGAATTTTAATAAACCTGTAAAATGTGCAGTTACTTTTTTAATTCGACATAAAGATTTGCACATCAACAAAACATGCAGCGATTCAGCATTGTTGATTGGGTGTTATGAACTAAACCATTAAAAACGAACAAAATACAAAAACCACTGTAACAGAAAGCAAAAGAAAAGCCATTCTTAAAGTCCTCTGCACATTTCCTTATATCACTGTTACGCTTAGTGAACCTGAAATATTGAAGCAGGCAGTTTACATTTGAAGTTAATATGATTGTATTAAAGTGGAGCAGATTTGCCTTTTTTACAGAGATTTTAGACACTCACGCATGCTTTCTCTCCTGACCACCTCACACTAAATGATGGAGATGATGCGAGCGCGACGCAACTCTAGCAAGACTCACACAATTTTATTCTGACATTGGAAAGTTGTCTGCAACAGTGAAATCGCTTGAAAAGTCGTTTGGTGAAGACCGGCATTATCTTCTGTATTGCAGTTTTACAGTGACTCAGTAACAAACCTTGGCACAGAGCTGCTGCTGTTTTCCATTTGTAACCACTCACTGAATCCTAGTTAGGCTACCACTTACACTCACATTCTGTGATGTATCTAGAACCTCCACAAGGCATAGAGAGATGGTGTTTTTTTTTCCTCTTATGAAAATTGGTCATGCCCACTGGAAATTTAAATGTAATTGCTTGATTCCACTGTCACTTCCTACTTACACTGGTGGATAATCTAATGTGTAAGCCTTTCACTTAAGCTCCTGAAGGCCAAATCAGTAGGAGAGCTCGTTTGCCCATATCTACCTACCATCATCACTCTCCAACTATCTTACAGTTGGACTGTATGTCCTGATAAGTTCCTGTTAAGTTCTGTTTTTGCAGTTCTCCTTGAGCTTGAAGAATGTTTGCTGTTGCAGTGGACTGTATGTGTGAGCGCACCGTGTTGATGTTATGTTACTGGTGCAGGTGACGGAGCTGGCTCCGCTGGGCTCTCTGCTGGACAGGCTCAGGAAGAGGCAGGGTCATATCCTGATCTCCGTGCTGTGTCGCTACACAGTGCAGATCGCCTGCGGAATGGCCTATCTGGAGTCCCGCCGCTTCATTCATCGTGACCTGGCCGCCCGAAATATCCTGCTAGCCTCAAACGACCTGGTCAAGATCGGAGACTTCGGCCTAATGAGGGCTCTTCCCAAAAACGATGATCATTATGTCATGCAAGAGCACCACAAAGTGCCCTTCGCCTGGTAAGAGACAAAGAAATGGACTTTTTTCACATAGAAAAGCAAAAAGGGATTTTTTTTCTTACGTCCAGTGTTGCAAGTTTCACATTGCCAAATCCGATCTGTAAGATCAGACTCTATACCATGTATATGCATATCCATATTGACTGTCATAGTGAAGACGCTGGTGGGTCTTGAATGTACGGCCCCACCGATATATCGGTCGGCTGACAATGTTGGCCATTATTGATAACAGCTTTTTTGTATCTGTGAAAATATCCAAATTTTATTATAATTTCTATTTAAATTAGTGTGATAATAACCAAAATGGATTATTTAAAAAACTATAACATTAAGTAGTTTGTATGAGCTGGTGTGGGTTTGTGGCTGTTTCCTCTCTTTAAATGATGCACACGAAAAGTAAATTGCATCCTTGTGCAGATACTTCAGATTGCAAAACATGCACGATTTAATTCCGAATCCACGTCCACATACCGTCCATATTTAAAAGGCAAGTTTTTTCTGTCTTTGTAGTGGAATATATTATATTTTCATAATTTTACAACTTATCCATCAGGACACTTAAGCTGCAAGGAAAGAATTTAGTTTTTTCCTGGGAAAACGTCATCAGGGCAGTGGAAAATGTACTCTACCGTAGCCTAATAGCTTATTAACCGACATGGTGATGATCGTCTTTGAAGCATTGTCATCAGGTTACTGGTTAATCACTGGTTAAATGCGATCACAATGCTCAGTCGCTCAGGCCTAATTACTACATAGAAGATTTTCTCACTGGTCAGTTATTTATGCACACCCATTGTTTTGCCTGTCCCCATAAACAGTGTTGTTATGCAAGCAAATATGATGGCATTCTTACCATGTAAACCATATTTGGTTAGTTAAAACTTTCAATACAGGGACATTTAGTCTAAAAATTAAGGAACAAATCTGATTTGCCGTGCTGTGTAAACAAACCCTATGTGCCTTGCTGCATTTCTGTCTTTCTTCTCTCTCTCTCTCTCTCTCCTTCTTGTCCTATCACACTCTCTCCGTGTGCTGTAACAGGTGTGCTCCGGAAAGCCTGAAAACACGTACCTTCTCCCATGCTAGTGATACCTGGATGTTTGGAGTGACCCTGTGGGAGATGTTCACTCATGGCCAGGAGCCATGGCTCGGCCTCAATGGCAGCCAGGTACAGACTTGCCTCACTCAAACTACCTGATTATTCAACTCAGTTTATCAGTAGCATATATAAAGTGACTTTGTTTGAGTTGTTCTGCTCTTTCTTACAGAATGCTCCAGAGTTTTCGTTCAGCAGTAGTCCTATACAATAAAATGCATTCTGTGCTGAAGCGCAGCAGTGAATATACCTGAAGACTAGATTAAATCTGTACCTCCTTCTTCAGATCCTGCATAAGATTGATAAAGAAGGTGAGCGGCTGGTTAAACCAGAGGATTGTCCACAGGACATCTACAACGTCATGTTGCAGAGCTGGTCCCCGAAACCTGAGGACAGGCCTACATTTGTGGCCCTCAGGGACTTCTTAGTGGAGGTGAGAGTTGAGATCAGATGGTCACAAAGTGGAGATCTTACATTGTTTCGCTTAATCTGGAGCTCACCAGACTTGGGCTACTGAACCTCCGTGATAATATGTCTCTGTATAATACGTCTATGTAGACCATGCCAACAGACATGAGGGCTCTGCAAGATTTTGATGAGCCAGACAAGCTGAAGATTCATGCCAATGATGTTATCACTATCATTGAAGGCAGGTCAGTATGATCTCTAAGCCTCCATCTTTACTTCACTAGTTTTCAGAGCTCGGAGGGTTGTTCTTTTTGTGATCATATGTAAACGTAATTTCATTCAGGCAGTAATTGTACGTGTCTTGTCAGACATCATTACACCTAGGATAAGCACAGAAATGTGTATCTAATTGATCCACCTATCAGTGGTGTATCCTACTTCAGATACCCTTTTATTGAAGCAGTGGTTCGGTGGAAAAATCAAATTTACACAATTTTCTAGTTACCACAGATGTAGTCACTCAGCCAAGAAATGTTTGTTGACCATATTTCACTTCTTTAGTCTCTCACTGGAGCTACGAGGCTTACGTTGCTAACAAACACTAGAAATCAATTCCGTAAATGCATCCCTAAAACTTCTCTCAACCCGCTCAAATTGCAGTCTTCACAATTTTTGTTAAAATTGAAGGAAGCATAATTGCTGAGTCAGGAGAAGAAAACATTCAAAAATATGGTGTGGGTGCGCTGCTGCGAGTCAACCTGTAAAACCTGAAGTTGTAAATTAAAAGTCAGAGGTGTCAGGATGAGTTTTTAAACCACATCATATGCTTTTACATATTAATATCACATAAACAGGCTCAGAAACCAGATTCAGTTAGATGTTTACGTTTCAAATGCAAAATTAGTATTATGCTGATGAAGATGACAGTAGTAGATATCGTCAGAAGACGTGCTGTTTATCATGTTAAGTTCTCTTTGAATATTTTTTTCAATCATCAGGTTCATCCGCTCAGGGGCCACATTTATAACTCCTCCCAGAAAGAATGCTGATCTGCGGTCAGCTTACAGCTTTTATATAACGCTGAATAGACTTACAGGAACTGATGAAACCTGATGTTAGGGCAGTGTGCTTACTTGTAAATGCTTGATAAATATGGGCCAAGGAAGGGGTTCGAAGCACAACTGACGATACACGTGTTCTTCCACTCGTTGCATGCGCATGCACATTTCCACAGAGGAACAAAACTTACATAGTGTAGCTTTAAGATTGCATCGGCTTGTCGATGTGGTCTAGGACAGGGGTTCTCAACCCTTTCCGCCTCAAGGCCCACCTGTTTTTCACTAGAAAGCAGGAAGGCCCACAAGAAAACAAAGCTCAACGTTTTTGCTTAAAATGATATTTGGGGACCTACTCTTGCAGTACGTGATGTGTATCAGTGAACATGAAATATCAGCAGAATATTGGTGTGAGTGGACAACTAGAAGGTCAGGTGTTTCTAGAGGCACAGGGGAAAAAATTGATGAAACTGCCTTAGTGCACTGTTATTGTGGGGCTTGTATTAATGTTATCTGTCAAACATTTGTATTTCTTATATTTTTGTTAAGTCAATTATTTTTAAGTGCGATCACAGGCCCGCTACAGATTACAGGCCCTCCTCAGTATAGGTCCACCAAGGGGTCCTTTGCGGCCCACTTATGGTCCTTAACTCAGGGGTCGAGAAACCCTGGTCTAGGACACATAATCCCTTACAGAAAAGTTACATTTACAAGTAATCACAAGTTTTTTCACATATGGTAACACGTTTTTTAACGTAATGCATTTGAAGTGTGCAAAAAACACATTCAAAACATGTGAAGTGAACAAAAACCACGTGTGTATTGTGTTACTGTGAAATGAATGTGACCTTTTGGAAGGGATGACTTAAGATGTGTCTCTAAATAGACTCTGGTTAAAATGAGACCCTTTATCTGGCTTGTAGGGCGGAGAACTACTGGTGGAGAGGGCAGAACAGACAAACCCTGAAGGTCGGTCAGTTTCCCAGGAATGTGGTGACCTCTGTAGCAGGCCTGTCTGCTCATGACATCAGCAGGCCACTCAAACACAGTTTCATCCACACGGGCCACGGAGACACAGACCCTCACCGCAGCTGGGGCGCCCCTGATAAAATCGATGAGTAAGGCATCGTTATCGTCTTCCCTTTGTCAAGCTTTCCTTACTGTTTCTGGATTTTGTTTTCCAGATAAAATTAAGCTTTGTTTTGGTCTAAATGATTCAGGCAGAAGGGATTCTCTGTAGACAGCTTTTTAGTCTAGAAATGGGCTTTGCTAGTTTGAAAAATTGATCCTTTTTATTCTTCATCTCTCTTTCATTCATAAATCTACAGTGATTTTCCGCTTTTCACCACTAGAGTGCAGCACAAGATTACGTTTTGGTTGATGAATAGTTCACAGCGTACTTAGAATAAAAATAGACTTGCTTGTGAGTTTTCAGTTTATTGTAATCCAGAGCTTAGTCAAGTCTATAATGTTAGCTGCCTCGACAGTGGTTAATATTTGACTGTGTGCACCTTTTGCATGTAGTCTATACCTGGGTAACCCAATGGATCCCCCTGATGTTCTTGGGATGGAGACAAACACAGCCAGGCCCACTAAGTTACCCAACCGGGCCAAAAGTAAGTGAACAAGCAAAGTTGGAGGTTCTAGTTACTGAATATTACTGAAATATTACAGTCCAAATGTAACTAAGCGTGTTACATAGTAGCCACAAAGTGTTCTCTCCTAAAAGCATACGTTTCACATATACTATTGTTTGTCTCTGACCTTCTGGATTTCATCTTCTTTTCTTCAATATGGTGCCTCAGAGCAACCTCCACCTCGGCCTCCTCAGCCTGCCGTTCTTCTTAAGAGTAAGTTCTGTTCATTACGAAATGAATGATATTCAAATATCTCAATAGAAATTTCTATTTGTTTGGAATATTTAAGAATATAGCTCCGCTTATGTGTTTTGCTTAGACACATTATCAGCTGCTTGCCTGATATTCTCTTTGGTTCTATATTGCACACTTAGTCAAAAACTTACTTAGACTTATTTTCAAGGCCTGGTATAGTGGAACTTTTTAATTTCTGTCAGAAATAAAGATTTTAGTAATAAATAATTTTATACATTTTGGTCACCTTCCAAAATTTTACCCAATATAGTCTTAAAACGAGTGTTTTATACTTTCCATTTTCTCTGTCGACTTGTTTGATTTTCCTGTGTGTGTGTGTGCGTGAGCCGAAATGTATTGCATATTTATGACTGCCTCTTGACCGACAGTCTCTGTGTAACATGCAGGACAGTTTAGTATGACAAGGCGCATGATACAATGCCAAATGTGCGAGTCCGATGCGATACAGAACATGAACTAGAGCTGGGCTTGGTTATTTGAAAATACAGTTATCATCTTAAAAATAGAGGCTTCAAACCACACAAAAAACCCTATTTAAGTCTTCAACTTTCTGTTTTATAAGCAGGAGTTAGGCTTTGAGTTTAAGTGTTTAATGGAGGATACACTAAAACTACAACATACAAAAGCAATAAGGCACTTGAGGCCTTGTGTTACTGTGATTTTATCAGGGGGAAGGGTGTTTTTAAACTCCATTCCATGTGATAAAGTCACAGTAACGCAAGGCCTCAAGTGGCTTATTGCTTTTATAAAACAGCGGCCAACAAAGTATGATAAAATACACAATATTTACTTTTTGGTCGCCACATTACCACCACGAGTCTTATTTAGCACCAATTCAGCGGCGCCCCTCTTCTCAGCTCAAATGGCTCCCTGTTCTCTACATAGTGTACTATGCAGGAATTTAAATACTGGATCCTGCAGCCCAACAGAGCAAAATACAGCCAAGAAACAGTCGTTTGGGATTCAGACACATCCACACTCGATAAATGATGCACTATTTGGCTGTAGAGGCTTGAATTTCTTAACTTTCATCGCTAGCATGCTATTTAGGGAGTATGGAGCCGTTTGGGATTCAGCCTGGGTTTGACTCTGCTTCTGTTTACAGTTAATCATAATGTAAGGACTTTAATTCAAGCCTGTGATATTAATGATGGAGTTGTTTGGGCGTTAGCTAGCTGACAAGCCTTGTTCTAGTCTAGCCAGTCCCTCAGTTTAAACAAAACACGGGTTCTTACTTCATCAATATGCTCGGAGGTCGATGCGAGGAGCATGAGAGTCAAAGATTATTCCATTAACAGCACAAGGGTTTTTTGTGCAGTTGTAAAGGGTCAGCCTGTGCTGCCGGCTGCCAGCAGAGGGTGACGGTGGTGAGGCACTTTTACTCTGGGAGACTCAAAATCCCAGAATACCAAGTAATCAGTGCCAACCAGGCGCACCTGTTGGTACCAGCATTTAAGGCTGTGGAAAACAGCACACCGTTGTCACACCTTTGTAGAGGGGTGACTGGTATGGTACTTTAGCACAGGTGGGTGTAAAGATAAAAAGAAAGAGAAGAAAAGGGTAAAAAGAGAAAACAAACAAAGTAGGAGGAAACAGACTACACTAGTTAACAGAGTGGAAAAAAGAAAAAGGAAACAAGGAGAAAGAAACATTGTTTTGATTTAAGACAAGGAAAACAAAATTAAAAAAGAAATGAAAAGAAAAGAAAAGGAAAAGGAAATAATCAGCTCCCCAGCTCTCCTTTAAGAGGTGTTTTGGTTTTTAGTCTGTTTCTTGAATTTATCCATTGTTTGTGTGACGCCATTTTGGTGTCTTCTTTGTTTTTTCCCCTCCTTTTCACCCACCATTCAGTGGCGCAGTGGTAGGGTGTTGGGCTTTCAAGCCCAGGGTTGCTAGTTTGAATTTAGGTGGGAGTTACTTCCCTCCAGCAGTGCACAACACATTCCCTGTCTCCACATCATTATTTATTACACCCCCTCATGCTATAGAAAAACCAAGAAGGTGAATAAATAATTTTATATATATATAATTTCCACCGCAGATTTTAGGACCGGAACTATCCGTTTTATAAAAGTAATAATGTTACTTGTATCTCTTACAAGCTTCAGTTCACTCTACAGCTGTCATAAGAAGTATAAACACTGTGGGAATGCAGCTGGCACATCTTCATAAGTGTATGACAAACACAGTTCATGATCTTACAAGGGTTGAAAAATGAATTGTATTTTTTTTTATTAAAATCACAGGAGCACAATTTAAAAATTGTAAAAGTTGCAATTTAAATTTTAGCTCATAGTATCAACAATATTGTTGTAAGTTTTAAGTGGGGAAAATTAACCTAATGACACAGAGCTTTGTCTGGGGGTGAGTTACACCAGTCAGAAGCAACCAAACACCAACCACAACTAACTTGCAGTCTGGTACCCTCAGGCCTGAAAAAGTGGATATGTTGGTGTTCATGGCCAAAAAAAATGGACATGGACCATGTATAGAAAATCAGTGTAATTTAAGTCACTGTTGCATATTATTTCTCATAAAAATTGCAGTCAGATATTTTTATCTGTTATATTTTTCAACCTTAGGTCTTCCCTAATATCCTTACTTTTTGTTGGATTTGTTGTTTGTTTTTTTTGTCTGTTCACTGCAGGCCAACAAAGAAATTAGTTATTTTCATTTGGAATTGAGCAGAGTGACCATAAATACCTCCCTTTTGCATGTCCAAAGTCAAACGTACACTGTAAACTTGACTAATGTGGGAGGCCAGTTGATTCCACAGTTCATAAATATGCAATATAAAGTAGGCTGATTTGCTGTGGTCACTTAGTATTATTGATGGTGTCTAAGAGTATTCCAAATAACCAAATTAAATAAACAAACATTTGGTTGTTGTTCTCAGAGCCGTTCTATGACTCAGTGTTGGAGGACGATGATGATCTGATAGTGACGGGGGTGAAGAAGCTGTCTCTGAAGACGCCGGCGTATCTAGGTCTGCGTCTGCGGCCGTGGGAGAGCTCCAGTCCTGGCGACCGCCTCAGCGAGGTCTCACTCATCGACTTCGGAGACGACAGCTTCAGCTCAGCCTCACCCTCCCCCATCACGGAAACACCCAACTCCAGCACCGCCCGGCAGCTGCCCTCAGCCTCAGGCGCCTCCATTCTGGATGCAGTGCCGCTCCACAGCCCCTACCGCAGCCTGCCCAATCCCCTCCACCCCACCCCTGTGGTGGACTGGGACGCTCGACCACTCCCTCCACTCCCGGCCTACGATGAGGTAGCCTTAGAGTGTGAGGAGCAGGAGGACGTGGAGGTCAGCTCCATAAACGCCTCTGCTCAGCAGAGAGAAAGCGAGGCTGAACAGAAGTACGACGTTGTTGACGGTACGGCTTTTACTGATATCGTTTGATGTTGGTAATTATTAGAAAATAAGCATAAAAAAAAATTACTAGACTAAACAAAGTGTAAACATAATTTTGCCTAAATCGGGCAATTAAATTAATTAAAACTAAATCTGGGTTTCTCAACGGTGCTTCGCGGTCCACCGGTGGTCCGCGGCACACAGGTTGAGAAACCCGTACTCAGTGTGAGGCAGTAGCTTGTACTGGGCCAGTGATGTAACTTTAAGTCAGAAAAAGTGTGAAAAAAGGTAGAGTTGTAGGCCAATTACACATCATACACATGAGACATGGGACCTCAGGGTGCTTTCACTTGCCTTGTTTGCTGTGGACCCATTACATTATTTCTTATTTGCGATTTGTTGTTAGGGAAGAACTGAATCTACACAACTCAAGAACACAAAGGTGTGAACGGTTCTGTGGTTTGAGAACTCGTCATGAATCTGACAGACTTTTTCTTAGGACCTTTCTCAAAAACAAACTTGAGAAAAAAACGAGGCTCATTGGTCGTGAGCATCAGCAACATGAGTGGTTAAACTCAAATTGATAAGCCAGTGACAAAGAAGCAGATTATCAAGTAAGGTTATTGTTGATTGTGACGATGCTAATCCAAAACCCAGTCAGTGGAGTGAGGCTTGGCTATTGCAAATGAATCACAAAACCCCTCAAAACTAGAGATTCTGTGATTGAACTGGTCTGACCTTTTTCAGGCCCTAATTCTCAGGTTTTCAGTATCAGCACTTAAGAAAAGAAAAAGAAAACTGCTTTTAAAAAAAAAGGCTGATTTTAGTTTTCCTGTGGGTCGATATGCTTTGTATGTATAAATGGGTGGGTCTTGGGGTGGAAAAGGTTGAGAACCCTTGAATGAAATTATAGTGAGTAGAATTGTTGGTGATAGGAACCAGACGCCCAAAGAGTTCACTCATTGGAAGTTATAACAGAAATAGTTACAAATGCAATGCCCAATTCCGGAGACGTAGTTTTTGCAATAATATTGTATTTATATGACAGTTAGTACTGTTATATGTATCGGTGGGAATGATCTGAATTAGCTATATTGATCTTGCCATTAATGGTCTCACTATTTTGTGATTGTGTTATTAAGCTAATAATTTATCTGTGTTTTTGTGATGTTGTTAATTAGCAAACAGTCCATCGTGTAGTTCGCCAGTTTGAATCGCATTCAAATTTCACTTGACCGCATAAAAAGCCAGGCGTGAACAACCCCAGGACACACTGGGAGCTTATGATCAGATCTCTCAACCATGTTCAGAGGTGGTCAGAGACTAATCTTACCATATTTAACATGTTTAAATGGAATACATTTGCGCTATCTGTATACAGTTATGGGAGCGGAAGTGTCTGCTGAGTGCTGACTAGCAGGTGAGAGAATATCAGTGAAACCAAAGATGGAGGATACGCAAGGCTGCCTTCACCCCCAAACGATAAATAAGAGATTTAAGACTCCACAGATGTTTAGGGCTAATTTATTGTTAAGAAATAGCTTATTGCTGATAAAAAGTGATTTTGTAGAGATGTGAGAAGCTGAAAGCCACAAAAGCCACAGCTGGTGGGTTGTTGGAGTGGCAGCTGCAACCCACCACTTTTTGTTATTAGTGAATAGACCTCTGAAGTTGTGCGTCATTCTGTTGTCGCCATCATTCCCATATTAGGAACTCTAAGCTGTTTTTTTCAATAGGAAAAATGAATA
Source organism: Colossoma macropomum (assembly GCF_904425465.1). Taxonomy (NCBI): domain Eukaryota; kingdom Metazoa; phylum Chordata; class Actinopteri; order Characiformes; family Serrasalmidae; genus Colossoma; species Colossoma macropomum. The sequence continues at coordinate 25,471,072 of NW_023494809.1, forward strand.
ATGAACATTTTTTTTTTAACCATAGCTGTGGTTTTTTAAAAAACGCCATTCATTTTCCCCATAGGGAAAACTGGCTACATCGCCACCTAGTGCAGAAAATGTTTCAAAGTTATTGCTGCTAATACTGAATTGAGGAACATAATGACTGGATTAAAAATACCTCACACGCTTTGAATCTTTTGAACATTTTGATTTCAATAATTATTGGAATAATTTTATCACCCAGATCTTGCCGAAGGAGACTTGGATCGCAGCAGCGAGGGTAAGCGCGTGGTTGAGGACAACCTGTTCCTGCCCTCCAAGCCAGCAGAGGAGACCCACTCCTTCTCACAGTCGGCTGACATCTTCAAGGAGCTGCAGAAGGAGGCGATGGCGAAGCTGCGTGTGCCTGCAGCGGGCCGTTCGCTGCCCTCCTCGCCAATTCCCTGCTCACTCGCTCGCCCCACACCGCCAGATCATCCTACCTTCCTCTTACGAGGACAAACCCCAGATACCGCCCCGGATCCCGATCCCGCCCATGCGGCCCTCCAAGCGGGCGAACGTGTATGGCAGCAGGCTCTCGGCCTCTTTGGGGGATGATGAAGACCGGAGCAGGCCCCCTCGGATCCCCCCCAGAGACCATGCCGTGTCCCAGCCTGGCTCACGGGCCCCCAGCCCCATGGCCCCGTATGCGGGTTCCCCTCAGCAGAAGCTTAGCTTGTGCTGTGTTGGTTCCTTGGGTTCCTGCCTGTCCCCCTCTTCATATTCCTGTGCTCCTTCCACCACCTCCTCGTCCACAGCCTCCAGTACCTCCTCTAAGCTTGTGTCCGGCCCCAGTAGACTCACTTTAGACACCCAGTACGGCTCCACTGAGACGGGTCAAGCTCAAGCGAAGAGCCCCTGCATCCTCCCCATTATGTGTGATGGTGTGAAGGCCAGTAGCACCCACTATTACTTGCTACCAGAGAGGCCAGCGTATCTAGACAAATATGAAAGGTTTCTAAAGGATTCAGAGGGAGGTGAAGATAGAAGAACCACCAATATGGCCACCGTTAGGCCCATGGTCCAGCAGAAGGTCATTAAGCCCAATCTTCCTTCTGCTCCTAGCAGTAGTGGCAGTGGACCAGGCAGGTCTTACAGCCTGGCTTCAACCTCAGAGCCAGCAGCACAAGCCAGCTCTTACAGCAGTGTCAGACAGGTATGTCCACCAAGGTTCTTTCTACTGTTAGCAAACCATATCAATAATGTTACTGTTCTAATGAAAGAAATGCCTTAAGGGTTAAATTGAATTACTTATACTTACAGATATTCTTTGGTGCATATTTCTGATTGGTTAATCCTGATTCTCATCACAGCATCATAATTTAACCTATAGCAAACAAGGTTCATTTGATGTCATTCAGAGAAAGAGGTGGACAAATGCAAAAATTATTAACGATGAATAAATTGACCTTGATTTTCATCATTATAGCACAAACACCTCACAAAATAATGTTGTGTGACATAGGAGACAATTCTCTGTGCTTAATGTCATATGGTTATGTCTGTAAGTAGCCCTTTAAAACTGGCATGAAATGTGCCTGGGGGGTGTTGAGGATCTTACCATTCTAGAAAAACAAACAATTTCTATCGACTTTTTCTACAAATTAAGAGCCATAAAAAGCTCATTTGTTGCTTTGTGCCTACAGGTGCAGGAGGCAGTCCATGGAGTAACTGTAGAGGAGTGTCAGGCAGCCCTCCAGAGTCACAACTGGAACATCCAGGAGGCAGTGCAGTATCTAAAGGTAGGGTGGCTTCTCCTCTGGCTGCTCTTATTAAGGCTCCAAATTAAGAGAGTAGCCAAGAAAGTTTGGTTGGGTTAGTTTTGCGCTGGAGCTATGAGGCATCAGTAATGTGGATAAGACATACAGTGGGGTCCAAAAATAAAACATCTCTGATGAAAATGTTTCTACTTCAGTGCAGAGATTTTCATTACAAATTATATTGTTAGCAAACAGTTTTGGTGAAAAGTAGAATCTTTAAAATACAGGGTGATTCAAAAAGATTCATCCGATTTCAAAATGATTTATTTCACTTATAAATCATTACAGAACAATGCAGTAAACTGTAATTGGTTTAAATGAGCATAATATTCATTATATAATTTTACAAGTGCTCAATATGAACCTCCTCCAGCTGTACGGACAACATCAATGCCATAGTCAAATTCATCCCATACTCGAATGAGCATGTCAGGGTGTCGCTGCACTCACGGCTCTTTCAGTGCGATTTCGGAGATCATCCAGTGTTGTGGAACCAACAACGAGCGCTCTGAGCTGTTGGAGGTTCACCGCCGACAAAAATCACGCTGCACAGTTATGACGGATTCACTCTTATTGAAGTGGAGAACGCAAAGCGCTTTCTGCTCAGGGGTCACATCTCCTCTTAGACTGAAGGGAGCCATCTTCCACTGACAGTCAGAAACTCTGTGACCCCCTTTTTTTTAATTGGTATGTGATTGGTTCCTAGGCGCCTCACGGTGGTAAAAATATGGCGTTTTGAAATCGGATAAATCTTTTTGAATCACCCTGTGTGTGTGTATATGTATATGAATTTCAGAATTTCTTAGTATGTGGTTTGTCCCCCTTGTGCTTTAATAATCATGTGCACTCGAGCTAGCAAAATCCTGTGATGAGCAGATCAAATCCATCTAAGAGTTGCAGTGGAAGGAATAAGTCTAAATCCAAATCTAACCTGGCCTTAACACGATTAATATTACACATTTGTTGAAGTCTGAATGGTGCAGAATTTTTATTTTTCATTTTTTCATTTTTTAAAAAGTTGAAAACCTTCTGTTGTTTATTTCCAGGTAAATATTTCCATGAAAAAATATAGGGAGCAGAGTTTTACGGATTTATGTGAAATATGTTCGCCGTGCGCATGCTGTACTAGATCAAAACAGATCCTCACGTGAAAAATGAGCCATCAGAACATCACCTGCCAGAATTAAAAAGCGTGGTTCAATCTGATTGAAGGAAAAAAACTGGAGTGTTCTGGAGTGTTACTTAAAAATGGATAAGCGAAGATGCATTCACTTCTCAGTCTCACTTTGCAGATAAAACTACATCATCAAAGACATTTACTCTCTCTTTTTATTACAGAATGCAGCCTGACTTATTTCTTTCTCTCTCTCTATCTGACTGCCTTTGATTGTGTTTCAGTATGTCTTTAACTGCATGAGAGACTTTAACTCTTAAATGATACAAAGTAAAAATAAATTTCTGATTATTAACTACTGTGATTACCAAAGGAACATCACAGTAAAGCAGTTGATGCTAATGATTCTAATGGCAGAAATGTCCTATCATTGAATGTATACAGTATGGAGGCTGTAAACTTAAGCTTCACTGTCTCTAGAGTCACACAGTGCAAACTGCATTTCTGAATGATCACACTGTTGCTTTAAAATGTGTCACCATGTTAACTAATGTGGTTCTGGGGTGGCTCAGTGGCACAGTGGGTAGCATTATCACCTCACAGTAAGAAGGGCCTGGGTTTTATTCCCTAGCCAGGCAACCAGGGTCCTTTCTTTGTGGAGTTTGCATATTCTCCATGTGTCTGCATGGGTTTCCGGGTGCTCCAGTTTCCTCCCACAGTCTTTCCTCCCAAAGACATGCAGTCAGGCCCACTGGAGATACTAAATTGGCTCTAAGTGTGTGTGTAAATGTGTATGTCTGCCCTGTGATGGATAGGTGACCTGTCCAGGGTGTTTTCTGCCTTTCGCCCAGTGAGCACTGTGATAGGCTTCAGTGACCCAGGAGGATAAGCAGCTTAGGAAGTGTGTATGTGTGTGTGTGTGTGAGAGAGATGTGGTTTGTGACACTGTTTGACATACTGTTATCTTTTCCCATATTTCTGGTCCTCAAACTTGGGTTTTTATATATTTATAGAACATTTAGTAGTTAAAAGCTGTGGTTAAAAGCTGTTTTAGCAGCCATCATGTAGCCTGGATTTGGTTTGTGCAAATCAGAAAAATCTTTTCATGTCTCAGTACTCCAAAGGTGAGACATGCCAGCTGATCATGAGTGTACACTACTGAGCTCACTATGCGTGTATGTGTGTGTGTGTGTGTGTGTGTGCGTGTGTGTGTGTGCGTGTGTTTACCCGTTCAGGTGGAGCAGCTGTTCCGTTTAGGTCTGAAGGCTCGGCCTGAGTGTGTAGAGGTTCTGCAGCGGTGCAGTTGGAACCTAGAGCAAGCTAGCACTCAGATGCTGGACTCATATGGCCCCACCAGGCAAAGGTAAATGTGATCTTCGCTAACAGGTTTTATTTATCCTGACTCAAGCTCCTTCAGGGTTCAGAACATTGGTCACTTTTCTACTGTCGTGAGCAGGTACACGACAAATGGACCAACAGAAGTAGCCCAAAATGACATTAACTTACATTGAAAGTTAGAATGTTTTCTCCTTAGTTACTCTTTTGGAGGCACAAGCTTTTGTTATGACAGTGACAACATTAGTGCTATCAGACGATTAAAATATTAAATTGGAATTAATCACATTCTTTTGTACAGACTTTGTCACTTATTTAGAATTTGAGCTTAAAGACATTTTCCATTTAAAAAGCAGTGCATAGCTATAGGATTGGATGAAATGAGTCTCAAAAGCATTAATTATGTAGCTTCAAACATGGCTATTGATTTCTGTTCATTTTGTTTTGTCACAGATACTAAAGCCAGTTTTCAGGATGAACCTTCTGTCTGCTGCAAATCACCGGTGACTACTTCAGCTCAACTGAGTCTGGACCAGCTTGAGACATATGTGCACTATTTTTCATGAAATGGGTTCTTTATGGTGAGGTATGACACTGAATACTGAAGTATTTCCATGAGAAAGCTAACCATGCTGATGTGTAAGAATGTAATTTATTTTAATCACACTGTGCGTATTCTTATTCATATTGCATTTTCAGCGTTATGTGGGACTCAATATTACTGTAGAAAAGACAGCAGCGCTACGCTTACTTGAAATAGTTCTGTATAATTTATATTCCAGACGTTTATCTATTCTTATTTGTTTTGTCTCAAATTTATTGATATTTATATTATAGTATTTTCATGTATGAAGCAAAGGTAAAAAGAGATCATTGTGGCTATATTACTGTATTTATTACGATATTTATTGCCTTCATTATGTGTATAAATATTTTATTTAATGACACTACAGTGTTTGATATCTTGATGTCTTTTTATCAATTGCCCTTCAGATTTCATGAGACAGGTGTGTACAACTTCTAGCCTTTTATTCTTGTAGCCTCATACTTTTCACATCCCTCTAAGAAAAAAAATATATGGACACTCGCCAAGCACTTTATTAGGAACACCTGTACAGCTACTTGTGCATGGACTCATCTAACCAGCTAATCATGTGGCAGCACTGCAGTGGTAGTGCTTCAGGTAATGTTACATCAACCACATCGTGGGGAAAATGTGAACTCAGTGATTTTAACTGTAGCATGGTTGTTGGTGCCAGACGGGCTAGCTTGAGTATTTTCATGCACTACAGTCTCTAGAGTTACTCAGAATGATGCAATAAAGAAAAAAAACATCCATTGAGTTGCAGTTCTGCAGACAGAAATGCTTTGTTGATGAAAGAGGCCGGACTGGTTCTAGCTGACAGAAAGGCTATGGTAACTCACATAACCACTCTGTACAATTGTATTGAGGAGAAAAGCATCTTAGAATGCACAACATGTCAAACCTTGAGGTGGATGGGCTACAATGATGAATCTCTGGTTCTGCTCAGGCAGATGGTAGGGTCAGAATTTGGCACCAACTGCATAAATGAGTGGACCCAACCAGCCTTGTATCAGCAGTCCAGGCTGGTGGAGGTGGTGTAATGGTGTGGGGAATGTTTTCTTGGCACAGCTGGGGCCTGTAAACACCAATTGATCAAAGCTTCAGTGCCACAGCATTTATTATCTTCTCATGGCTACATCCAGCATGATAATCTCACAGAACAAAAGTTGTCGCAAGATTTCATGAACATGGCAGTGAGTCCTTCAGTGACCTTCCCTGTCACCAGATCTGAATCCAATAGAACACCTTTAGGATGTCGTAAAATCGGAACATGCACCTGAAAAATCTGCATGAACTGATGCAAATCATGTCAGCGTGGACCTGAAACTCAAAGGAATGTTCCCAACATCTTTTGGAATCCATGCCACGAAGACCTGAGGCTGTTTTGAGAGCAAAGGGAGGCCCTACCCAGTGTTAGTGTTCCTAATAAAGAATAAAGTGCTCAGTGAGTGTGTGTGTGTGTGTGTGTGTGTGTGTGTGTGTGTGTGTGTGTGTGTGTGTGTGTGTGTGTGTGTACACCTCTCCATGCTCTAAGCTTTGCCAGAAATCATATTCAGTCTAATAAACAATTGTAGAGTACGACTCTACTTAGCTTCAGTTGATATTCAGTTGGTATCAGTTAGCTACAGCAGCATAGTGCAACTTGATTGGGGTGGCATTTTAAACTACAAAGTCCAAGCTACAAAGATTATTACATTTTCTCACCAACTTTTCGGAAACTTTCTTGTCCAACCTGGAAACAAGCTCTACGAAAGAAAAGCACTTTTGTATGAAGCATGAATAGATCAGCCTTCGTTTTCTTTTATGTGCCATAAATGATCTAAGAAGAATAAAAATCAGGGTCAAACATGATTTATTTATTTGTTCACTCACTTCATTTATTCATTCATTCATTCACTCACAGACTTTATTTATTTATTTATTTATTTGCATATGAGGCTACCAAAGATGTTTGTATGGTTTTGTTTCTGCTGTATATATCTGTAAATAGATCTGTTGCCTGTGTGGATGAAAAGCAGTCGGCGCCAGCGAGTTCAGAATGTGGTTCTGCCTGTCTGTTGACTTTTAGCTTGTAAAATCCAGCTCAGGTGAAACAGCAGTTCAGTAGTAGATTCTCTGTGGTTATCTCATGTAAATTGTGTAGGCTTGTCCACTTGCTTTAGACACATACCTGACTGAGCCATTAAGTTCCCAGTCATCTGCACTTCAGCATATATTGTGTACGGATTCAATCAGCGCATGCAAATATCCTGCCTAGCTGAGCCAATATATGCTTCTGCACTGTTTTTGCGTGTGCGTTCTAGTTTCTCGGGACTCTGTCCACGTGTACAGCCTCATACTCACGTTTATCATGATCATTTGTATCATCTTGACTGAGACTCTCTACATTCTTCAGGTTGCACCCCACTCACTGAAGTGGTTGTTAAAATGCTGGGCTTGGTGTATATTGCTTTGGATGTAAAGCTCAATAATGCATCTGTATTTTTATATTGAAATAAATCTATAGAAGTGCTTTGTTTGTTTTTATTGGCAGCTGATCGTTTTAGAACACGTTACATATATTTTTAATCTATTTTATCTAGCAGAATTTCCAGTATCTGGAAAATAGCATGTGTAATTCCACTCCGCAAAGGAGGTGATGCCTTAGATCTTAATAACTATAGACCCATCTCAAAATGATCATGTTAGCCAAAATATTAGAATCCTTAGTGAATAATCAGAGCAAGACATTTCTTCATGGAAATTCAGTCTTCACAGAGAACCAGTTTGGTTTTAGAGAAAAAGCATAGCACAATCTCTGCTGCTGCTCTCATCTTAGACAATGTTTTAGTGTCATTGATGGAAAGAAACATTGTGCAGTCATTTTCATTGATACAATCGACCATTCCCTACTTTTAAAAAGACTACAAAATATTGGTTTTGGCTACTCTTAGATAGACAGCAATGTGTAGCCCTGGGACAAAGTAAACCGTAATAGCTAGAGGATAGCAGACCACTGTTGGCCCCTGATGCCAAAGCTGGTGATCCACTGGTGTTTTGCTCAGCGTTTTCTGGGCAGCCCACCGGTGGATAAGTGGAGTATTTGACAAAATTACACTTATTGTTGCTTTCTTTAGTTTGTAATACTTTGTAAATTAGTTTAGTAAATATTATTAGTTTAGTAAAATTATTTTATATAAGGACATTTATATTTTATACATATATATATATATATATACACATTTTTTTTTTCTCGGTTGTTTGTAATATTTGTCTTATTTTCCAAATTAAAAGGCTCTGTGCATTTAAAATCTGTTTGAGCTTGTATGCAGAACCTTATCAAGCCAGCGGACCGATATATGCTCGCTATCTGGGAAGAGCTACTACCAGTAACTAAGGGGGCCCTTAAGGTTTGATCCCTGGACCAGTATTATTTAATATCTATGTTAATGAAATTGCCACCTCTGTTGTTCATTGCAAAGTATTTTTATTTGCAGATGACACCATTTTGTACTGCTCAGCTGACTATATTGATACTGCAGTGGAAAAATGTTTTCTTCATTCTTTTAATGCCTTACAGTCATAAACTAGTCTTAAATGTTGAGGAAACTAAATGTATGCTGTTTTCCAGAGCCACTAACATTAATTTTAACACTTTTTTAAAATCACAACCCTGAAGGGATCTGACGTTGAAAGAGTTAGTGAGTATAAATACATTGGCATATGGCTAGATGACAGACGCACTTCTATATACCATGTTAACTAGCTTACATATAAAACTGAGGCTTATTGTTTTGAAACAAAATGAGTTTATCAAAGCTTACAAGGAAAAAGATCGTTGAAGCAACACTTTTGTCTATTCTGGATTATAGTGGTGTGATATATAGTCTCTTAATAGTTAACGTTAGCGATTTAATGCTTGCTAGCTATAAATCCCAAGACTTTAAAAGACATCTTAGAAACTAAATTGCCCATAATCGAGATTTTCATCTACATTGGCCTTTCTCCAAACCAATTTTTATGACAAGCTACTTGTGTAGGCTGAGTGACTGACATATGAATCTGATGGTCGTTAGCTGGCCAGCTAACTCTTCTCACACTTGATGCAGTTTTATTTTCACAAATATGATATTTCTCTCCAATAGCTTTAGAATCCCTGATAGCAAGAGGCTAGTGGACCACTGTCAGCCCACTGATGGCAAAGCTGGTGGTCCATTGGCGTTTTGCTCAGCGTTTTCCGGGTGGCCCACTGCTGGTCAAGCAGAGTAATACACAAAATTCCACTTATCATCGCTCATTTTCCATTTACAGTCCAGTTTACTTCATTTCCCTCCTTCCTTTCTTCAGTTATACTTTGTTAGTCTTTTGGTAAATATTTTTAATCTATCATAGTGTCAGTAACAATATTATTTTAAAATCATTTTATATCAGTCCTAGTTATTATTTTTCTTCTCTCAGGTGTTTGTAATATTTGTCCAAGTTTATTTTCCAAAATAAAAGTCTCTGTAAGTGACAGTGAGTTTCTAGAATGGCCTCTAATTATAAAAGCTTGAGGAGGGATCTTAAAAGGAGATGTTTGCCAAATTTTGTACACACTGACATTAGAATGGTAAACAATAAGTCATTAGAAAAATATTTTAAAATACCTGGAAAGCTGTACAGTTTTTGACATGACCTGAACCGCCATCAGTGTTGAACTGAATCTTTCTACAATCTTCATCTTTCAAGGGTGCCCAAACCTGGTCCTGGAGACCTACCAGCCTGCAGAGTTTAGCTCCGGCCCTTATATAACACATCTGATCCAATAATAGATGCCTTTTTGGATCTCCAGGACCAGGATTTGTCCCCCTGTTCTTCAGCAATTACCTGTTTTCCTATATGAATGCACCATAATGCTTCTGGACCCTGCACAGAGGGTTGGTTTCTGAACTTGTCCCATTTTTCACTGCTTAGGAGTTTGCATGTCTGTATTTGGTAGTTATGAAATTATTAGCCTCATGATTAATTTTATCATGCCTGCAGCTGAATGGAAAACACACTGAATAATATATGTGCATAATGTGAATAATATATACAAATACATAGATATTGTGAGTAAACGTGGAGCACTTGGAGAATTTGAATGTGTTTAATTTGGCGCCTGAACAGTAACTGTGGCCCCACCTAAAAAAAACTAGAATTGCCAATGTTTTATATGAAGATATGATGTGAGAAATTCAAATTCGAGGATTTGATGGTATCACACTCAGATGTTGCTCTGTGTTGAGAAAACGCATTTGTTTAAAAACGATTAAGCATCTACAATCTAAGACTTGGCATAAAAGCGCCACCATAGAAACCCATTCATTTGGGACTCGCTTGTCAGCGCCCTGGTCAGCGCTCTGATCAGCCATACCCGAAAGACATTACACTATTAAGTGGTAGTTCTCTTCAATAGAAGTTCTCTGGTCATAGCAATCTCTTCCAGCCTCCAAGGCCTTTCGGTTAGTTCGCCGCTGGATGGCCGCTTACACAGCTAGCCTGAGCTGGTGGGAGAGGATGGTATCGATTTCCCGAGAATATCGGTGCTGCTCTCAGTGTGCTGGAATGTGCATTGATCCGAAGCACCTGGATCAAGAGCACATTAACAGAGGGCTTTTCAAATAGCTACGGAAGCGGAAACTGATCAATGCCTGCAGATTAATATCGATGCAATGGCACAAAAGTTTCCTGGAAGGCTTGACAAAAATATCACCATGTTTTGACCACTGGAGAGGAAAGAGAAGTATGGCAGGTGCTCTTAGGCTCTAGATTAGCTGATTAAACAGTGCAATAATGATTCAAACCTTAACACTCAGTGTAGCCATTTAAGCATCGGTTTCTCTGAAGTGAACTCTGTTATAATGAACCGAACAACACTATATGGCCAAAAGTATGTGAACTCTTCTAGGAAGGTTTTTCACAAGATTTTGGAGTGTGTCTGTGGGAATTTGTACCCATTCAGTTAAGAGCATTTGCAGTGGCGTGCTTTACGCCACTCCAGCCGACGCTTGGCATTGCACATGGTGATCTTAGGCTTGTGTGCAGCTGCTTGGTCATTGAAACGCATTTCATGAAGCTACCGTTTCACAGTTCTTGTGAAGATGTTGCTTCCAGAGCCATTTTGGAACCTTGTAGTGAGTGATGCAACAGAGGATAGGCGATTTTGATGCACTTCGCACTTCAGCACTCGACATTTCCGCTGTTTGAGTTTGTGGCTACACAGTTATTGCTCATAGGTGCTTTCATTTCACAGTAATATCACTTACAGTTGTCTGGGGACAGATCTAGCAGGGCAGAAATTTCATGAACTGGCTTGTGGTGGTGTCCTATGACAGTATGCCACTTTTAGACTCACTGAGCTCTTCAGTACGACCCATTCTAGTGCCAGTGTTTGTTTATTCAGAGTGCATGGCTATGTGTTTGATCTTATACACCTGTTAGCAATGAATGGGGCTGAAACACCTGGATGCAATAATTAGGAGGGGTGTCCACATACTTTTGGCCATATAGTGTATCTTTAGTTGCTCATAAATCCATCCATCATCTAAACCGCTTATCCTTCTGGGTCGCGGTGGGGTGCTGGAGCCTATCCCAGCTGTCATCAGGCGGAAGGCAGGATACACCCTGGACAGGTCGCCAGTCCATCGCAGGGCAGACAGACAGACATAGACATTCACACACACACTCACACCTAGGGGCAATTTAGCATGTCCAATCAGCCTGACTGCATGTCTTTGGACTGTGGGAGGAAACCGGAGTACCCAGAGGAAACCCACGCAGACACGGAGAGAACATGCAAACTCCACACAGAAATGACCCCGGTCGCCCGGCCGGGACTCGAACCCAGGCCATTCTTGCTGTGAGGCGACAGCGCTACCCACTGCGCCACCGTGCCGCCCTAGTTGCTCATAAATGTGACAGTGATTTCTTTTTATTTTATATAGTGCGTAAAATGCTTTTTCTGAAATAAAAATTAGCAAAAAGTACAATAAAAATAAAATAAAAAGTACAATATAAAGCTGGGTTTAAATATTTTTTACTGAAATCACAGTGAGAGAACATAAATGTAATTTAAAGGCATATGAAAATGTATAAAACAGAGGATCCATGCTTATACAGAGTGTCAACTATTTATTTATTTTTTACATTTATGTTGTGTGAGGTCACTATTTGCATATCCAGTACCGCAGCAGATCTGCTGTCCCATTCATTTGAATTGACCTTCCCAACAATAGCCTCTAGATGTCAGTGTAGCACTGAACCACTGGAAGTTAGGTCGCTTCTTAGTTTAATTGATGGCTATTTCTTAGTGTGACCAAGGTCCCAGCATCACTGACCTCCTCAGTGATCAATGTGATCATTAAGACAAGTAAATAAAGGTTTTGTAACATTACTCATGATCATGTGGATTATTTCCCCACAGGCTGCACCTCATCAATACCTTCGAACACGTTGATACAAACGTGCACAGGGCAGGAAATACTGATAGCAAACTGGGGGCTTAAACACATGTGGGAACAGATGACCGGAGCTTACTGCTTTTATTGATCTAATTCCAGTAGCGCATTGCTGGAGTACATTGTGTGTCTTCAGGGGCTCTGTATAGAACCATGAACATTCAGAGAACCCTTTGCATGGGTTTGCATCGTGAAAGGGTTCTTCAGTTTGCTGTAGATGGTTCTATATAGAACCTTTTTGAAAAGGGTTCTATATAGAACCAAAAAGGGTTTTGCTATTGTAACAAGTTTGATGTCATTACAACAGAACAACTCTTTGGTACTATATAGAACCATATAGAGTACATTCTCCATCAATCTGAGGAAAAGTGTCTTTGAGTGTTCATGGTTCTATTTAGAACTGTTTTCTTTACTAAAGAACACTTTAAGAACCATCTTTTTTAAAAGAGTAGAATAGGAATGAATGAATGAGTCTCCTAAAGCTCAAATCATTGGGCACAATATTCACTTGACATTGCTTTGTAATAACCTTCCACTTTTAATTCAATTATTTTATGAATGTATGAGTCACAATTGTTCTCAAAGGTGGTGATAGGAACCAGACATCTAAAGATTTTAATGCCTCTAAAAGCTCCCTCACAGGAAGTTATAAATAGTTATAATAGTTACAAAATATGTTTCCAGATGACTTAAAAATTGATTTACAATAGTTTTGAGAAGACTTTGGCTAAAACATATATTAAAAAAAAAAAAATACACTTAGTCCAAATAGTTATCATTATCAACATACATATAAAAAATCAGAGGACAAATTGCTTTGAATGACTGTTTACATCTCAAATATTAAAGTAAATTTTGAAAATGGGTGGAATTCCCTTTTAACGGGTGTTTTTGAATGTTCGCAGTGTCCTCACTTGCTCTTGGTTCTTCCCCTGTTTTATACATGACATGTTTGGGCAAACTTTAGATCCATTTAGTCAAAGCTAATTATTGGTGATGCGTCTCAGATGAATTATAGTCATCATTTCTGAAAGAGCAAAAGAAAAAAAACGTAGGTTATTTACATTTAACCTCTCTGAGTGTTTGAAAGGGGACTCTGCCCTCAGTGCAACGGTCCAGCAGTAAATTACTGTCACTTCTCAGATCAATATTTAGACTATAATTGTCAGGGAGGCAAATAACAACCTTGATCAGGGGACTGGAGGCAGCGCTGAGGGCTTTACGATTACAGCACTTATTGAACTGAAACAGTTGCAGTGAGTGCATTGTGTGCTTGTTTACCAGTGCATAAACCTTCTTGTTTATATGTCTGTCTTTCTCTGCTCATTTATGACCTCCCAGGCCCTTTCTATTAGTGTGAGGGGACACTCGTGTGTGCTCATCCGTGGTGATCAAGAACAATGGCCTGTTCTCTCTCTCTCTCTCACACACACACACACACACACACACACACACACACACACGTCTTCTAAGACGCTTATCCTTCTGGGTTGTGGGGGGGAACAGGGCTGGAGCCTATCCCAGCAGTCATTGGGTGGAATGACCTGTTCAAAAGTTTGGAAATAATGTTTCCAATCATATAAAAGCAACTTAACTGTAACATTTGAATGTATAAAATGATTCTGTGCAACTTCACATGTTTCAGAAAACTAAAAAATGCACCAAAAACAATGTAAATGCTTTAAAGCAGCTGGGAAAAATACAGCACTAAGAAAGAAAAACCAAAGTGCCTCATATTTCAAAGGTGACGATCAAATCTTGGTAACAAATGGTAAGAAAGTGAGTTAATTATAATATATTATTCATTGTCTACTTCTCAAAACACTTGAAATATTGAAAAAAATGTGTGCAACTTTATAATTAATTCTACACTACGAGTTAATAGTGTGTCTAAAATAACAACTATTAATGTCTTTGTACCATGGTTGTGCATGTATGCGTACAGAGAGTAGCTTCATAGACCCACTGACACAAATGCCATGTAGAGCAGCACTTCTTAAATAGAGAGTACAGCTGGCTGCCTTTTCACAGGCTTGGCAAGTGTACAGTTGGTGTGCATGTGTCGGGGGGGGTGCAGGGGGTCCGGGTTTCCTGCAGTTCCTTGGAAGTCCTTTACACAGACCAGGAATAGCTTGGGCCCCGCTTTCACTCTCTGTAGACATACTGTGACAGAAAAGGTGACCCAGCTGGGACAGACAGGCGCAGTGGTCCCAGTAATGTATCATATTTATTTGTTCGCACTGTAGAGACATAAAGGTGGAAATTAGCATAGCTAACTAAATACCTAATTAGCAAGCTAGTTGAGTTCGCTAGTTAGCTATGAAGCTACACTGTGACAGAAAAGGTGACCAACTGGGACAGATTGTGGCCACTGTGCCTGTAATGTATCATAAATATAACATACATTTTTTTTGATATGTAGAGACATAAAGGTAAAAGTTAGTCGAATTAACTCTCAACTAGCTTGCTAAGCAGACAAACTAAATTAACAGTAGACATGTTAATTGGCTAGTTAGCTATGAAGCTACACTGTGACAGAAATTGTGACCCAGCTGGGACAGACAGGTGCAGTGGTCTCAGTAATGTATCATGTAATTAGTTTGATGTGTGGAGACATAAAGGTAAAAGTTAGCCTAATGAATTACCTAATTAGCAAGCTAGATGAGTTATTGGCAAGTTACGTTAACTATCGTTAGCTACTTAGTGAGCTAATGCAGAACTTTGGCTAATGTTAGACATATTAGTTGGCCAGTTAGCTATGAAGCCAGACTCAGAAAAGAAACAGAAAAGGTGACCCAGCTGGGACAGACAGGCGCAGTGGTCTCAGTAATGTCTCACACTGTAAAAGTTAGCCTAGTTAACTACATACCTAATTAGCAAGCTAGTTGAGTTACTAGCAGACAAACTAAATTAACAGTAGACATGTTAGTTGGCTAATTAGCTACTAACAGAAAAAGGTGACCAACATGGGTCAGACAGGCGCGGTGGTCCCAGTAATGTATCATATAATTGGTTTGATGTGTGGAGACATAAAGGTAAAAGTTAGACTAGTTAACTACATACGTATTTATCAAGCTAGTTGAGTTATTGGCTGGCAAACTAACTACCGTTAGCTACTTAGTGAGCTAATGCAGAACTTTGGCTAATGGTAGACATATTAGTTGGCTAGCTAGTTAGCTATGAAGCTAGATTGTGACAGAAAAGGTGACCCAGCTGGGACAGACAGGCACTGTAGCATGAACAATACAGATCTTGATATAAGTTGCTAGCAGAGTGCAAACTTTTCTTTCAAGCTAGCCAAATTGACTAGTTGGCTGATTAAGTTAAGCCAATTCAAGGGGGTCCAAACTTTTTTCAAAGATTGATCTTACTGCACTGTATCTGAGGGCACATTCTCTAAAACAGAAGCCAAAGGCCATTTACAATCTGTCCCTGGGCTGCATTCGGCCCTGGGCCAGACTGGACACTCCTGACCTAATTAGTTAGCAAGCTCATAGATAAAGGCTTTGGCCAGTGGCAGACTGATACTGTAAGTTGGCTAGTTAGCTACCAAGCTAGACTTTCTGTGACAGAAAATGTGATCCAGCTGGGACAGATGTGTGTGGCAAGTTGAAGTTTGAGTCTCAGTCATGAACAACATGAATGTTACGACAAAAATTGTTACTTAACTAGTTAGCTAGTTAAGTTAGTTGGCTAATTAGTGAGCTAAAGCTAATGACTTTGGCCAAGGGTAGAAATATACTGTTAGCTGCCTAATTAGCTTCCACGCTAGCTAACATTGCACTTTGAAATAGCTTGACCTGCTCCTTCACTCTCTGTAGACCTTCTGTGACAGAAAAGGTGACCCAGTGGGGACAGACAAACAGGGAGAACCAGCTGAAGTTCTGGTCTCCATCGTGAGCTTGTCTGCATGACTTGCTGCACTAGCTAAATAACTACCTCCATCAGAAATGGAGGAAATGTACCTTCAGTTTAACACGGCTCCTTCAGCCCACTAAACAGTTTTTTGTTAATTTTTTAACCAAAGCCTCTTGGTCAGTATCCTAAATAGATTAGGGCTTCTGATAGAATAGAATAGTGTGGTTCAATAATGCAAATAGGAAATTAAGAACTATAGGAAATCAAAGAGGGTTTTGTCCAATTCCCCTGACGGGGCGGCCTCTGATTTCACTATCTCTCCTGATATCTGTGTTCTTTGAGGTTAGAGAGCTCACAAAGTCAAAGGTCAACCTCATGTCAATTCCATTAAATCACTCATCCGAGCCATAACCAGAGCAGTTCTGACCACTGTGATGTCCTGTCAGCAGAGGTTTTTTAGCTTTAAAAGGTTCTTGACTGCTGCACATATCAATAATGTCAGGTTCAAAATATCTACAGCTCTTTGGATCATGCATAAGGTGTGGTCAACAGGCTGTAGGCCTGCTCCAGTACTCTCTCTCTGCAGGCTGAAGACAGTTATATAAGTAGCCTATTTATTTTGGAATGGACCCAATATGCATGAGCAAAAAGCTAAACTATTTTTTTAAAAACAATTTTCTGCTCAGTTTTTGATTTTCTGCCTCCACAGTCTGTGTGTGGACCACAATGTGAAGAAGTTAGCCTAGTGCAATGGCCACCAACCCTTCTCCAGGAGATCTACCTTTCTGCAAGTTTCACATCCAGCCCAAATCTAACACACCTCCTTCAGCTAATCAAGGACTTCTGTAGGCCATAATTAGATTGATCAAGTGGGGTTAATTAGGGTTGGAGCTACTGGTGCGTTCCATTTAACTCGGAAGTTAGACGTCAGAGCTGGGAGTGATGTCACACCCTGAGTTGATCGCGTTCCATTTGAACTGGGAAATCTGAATTTCTGAGTTCCCAGTAAGAAATTTGAACTGAAACACCCCCACAAGTCGGATATCCTACTTGGAAACTCGGGAGAGCCTCACCAGCCTCAACCAGAGAACTTGCATTACTCTGTAACGTCTTCCGGGTTTCTCAAACACTAGAGGGCGCTCCTGAGCGAGTACAAAATTAATGAGCTGAGATGGAGCATTTAAGCAAAATCCTAGTTTATAAATGCTTAAACATTTTTTAATATAAAAGAATACATTCATTTCCTGAACACTGAACAGCATAAAACATTTGAACACTGCTGTTGTATTGTTAAGAGCTTTTGAACTTTGAATGGCACCTCATGTACATTCATGACGTCAGTGAGCATGAACAGCCAATGAGCTGCTCCGCTTGCCAACCAATCAGCATTCAGTAGCAGTAATGTCAGCGTTCTGCTGCCCAAAACCTGTTTGCTGTAGATAAACAGGAAACATACAGGTGAGTTTTCTTTGCTTTTTTAGAGAAATACATCCTTCTACTTTCTAAAATTAAAGGAAAGTTCTGGATGAGTGATTAGAAACTATTTTAACTTTCTGTTTTTAGCCGTTTAGCTCCTTTTACCCCCATTCATCAAGGACTCGTTCACAGATGCCCTCTGGCGTTTTGCAGCCATGTTTTCAATATAACAGAGGAAATAGGAAGAGGTCAGGCTCATCATAAACCGACTCTGCCTCAACCTCAAAATCCAAGAGAGAATGTGATCAGGTGTGCCGTTATTCCCATCTCTGACATCCGACTTCCGTGATAAATAGAATGCACCATAAAGTCTGCAGGAAAGTAGAGTTCCAGCAGCTGGGTTGGTCACCACTGGTCTATTTATCAAACACATCGTAGTAAAATTACTGTTAAGTGGCTTGCTAGCTACCAAGCTAGCTGATGTTATGCATATGGTAAGTAGTGCAGCAGCTAGCTAGCTAACATTTTATAACTTAAAAAAAAGTAAAGAAATAAGTTTATGAAGTTTTGATTCTTGGAGGAACTGAATAGGGATACAAAAAGAACCTTATAAGGTGATGATGCATAACAAATCTTTTTTGTTTTAAATGTTGCTATGAAGAATCATAGGAAGTCCTTAAAAGAGCCTTTTTTTGTGGAACCAAAAGTGATTCTTCAACAGTAAACGTGTTTTGATACCACTTTATATGTGCACTTCTGGACTATATGGGTTTAGACTACCTTTGTGTGTCAGACGACACGGAATTCCTCTAATGCAAAGATGTGTCCGTGAATGCTTGGCTTTACGTTGTTCCTGGAAATCTGGTCTCTGGCTGGTCTCTTGTCTTTGAGTGACATATCTAGTCACAGACGTACCCACAGCCTGCTGTGCCTCAGGAGAAGAAAGACACTGTTTGAGCTTCTTAGTCTAAGAGCTTGTGCAGAGTGAAGGTGTGTGTCTGCAGAGACCCTGCAGAGAGGAGCGCTGCTTAGTTCAGGTGGAGATGAGAGAGTGCTGTCTGTGGTCCCAGTGCCTGTGTTTACTCGCTCCAGAGAAGATAAAATTCACAAAACACTGAGAAAATTGCAAAAAATGAGACTGAGAAAAACAACCCATCAAACTGAACATTAAATAGACAAAGGAGTTCAGGAAGTGGGTGTTTCAAAACAGCACCCTGTTACTTCCAACGTTCGGTCTGCAGCGGTCAGCAACATGTGTCTCTTTTACTGCCCTGTTGTGGCTCCACAGCAGAATTAGATTTGTATTTAAAAATAAAATAATCCTCCTTTGCAGTAAAATAAAGCTCTGCTGATCGTTCAACACAGTTTAACAATAAATGGTCTTAAACACTGGAGTTAATGTAGAACTGCTAATTCACCCTTTAACCCTGAAGGGTGGTGCACAGACTGCCGGTCTCCATAGCAACACAGACAATAGTCTCGCCTAGCTAGTAGCTAACAAAAGGGCAAAGAGAGAGATTTAAGACGAACATTAAAAATTTAGAGATGAATGGACTTTTTATAATCACTCCAGCTGGTTTCCTGATCTGCAACGAGAAACTGTCAAACACTAAAAAGTTGTGAAGCTGAAGTCAGCTTCTAGTTCGCCAGCTTCTTGTTCGAATTTCCCCATTCCACCTTAAATGCTGCAGCAGTTACATTCTGGCGCCTCAGACACCATTTAACGTGGAACGGGAAAATTAGAACAAAAGGCTGGCATATAAAAAGCGACTTCAGCCTCGTAAAAACGTTGAATGTTGAGAGACATTTTACAAGAAACTCTTCTACTTTTGTGGAGAAGTTTCCTGCTGGAGATGTGAGAAAAGCAGTTATAGCTGAGCTAAAGCTTAAAGCAGAGCAAAGTAAGTCTGCGTTTTCATTTATATTATATTTTTTAGCCTATACTAGTGCATTAGCACATACTGAGACATATTTACATATTTACATATTTACTGAGACATATTTTTATTTTCTTCTTCACACTTCACAATATGGTTCCACAATTCTCAACAGGCTGCACAATCAGACCTATCATCACCTGGGTCAGTGACAAAAAAGGCTTTCGAGTGATTGTAGATCTTATTAAAAAGGATATGAGGTGAATATAATCTATAATAATCTATTCACTGTACTGATATTTGTTTCATAACTTTTATAATAGTATACAATCATTTTTAAACAGGATAATCACTGTTGCTGCCCAGAAAATGTCAGGTGGTGCAACCACACATTAATAAAAAATAATATATTTTAAAGTTATGAATTACTATTACAAATGTGTCTTTGTACTTGGATAACTGTGTAAACATTTGTCCTTAAACTTATGTTTATAATAAATGTTATTAAAACACATTTTCAAGGTTTGCCTGGGGTCACACAGCCAAGTTATTACTCAGAAATAACCATTTTTTTTCACTATTTCTGAAAGGGCTTCTGTCTTCAACATTGCACCATTAAGTTCAAATGATGTCCTCTTTATGATGCAACATGCTGCCTACTCTTTCTTGAAAGAACGTCAGAATAAAAGACCTTTGTTGATGGTTGTGCCAAATGACATTTTAGGAAATCTGAATTTATGGGCAAAAGATTTTCTGAGAATGAGAAACTGCACTATTCTGCAACATGTAGTACTTTTTAAGGTTTTAAACATAAAATCAATCCAAACTATTTTATTTAGAATCTTATACAACTATATTTTCCATTTTTAACTGTGTACTTAATATTCATATATGGTTGGATGGTCCCAACATCTGACATTTTTAGGAGTCATAAATGCCTAAAATTAATTTTATTTTGATGCCCTGAAAATGTATTCACATAAAGAAGGTATTGTCAGATAATGTGATACATATTAACTAAGTTAAACCGATTAACTGTTGCTAACCCACCTATTTTTCCACCCCCTAATACCTCCTTCAGCTAAAAACTATGGCATCTTGCATTGTAACGTCATTTTCGTGATTGAAGGAAACATAGGTCCTTTGAAATATCTCAAAAACAGTTGCTCAACATCAGTGTATCACATATGTACAACTCTTTTTGACTGAATTCCAAAAGTAAGTAATACCAAAGGTAAGTAAACTGAAGAACAGTATTTTTGATATATTTCGTCCACATGGAAATGTATACAGTGAATTTAATGAACTCAGTTTATTTTTCACATAACTTTATATTTGTACACAGATCAACATAGTATTCAATCTCACTGGCCTCCTTTTATTGCAACCCTTGTGAAAAATAACAAAGATGTGACTGATTCATAATGTCACGGCAGAAATGAACTACGTAAAAGCCTTCAGGTAAAACCCGACAGATAAAGACAGCAACGAGGGACAGAAAGACAGGGCTAGAGAGATTGTAGTGACATTTGCATTTATCTTTAATGTCTCTTTAATTGATGCAGAGCATCAGAGTTTGTGCATTAGTTTGCAGGGAGGAGCTGTCGGGACAAATATGGCAGAACAGGTGGCTCCTCTTATGATAAGAGTTCAAAGGGCCGCTCACCTATCGATCCGCCAGCCTTCATTTTCACACGCAGACAGATAACTGAGGGTCACCAAGACGCTCTCGCCACCAGTCAGCGGCATCACTCCCCCCATCCCCCCATCCCCTCCCGGTCCCTCGACCAATGATGAAAAGCAGGCAGGAAATTCATTTACGCTCTGATGGCTGTAAAAGCTCTCATCAAAGTCATCTTTGATGTTGGAATTGAAATGAATTTGACCAGCAGGCGAGCTGGGGTCTGTACGGCAGGGGACAGCTTCATTCATGCCGCTCATTCTTGCTCTTTTCCTCCACATGGCTGGCTGGTGGTCAGAGGCCGAGGGGCAGTCTGGTTTTTGCTCCATTCACTTTACAGGGTTAAAGTAGCATAAATACAATTTTTGGCCTAAATGTGCCCAAGATCTGATTTTTTTTCAGAGCTGTGTGAACACAAAAATCTGATTCAGATTAGATTTAAGCCTTAATCATGTTTGGTCTTAGATTGGACGCATTTCCGATATGTGGCCACTAGGGGTGTTCCAGTTGGATCCGATATGATTCTTTCAGAAACATTCAGTGCATCAAGAAGTCTTGAATCAAATTTGACTAAGATTCGGTTAGTTTATTTTCATACTATTCTGAATTATAACTTAAAAAACACATAGCATAACAGGAGGAACTGCAGTACTGTGCAAAAGTCAAAGACCACCCTTAATTTACTGTAATTTCTAGTCAAAATGGCTGTTGAGTACAATTTATCTAGGAGACATTTCTGAGGAGATTAGATATCAAATAATCCATTCGCATAAGGAATGAGAAAGTCAAAGGAAAATAAGTGAAATAAACTATTTCCCAAACTGGAGTTTAAAATTTATCAGAAGATACAGAGAAAATGGAACACCTAGCAACCACCTGGAAGACCTGGTAGACACCAGAACTGTCCCCATCAGATAAACAGCACTTCAAAGCTTTCATCTCTGAGAGAGAGGAGAAAATCAAGCTGCTTCAGATCTGAAAACATCCACAGGTGTTTCTGTCCATCCTTCCACTGTGAGAAGATGACTCAGTGCTATGGGTCTGAAAGGATGGGTAGCTGTCAAAAAGCCTCGCTGAGAAAAGGATACAAACAAAAGGAAAAACAAGAATAATGGATTGGCCACTCCAGAGTCCAGAGCTCAACATCACTGATTACTTGCATTATAAGAAGCAGAAAATGCAACCAACTTCTAAGACTGAACTTTGGAGGTGAGGAAAAATATCCCTGCAGATTTATTTGAAAAACTTAAAGAGAATCTTCTGAAAATGAAGACCGGAAGCTGTAATAAAGGTAAAGAGCGAACACAATAAATGCTGAAAATATTGATATTACATTTAGTTCTTGAGGTGTCTGTGTAATATTTTGTTAATTATGTTTTTGTACTTTTTTCCTGTAACTGAAAAAAAGTACAACTTGTACTTAATGACCATTTTGACTGAAAATTAAATAAATAAAGGGTGGTCTCAGACTTTTGCACAATACAGTATTTACACAGTAGTGGAAATACAATGGTAAAAAACACCAGGCCTTATTTTATTTTTAAATTATCTGTAAATAGCTTTTCAGTTGTACTTAGGCCAAATAATTGTGTATACTTCATTGAACTGAACATAAGACTATGGGAATGGTCAGACTGGAATATACATCACTGCACATGTGCATACCTCTATCATTGACATCATCATCCAGGGAGGACAGTGTGTCTTTGAACAGTGATGTTCAGTGATGGATTGTCTTTCAATGTGACCTTTTTTTGTTGTTCATAATGCATGTTGACCATGCCTATGGTGCTATTGATCTTTAAAATGTGCACATATGGGTCGTTTCAGGGCGGCAGCCTGTTCACACTCATGACAGATATGGGTCACTTACAACCACGAATGTGAACCGTAAATGCAGAAAGATCAGGTCTGAGCAAGAAATTGGAATTGAGCGATAAGGCTTGTGATGTGAATGAAGCCTTTGTTTATTCGCGGCCCAGCGGGCGCCGTGGTGAGAGTCCCTAAGTGCTTCTCTTTTCACCTCAGCCAGGCTGGTACGCCTCAGTTGAGCTTTTTTAAAGTTTTCTGTCACGATAATCATGTTATGTTTCCGTAAGTGTGAGTTTGGACATTACAAGTGTGAAAAGGGTTCGGTGGTCTCCTGATACAGGAGGCTGGAGAGATAAGAAAAGGGTTTCTGAGTGATTGGCACACAGATTCGTGTTAGACTTTAGTCCGAGTTTCATCATGTTGGGCCCTGCATGCATCCTATAGTGTACTACTCATTAATGTAAGTGATGGGAAAATATACATTGATGTGCAGATGGGAGATCAACTAAAGGAAAAACCTGAAAAAATGAGTGAAGGAACACGAGTGCAGGAGGTTCCAGACAGGTGCACAGCTTGATAAAATTAGACTCTGTGGCATGTATAAAAATGCTGAACAGGCCCAGCTAACCTACATTTTGGATCAAGATGGCAAGAGGAAATGATCTAAATGACTTTTAAAGAAGGTTTATTATCGGGGCACAGTTTGCAGGAGCTTCAGTCACAGCAGTAACTAAAGTGACCACTTTAGATCATTTAGGTTTGTGAGAAAAACATCAGCAAACATCAGCAAACAGGGCTGGAAATTGTGGTTGAAAGCGCACATTCAGTGGTTGTAATAGTGTGATATGTAAGAAAAAACAGACGAGCAGCTGATCCATAGGCAGTTTTGGGATTTATCAGAATACAAATATAAGGAATATGTATTCAGAATACAGAAATGATGTATCTGGATTTAGTCCAAGCTGCATTTGGTAGAGGCAGTATTCAGAAACAGTTACCTTTTACATTTTTAGTACTTACCCAGTAAATAAAAAATACAATCTACAAAAGAAACACCATCAATGCTAAACTATTTTAGAATCAGCGCATGATGTAGCAAACATGCTCATTAGACAAATTCTAGAGAAGACCTCAATTAACAGCTTCTTTAGAAGCACTGAAGTTCCTGCTAAAGCCTGAGTAGACTGATAAATCAATGTGATCAGTTATTAATCTCAGTGTTACTGAGCTCTGCTGAAGCCTGAGTAGACTGATAAATCAATGTGCTGATCAGTTATTAATCTCAGTGTTACTGAGCTCTACTAAAGCCTGAGTAGACTGATAAATCAATGTGCTGATCAGTTATTAATCTCAGTGTTACTGAGCTCTGCTAAAGCCTGAGTAGACTGATAAATCAATATGATCAGTTATTAATCTCAGTGTTACTGAGCTCTGCTAAAGTCTGAGTAGACTGATAAATCAATATGATCAGTTATTAATCTCAGTGTTACTGAGCTCTGCTAAAGCCTGAGTAGACTGATAAATCAATGTGATCAGTTATTAATCTCAGTGTTACTGAGCTCTGCTAAAGTCAGAGTAGACTGATAAATCAATATGATCAGTTATTAATCTCAGTGTTACTGAGCTCTGCTAAAGTCTGAGTAGACTGATAAATCAATATGATCAGTTATTAATCTGTGTTACTGAGCTCTGCTAAAGTCTGAGTAGACTGATAAATCAATATGATCAGTTATTAATCTTAGTGTTACTGACAATCTTACATTTTACATTAGAATATTATGAAGGTGATTATGTAGCAAAAATAGCCAGTAAGCAAAAAAAAAAGTAATAATGTATAAGTAAACAATCAATGAGTAACTATATAAGAAGCGTTTAGAAAAAAATCTTATTATACACATCTAGAGCATCTTAAGCACCTTAAAAAGGTTTTTGGTACAACAGTCAAACATTAATTTATCCTGTTCATTTTAACATAAAAGCGAATTTGTCCAATAAACTTTACCATAAAATTTAATATAAAACCAAAACAGTACACTGTGTACCGATTTGGCTCTCTGAAACATTCGGCCAGATTCTGTTGTCAATGTGCTCCACAGCCATGACAGCCAGCGTTTCGAATGATTACACCAGTGGACACACATTACATCACACCTCTTGCATTGCATTGAAGCACGAAGCTGAATTCTGAGATGTAAGCTGAAAAGTGGAACTTGTGGAAAAACTCTGGCAGCAAGAACTTTCAGATCAAATCATCTATAGTTTATTCTCATTCACAATATACTGTAATAGCAGGGTGTGACCTAGGAGAGGCGCTGCTGCTGCTCTAATGCTGTACTACCAGAGATTGACTAGTAACGTTCAGCCAATCGTATCAGACCTCATCTAGGGGAGGGTCTCTGTTTATGCACTGCAAAGTAATTGGTAACCAAGCTGAAGACAGGATTTTGGCAAAAGCTCACTAAAATAAACATTAGACTTTAATCAAAATCTATAATATACACAGTGAAACAGTGAATATATACGCCTACAATATGGATTTGTGGCAGATTAGCCAGAATAGCTGGATATCTATTTTTTTACTTGGTTGCTTGTTAACTCTAGCTAGTTAACTTTAATTAACTTTGGCTTTAAGTGAGGTAAAGAAAAGAGGCTACGCTAACACTAACAATACTTAACTCGCTGACAAGCCAACTAGTTTAACCCACAGAGTCTGTGGTTTAACGTCATAGTGAGTGCACAAACAAGAAGGATAGAAATAACGTTATTTACAGCTCTTTATATTCTTTATTTTTAGATTTCTCTTCAGTGTTTGGAGACAGTGACACCAGTATTTGCCATATATTGTTGTATACAGTAAGATACTGTCAGTGAAAAGGATGAGGCTGAAATTGCTTCCTATTCGCCAGATTCTTGTTCGAGTTTTCCTGTTTCGAGGTGCCAGAATGAAACAGCTGCGGCATTTAAGGTAGAAGGGAAAATTCACACAAGAATCTGACTTCAGCTTTGTGTGAAAAGGTCATCATTACACAGTTTTATATCCCTCAGTTCCTCAACCTGTAGACGGAAATTAAAAGGCAGCAGCTCCGTCAAAGGCCAAAGATTTTTACCAGTTAAAACAAACAAAAATTGATCATTATTTCTGTGTGTCCTTGTAAATCTGGATTTAATAAAATTAATATATTACTAAACACAGGAAGAGAGGGAGAGAAAGAAGCTGAAGGAGACGGACAGGACTAAAGGAGCAGATCTGATGGAGGTTGGTGATCAAGAACAAAGTGAAGGAGATTTATTAAGCTTTCAGTTAAAATTAATACTGAATTTAATTTAAAGGTATTTGTCCCTTATGACCATGACATTGTCATCTAGCTTTATTACACATGCCTACAAAGCAAAATCATGCTTTTTCTGATTGCACCAGAGCTATAATCTGTGTTTAAATACTATATTTTGGATCTTGCAGCTTATGTGAGAGATTGGAAATAGGATTGCTTGACTTTAGTACCATTGCTTGATCTGTGTCTATTGTAAGTGGAAGGATAAAGTGTTTGTTATACCGGCTCTGTGCTTAATACAAATTATGAAGAGACCTATTCAATTTGATCAAATAGCCATTTTTGATATACCTAACATGGCTGATGTACTTGACTTTTTTGGCTCATGCTGCTCTAAAGTTACGTTCACATTACAAGCCTCATTGCTCAAATCCGATTTTTTGCTCAAATCCGATCTCTCTGACACAATGATTCACACTCGTTTAGGTAAGTGATTCAAATCAGTCATTAACGTGAACGAGCCGGCGTCCTGAAATGACCCTCATGAGCACATCCTACTCAGTAACGTCACGTGAACGAATCACGTTCATCATCAGCACAAACTAACAAGCAGAACGAGCTTCACTGAGAAGATAATTAACTCTGATCAGCTCTCAGCTTCATTATTAGAGCGAGACGAAGGAGAAAAAGGTGAGATGTGTTGCTTTTCCACCGTTTACAGGCTTTATCGTCTGTTCGGCGCTGCTGCCATGGTAACGCTGAATGATGACACTCGCGCAGTGGAAAAAAAGCACATGAATTCAGATCTGAGCGCCACATTAAGGTTGCATGGCCACAAATCGGATACGTATCCGATCTAGGACCACATATGAAAGTGGCTCAGATTTGAAAAGATCAGATTTGTGTGTCCACACAGCCCTGAAAACATCAGATCGGAGCCACATTAGGGCAAAAAATCAGATTTGTGCCACTTTAACCTGGTAATGTGAATGTAGCCTAAAAGTACATTATAAACATTTTGGGGCCATTTAAAAAATTCTCTTTGGGGCCCATGTCCCTAGACCCTCCTAGTACAGGCTTTGCTCCCCATCCATGAACCTCTAGTGATGCCCCTGCCGCAGCATCTGCCACCCCAGACACTATCAGCCAGTTGACTTCTTTTCTGAATGACTGTGTGACTGTGAAATGTTATCTCTCTGTAGACACCTTTCCCAGTCGCAACCACTAATAGAGACCGATATCTGTAATGAGCCACGCAAATGGATACTGATGTGTCACTCAGCCGAAAAGTACATCAGCGGCTGCCGCGTTCCCAGAGCTGTGTAGGACTCGCCATCCTTCCTCGTCCTCCGTCCCTGGCAGCCCCCTCAGGTTTGCATACCTATTTTGCTCTGACACGTAGCCTATCCTTCAAACTGCACTCATGAGAATGGCATGGATT
Source organism: Colossoma macropomum (assembly GCF_904425465.1). Taxonomy (NCBI): domain Eukaryota; kingdom Metazoa; phylum Chordata; class Actinopteri; order Characiformes; family Serrasalmidae; genus Colossoma; species Colossoma macropomum. The sequence continues at coordinate 25,498,702 of NW_023494809.1, forward strand.
TCCTAGCAGCGAACTGCCTCCCAAGTGATTTCAGTCGATATTGCTACCTATCAGGCATGGCTGTGTAACTACTCTCTCTGAAAAAAGGTACTAATCTGTCACTGTAGTGCCACTCTCGAGGGTATGCCTTCACTACCTTCTTTTTTAGAGAACAAAATTGTGTCATATTCTATCGCAATTACATTTTTAAGTTACATCGACTCCATAAAAGCTGTCTTGATGCCAGACTTTCAAACGCATTTCAAAACGCTATAAAAAGGTGTTAATATGCCTCTTTACCCGGGAAAGTGAATGTAGTGTACCTTTAAAATGTATTTAAAGGACGCAGTTGGACATTCATTTACATTTTTTGTACCTTGGTGGTCAAAAATATACATGTACAGTACCCTTTTTCTGCTCTTATAGGCCCCAGGACTAAATATTAATGAGCCCCACATTAAAATGACCTTCAGTTAATAAAAAAATGTCAATTTGCTAGTTTACTCACTGTTGCTATGTCTTAGTCAAATGAGTGCTCTATTGTAGGATACTGGTTGAAGTGTATTATTAATATTAGCATAAACTATTGTTGTTATCAATTAATCATGAGTGTAAATTTGAGTAAGTAGTGATATAAGGGGTCCAGAAATTACCATTAGAGGGTCTGGTCACCTCCTTGCCATGAGCCCAGAACCGTGCACCATTGTTATGTAATACAATTTTCAGTTGTTTTATTATGTGTTGACATTAAAGCTGGATTTTAATGGGTCTTGTGAATGAAGCTTAAAGGGCCCATACTGTGGAAAAAACAAATGTTTCTTGCTTTTTTGAAATAAGTTTGATGATCTTTTGAAATACATTTGATGCAGTATGCAAAGACTGTTAAAGCTTCTAACATACCATTCATTCCCCAATCCATATAGTTCATATGTGGAAACCAATAGAGTTACATATATTCGTCTTTTCAGCCTACAGAATTTTAGCTCCGCCCATTCATGTCGAAGTTATAAGAAGTGTTTCAGCCCGGACTTCTTTTTGAAATAGGTAATAAAGAGCAGCCAATCAGAATATATATATATATATATATATATATATATATATATATATATATATATCAACCTTACGTGGCTGGGTAAGCTGGCTGAAGTAAGTGGACTGCGTTTTGCTTTCCATGATGGGATAAGCCACAATCTACTCTTCGATTCAGGTATATATTGTTGGTAAGCTGCTGTTTGGTTAATGTTTTAACTTTAATATTTGGTTTGTAGGTCTGAACCTTGGCCTGCGCTTTCAATATTCCCTTAGAGGACAGTTTCAATGCAGACTAAAGCTTGTGTCCTCCCTGCTCTGCTACTCCATCATTATAAGGCATTAGAATTCATAAAAAGGGATAAAGTGTAAGGTCCTCTGAAGCAGGGAGGCAAAAGCTGGCTGTGTGCTTTCGTCTGCTGGTGGGGGCCCTTCCTCTCAAGGTCTAAAGTTAAAGTGATGACTCATGGAGTCAGGGCTCAAACACAGCTCTGCAGGTCTATTTCACTGGCTTTACCTCTGACTATAATGAAAGGCTTGTTATTTAAAGCTGTACTGAACTTGCTGCCACTGTGACCTGCAGGAGAACGGCGCTGCAGTAGTGACTGCTCATGATTGTAGCCTAACTGCTCAAACACGTAAGGTTCATTAGTTCTTATGTTGCAATTTCTTGAGTCTTAAGTCCAGAGGCTGTGGCGAGTCCGTGTCAAGTTGCGACTCAAGTGTGTCTTGAGTCCGAGGTGCCATCTCCGTTCTGGATATAAATAAAATTTCTTGATTTATTTACAGCTTTAGTTGCAAAAACAGCCTGTTTTGAATTCATTGTGTAACAAACTGTTACACAGTTACACTCAAAAAGTTTGAGTGCTTTTTGAATGAGGCATGTTCAGTACAATCAGAACGGAGCTTATTTACATATATCTGTCTTAAAGGCACAGTAAGAACAACAGGCTGCTTAATTCTAAATGATAAAGATGGGATGGAAATTACCATGTAAAATGAATTCTGACAATTTTTGGTTAACAAAACAACACACAAGTGGTCCTAATGGGGAATAAATAAAATCTAAGAAGTAGGATAGAATATGTAGGATATGGGTCCTTTAAACCACTAGAACAGGGGCAAATATATATATATATATATATATATATATATATATATATATATATATATATAATATGTATATATATGTGTGAGTGTGTGTATATATATGTGTGTGTGTATATATATATATATATATATATATATATATATATATATAAAACTGAAAAATTGGATTGGTATAGGGTACAGTGCTGTGAAAAAGTATTTGCCCCCTCCTCAACTTCCTCTATTTCTGCATATTTGTCACATGTGAATGTTTCAGATCATCAGACTACTTTTAATATTAGACAAAAATGACTCAAGTCAAAACAAAATGCTGTTAAAGGATGACTTTATTTACTTAAGGAAAAATGCTGTTCAGCCCTATCAGGCCCTGTGTGAAGAAAAGTAAGTGCCACCTCAGCTACTACACCAACCAAATCAAATTCAATTGAATATTGGTTCAATTTCACTGGTCACACCCACTTAACTAAAATAAAACCTGTCTGGCAACGTGAAGCAGACTAGAAGGACTCAAAAAGCAGCACATGATGCCACGGGGTAAAGCTAACACTGCATTCCACTATAAGAACATCATACCAGCAGTAAAACATGGTGGTGGTAGTGTGATAGTCTGGGGCTGCTTTGCTTCATAATTGATGGAACCATGAATTCTGCTCTCTTTCAGAAAATCCTGAAGGAGAATGTCTGCTTGTGCGTTCGTGACCTAAAGCTCAAACACAGTTGGGTTATGCAGCAGGACAATGATCCGAAGCACACAAGCAAGTCCACCTCTGAATGGCTCAAAGGAAACAAAATTAGGGTTTTGGAGTGGCCGAGTCGAAGTCCTGACTTGATTCCCATTGAGACGCTTAACAATTCTGCAGGCCAAAATTCTTCCACAGCAATGTAAAAGACTCATTGCAAGTTATTAAAAACGTTTGATTGCAGTTGTTACTGCCAAGAGTGGCACAACCAGTTATTAGATTTAGGTGAGCAGTTACTTTTTTTCTTGGGCAATATAGGTTTTGAATAAATCTTTATCTACAATAAATGGAATGATCATTTAAAAGTTGCATTTTGTGTTTACTCATGTTGCCTTTATCTTATATCAAAATTAGTTGGATATTCTAAAACATTTAAATTTGACAAAATAGCAGAAATAGATAAAAAATTGGGTGAGAAGCAAATACTTTTTCACAGCACTGTACATCTGGGCTGTGTTGTGCTCGTGGTCAGTAGAGGGCCTTACTTTCAGGCTTCAGAAGCAATCAGACCTCAAGTGCTCTTAATTAATCAATCTGAATCAGCGGCCGTTAGCTGTGTTTTAGTGAATGGATATGAGAAGCCGCTGTGTGATTACGGTTCAGCTGAACGGTTGATGGGGAGAAGGCCGAGTGCCGAGCCGGCTGCGTTACGCTGATTGGTCATTTAGGCCGCAGTCTGTGTTATGATGGTTAAAAAGTTGCTGCTGATTGTGTACAGTAAGGGCCGGCAGAACTTTCCGGCCTTTTGGCCATCATACTTTGGCGATGTTCTTGGTGTCGCTGCCTCTCTCTCTCTCGGCGCTGCTCATAATGCTGATTTATGTGCACTCTTTGTCTTTGCTCCTGGAGTAATTGACAAGGTGATGAATCGCTTTGGAGAGGGAGGCAAGGCGTTGGACCAGGGGGCCGGCCTGGTCTCCTCCGCTCACACACACATTCATGCGTCCTTCAGAAAGCAGATTTGCATCCACTCCCAGCAGCTGCACTGAATCAACAAACGCTTCACTGTCACCACGTCATATTAGGTTTTAGTCTCGTGTTCAGTTTTAGCCTTGTGTTCAAAATTGGCCCCGTATGACTAAATGAGTTTTTAGTTGTCATAATGCTGAATTTTAGTCTATTTTACAATAACCCTAACCATAAAACACTAACACTATGATTTTATGGAATAGCAAATTATAAATGTTAAGTTATTGAATTTCTAAGTAAAAATAACTTCGCATCTTCTACAGAGAATGCATTTCTGTACATTTTTTAGACACAATTACTGTTTATTTGTAATTATTTGAATTTTTTAAATTGTAATTATTTTGTAATTATTGTATTAATGTTAAAATAAATAAATGTGGCCTGTGCAAAAGTTATGCCACTTTTTATATTTTCCGTATTATAATTTTTCCATTATTTTAAACTCAGCAAAAAAAAATAGAAACCGTGCTCTTTAATCTGCTGAATAATATCATATTTAAAATAATAAATAAGATGTTATAAATGCTCTAAATCAGTTTAAATGACGGTGACTGTCACACTAATACACCAGCTTTCTGCTTCATTGCTTCATTTGTGCAGTCTTTGCTGTTTGAGATCACATTATTAGTTAGCTTTCTAATAGAGTTAGTGTTATTGTTAATATTACTGAGTTAGAATGTTATGTATATTTTACAAAATGCCCCCATTTGTGTATAAATGTGCTTAAAATAAAATGTAATTTTATAATGTGCTTCAAATGAGCTTCTAAATGTAATCATTGTAAATGAATGTCATACTAATAAAACACTTTGCCCACAGACCTTAACTTGATGGCACAAATGTGCTTAACCATAAATAAAATGGAGAATAGAGAGAATAAATTGCTAGTTGGTTTTCTGATTAACTTATAATGTTTTGAATATTTCCTAAAGTGTTCCTGTTCGTGTATAAAATGCCCCTGGAATTTAGTTATTGAGGGCAGTAATTATTCCTTAAAAAACATTTCCAACCCTGATCATGTTCTAAGTCTCTGGGACTCTGGTGAACCACAGTGAGAGCCGTTTAACCAAATGGATGTCAGACTCAGGAAAACGTTCTTCACATGTTCTTATTAAAGAAGGCCGAGAGGAAGATGTTCTGAGACACATAAGCTGGACGTCTGTCCCACCGCCGTCTTTTAAAGATCAGAGCATAAACTTCGTCTCCTCTGCAGACGCCACTATGACGTCACTATGATATCACTATGACATGAGGTACATGCACAGAACGTACTTAAAGTTTCAGATAGGGAATGTAATCAGATACAGGCATTTAGACGGCTATTATTCTTCTTTTTAACAGATTATTCACAGGATTACCCACCTCAATCAGTCGGACAGAAACTGTATTCCGAATGGCCTCAATCGGACTAGTCTATTCCGACTGAGGTGTATTCATGGATGTATTCGATTCTGATTGAGCTAATAGTCGGATTATTATCGATTATCAGGCTGCATGTATACGTGGCTACTCTGACTGGACTTACGTGATGCTTGTTGTCATGGTAACGTCTACACTAAGTGGTGCTTTACGCATGAGGATCGGATTACTTGTAGTGAGCATGTAAACAGAGATTTTCCATCAGATTGTTGAGTAGCGTGAGCATAAACACCTCAGTCTGAATCTATAATCGGAATATATTTAAACGGATTGGCAAAAATCCATGTAAACACAGCCGATGAGTTATTACTTTTTGGGAAGCAAACACCTGATAGGTGTTGCAAAACTTCATTCAATAAATTAAACAATCGTTTAAAAACTGTGTGTATTCATTTTCTTATATTACATTTTGTGTGAGACAGGATCTGAAACCCTTTAGTACGACAGATATACAACAACAGAATATATGCAAATACTTCACGGCACTGTATGAAAGCATTGTGAAAGTGAAGATGTATGAGGGTTCATCTTCTTTGTGAGTGCATCAATAACGATTTCAGTCAGTCGTGGTACGTGGAGAGATCAGCTGTGTGCTTTAGTACTCCAGAGAGAGAGGAAAAGTCAAGGGTCATGTTTACTGAAGTATCTGAATCCTTTTTCAAGCATATTTACTCCAGCGATGCGCCTTCTTTGAGTTATTGTGAAAGGTATTGCTAGTGACTGATGATTCCCAGCCCAGCAGGAGGCCTCTATGTGTAATTTCATGGTTAGCCACATGAATAACTTGTTTTTTTCTTCTTGTTTTTTCCTTGAGGAGAAAAATAGATCCTTTCAGATGCTTTTCCAAGGCCAGGAGAGTGTTTCTGTGTGGATGATGGCTGAGTGAATAGCCTTCTCTCTCACGTCGGAGGATTACCGAACGCTTCCCGTGGTTGGCGCTGTCACATTAGCATGCTGAAAATCTCGTCAATAATCATATCTGGAGTCACAGAGTACATTCCGAAGAGATTAAGTGAGCACGTCCGGCTAATGGAAAAGCTTTCAGGATGCTGAGTACTCTCTCTCACATAATCACCTCCCTCAAGCCTTTATACATGTAGGGAAGTCAGATTTTGGGTAATGTGATGGAACTGATGGGAAAATGGACAGAACATGTTTATTACATTCTGGGGACAAAAAGTGTAACTACATGATGTCTGACCCATCAGTTTACATGATTTGTCAAACAGAACAATGAAACCAGCTGATTGTGCTGACTTGGCGCAGACAGTGATTTGAAATCATAGCTCTTTCGCTACGTGAATCACTAGCAGTGCGGCTTAAGCATGTTTTACAAAAAATAAAGCTATTCGGCAGATTCTTCAAAGAAGGATCAACATTTCTCCCAGGAATATGTTCTATTGATATCCTTCAGGACATAAATTGAAGAAGAACTTTTGGCTGACCAATCAGGCCAAAGAAATTCATTCTAATATTTTACACAAGATATAACCTGTGAATTCTGTCTTTCGCAAATTTGTGATCATCGATTGCTCATGCTCCTTTTGTGGATCTGCTTTTCAGGGTGAGACAACTAGTAGATTTTGGTCGAAAATCCAAAGCGTCAAAGTCCCTAGAATTTGTAGTTCAGTTCAATTCAAATATATTTGGATAGTGCTTTTTATAACGGGCATGGCGAGGTAAAAACTCTCAAAGAGCAAGAGGAAGAAACTTTGAACCCATGCTCCTCTGACCGACACCGGCAAGCAAAACAAAAGCACAACAAGAGCCATATGAACAAAGAATAAAGAATCGACAATTAATGCTCAGTAGCGATTATGATATAAAGAATGAGCCTGTCATTGGACAGAAGTGTTTAGGTTAAGCAATGATACTCGATGACTGTAGTATTTAAAGTGTTTAAATTAACCAGTTATCTGAATCAATTCCTCCCACAGTCCAAAGACATGCAGTCAGGCCGATTGGACATGCTAAATTGCCCCTAGGTGTGAATGTGTGAGTGAACGTATATGTCTGTCTGTCTGCCCTGCGATGGATTGGTGACCTTGCCTGTAGTCTGTAGCCCCGCCCTCTTATTAGTCCCAGGTGTTTCTTGTTTCCCCTCAGAGTATTCATAGCCCAGTGTTTGCTCAGTCCCTTGGCCTTGTATTGTCTATATACCCTGTTGCTGTTGCCTGTGCCTCTGGGCTTTGGTTTTGTTTCTGGTTCTGTTTTCCTTTGTTCTGTCTCATTATGGATTTATCGGTTTTACGAACCTTTGCTTCTGAGTTTCTTTTATTTAAGTCTGATGTAAATAAAAGCAACTCGCACTTTTGTTAGCTGTACATATCTGTAGATGCTGTCAGAACCAAACCTTGTATCTCCAGAAAGGTAACTTTTCAGGACAAGGAAGAACATTTTTAATTAAATGACTTTTAATGAAAGTAAATGGAGAAACATTTATTTCCAAGTCATTTTGGACCATTTCTGTCGGTCCTTTCACCATGAAATTTTGACACAAGATCAGGGGCAACTGCCTTTTTGTGTAACAAAAAAAAGTAAACAAAAAGAAAAACAACAGACAAATGACTTTTTTGCAAGTCATTTTTAGGCCGTTTCTCTTGGTCCATTCATCATGAAATTTACACTCAATGTAAAGGGCAGCAGGCATTTTCAAAATATGTCAAAAACTGAAAAATGCTAAAAATGGAGATATGAGATGAGATTTTCTTCTAACAGCAGCGATATATATATTTGAGAGGCAATGTGAAAGGTGACCTTTTGTTTGTTGACAATAGATTTGAATTTTCTTACCACTCTATTATTCAAAGCAAAGCAAAAAATCTTCCTGCAAAGTTTTGTGGTTCTAGTTAAAAAACTGTAGTCCGTGAAAAAAGATACAAAAAAGTAAGTAAAATGAACTGCAGTAAGTTGCCAATGTCAAGCTAACTTATCTATGAAATCACTGAAAAACAGTGACAGTTGTTCGAAGCCCATCATAGGGACACGTTAGTATAAATACATAAAGGACTCAGTATAGCGTGAAGCAAGTGAGCAATGTCTCGGATTGAAAAGTTGTAGTTAGAGTCCATGTAGAAATCTGTGTTATCACCACATTGGTTTCTCCATTGAGTGAAGTATTAATATGTTGTTAACTACACACTAAATTCTTTATTTACAAACAAATGTTCTCAAACGCTCAACCATCCCTGTTACTCTACTTAACTGAATCCTTAATTCTTGTACAAACTAAGAAAAGGAATAGATTTTTTAATTATTATAACCATTTTTTTTTATTATAGATGATCAACTGGCTTTCCTTCTTGGGTGTGTGTGTGTGTGCATGTCTGTGTGTGTGTGTGTGTGTTTGTCTGTGTGTGTGTGTGTGTGTGTGTGTGTGTGTGTGTGTGTGTGGTTCAATGTTAAATTTGTGTCAGTATTGTTATTTTCTATCTTCCTCATTCTGCTTTGTTATCATGTGGATGTTGTGTTTTGTTGAAGTGGTGTCCAATATACAGTTCTGACATTGACTGTACGTTTCTATTTGCACAATTAAAAAACTTTACAAAAAAAGCATCTCTAGCAGTGTTTGTCTTTGCATATGTCTTTATAATTTGACTTTGAAATAATATAGGTAGGATTTACGAGGTATTATACCTAATCTGCTGCCCGTAGCACAACTGCACACTTTGAGGGTGAAGGTGTAAGTTGTCCTTTTCCCTTCTATTACCATAATTAAGAGGTGACCTTTAAGCTAAAATCAGATACAGTCAAATACTAAATGACACTTCAGGTCAGCCAATTACTTTCAAACCCTTTCAGAGTGAAAAGGAGCTGCTTTCTGTTCCATTCAGTTCTGGTCAATGAATTGACTGCCGTTCAGTTGAGTCTTGTGTAACAGCAATATTGACCGATGTTTCACAAGACTCAACTGAACGGCAGTCAATTCATTGACCAGAGGTAAAATGGAGTTAGGCTAGAAAAGAGAATCATGCAAGATTAGACGCTGTTTCTTTTTTGGCTCTTAGCCTGCTTACCATTTAGTTTAGCGTTTCATTTCATTGTGACAGCAGTTTTGGATGCTGGTCAGCAGCAATAGAAGTTGGAATAGGCTGACCACTAGTAAAACCAGCATATGTTGTGTTTCAGATGCTGGTATGCTGGTCATCAGCAGTGTAAGTTATTAGGCTGACCGCCAGTAAAACCAGCATATGTTGTGTTTTGGATGCTGGTAAACTGGTCAACTAGCTGAGTGACCAGCTAAACCAGCCCCAGACCAGCACCAGACCAGCGTAAACCAGCTTTGATATGAATTCCGTGCTGGTCTGAGCTGTTTTTTAGCTGAGAATTTGTTCAAAATTGATCTAAAAAAGAGCAAAATATCACCAAACAAACAGCTCCTGTGCTGATAGATGCTGCGTGTAATAAGAGGTTCAACGATTCAACTGCAGCTCTCAAAGTTACTCAGTATTTAAAAAAGAATTCCACTGATTTCACAAAATGTTGGTATAAACAAATCTTTAAGATGTGAACAAAGTCATTCAGAGTGGTTTGGTGTGAAACGCTCCATTCCAGAGAAACTTACTAAGCCAGAATTGTTCACAGTGGTGGTGATAGGAACCAGACGTCCAAAGCATTTAACGCCTCTAAAAGCTCCCTCATAGTAAGTTACTACACAAAAAGATTATGAAAACACTGCTTTTGAGAAGCTTTTATTCTAAAAGATATTTTATTTAAATCCAAGTTACGTGTATGGTGTTGTAAGGCAAACTAAGATTTTTTTTTTTCAGCTTTACTATTTTACCATCAACATTACATATATAAACTCAGACACGTGTCATTTTGGGTAGCAAATAAATTGGCTATATTTACATTGTATTCATTGTGTCTTATGGTTCCTAATTCTACTATAAAGAAATTCGAGACAGTAAGTTTCTCCATAATGCACCATTTCACACTGAAACCACTTTGAATTACTTTGTTTACATCTGAATGACTGTATTTTACAGCACTTTTGAAAAATTGGGGGGAGCCTATGTTGCAGCAAAATATCTTATTGGGCCCCTCCAGGCTGGGACTGCTCACTGAGAGTACCGGGAGGTCTTGACCTGTCAGTTGGACCATCCAGGCCATTGTTAAAGATGACCTGAACGTACCACCACATCAATTAAGATGGCAACAAACAAGCAATATAAGCATTGTAGCTTCAAAGCTAAAGCAGCAAAATTTGGACTCCAATCAGGCTGGCTGATCCACTACATCCAGGGTAAGTGGAAAATTGGGTCAATTTGATTTTTCATCAAAATTCCTTGAAATGCATGTTTACAAAAAGCATATTTACAAAAACTGTTTATTATAAACAGGAAAAGGAGGAGTCCAAAAATGGTGATGTCAGACCTCTACTAATCAGGTTCTTCCTTCTTTGTCCACTGCTGCTGCATAATGTATTTATATGGTAAATAACTTATGCGTATGCATTATTTGTATGGTGAATAAGTTGAGTTACATACATTGTGTAGGCACAGTGCTGAAACTGTGCTGTTCTGTGCATCATGTTCCCACTCATATAATCTCAGCTGCTCACACTATTTGCATGGGCCATGTTCTGATCCTTGTTTATTTGAGTACCTGCAAAGCTGCAGATGTGACTGTGTGAACCTCTTAATGTTAAGGACATTGTATTTACTCTATGCTGACGGTGAGCGAGGGGCTTTTTACACCAGCCATATTTTTTAGTTCATCTGAAATCACTGCTGTTGCTTAGATGATGTGATGCCTTCAGCTTTTTAAATAAAGTATGGATGCTGCTCAAAAGGGAAAAATGAATGAAATCTCCACACCGCACCAGTTTCATTTGGTGAAAATGGTGGACAGATGAAGGGGCAGGCAGTGTGTCGGTCAGCCTGAAAAAAGATTAATCTTACATTGACGGTTCCTCACACACTGCCACATCTGTGTCAGCGCACACAGCACACACTGCACTTGATTTACTGCAACTGAAAGGACGAAGCACTGACCCAAATGCAAGTGTAGCTTAATATACACTATCCTAAACTTATACCTAACCCTAACGTAAGCCGAATCCTGAATCAAAGCCCAATCCTAATGAGGGCTGTCATGATTTAAACTTAGATCATCTTTCTTGATGAATGGGCAATGATTAGTTGGAAATTTACGTGAGATTAAGATTGTGCCATTGCTTAGAGTAAGAATCAGAGCCTGATAGACACTTATACATACTATATAATTCTATTTATTAGGGATGCATCAATACAGATGGTGGTATTAGGTATCAGCCCGATACTGTGCTCATTTACTTGTACTCATAAAATTTTACTGATACCAACATTCGATACCACCTGATACTATGTGATGTAAGCCAAGTGTACGCTGCTGCGCTAATGAACAAACGACTGAATAGAATTGCGAAGTATATTCTCTCTACAGGGTATTTTACAACGACAGTTTTAAAACTCCACCTGGGGAGCGCTATCTCACTTCTGACACCAGTGTAGCATTGATAGAGAAAAAAACACAGGGGTAGCCATGATCTGCTGCAGTAAGTGCTCTTTATTGTACACGCCAGCAGAAAAGGGGCACATACAGGACATTGAACTCGAGGGGGAAGTCACCTCTAGCCATCAGCTTCACCCTGACAGTGACCCCCCAACTAAACCCTCTTCCCGAAACATAATAACACAATAAACACATACACACAACTTAAACTAATGACAACCAACACTAAACAACAAACAAGTCCCTTTGTCAGAGGGTGAGCGTTACCGCCACACCTCCAGAGTCTCAGGCACCAACCCCAGCCAGTAGCACAATGCTGCAGTATAAGTATTTAACAGTTTATTATTCAAAACAGCTGATATTTTGTGTTTTAATTAAGAATTTTAGGGGTGCTTTAATAGCACTGTGCGGTGTTTATGGGGGTGAAGTACACTCACTCACACAAACTGACACAGATAATGCAGTTCATGCCGCCCTGATTTCCAGAGTAAGAACACAGCTGGGACAGGAGTTGACGCTGCTGTCAGCGTACTGTGATATGAGGCTTTGGAGGCGTGATTGGTCCCATACGGATATGAAGAGGCACCAGTGGGCTCCGTTTTGATAGCGCATAGGAGTGTGATTAATGGCTGGGTCCGAACCATCTCGACCCCCAGCCTCTTCTCCAGCATTATTCCCCCCAATCAAAGACCCACTTGTCCAGGCTTATATCCCCAGGGGAGGTGTGAGATGACAGCTTCCTAATTCTGCTTCTGTGAAAAGTTCACATGTGAAAGTGTCCTCCTGTCTCTAGATGCACTACAGAGCTATTATTTAAATCTCTGCAGCGTTTTAGGCTCTGGGGAAAACAGACTTGCCTGTACAATCAAAAGTTACAGTAATATAAAGCACAGTTCATGAAATAAATACTTCATGAAATGCACATTGCAAAATGATGATTTGTCAATGATCAGTGACTTCACCTGTATTTTACACACGGATCTTACCAGAGTTATGTATTACAGGATGTCTTGCGTTTTTCTTGTATTTTATTTTTACCTGATGTCTGTTTATGACATTCATGTAGTCATACTTTATTTTTATATGACCATTTTCAAACCTCTCTTTATACCTTAGAATTAAATAGGCTTTTTTTGAAGACTGATGTATGTAAATGACCTAAGTTCTGATTGCATGCCCACAACATAAAACTCTTTTATTCAAAGAAGTAAGGAAAGATTCTCCGCAATATAGACCCTTAAAGAAATGAGCTCTAAGGGGCAGTGCTTTACAGTGATTTTGCCACTGTTAATTTCGCCATATTTAAGTGTTGTTTGGCACAATGTGAAACAGAGCGTAAAGAGTAAAACAGAAATAAATAAGTGTTCTGAGTTTGTCAAACCACAGAAAAATGTGTTATTAACCACCCAGCCAAATTTGAATGATTAAAAAAATTGCCAAGTATATATAATTAAGTTTAAAAATGCCCTCTTAATGTCTGGAGTACAGTCAGTAACACAAGCAAAACAAGCTAGTTAGTGAAATGATATTGTTAGCGAATGGAGCTGTGTGTAGCTTCTAAAGTCAAAACTTTAGATATTCATCATGATTGCTACTTCTTCCGTGCAACCTTCCAAACCAATGGCAATGTTTTGTATAACAACAGCAGGTGAAATTTACACAAGAACAGTTTTTTGCCACATTAATATGCAGAAGAGGCCAAAGTCAAAGTGAAACAGGCCTTGGAACTTCCAAAGGTCGAAAGGTATTGTGGTGTCTGCGACAGGCAGCACTGCCATGCAGAGCTTAGGGGGTGTGGCCTTGCAAAGTGGCTCTCGGGAGGTGCCACTCCCCCCCGGGTGAAAAAAAGGCATTTGTTGTGATGTTGTTATTGATGATGTCAGTGTTGTTGTTGCTGGTTTGTTTGTAGTTATTGGTGTGTTGTGTCGAGTTTTATGACAGTGTGCTTGCCCATCCTCCTCTTATGTCATATCCTCTTGTGTCATCCTCTCCCTTTGTTTGATGTTGGGGTCGCGCTGAGCCGGGCAGTTCAAAATTACAGGGCTTTTCGTCATATGTGCACTGTTCTTCTTCTGCACTGACGCTTCAGTATTCTGTATTATATTGGGCACAACAAACTGTATATTTCCAGTGCAAATTTTGTTTTTGGGCTCATGTTTTGCAGTTACCATGTTTTTGTTCCTCTAGCTTGTGAAGCGTTCTAAATAATCCATAAATTATTGAAAGTTTTTCTGCTTTTCGTACACGTGAGTGATCCCGTGTTATACTGAGAATACTGATTCTCAACTTCCGCCTCTTTCCAGGAATTGTAGGCATGCTCATGTGTGAGGACAAATAAGTGGAAAGCGTAATTCATTGATGAAGCTTAAAGGATGCTTATGATTCGAGTGTGTGTGTGTTTGTGCGTGTGTGTGTGTGTGTGTGTGGTGCGGCGGAGGCTGCTAATCAAGACTATGGAAGACAAATCCCCACCTGAGCTAATCATCAGACTTCATTATTACCTTGAGCGTGACCTCCACTCAGAGGAAATTGGATATGCCGTCAGCCCTCTGTTCTGATTGCTCAGAATGTACAGAGAGATTACATTCATGTCACTTTGGAGAGAGAGAGAGAGAGAGAGAGAGAAATAAAGAGAGAAAGAGATATATATTAGCTTGTCTTTATAACAGTTTACTCAAAGCCTGGTTTGATTCTTGGTCTATGGCTACGTTCATATTACAAGCCTCATTGCTTAAATCAGATTTTTACTGAAATCCGATCTCTCTGACAGGATGGTTCACACTCGTTTAGGTAAGTGATTCAAATCTGGCGTTAATGTGAACGAACCGGCGTCCTGAAATGACACACATGTGCACATCCTACTCAGTGACGTCATGTGAATGAATCAGGTTCATCATCAGCAAACAGACTAACGGTCAGAACGAGCTTCGCTGAGAAGATAATTAACTCTGAACAGCTCTCAGCTTCATTAGTAGAGTGAGACGAAGGTGAAAAAGGTGAGATGAGCTGCTTTTCCACCGTTTACAGGCTTTAACTTCTGTTTGGCGCTGCTGCCATGGTAACGCTGAATGATGGCGCACGCGCAGTGGAAAAAAACAAATGAATTCTGATCTGAGCGTCACATTAAGGTCGCATGACCACGAATCGAATACGTATCCGATGTAGGACCACATATGAAAGTGGCTCAGGTCAGATTTGAAAAGATCAGATTTGTGTGTCCACACAGCTCTGAAAACATCAGATCTGAGTCACATTAGGGCAGAAAATCGGATTTGTGCCACTTCAACCTGGTAATGTGAACGTAGCCTATATCAGTTCTGTCTGCAACCTAGATTCTACAGGTACATCCCACACTGGCTGGTCTATATGCAGACTTGTAAACGCAAGTCATATGACTTGGACTCTGACTCGAGTCACAAATTTGATGACTTGAGACTCGACTCGTCAAAATCGAGAAAAACTTGCAACTCGACTTTAACTCAAACACCACTGACCTGGACTTTGACTCGGGCTTGAGTCTTATGACTTGGAAAGATTGGAGACTCAAAGTGAGAGAAATGTGGAGAGGCGTCTGACTGCAGATGGGACTCGCTCACTTCTCATGTGAATGGATTCATTTCCTGCTGCAAATCTGATATACTGCAGTGTCCTCTAATGTTTCTGTGCTTATGCTCAGCTTGTTTTATTTCAGAAGACAAGTGAAGTGCTTAGAGTTCAAGTTTACCTCCATAAGTTACAAACAGTGAAGTGTCAGTAAGCCCTTGCTTTCGCCCATGATTTTAACAGCTACTACAGGTAAAACAAGCGCAACAGTCACTACGAGGCTGAATTTGACATTATTCATTATTGACCAGCTTCATATTTGAATTTGCCGTTCCACTTTAAATGGTGCGGCAGTTACGTTTCGGTGCCTAACTGCGGCATCATTTATAGTGGAATGTAAAATTCGAAGGAGCTAACTTTAACTTCCTCTTTCACCATGATTTTGCTGTCTTTTCTGTAAACTTTGTTCAGCTCAGTCCTTTTGGTTTCTGTTGTCATCTAAATTTAATTCAAGCTAGTTTTCGTGCTGAGTTAGTTGTTATTTTAATGCAAAAATTACTATCTTACGATAAGTTTAATAGTACTTTGAAAATTCTTTTCATGTGTGGATGCACTGCTCTTTGTGTATATTATTATGTCTGTCATGGTTTTCTGTGGACCATGGATTTTGTATTTTATTTGGAAGGGTGAAAAAAAAATAAAATAAAAAATTGATATACAGCCACACATCACTAACATGCTGTCATTAAAGGCTGCATTACAGTTGCCATCATTTTTGGTGTTCAGCGTTAAAATGGCCTTAAATTAGCTGAAGAATGCAGACTGACTTGTTTAGGACTTGAAGATTAGAACTTGGGACTCGACTTGAGACCTGCCTGAATTGACTTGGGACCCGAGACTCGCCTGTACTGACTCAGGACTTGAATTGAGACTTGATTGTCTTGACTTGAGACTTCCCACTTTCAACTGTGACTTGTTCCCACCTCTGTCTATATGTGGGAAATGAGTGTTTCTACAGCAAAAGTAGTACTGACATCAAAAATTTACTGGATTCAAAAGCTGCAGTCAAAAATAGTCTAAAACATCACACTGGATTATTTAAGTGAGAGAGAAATCTTTGGGTATGAAGCCCCGCTGGTGACATCCATTCTTAAACCTCTTTAACTCTTTAACTCAACTCTCTAACTCAAAACACACTTCGTCATATTCTTTACTTCATAACTTTCATATTTCATAAACTACATTCCAAAGGTGGGAGTCATATGAGAGCTGTAACTGTCTTCTTTCCAGTCAAATAGATGGGTGATGTAATTTTAAAACTTTATAATAAAAGAAGCTGAACTCCTATTCCAACTTTCCTACTGAAAGTCGACCCATTTTCCACAAATCTGAGCCATAAACTGGACCCCAGATGGTGTCTCTACAGTGATACAGTGATACAGTGATATGCACATGTAAAAATATTTTTAGATTTTTGGCTTTCAGCAGTAAATTGTAAGCATATGACTTTATGTTTATGATTATAAAACACATTTTCTGTTAATTTGAGGGGAGTTTTTACAAAAAAAATCACCAACACTTTATATTTCATGCAGTTACTGAATAATTTGCCTTAGGATTTGGGCCTGTAAATTCAGATGGAAAAACTAAAATATACCCTGGAGAATAAAACTAAAGACAGCGATTTTAAGGGGTTAAAAAGGGAGTCTTAAAGTGATTCTGTTTGTTGTCCTTAAAATGTGGTCAACGGGAAATGTCATCTAATGCTGGCAGCATTCTCAATGTTACCATCAATACCCAAGACTTGAACTGAACCATAGCGCGCTTATGTCCTTGAAATCCCAGGCTTTTTACATACTAAGGCCTATTATTAACTACAGGGACTTCAATGCAAACTGATTATAGAAGTGTGTAATAAAACTTTGGGCCTGCTGGCAGCCCTGGCCTGTTAAGAGCTTATAGCAAAGTGGCCAGCTAACAAGCAATAAAACTACAGGGCTCTGAAGGTGAGATTATTGCATTAGATAATTTGATTAATAACCCCCATCAACTCAGGAGGGTCTTGTTAATGGGCTGATTTGTTGGACCAGGTGTGTTGGGAGCAGGGAAGACACAAAACTGTACAGGGTAAGGGACCTCCAGGGCCAAATGGAAGCAGCCAAGCACAACTAGTCCCATCATGAAAGTTATTTCTGCTATTTGTCTGGCGGGTTCACTTTGTTCCGTGCTCCTATGACCGCACCAAGTACCACCTCTTTCTGAAACGACTCACATCTTTAATCTGCTGTGTGTTATTCTCGAGCCGGGCTTGTCTGGGGACGTTTTATTGTAGTTAATATCCCCGCCATGATGCACCAGGGGAGCAGTGGACAGGACCATCTCAGGGATGGAAAAACAGTGTTGACGAAAATGTGCTATGACAGGCACAATTCACGCATAAGAGGAGGAAAGAGGAGCAGAGCTTTTGTAGCACTCGGGCAGAGCCCCGCGGGACGGCTGTGCCGTGTCAGCGAGCGCCTCTGTCGCAGGTTGGAGGTGGCTGTGACCTCGGTGGGCTCAAGGGCTTGGGTGAGGCCTGACCTTCTTGGAAGTGCTGGCCGCGGCATGTGAAAGCATTTAGAACCTCCATTTCCTCAGACACATAGCAGAGGGCAGAGGTTAAATCTGCCCCCTGGTGTGGTGATTCAACTCGCGACATGCTTCTAAATCGGACTGCAGATGCTTTGACTGTCGCTTCTGTCTGCAATCCCTGCAGGTGGGGAGTTGGCCTCAAAGGGATCGTGCACTTCAGCGTGAATGCAGGCAATGTATGCACTTTCAGGGCTGTGACTTGTCAAGAAAATGCTATATATATCCCATCTGTCCTGTATATTGTATTTGCCCTACAATATGAACATCAGCGGAGAGCTGTGCTTTGGAGGGGAGTGACAGTTTGGGAATACCTCTACTGTTTCTCAGAGGAGGAAAGGAACAAAACAGAACAAAGTGTGTGCGACCACAGAGCTTTACCCACCCACACCTGCCAAATAATTCAGGGAGGAGAATGGGACTCAAACAGCAGTTTGACAGAACCAGCTTGAGTGCTCTAGAACATTCCGGGTGAAATCAGATAAGTTGCACTTGAGCAATTACTGCAGTGCAGTAAGTTTGCCCACGGGTCTACAGGGTTTATGTCTTCGTCTATTTTAACAGCCACATGGCTTGTCTTGTTCCTGGAACAAGATCTATTGTCCACTTCGTAGTTGTGAAGCTTTCTCAGACCAGCCTTTTTCATACCACCCTCTTACAATCTAAACTAATAAGTAGTTTCAGTTTTCAGTTTTTGCGATAGGAACCATAGGTGCTCCTGCACTTAGGGTTGCTAGATTTCAGAAGTGGCAAAACCGGACAGTCCCGAGCCTTAGAGGGTTCTTTTCTGGTGTGGGGTTTGTTGGCTGGTTTATCTGGTTTGTTTTTGCATTGTTCTGTGTGAACATGGATGCAATTACAGGGCTAAAACTACACTTTATCTACTTCAACAATGGAATGCATTTAGAGTGAGACTTGACTCTTTTGACATGCGGTCAACAGCACCAAATGGACAACAAAGCAACAGAGCACTCCAGTCCATACCCTACCTTTACTCTCACAAGTTGTACTTTTGATGCATTTTTATCAGACTCCCCTAAATCAAAACTGTCACCTGAGCACAGGATGCAATGAAGATGCCTCTTTGCTGTGAGATGATTCCATGTCTCTCTAAATGTTTATAGCAACATTACCTAGAAGAGCAGACAGTAATGTAGCAGAGATAAACAGCGTGTGGTGGCCCTAAAACACAGACCAAAATAGAGGATTCTTATCTTGGCAAACCTCAGTATCTCGCGGTCTGAATGTGGAAATAACTATCGTCTTGCTAACGTTAATCCAAAACTGCACCTGACTTGCTCAGAGGTGGAAAGGCGGAGTTCGGAGTTTGGTCTTGCATCACTTGCGGCCTCTGCGCATTCAAGCTACAAGGGGGAAAATCACAAAATCAAAGTGGTACTGTTAGCAACACGCTAGCCAGCTAACTATGGTAATATGAGTGATAAGTTTCATGTTCATGATGTATTTACCTTCTCAAAATAGTGAACTTGATTGTCGAAGTTATATTTTAACCAACCACTGTGTTGAATGATTTAAAGAAAATCCTGTTTAAAAGTAGAGAAGTGGTTCTTTTCTTCTAGTGATGGTGTGAGCCGCCATGTTGATTTGGCATCATCGGAGCTGAGAATATCATCCTGACTTTCCAAGTAGGAATTCCCAGTTAAGGGTGTTTTCTTTGATTTTTCCTAGTCGAAGGTGGAAAACTAATGTTATGCTAGCCTGTAAAAGTCACAGTTATGCAATTATATGCAAACATTTGGGCATCCTTGGACAAATTACGTTTTACTGAAAAGAAGTTGAGACCTCCTCTACAGAGAACACACTTCTGCACATTTTAACACACAATTGCTGTTTATTTAGTGCACAAAAAATAAAACATAAAGGCCCAATCCCATTTCACCTCTTGCCCCTAGGCTTAACAAGCATAAAAAATCGTTAATAGTATGGTAGTGTCTTGGTAGCTAAATTTTCCCGTTCCACCTTAAACAGTTCAGCTGTACTGATGCCCGTAGTGCTAGAATGTAACTGCTGCTTGTTTTAAGGTGGAACGGGAAAATTTGAACAAGAAGCTGGCGAATAACTGACTTCAGCTTCATATCACTGAAGAATTAGGGGTGGGCCATAATAAATAATTGCCCCCCCTTCTGAAGGCGTATGATGCCCTAAATGTAACTAAAGCCCAGCAGTGAGGAGCTGAACTTTACCCTCCTCTGCTGTCACTACAGACTGGCAGGGTCGCCTACAGAGCAGCGCTAGTAGCTGTTAATGAAGAGATGCTCTTTTTATTTGAGGGTCCCATTTCAGAGGGAAGATTTCAACCACTACCCCTTATAACTCAGTTCCAAGGGGCAATGTGAAACTCGAAAACAAGGAGTAGGGGTAAAAATAATAAATGGGACTGGGCCAAAATGTGGTGTGTGGAAAAGTTATGACATGTTTTATCTTTTATTTTTTTTCCAAAATGTTAAACTCATGTACTAAATCAAAATTGTGCACTGACATTCACAGAAAATGTCTTTTATTTAAGTTAGTTTACTGTTTGTCACTTCAAAAATCAATTCAAACTGTTCCATTGTCTAAACAATGATGAATGAATGGTTTAATTCGATATTAAGTGCAGAGGAAAAATGCCTCATTTATGAAGGCCTCAGCGACGGCCTTTACTGTACGTTTTATATGAAGGTTGTTTATCAGTTCTCAGCAAAAATACTATATAATGAACATAATATTTAACTTGGAACATAATGTTCTGTAGACCGTATAAGTACATGAGTAATGCAAACATTACTGACTGAGTCAGAACAACTTATCCTTTGTTACAATGAGGGTTCATAGTGATTTATTGATCAGCTGTGTCTGTGAAGTTGCTGACCTTGAGCACTGATACTCGAGGAAATTAAAGTTATTCATCAGTTACTTTAAATCCACTCAAGATAAATCCACTCAAGATAAACAGCCTTTCTCACAGTCTGGGACTGGAGTCTGAAAGAATTTCAGGGCCACCTGCTGATGAAATATTATGCAGACTCCTGGCTCATGTCATCATTAATCAAGCTGGTGCTGGAAAGCACTTCAGATATTCCTGAATCAGGGAGAAAGTCAGGGGAACGAGAGTGCTGGTCGAGAAGCTACTACAACACCGCGACCATCCTTTGCATTAACTCATGTTCCAAAGTAGTATAAAAAGTTGTGGGCACTTGTCTGTATAGAAGAAACACATTATTGATGGGGTTTTGCCCTGATAGACAAAATCTATTGGCGCAGGTCGGCTGTAAGTACAACAGAACCCAGAAGGCTTAGAGAAACAACATAGTGATGGTGAATTTAAGTGATCGTCATAAAACTTATAAAGGAAGTTGCACTCAAACAGCTGACAAAAGCCATATTTAAAGCCAAAGATGCAGCTGAGATCTTACTTCACCTGCAGCCTTCAGTTTGAGACCAACAATAATTGTTTGCAGTGAGCAAAGTCATTGGTGCATTCTTGCCCCCAGGGGCGGATCTAGTGATTTTGGGGCCCTAAGCAACAAACAGGAAAGCACCTCATATCTCCAAAATGATAACTTTATAGGAGAAGGAAAAAACCTTCTTTGCTTTTAATGTAAGTCAATGGAACCAGACTTTTTTCCCTAGTCATTTTTGGCCATTTCTTTTGGTTTTCATCATGAAATTTACATACAATGTAAAGGCCAACAGGTATTTTTAAATTATGTCAAAAACTGAAAAACGACAAACAATAGTGCAGCAATAGACTGTACAAATATTAATAGGGCAATAATGCTGGAACATGAAGTACAGTAACAGTACAGCGAGTGCAAAGATGCAGTTAAAGTGACTAAGTTGTTTTCCTAGTTTGATTACTGTCAACATCGAATTCATTTCTTATTGAAATTCATCATATTTTCATTTATTCACTCATTCATATTTTGTTGCTTTTCAAAAATGTATGAGGCCGTTTACACCTGGTCACTTCATGCATCTTGAGTATCAGGATAATGTCTGGATAAGGCCACATAAAAATGCAAGTGTAAACGCAGCCAAGACGCATTTGAAACAGTTACAAATCCAATCACTCCAACCACTGAACCACTTCAGGCGGTGGTCTGAGACACATTTGAGCCACATTATAGCAGCATAAACGCATCTCTCCGAGACACATTCAACAACCAAAACCCTCTCAGTACTACTGAAACTCCTCCTCATGCAGTGCGTCACTGGGCACGTGATCCATGTCTGCGAGGAGCATTATCATGGAGGACGCACATAGTTGGGGGCTGGACGAATCAAAATGCTTAATAGTAATATGGACAGACACTATCAGAGCCGGTTTATGAGGAGCCTGGCCACTTCCTATTTCTCCTGTTATATCAAAAACAGGTCTGTTAAACAGCAGAGGGCGCACACAAGTGAGTCCTCAATGAATGGGAGTAAATAGAGCTCAACGGCTCTAACCGAAAAGGTAAAGTAGTTTCTAATCACTCGACCAGAACTTTCCTTTAATTTTAGAAAGTAGAAGAAAAAAAGTAAAGAAAACTCACTTGTATGTTTCTTTTTTCTACAGCAAACAGGTTTTGCTCAAATGCTCCATATCAACCCAATTAGGACTCGCTCGGGAGCGCCATCTAGTGTTTGAGAAACACGACAGATATTACAGAGTGGTGATTCTCCTCTCTACAAGTTCTCTGACACTACTGTGCAAAACAGGAAGAAGCTGAACAGAAAAATAATTTGTGATTGGCTGCTGCGTAGTGAGCAGATTTGCATATTCCTTTCCACACAGCAATCGGATATCAGTCTGACTATGCGGAGACGCGATTGACTACCAAGTGTAAATGCATGTGGCAGAAGTCTTATTAGGATACAATCCAGATACTAGTCACACAAAGTGACCAGGTGTAATCAGGGTCAGAACCATGAAACATTTTCTTTACTAAAGAACCCTTGAAGAACTGTAGCTCTAATAGTCACGGTTCACAACAGGTGGAAATACAAAGTATACGTTTCTGATAAAGTGGGTGGTGAGTGTATAAAACAAGTATCCAGTCTTGTGTCGCGGCTAATTAATGTTGCTCATGTCTGTTCATGTCTCATAACTACAAAAATCTATCCAGCCCTTCAATCTAAATTAGAAGATCAATTCTGCTCATATTCTTCTTCTGACACTCTGTCTGGTCCTATATATTGTCTCTCCTAAGGCTCGCATGATTCCTGTCGAGAAGGTCATCTCTTTTTCATCTTTTCTTCTATTTTCCAGCGATGTGCACATTCACACACATGCTTCATTTCTGAGAATCTTATTTTCTCATTACAGGACACAGCGACTTCACGAGAGAATATGACCTTATAGGACAGTACATATAGTTTCCCTGGCTCGGCGAGTCTGTGTAATTCCCTCTTTGCAATAAAGCCTGGATCACGGGCTTTATATACAAACATGTGGCCTGTTTCATCTTCATATCATAGCTTTCTGATTTCGGAGAGGACTCTGCTGTAATAATGAAGTTTTTCGTTTTGGTGCAGGGTCCACCACATGCTTTCATCTCCTATGGTTGCATGATCAGTCATTACTCTGCAGTAGCATGTTTACTCCACATCATTCATTAGGAGGAGTCTTGCACTTCTTAGAGGGGGTCAAAGGTGAGAGAAAGTAATTTTCTTTCTCCATTTATTCATTGCCTTTCAAAAGAGGCTTAGAAGATCACGCCACAATCAGTTATATTGATAGAGGCCTTCGTTTAGTCCTCTGTCAGTCACGAGGACAAAATTGCTGAGGAACGCATCATGGGAATGTGAAAAGCGGCCGCTGCCTGTCCTTATCGCCTTTCTCTTCTCGTCAAAGGGCCAGATTGTTCATGATTTCCAGACCTTGCTGAAGTGCAGCTGCTGCCCTGGCTGAGACCTCCTATGCACCTTTTCCCTGAATGCAGAAGCCTGTACTAGTAAAGTCTTTTGACTGAGGATGCAACAGAAACCAGCAGGTCTCTAATATTTTCCACATCTTCCATCTTCTTTTGTCTTACCTGTTTAAAGACCCCTCAGACACTGTTCAGCCCTCCAGCATGCTCAGTGCAGTGCTCCTGTGTGGCGACTGAAGTGCACAGTGTGCAGCCATTAAAGCCCCTGTTCTCTCATCTCTGTATTTCTTCTATTATCTATAGTTTTTGTGATGTTTTTACTGTGAACTGGCAGAGACAGAATGATATTGGTCTTTCCTGTTTTTCCTGCATTAACGTTAGTTCAGTTGGAGTTGGGTGGGACAAATTTGGCAAAGGAGACGTGAGATCTGCCAATGTATCAATCAGACTTAGTAATATGCATACAACAGCTACTCGCGTTCCTCTCCCTTGCATAAAGTGACTGATCTCCCCTTCTCCGAGTCCCAGACAGAACTCCAGCAAATAGGTAATTTACAAACACACACACACACACACGCATCATCTAAACCGCTTATCCTTCTGGGTTGCGCTGGGACGCTGGAGCCTATCCCAGCTGCCAAATAGGTAATTTAAGTTTTTCTAAATTTAACAGTGCTGATGAAAGCGAGGGTGAAGGTTTATTACAGTTAATTGTAATGTATATTTACATTTTACATTTATATTTGCAGCATTTAGCAGACGTTCTTATCCAGAGCGACTTACAAAAAGTGCTTTGTTGTCTACCTACACTGTTAGAAATAAAGGTTCTGTGCTGGTACATTTTTTGTTCATCAAGGTACAAACAATGTAAATGTTCCCTCAAAGGTACAACAGTGGTTTTAGGGTCCAGTTGTGCACCTTCAATAAGTTTTTCCAGGTGTAAAAGTACATATTGTGCCTGTTCACAACCTAATGTTTTAAAACAGAACAGTAAAATAAAGTCCTGGAGACGAGACGGGGTGTGTGGAGTCAGTACAGCTTAGAAAATATCATTTCAGTGGATTATGGTACAGTTATGTTCCCTGACTAAAGGTACTGAGATGTACCCTTGAGGGTCCCACCCCAGTGACAAGAGGGGCACTGCCCCAGTGACAGTTTCGTACCTTATTTCTGAGAGTGTAGAGTAACCAATTTTGGTTACCCCAAGAAAAGATAAAGAAACATTTTTGTAAATGAGATGTGTGAGTTGTATGAAGAACCTTTTTTAAAGTTTTAAGAAACTCTAGACCAACAAAAAGGGTTTCTCCATTGTTACAAGCTTGACATCGTAACAATAGCAGAACCCTTTTTGGTGCCATATAGAAAATCTGTCATATAAAACCATATACAACACATTCTCTATCAATCTGAAGAATCATTTCTCGATGCAAAGAATCCTTTAATCATGGGTTCTATACAGCACCAAAAAGGGTTCTTATGTTGTTATGGCGTCAAGCTTGTGCCAAGAGACAGAGCCATTTTTAGTGCTATATAGAACCCTTTTCAAAAAGGTTCTATAAAGAAACATATACAACACATTCTCCATCAATCTGAAGAACCACTTCACAAGGCAAAGAACTCTTTAATCATGCAAAGGGTTCTTTGAGTGTTTATGGTTCTATATTGAACCATTGAAGAACCTTCTTTTTTAAGAGTACATGTCACAACTAGTTTGGATACATTTTCTCATATATTTTCAATTTGTTTGTAAAAATGGGAACTTTACAGGAGAAGGAAAAAAACTTTTAATGTAAGTCAATGGAACCAGACATTTTTCCAAGTCATTTTGGTCCATTCTCATAAAATTTACACACAATATAAAGGGAAACAGGCATTTTGAATTATATCAAAAACTGAAAAACAACAAAAATGGAGATACAAGGTTTTCTTCCGACAGCAGCGATATGTAATGTAACAGAGCAAAGCAGCGTGTGGTCATAGGCAGTGGGGCTGCACAATATATTATTTGTTTACTGTTATTGTGACACTGGACTTTGAGGACTGATTTCACAGTAGATCACAATATGCAAATGAGCCCTCTAACCAATCACAGTGCTTCTTTTACTGTGTGCTGTGAGCATTCTGACCAGTCACAGCTTCAGACGAGTGTTTCTGTGGGTGTTTTGAGGAATCTGCGTATTCCAACAATCCTACATAATTTTTGTCATTAGCCTTGTCAAATTATTGATTTATACTAATCAATATACTGATCACAATACTAGTTTGTCTATATCATGCAGCCTTAATAGGCAGTTCTGCTCAGCACTTGTAACAAAGAATAGAACGCTGCACAGTGTGCTCTAAACCCGCCAATCAATATGGAGGCCTGCCGATGATCGGCTGCAGAGTTCCTGTGGAGAAAGAGGAGGTCAAAGGGGGGGGAGAGTGAAGCACAGCAGGTCAGCACACAGACCCAGTCAGTAAGAAAAGATATAGATCTGTTCTGTTGGTCTTCTGATGATGTGCATGTTTATGATGTTTGTGAACACAGGATCAGTGAACTTTTCCTGCACACTTTAGCGCACAATTTCTATTTATTTATTTATTTATAGAGTTTATTATATTGGAACAAAACATAAATATACAATGGGTCATAACTTTTGCAAAGGCAACATTTATGGTTTTATTTTTTTCCCAGTATGTCAAATTCAGCAAATAAACAGTAAACGTACATTCAAATGTGCAGACATGTGTTCTCTATAGCGGATGTGTTAAAGTGCCAGAAAACAGAAAGTAAAATATTAAAAATGTTTGTATGATATTAAACCTGAGTGTTATTTTAACACACAGCAAAGCTGGAATGAAAAATGTAAGATATAAATATCATAAAACAAAGCTTATAAACTGCTGATCAGACCTATCTGAGAACTGTGTGGGCGTGGCTAATGAGCACCTTGATTGACAGCTCTCTTTCTAATATTCATGCTCCGCCTCTCATACAGAACTAAAAAATAATTTTCCAGCCTTTATGCGACGTTAACTGGACGAAAAATGTCACGGACAACAAACGAATGGATGAAGCAAGGCGTGAATGAATGAATGGATGAATGAACAGTGTTGGTGTTGGATAAACGAAAGAATGGGCGACAGGCAGCTACAGACAGGTGGTCTAGCTTACTAGCTTTTGGTTATGCTGGGTTAACCTTAGCTCGCTAAGATTCTCTGACTCTGACACTGTGGGCGGGGCAAGAGACGTCAGCCTGTGATTGGTCAGAGGAATGATTATGGAAGTGTTACCCAAGATTAGAACCACCCAGTTTACATTGAGAAAAATATGGTGAAATATACTGGTAGTGTATTGGAGATTGGAACATTATTCAACGTGTATACTTGGTACATGTTTACTGTTTGCCTGCGAGAACAAGATGAACATAATTAGAAAGAAAACACAGATTTTTGTACCCGGGGTCTTTAACTTATTTTCACTTAGAAAATCGAGAGAATGTGTCATTTAACGGGGAAGTTCAAACTTTTACATACACTGTAAGATTACTACAACTAAAAAAACCTGAAACCCATTAAAAAATTACTTCAAAACCACTTTTTGTGAAACTAAACTCAATTGAATTTCACATGGAAAATAATATAGCAACATCAAAACAAAACTATTACAGCTTTGCTATAAAAACACCCTTCAAATGTGAGATCTGAACAGTTTACTGCAGGTTCTGACCTAAAGCACCCAAAGTACCAAACTTGGACAATTTACCTTAACCACCTGAAGACTGTAGAGGAGACAGGAAGAGCTATGAAAGGCGCCCTGACGGACCCATAAGCACTTCTGAAATTGCCAAACAGCAGGTTATTTCATTCATGCAGTAAATAGTCTCTTCAAAAACGAGCTTAAAAGCAGTTTCAGAAACATTTCAGTAGAAGTCAGTGGGGATTCAGCGCTGCTCTCACCAGTTCTTGCTTCACGATGACCCGTTCTGCACACCACAGTAACTCACCTGTATATCACCGTCTCCTCTGGGAATATAATGTGAATTAGAAATACTCTTCATTTTCAGTGATCATGCAGAACATGGCAAAATACATATGAAGACCATACAGCCTTGTGTATACTTCTGCTTCTGTTTTGAGCTGTGACTAAATGTATTTTGTCATCTTTATCAAGAAGAATCAATCAGTGGAAAACCTTAAAATGTTTAAAATGTTTGTGTTCATTGCAGTTGATGCCCGAGATTATTTTGTAGATTTTTCTACCATCACCTGTCAAACAAGTGTAATCAGTCTATATACGCTCTGGTGGTTTGGTGTGAAGTGCTCTGTTGTAGAGAAACTTACCGAATCAGACTTGTTCACAGTGGTGGTGATAGGAACCAGACGTCCACCTCAAAAAGCTCCCTCACAGACAGTTAATACAAAAAACATACTGCTTTGTGAGAAAGTTTTAGTCTACAACATATTTTAATCAATTTATTTAATCCATTATTGGTGGAGGGACACAAGACGGGTTTTCTAAGGCAAAACAGTCCCCAAAGAAAACTTATTTTTTCAGACTGACCAGTATTTTACCATCATCAACATTACATAAGTAAACTGAGAATGTTCACTGATGGTTTTGGGTAGTAAATAAAATGGCTATATTTGTGTTGTAGACATGGTGACCCCTGGTTCCCATCACCACCACTGTGAAGAAGTCTGAGTCTGTGAGTTTCTCTGCAATGAAGCATTTCACATCAAACCATCTCTGAATGACTCTGTTTACATCTCAACCACTGAATTGTGCACAAATTTTGAAAAATCGGTGGAATCCCCCTTTAAAGGCCATACAATGAAGATGTTTTTATATGGCTGCTTCCATCCACGTCAGGTAGGCGGGGAGCGATAAAAGGCAGCAGGTCGATGCGACTGTGAGGGGCTTCAGCTGCCACACGGTGGAGCACTGACTAAACTTCCAGAACTTCCAGTCAGCACCGCACTTTATCCCCATCTGTATGCTAATAAACTTCATTTAGTGACAAACTGGGTGTAAAACTAAGACTAAGATGGACATTTAACATGATTTAAAGATTGTTTCCTCTAGAAAAAGTAAAACTCTAAGGCAGGTTATGTAGCAAAACCGGAAACTTCACCACAGACACAGTAAAAAAGTTAGAAAAGTGGTTCTTTTTCAGTGAAAAACAGCAGCAAACTCCACAAACCGGACTAAACTCGGGGCCCACGGCGATGCTCGTGTCCAACGCGAGCTTGAGCTGCGCGGGCTGCTCCGCCGGCGGCGGCGGCAGTGACGGGAGCGCCGGGCGGCTCGGGGGCCCCGCGGCGCCGCCCCACAACCTCAGCCCCACCGGCCACCTGGTGGTCGCCGTGTGCCTCGGCTTCATCGGCACCTTCGGCTTCGTGAACAACGCGCTCGTCCTCGTGCTCTTCTGCCGCTACCGGCTGCTGCGCTCGCCTATCAACTGTCTCCTCGTGAGCATCTCCGTCAGCGACCTGCTGGTGTGCGTGCTCGGGACGCCGTTCAGCTTCGCCGCCAGCACGCGCGGACGCTGGCTGATCGGCGGCGCGGGCTGCGTGTGGTACGGCTTCGTCAACTCCTTCTTGGGTGAGTTATCACGGTTATCGCTGAGCTCAGCCCAGTTCTGCTGTGCTGTTCTGGGTTTTTAAGCTTTGGTCCTTTTATTTGGAAACACTTTCAAGCTGGACCTTTGACTTATTTCCATTCATGTCATTTCGTTTTTGAAGTTTCCCTATTCGCCAGCTTCTCGTTCGAATTTCCCCGTTCCACCTTAAATGGTGCAGTAGTAACATTCTGACTGCACCATTTAAGGTGGAACGGAAAAATTTGAATAAGGAACTGTCGAATGAGACTTCAGCTTCGTGTCGTTTAGGTCGTTTTCCTGCTTTGAAACTTTCTATTAGCCTAACTTAAGTAGTTTGTAGAGGCTGCTGCTTTATAACCGCCTACGAGGCTATTTTAGGCTTTTATTCCTTAAAACGTGTTTTTTTCCCAAGGCAAAACACTTCTTATTTTCAATTTCCGTTCCACCTTAAATGGTCGCGCTACAGCAGTTTAATTCTGTCGCCTGTGCTCGCTCTACAATGTAACTGCTGCACCATTTAAGGTGGAACGGTCAAATTCTGAAAAGGAGCTGGCGAATAAGACGCTGACTTCAGCTTCGCTTCTGTACATTTGTTTTGCTGCGACTGCTCACCTGAAAAATGTCGTTTGTTGTTTGTAAGTTTCTCTCTGGATTTAATATCTAACGGAGCTTAAGCTCGTGTTTACTCTTATTTAGCCTCCTCGCCTCAGCAGCTTCTGAAGAAAGCGTTTCTTTTTACGTTTCGGACTTACTGCACTCTTCAAAAAGATGGTTTATTAAGGGTCCTTTAGTAAAGAGAATATATATATAGATAGAGATAGATAGGTTCTGTATAGATATTTGCATGCATTAAGGTTATTTGTATGATGAAATTGATCTTTTGATTGATTGAGAATGTGTTATGTTTGGTTCTATATACATTTAATTCATGCTTAGTGGTTCTGTATTGCGCCACAACGGGTTCTGCTATTGTTACAAGCTTCAGATCTTAACAATAGAAGATGTAAAGCTTGTAACAATGGCACAACCCGTTTTGGTGCTATAGAGAGCCATTAAGCATTACAGCCATTCCAGAAAGAACCATATGCATGTATAGAACCATATGCAACACATTCTCCATCAATCTGAAGAACTATTTCTTCATGCAGAGAACCATGTAAGCATGCAAATGGTTCTTTGAGTGTTTATAGTTCTATATAGAACCATTTTCTTTACTAAAGATCCCTTGCAACCTAAGAACCCTTTGCTTGTTTAAATGGTTCCTCTATATGACGGAAAAAAAAGTTCTGCTATTGTTATGATGTCTAGTCTGTAACAATAGAAGAACCCTTTTTGGTGCTATATAGAACCATTTTCAAAAAGGTTCTATGTAGAACCATATACAGCACATTTTACATCAATCTGAAGAATCAATTTCTCCATGCAAAGAACCATGTAAGCGTGCAAATCGTTCTTTGAGTGTTCATGGTTCTATATTGAATCATTGTCTTTTTAAAGAACCTTGAAGAACCATCTTTGTGGTAGTGTGGTAAAAGAACTCCTTTTCTGAGTGAGTGTTTTTTGCCACAGTGTATGTGAGGTAACTGAAGTTTTAATTCAGCCTCGCCTCAAACATGTTTCAGTTTTGTATCTTCATTCAGCTAATCATGCCTGAAAAATGAAAAAAGTTCTCTCAAGCTGAACTTATATGTTATGATATTTCCGTTGATTAAAGTGTTGGGGGTGTTCAAAGTGCACTACGGAGGTCTTACAGAGCACAGTGAGGGTCCTGGCATGTTTCATTCCACGGAGGCTGGTGGAGAGGAGAGGATGGTGATGGTGAGCACCTGTATGGTTTGACTGACCAGAAATGTTTAACATGACTTGAAATGCTACATTCTTAAAAGGGATGGTTCTTCAAGGGTTCTAAATATGTATATAACCATGAACATTTTGCATGCTCAAAGGGTTCTTTCCATCATGAAAGCATTCTCCAAATTGATGGAGAATGTGCTGTAGATGGTTCTATATGGAATCTTTTTATAAATAGCTCTATATAGCACCCAAAAGGGTTTTTCTGTTGTTACAATGTCAAGCTACTGTCAAGTCAATGTAACAATAGAATAATGCTTTTGGGTGCTATTTAAAACCCTTTTCAAAAAGGTTCTACATAGAATCATCTGTGGCACATTCGTGCACACTTCTGAAGAACACTTTCATAATGCAAAGAACCCTTTTATCATGCCAAAGGTTCTTGAGTGTCCATGGTTCTATATAGAGCCGCTTTCTTTTTCTTAAAGAACCCTTGAGGAACCATCTTTTTTAGGAGTGTACACTCTTCAAAAAAATAGTTCTTCAAGGGTTCTTTATTAAAGACAGTAGTTCTGCATAGGACCATGAGCACTCAAAGAACCATTTGAATGCTGAAATTGTTCTTTGAAATAGTTATTCAGATTGATGGAGAGTGTGTTGTGTACGGTTCTACATTGGTACAATAGCAGTGCATCATAAACTCATTCTTAGGCAGATGCGGGTGACCTTATCTCGATAGGGCTGAATTCAGGTAGACTGACTCGATGAGTTACCTACCTACTAATAGGCTACCAAAGTGTGGAAGTACACGTTGAGCGCGTTTACATGCACTTAATAATCCGATACCTGCAGAAAATCAGATTTTGTCAGTAATCCGATCAACGTGTTTATATGCACTTGAGTAATCAGATAATGGGGAAACTCCGGGTCTACACGAGTCAGACAGTAATCAGTTTTCTGCTTTACAACCAGCCAATAAACTCACAGAAGAAGACGTGACGTAAACGTAACGTAAAACTTTTCATGCTGTGGCTTTTTTTTAGAACATCGCGCCACTTTACCTAAAAATATGAACATACATCATCTAGAAGACATCATTTTGTGAAGCATATGTTTGGTTTCAGAGTCGCTCCAAAGTGTTTTGCTGCATCTTGCAGCGACGCTGCTCGCTTATTTCTGAGACGGCAGTCTTTATCGCACATGTGCAGACTGAGAAATCCGAAAGAAATCAGAGTAAGAGTTCACATGCACTGAGAAATCTGATTACCGAGCTAAAATTCAGCTCTCTTTATCAGCTTTCTTAATCTGATTTCTAGACCTTACTCTGATCTAAGAAATCAGAGTATTCTGTTTACATGACCATTTGAATAATCAGATAACTACAGAAATCCGATTATGATCAGAGTATTGAGTGCATGTAAACGCAATCACTGTTTTTGAGCCCATTTCGGTTTTGAAACCCAATGTGAACCCAAAGTGAGGTTGTGAGAGTGGTCTCACAGCTGAGTAATGCAAAATGCATGTGTTCCTGAAAGAACTGAGATAATCTGTTTAGGTCAGTGCAACAAAATGCCTGGAAATGAGTTTGATTAAACACTTGAGTATATTATAGACGCTGACAGGTAGTGATTGTTGAGTGAGCTGTGTTGACTGGAGTGGTGGTCTTTACATATTTTAAAGGCTAAACGAAGTCCTTATAGCTACGGAGAGAGCTGCTTTCTCATTTGCTCCAATCAGCGAGAGACTAATGAGACTAATGACAGGTGGCTCTCATTGTTCTGAAGAGGCAGTTTAACTTGTTTCACTGATTAGATGTGATTTAGCCTTTGTGGCATAAACTGGACTTAAATCCATAATCAGTGATCTGCATTTCATAGAATATAGTCTGTCCAGATTTTTTTGAAGGTTTGAGATGTTTCAGCCCAACGGAACCACCACACCCCTTTATTCTGA
This sequence comes from Colossoma macropomum, assembly GCF_904425465.1. Taxonomy (NCBI): domain Eukaryota; kingdom Metazoa; phylum Chordata; class Actinopteri; order Characiformes; family Serrasalmidae; genus Colossoma; species Colossoma macropomum. Next base: position 25,531,798 of record NW_023494809.1, read on the forward strand.
AGTTTGAAAACAGTAAATACATGGTTGTAAGTTAAAGCCTTGGTGTTGCTGATGTTATCAGCTGTTAGTTCTTGCATTCTCTGCTATGATTTTTCAAAGGAAGCATGTCTACAACCAAATTCTTATGAATAAGATAAAATAAGATAAACATTTATTAGCTCCACAACAGGGGAAATTCATAGTGTTTGTTAAACAGTTAACAAACAAGGTAATTAACCTTGTTAATTATGTAACAAGGTTACAGTTTGATACTTATTACTGTATAGACAATATATATCTTACTAAAGATAAAGAAACTATGAAAATAAGAGGCCATCTCTTCTCTCATCTGTCCTCTTTGTTTTTCTAATATTTCTGATTTTGGTTTTAAGGCACCAGCAATTTAGGCTAAGCCATCTCCTTCAGTCCCTCACAGGGTAAAAAGGAAAAAGGGTAGCGCTGTTGCTGCACAGCAAGAAGGGCCTGGGTTCGATTCCCAGCTGGGCGACCAGGGTCCTTTCTGTGTGGAATGTGCTTGTTCTCCCCATGTCTGTGTGGGTTTCCTCCCATAGTCCAAAGACATGCACTCAGGCCAATTGGACACACTAAATTGCCCCTAGGTGTGATTGTGTGTGTGTGGATGTATATGTATGTCTATCTGTCTGCCGATGGACTGGCGACCTGTCCAGGGTGTTTCTTGCCTTCCGCCCAATGACCGCTGGGATAGGCTCCAGCACCCCTCCCCCACCCCCCAACGGGACCCAGTAGGATAAACGTTTTAGAACATGTGTGTGTGTGTGTGTGTGTGTGTATGGATGTAGTTGATTTTTTAACCACGGTTTGGTTCATACCTCTGTTTTTTTGTTTTTTGTTTTTTGGGTTTGGTGTTTTTAAGAAAAAATAGGGAAAAAATTCTGGGTTTCATTAAATCACTTTCAATATGGGACACTAAACAGAACACTAGTAATAATTTTAGAATAATTTAATAGAGTAATAATTGTGATTTACATGTGTTATAGTGTTGAATGTAAAAAGTAATGTGAGTTTTGTTACATTAGCAACATAATGAGAGCTTAACAGGCTGCAACAGTAGTGGTGGGAGCGGGATGGGTTTGGGGTGGGGTATCAAGGCGAGACTGTGGACGTTTGCATCACAGTTTCGCTCTCGGTTTCAGAATCATTACATCCCTGTAGTTTATTAGTTGTGAAATGAGCTTGACAATTTAACACATTTTCAGCTCACATTATTTATGTGATTTGTTTCCATTAAAATTAGAATGTAGAGAGATTTTAACCCGTTACTCTTGTTTGATCTGTCCTCATCGTAAGGCTTATTATTCAGTAACTACTGGGCAAAACAGTAAAACAGGTCAGAATGACTGAGTTATAGGAGTGAGGTGTGGAAATCTGTAAAAGTTAAGATATTAAACCAAATTTTTAGCAGAAGCAGAAAGTTTTGTTCTGTGACATCATTTGATTGACATTTGAAGCCTGTAATGCTGAATTGGCTCGCCATAGCAGTAAAGGGAAGGCCTTTAAGATGTTAAACTATGCAGGTGCAAATGTACAATAAAACCTTTAGCCAGAAAGCCTGTCTAATAGCTATAGGTTTGCTTTCATATGGAACAAAAGCAGAGAACGTTGACCTGGATTCTTGTTGTTCCTCTCAGATTGCGCTGTCTGAAAAGGCTTTCCACTCTCCATCATTATACTGTGAAAATGCACCGATGCTATCTGGCAAAATCAAGGGTGTATTCTCAACACACCTGCCAATGCTGGAAAATATGCAGTACACCCATCTGCAAATTGTCCTTTGCAGCTTTTCAGGAATGATCAGGAGTGTCCAAGTATCAATCATATTCCATGTCTGGAGGTGTTTTTCAGCTTGATGACTGCTCATCAGGCTGTAATCACAGTTCTACAGACATACTCAGTGTTAGGACCCAAAGAGCCGCTCTTGGGAGGCATAACACTGTAAGCCATCAGCCTTTTTCAATGATCTGAGTCACATTAGTACCACACTTTTGTTTTCTCAAACCTCAATCCAATTCTGATCATGTAAACATAGTAAATGGTACTCTATAGCTGTTTGATTACATATTTTGTTGATTTTTGAAGTGAATAAAAATAAATGCAGAATCTGCAGCAAACATTTTTTAAAAAAAGACATTATTTCTGCACATGTTAATGAACAGTTACTTTATATTTGATTACCTTAAAAAAACAGAAACATATTTATTGTTCCAAAAGTTTGGACACCCTTCCAGATGTAATGAAGGTTTACCTGACACAGGAGTCATGGTGCTCTGTTCTACTCCGCACAAACCTGATCTGCATAGAAGAGTCATCAGAAGGAAACCTTCCCTGTGACCTCATCACAAAATTTGATGTGTAAAGTTTGCAAAACAATATCTAGATAATCCAGAAGCATATTGGAAATGAGTGCTGTGGACTGGAACACTTTTGGCACAGTCACTAAAGATATGTTTGGAAAACAAAAAAAAGCAGCAATTGATGAAAAGAACAACTTGTCAACTGTTAAGCGTAGGTGTGGATCTATTATGCTTTGGGGTTGTGTGGCAGCCAGTGGCACAAGAAACACTGCACTGGTAGATTGAAGAATGGATTCCATTAAAAATCAGATTGTGGAAGCAAAAATAACAATCAATCAACAAACTGAAGCCGAAAACAGGCTTCAACAGGACATACCTTAGAAAGAGGACTGTGGGGGACTGATTTTTCATTCCCTTTTCCGCTCGCTCCTGCAAGATTTCATCCCACTTCCACAGAAAATCTGAATCATTTGTCCTGCTCCCGCCAGCAACTGAAACGTTTTGGCCCTCTCCTGCTTACGCAGTACCGCCAAAGCGAACTAAAATCTAATATCTGACATAGTCTATTCACAAATACATTATCCTCTGCTGAAATAACATGGCAGTCATGGTCATTGGGTTCACTGTGAGTAACTTCACCACCATTTATTCCCAGTAAACACAAAGCAGTTTTTGGTGTTATGCTGGGCTCGGCAGCTGTGGCCGTCGGACTGAAGGCTCCTCCGTCTCCGGAAGCCACAAGAATTTGCATGTTGTTCATGTGATTGATTGTTTCGCACCTGTACAAAATGACTTCATCCATTTTAATTGTTTTACTGTTATCTTTTTATATTGTTTATATATATATAACTTACTGATTGTTCTACTTTATTTAGGCTGTTCATTAATTTATGGGATTTCTCTTCATGTGGGCTTCGTCCCGCTCCCGCCTGCAGTGGGCTGGTTACCCACCCACTCCCCTGCACAGTGAAAGTTGCCAGATGTTGCAGATCTCTACCTCAGAATCCACCATGAACTACTACGATACACTCACTGAACCTTTTAGAGTGACCCTCACAGTCCCCTGACTTCATTGAAAATCTATGGGTACATCTTAACTATGCTGTGCATGCCAGACAGCTCAGAACTAGGAGTGTTCTGCAATGATGAATGGGTGAAAATTTCTAAAATACGAATTGAAGGACTCCTACCTGGCTACACAAAGTGTTTGCAAACTGTGATCTCTGCCAGAGTGGGTGTCACTTATTACTGACTTTTATAAATAGTTAGCCGCAGAGGTTGTGATTATTTATTGATTTATATTGCTTCAACTATCAACGAAATGTGGAATTTGGGCAGGGGTGCCTAGACCATAAGACCACACCATGTGTGCATCAGTAGAGCACCAGTAAGCAAAAATTTACTCCCAGCTCTGACAAATTTGTTGCGCCAGGCCTGATAGGGGTGTACAATCATGTCCATTGGTCACAGCTATGAAGCAACATGTGCCCTGTTGTGTGTGACATGAATCATTTTCTATATATGAGTTCTGGAATTGAGGTCATAGCCACTCACTAACGTTTTGCCCTCACATCAGTCTAACGGAGCAGAGAGCAAAACGAGAGAGCAGCCGGATGTGCTTGGATTCGGGAGTGTATTAAGAGGTGCCTTGTGCTTCGCGCTCCTCAGCTCTCCAAGAGGAGTTCCTTTGAGCTTAATTATTAATGTGTTGATATTACATCTCACATGAACTCTTAGGTTTTTTGGCGAAAGTCTTACTGTGGTAAGAGCACTCACTGTGAGATTATGCCTGCTGTTATAAGATAGTTTGTGTGCTGAGGGGGAAAATTAAATAAGTCAGAGTATTGACTTCTGCTCCAAGAGTGAAAGAGAGCACACAAGAAATTGTAGTGTGTGTGCTTTATTTTCACGTCGACAATGTGTTGCAGCTGATATGGACCTACATTCCTACCAGAATCAAGCTTGGAGGCTCCATTGTCTGTAACCTTCAATCTAGGGCAGTAATAGGAACAGTCATATGTGTCTCACCAGTAACCTACTTCTAGTTAAAGTAGTCCACATTAACTCTGCACCAATTATGCTATTTCAATTGGGTCTTCATGGAACGCTCCCGACGGGCTCTCTACTGCTTTACCATTCATTTTGTGGGTTTTGACAACATCACAGATCCTTATCTGTCCAACTGTTTTACATGGCACTGGACTACAGCTGTACATGCATGCATACTCCCTCTCATGCACTTGAATTATTTGTTCCATATAATTGTTTGGGGTCGACCGATATGACAATGTTGTGTCTGATACCAATACAGATCTGATAACCGAAAATATTGGCCGATATAATTTCCAGAGAATGTAGATTTTAATGTCACACTCCTGTACTGACATGACCGTCTCAGTCTCTTCACTTTCCTTAAACTTAAATAAACAGCAGAAACTCCTAGTTGTAAATAATATCAGTTTTTGTAGCACTGGGGCGGAGCTAACCAGAATGCTTTGCGCTTTTGTTTTCTGTCTGTCACCTCTTATTGTCTTTGTTTTTCATCAGTTCTATTCATAAAAATTGTTTTGTGTTGTATGGGGCTAAAACAGTTATTCATCATTATTAACACGTATTTTTGTTGTAGATTTTTCCTTTGTATTTTCTAAATGACATCCAACCTGGAGTGAGTTAACGATTTAAACTGACACCGGGCAGCAGTTCAGTTATAGTGTTGTACCTGTCTGAGCAGATAGTGGAAAAAAGAAAAATTCAGTTTTGTCTGAATGTTAAAAAAGAAATGAAGTCTGGGAGCATTTTCTTAAAATAAAGGATAGTCACATACAACATAAACAAGTGTGACTTAGCGTTCTGTGGAAGCACAACGTTACCTTCGCCTGACCAAGAAGAAAACATGCTGGTTGTGATTCTGAAGCAGCAGAACGGTCAATGAACAGTGGCTTTCCCTTCATGCAGGTGTTCTAATGAGCTACTGTTACTCAACAATCACTAAAGCTCATCATGTTAGGCCCAATCCTATTTCACCCCTTTCCCCTACCACTTAGCCCTTAGCCCTCTGTTTTGCACGTTCATGCCTAGGGGTAGGGTGTCCCGATTTTTGTTTCGATAGAGGGGTAGGGCGAAGTGTTAGGGCTACATGGCCCTCCAAATGGAGGTTTTTCAGAGACACATTAAGCTCCCTAGTGGCATAGTGGTCTATGGCTTTGCTCTGTTATCAGGAGATTGCAAGTTCAAATCCTGGCATTGCTGCGACCAAAGATGTGCAACTTATTCACTCTTGTTGTCTATGTTATCGAACAGATAACATTGCAGATCACCGATCTCGGTCAGGTTCTAGATTGCACACTTTAAAACTGCTCAAACACTCTACAACCCCACAGGAAGAGCTACACAGCTAACATAACATCACACAATGTGAGTGTGTGCTATTTCAGGATAGGTTTGTTACAGCATTGGATCAGACTCATTCTTTTTTCCATCTGATATCTGATCTTGGCCCATAACCAATACGTGGTATCGGATCACTGTCATCTCTTCTGAAACTAAAAAAAGTCTAAGGCAGAGACATCTCTCCAGATGAAGAATGAACAGTGACAGAACAGCAGGACCATATTTTATCCCCTCAGGACCTGCATATACTTAGGAGATGCAAGAAGTCCATTTGTTGTTAGGAGCCTCGCTAAAAATATATGTGATGGCTGCCAGTCCAGCATGATGAGTGAGGTGCTCTGCAAGGGCAAACAGTAGAAGTTACATGATAGAGGTAAACTCTGAGGAGTTATATGGTAGAGGCTACACCAGAAATACTGAACTATTTGACCTTTTCTACACCTTGATAGGGGCACATATTTTGCGCATAAAATACCACTGAGATTCCATTTGAAATCAATACAAAATGATCAAAATTGAATAATTTTGTCTGTTTACCTAAATGTTGTTGAGACTGGGGCTGTACGATATGGAGAAAAGAACACACTGTGGTTGGTTAGAGGTAGGGCTGGGCAATGTGATGATATTTTATCATTATCTTGATAAATTATGACACAGAATGCTTCTCTGAGCATATTGTGGATCTTGTCATTACTTAAACACTAACTACATTTTATTAGTGAGCATAAATAAGCCTGTTTAATTGGATTTAGTGCAGTGCAGTTTGTGAAACATTGAACACAAATCATTGTAGTTGTAGGTTTATTATTCTTATCATCATTTTAGTATTTTTATATGTGGCTTTACAGGTTCTGTTTTGTCTGTTCCAACTTGTTAAGTCTCAGAAAAGCTAAATATTGTGATGCATATCGCGAATCATGAAAAACGAGTATCGTGATATAATATTTTTGCCATACCACCCACCTTTATTTTGGAGGCATTGAATTATTGCAGCCTTTTGTATTGCAAGAGTTAAAATCTAGTAACTATTAAGATATTAATGATATAGAGGCCCCGAAAAGTATTTGGATGTTTGTCAAATGCTTAACAAAGTATTAAGTTCATTGTCCAAGGAAACAAAATGTCAAACCAAGTGGCATTTATTTTTAAACAGACTATTCCGAGACATTTCAAAAGGCCGTTTGTTTCAGATTGTTATCCTGTTGAAAGATCCACTGCTGTGATTTGAGCAGTTTCTTTGCAGACCTCTGCAGGTTTTCATGCAGATTGTCTTGGTACAGTTCTGAGTTCATGATCCCATGAACACGAGTTCACTGACACTATAAGAAAAACATATAAGCTAATAAAATAAACTGATAAGATTTGATGTTATCACCTATGTGCTTTACCATACTCTTAGTACTTTTAGAGTTCTTTTCCAGGCTTTTTCCACACAAAGAGTCTACTGTCAGTTTGCTTTTGTGAATTAGCAGTTCTACATTAACTCCAGCGTTTAAGACCATTTATTGTTAAACTGTGTTGAACGATCAGCAGAGCTTTATTTTACTGCAAAGGAGGATTATTTTATTTTTACCTAAAAGTCTGATTCTACTGTGGAGCCACAACAGGGCAGTAAAAGAGCTGCATGTTGCCGATCCCTGGTGTAGTATAAGAGTTCAATCAGTGAAATTTACATTAGACCTGGTGGTGTGGATTGATATGAATCAAATGCAGCAGCATTTGTGAAACCGCACTGTTTAGAAGAGCTTGGCTTAATGCATTTTTAAATTTGTGCTCTGCTGTAATTATGGCTCTGGTGGAAGGCTGTGTCACATATAGAAGAGAGTGGCTTCCCCTGGAGACACGGAAGCACAACATGCAATACAATGTGTTATGAAGCTGTAATCCCTCTTTTCATACCCCCTGGGTTTGTGTATATTTCCCCATCAGCCTCAGAGTTTTATTGCATTATAGTGTATTTCCAGCTCCCGAGCGGCTCCCCTCTGAAACTGTGCTGACAGTGTATGTTTTGCAGTACTCGTAGGCTGGAGTCTGGCTGTATGCAGAGCCACGGCGCTGAGTTCCAGGAGGCAAAGTGCACTCATGTCTGCGATGTTCTCTCTCTCGTTGGCACAGGTATAGTGTCTCTGATCTCCCTGGCAGTGCTGTCCTACGAGCGCTACTGCACCATGATGGGAGCCACACAGGCTGACGCCACCAACTACAGAAAGGTGATCATGGGCATCACTTTCTCCTGGATTTACTCCATGCTCTGGACTGTGCCTCCGCTGTTCGGCTGGAGCCGATACGGCCCAGAGGGGCCAGGCACCACCTGCAGCGTCAACTGGGCCGCCAAAACAGCCAACAATGTGTCTTACATCATCTGCCTCTTCTTCTTCTGCCTCATCCTCCCATTCATCGTGATTGTCTACAGCTATGGTAAGCTGCTACAAGCCATTAAGCAGGTAGGTGTTGACCTTTGTACTACATTTTTTTTACATTTGTCTTGTATTATGACATTCATGCTTTTTATCTATCAGAACGAGTCAAGAACAGTCAGACTTCATATGGCTGCACTGATATGGAATTCGTGGGCCGATACCACTATCCGATATTTTTCCTGTATATATCTGCCGATACTGAAGCTGTATGTCAAACCTAAACATCTGTTCAATGTTGATAATGTGTTTTAAAGCGATTATCTGCCAATATAATTCCGATTTCATTGTGAATCCCTCATAATTCATTATCACATGACCAGTTTTCAAATTCTCTTTATTCCTTAGAATCAAACAGACTGGTTTTGTTATTGTGCTTTCAAGACAGATATATGCAAATGATCTCTGTTGTGAATGGCTTCCCCTATCATTGTCCTTCATTTCAGTTTGGACTGAAACACTCCTTGCAACTTCAATGTCAGTGGGTGGGGCTAAACTGCTGTAGTCTGAATAGTAGAATATATGTAAATGCACTGGTTTTTGTGACATAACAACCATGATGAATTAATAATCTGTGAACTGTGGACTCGGCAGTGAATGGTTTTGAATATTTAACTGTAGTTACGTTATATCAAATGGTTGTATTTAAGTAACACAATCAAATACTGTTTCTATGATATGGGCCCTTTAAAACACTGTACAATGCATTAAGTAAAGGTGCAGTTTAATTTTAGATTGAGGGTCAAGGCCTACCGTAAGCTGTAGTCTTATTAATCAGTTACTTCGATTAAGGCCTTTGAGTAATTATTATGAATTATTCAGTAGCTACTACGAAACTAATACTTATGTAGTTGTTGAAGTGTGAACCCACAAACAAGTGCCTTTGGATTTAAGGAAGTAACTGTTATTACATGTCAACATCTTGAAGTTGGTCCATATTGCTTGAGACCAGATTTTTGGATTCTTGCCCCTTTATATGCTGTACAGCTGTAAATCCAATAAGATCTTGAAGGTAATGCTGCTTACCTATGAAAATGTGACAATGGTTGACTGTCCTTGCTGGTACATGACTTTGATTTATGCACTCCTCTTGCAAGCAGATAGACTAGCTAAATGGCATTTTTGATTGCTTTACCAGCAAATGTAAACTAATCTGTGTGCTGGCTAAGCAGTTTGAGCCTGGAGCTGTGATGATGGTGAGGAAGAGCAGGAAAAAGTCACAATCAGTGCATGATCATGAGAGATTTATCAGTGCATTGTGACATGGTGGTATCACAATGCAAAGCTGAGACAATGCATTGTGGAGAACATACGTCCTATTGATTATACCTTCAAATGCAATCACACTGTTTGAACACCAATGTATGCAAACAATCAGTACCATCTGACTGCTCACTCCAGCAGTCCTCCTGCCTCCTAGCTCTAGTGTTGTTGCTTAGTTGTGCACCAACCTAATTATAGTCATCATTTTTCTTCATTTAAATTTTGTCCAAAACATTGTGAGAATATCAAATTGTGGACCCGGTATTGTGAATCAAATTGAACTGTGGACAGAGTGTACTGTTACACTCCTAAAGCTGCAGTCACACCAGACTTTTGTGGTTCATACCAGAAAATGCAGATAACTGGGTGGTGGCAGTGGGATGACGTAGCAGTTAGCAAACTTGCTAACTCACCATACATAGTAAAAACACTAAAGTGAACATAATTACGTTAGATTATTATATACCCACCGCAGCACAGCGGTACATATTGATATGTAGTGAAAAAGTGTAGATAACTGGCTGGTGGCAGTGGGGTGACTAGTGTGCAACATTGCAGTTATCAAGCTGGCTGACACATCTAAAACAGTAGAACCTCAAAATTAAAGATAATAATACAGTTTCTTGACTGACTGTGTCTTTTTCACGTTTATATAATTTGGGGAAGAAATGGTGAAATGTTTGCGCTTAAGACTCTGTTTAAAATAGTGTTTCCTTCATTATGGAAGTTACATGCTATGCAGGACTGCCCATCAGAGGTCAACTCAGCCAAAGCAGTAGCGATGTTGAAGATGTGAATTCACATCCATCGAAGTTGAGCTTGATTTGAAGTTCTGCAGACAAAATTGATTTAGAAGTCTGTGTCATGGAATCGCTCATCACAGTGAAAGTAATTTTAATCACAAAAAATTTCTGGCAAACACTGGACCTTAAGTGTGACTGGACCTTGATGATCACAGTTGTTTGTCTGTGAATAAATAGTCTCACAAGCCAGACTTCAGAAATCACTCAGGAGCTGAAACACTCCTTATAACTTCAGTGTGAGAGGGCGGAGCTAAACTGATACAGGCTGAAAAGGTGTATATAAGTTTATGCATTCGTTTCTGTGGCATTAAAAAACTCTTATATTTAAAATAAGTGATGCAGTTTCCATATAATGAACCCTATCAGTGTTTCGCCTTAGGAGGTGCTGGACTTGATAATGATGATAATATTAATAATAATAATAATAATACATCTTTCATTTATATAGCAATTTTTTTTTACAAAATCTAGAAGTGCTCTAGACAGAAATATAAATAAAACTTTGAAAAGATGAAAACAGCATGTTCTAAATGATCATTCATAATAGGAGCTTGCATGACTTCAGTTTCAGGACCACGGCCCAGCAGTCAGCAAGGTCGCTGTAGGTTACAGATATACTGTTAGTGGTGAGTGTTGAAATATCAGACACTATGGTCTGTTATCCTGCAGGGGAGCTCTTGTTCTGCAATATCAAACGTGCAGAGCTGAACCAAACCCATCCTGTCTGCTGCATGTGCCGTCTCATGTGCCACTAGCACTGGGTTATTAAAATTGCTTGGGGGCCGACTGTCAATCATTATGTGATCTGACACGCCCACACAGTTCTGAGCAGGAAGCAGTGTGGATTTTTTGTAGCATTTATCCATTACAAAATTGTATTAATTGATATATATTTCTTGAATATAACACTGGTAAATGTTTTTGTGTGGCATATCTTTACTATTAAAACGAGGTTTTGAACATTTAAAACTATTTTGACAGGGACCTTATAGGTGGTCAGATTGCTGAATTGAATTGGCGAATCAAACTGCAGTCTGGTTAGTAGTAGGCGGTTCATCCATTCGTTTTGTCGCTACCATTTTACTGGTATGCAAATGTGTGCAAATAGTGCAAAAACACGCTGATTCCCTCGCCTCTCGTATAGTGAGCTGCAGGCTGAGGTAAGTTAGTCCAGTTTATTGTCAAAGGAGCAGATATCAGATTGTAATGAGTTAAAGAGTTAACAGGGAAAAGAGAATGGAAGGAAAAGCCAGTCTTTTGGGGTTAGCTGTTAGCCATTAGCATAGCATGGAGACTAGCTGGCTTTCTGTAAGCACCACCTATGGCACTCCTCACTCAGCCAGCTGCTTCAGTGTTCACTCAGTGTCTGACGGTCGTAGATGAAAGCTCGAGTGTAAGAGACGCACATGTGAGACAAAGGCCTAAATAAGTATGTGTGCCATGCGACCGTCCCCCGGGCCCCGATGATAGCCGCGAGAGTCGGCGTGAAGGTGGGGCCCAAATCCTGAACACCACTGAGGGACGCGAGTGACGGCGGGAAAAGGACGTCAACCGACAGAGAGGGGAGGTGCGATGACGACGGCCACGAAAGTCCAAACTCCACTGCCCAGGCCCCGCCTCCTGCTCCACGACGAGGACACTAGACTGCACTTCACGCTCGATCCAGGTTGACGAGCTGAGGAGTAGGGGCGGTCGGGGCGGCTGACGTCCTCCTTCCGCCGTCACCTGCGTCCCGTGATGGCGTTCAGGATGAGTGCATGGCAGAGTATGGTTATTATTTAATGTGAAGGGGAATTCAGAATGATGCGCCATTGTTAATCTACAAAAAAGGTTTACTTAAGCATCCGAAATGGTTTTATTTTTTTTTAAAAAAGTAAACACACTATACCATGATACACAAAACCTGGCAGTAATCTTGCCTTTACTGCACAGTACTAAAATCAAATCATTCTTAATACAGAAAAAAAGTTTCTGAATCAAACTGAAAACGAATGAATTGTGATTCACTGTCAGCTCAAAGATTCACACCCCTAGCTGTGAGTGATCCTAACCTCAGCTGAGCGAAGTGGCCTGGGTGGCCTGTGACACTTCAACAGATCAGTAGATACGTCAGAGCTAAGCCATTAAGAGCCTTTTTTATGGAAGGAAAGCTGGGTACATATAGATTTGAAGACACAAAGAGGGTGAGTAAGTGCACCATTCATAAGGCTTGTGACCCTAATGACCATAAACACAGTACCAGAATGAAGTGGCTAAAGAAGAAAAAGGTGAGAGGTGAACATTTTCACGTGGCCCATTCAGAATCCTGACCTCCGTCTGATTGAAAAGCTGTGAATGACTTCAAGCTATGGGTGATCTTCAAGCCCTGATTTTTTTTTCCATGTCCCAAATCACTGGAGCGTGCAAACTGTCGGCCTGTCCGCAGAACGTTTCCAACTCGGAGCTGCTCACGTCACATATATACATACTGAAATAATAATGCTTTCATCTTCATTTGAAATGCTTTGGATAACAGAATAAAAAGCTGTTGACAAACAAGATCTGCATAAACACGGCTCATTCAGAATTTGCAGAAAGGCCTCGTTTGAAGTTTTCGCAAAGGACAGCAATGTCATTAAACTCTTTTATCCACAGTTGATGAAAATAGCAGCAGTAAACATAGACCATTCAGTATGAGACACGTGGTACAGTCACGTGTGGAGGGCAGTTTTTGTTCCTGAAGGTAAGTGCTGGAAAAAGCAAACGCACTTCAGTATTGAGCCCCACTGGATCTCATTTTGGGCAGAAGGTCATCAATAGATGAACGCACAGTGAGAGCAGCATGTTGTAGCGAACACAAAGCAGCAGAACCAGATGAAGACTCATTTAAATGCTTCCTCGCGCCGTCATGAGCGTATTGATCTGCTATGTGTGCATGAATGTGTGCAGAACAATCGAGCGCACAGCAAGGCCACATACATGAGGAGAGTCCCATTACTGTTCTTTACATCACCTTGCTCTCCCTCTGAGGAGTCTGCAGGGCTGTTAGGAGAAGAATTCCGTCTGTGGTGGCAGACTAAGGTGGAATGGGAAATTAGGACGAGTACCCAGCGTGGCTAAGCACAGCACACTTGAAGCGAATGCAGGAAGTTGGAGAGGTTACTTTCAGATTACAGATTCTCGGAAGTTGCCCAATCTCAGTAATATGGTTTGATTTCTTTCCATTACTTTTAAAGGGGCTTTTTCTTTCGTTTTTCTTGTTACAGAAAGTTTCTGTGCTTCTTGCAAAAATGGTCTCAATTCATTTTTACGTGATCATTTTCTAACCACTCTTCATGCCTTAGAATTAAACAGCTCTGCAGTTTAAGAACACGTCATGAATCTGACGCAGACTTTTTCTTAGGACTTTTCTCAAGAACAACTTTAAGAAAAAATTGGGAGATATTGGTGAATGAGGCCAAATGTCAGTGTTTGTTTTGACCCTCCACTTCACTGAATTTACCCTCAGATGGCAAACTTTGCTTGCTAACATCTCTGAAGACCATCAGGATGTTTTCATACCCAGTTCAGCCAAGTGCACCAAATTACACACACTGATGTTCATTTATTGGACACTTTTTTGGACATTTTGCAGGGAGGCAAGCGCTCTGTTACTCTCACATTCGCCACCAGGAAAATGGAACAATGGAGAATAGAGGCACATAACATGTGTCACACATAACGTGTGTTACAAAAATTTGTGCCCACCAGCAGTGAACTGAACTAGGTGTCATTAAACACACTGAGACACATGATTTTTGCCAGTCCATGGTTCGGTTCAGTTCACGTGTCAAAATGAACTGAAATGAAAATGTTTGACAGGTCCACACCAAACAGAGTAGGTGTGAAGGAGCCCTCGGCTAAGAAATATTCAAACTGCCATTTAGTAAATTTACAGATTGAAGTAACATGAACTGTGATTGGGTGCATTAGCTCGAATATCACAGCAAAAACATTTTTTACGGAATTAGTGAGCCGCACCTCCGCTCACTAAACACAAAAGTGGTAAGGTTTTACTGTTTGAGAAATGTCCCCGCCTCCCAGGTGAAATGGAGACTTTGATTGGTTCTTTTAAAGTTTCATATCTCTAGGTTGGGGCTCCATGCCATAAGTGTCCCGAACTGGGTCATCACCCCAGTACTTTGAAAAGTGGTGGGTCAAATGCCCACTCGCCCCCTTGGTTCTGGCAGCCCTGGGCCGAGCCCAAGCCCTGAAAAACTGCCCCAGATCATGTCAGGTCACTCCATCTCCAAACTTTACTGTTGGGGCTATATGGCTTCTTGAGAGCTACACATTCTTTCAGACCCTTATATTGACTTACCTTCTCACAGTCAAAGAATGAACAGAGTTTTCAGATCTGAAGCAAGAGTGGAGCTTGAGTTTCTCCTTAAAAAAAGCTTTAAACCCTGTATCTACTCATTTTCATGATTGTCTAGTAACTATTGCCCATAGTTTTGTGGTGTTTTTACTCCGAACTGGCCGAGGAGGAATGCTGTTGGTCTTCTCTGTTGAGAGATTTTTGAAATAACTTTTTCTTTAGTTTGATTTGAGTTGGTGGGGCTAAGCCTGGGCGTAATCAGATGTCGTCGATGTTGGACGGAGTAAAAAAACATGCTAAAATGACTGGATGTTACTGAAGAGCAGCTAAGTTAGCTCTAACCTGGAGAGAAAGCCCTTCAGACAAAGCTCTCTGCAAGTAGGTTATTTAAGCTTTCCTAAATTTGTTAACAGTGCTTGTTATGGAGGTTTATCAGCTGTTGTTTGTAGTGTAGCTACACGTTAGCCACCTGTTGCAGGATCCTGCTATAAACGATTAACTTCATTTATGAGAGTGCGATAGCTAGCGGTCCATCACTGGCGCTGGATTGTTTATGTTGCCAGGGAAATGCTACTGTCAGTCACTATGTGATCTGATATGCCCACACAGTTCTAAGCAGGCAGCAGCGTGGATTTTTTGGAGCACTACTAAATTGCAATAATTTAAAAATATGTTTTTTATATTCATATATGTTTAATATTCAGACAAAATTTTAAATGTGAAACCATGTTGGCAGGGGCTTTAAGTGCTGTTTATCTGATGGGGACAGTGTTGGTGGTCTACCAGGTCTTACATGGTTGTTAGGAGCCCCATTTTATCTGTAGCTGTTTGGAAAGTCCTGTTTTTTTTTTTAATTTTCCCATTCTTTATACAAATGGACTGGCTAATGTGTAATTTCCTCAGTGAAATCCCCTAAGAAAGTAAATTAAATAAATAAAGGGTGGTCTCTGAATTTTGCAAAGTACTTACTACTAAGGACAATCCTGCTTTTCTATTATATGGGCCCTTTAATTACTTTTCATTTAAATATTTTATCAGTGTATAATATTAAGACTTATCATGTTTCTATCTGTTACAGGCCTTTGTATCAGGGGCTATGCTTGTCAGTGTGGCACACATTATTATTATCTTTTAATTTAGGTTTCCATTTTCTGTTTAGCAAAAGCTTAAATGTTGCATAAGTTCATCTAGTCTAATGCCTACACTCTTAAAATATTTGAATGTAATCCTGTGAGTAATCACCCAATTTCCACCTCTCTGATTACTGTTTATTTTTGTAACCGTAATGAAATACCATTCCTTATGTTTCATCTCTGAAATAACCTGCATAATCCTTTAACTCGCCTTCTGTTACTCCCCCATCCAGAACATTTGGGGCTTGGAAGACTGCTGGAAGAATATTGAATATGGCTAATGGTGGAATGCTTAAAAGCCACAGCACTGTGGGAACTATGTGGTGCAGAAAACAAATGTCTAAGAACTAAAAATGGCAAAAATCTAATAGCATGATACTTCATTAATTTTTCTTGTCATGATATTTATTTTATTGGACATCTGAGAAAAAACAAGAAAAAAGAACCAGTAGTGCTACATTTAAAAAAAAATACTATAAAGACAATGAATTTTATTCAGTTTTTGGCACACAATGTTGCACTAAATCCAGTTAAATGGGCCTAGAAAAGCATATTTTATTGTGTTTGACATTATGTGTAAAAATGTGGTAAATTATGTCAAGCACAATAAATTATATATATATATATATATATATATATATATATATATATATATATATATATATATTATATATATATATATATGTATATGTGTGTGTGTGTGTATATGTATTTATATATAAATACATACATATATTTATATATGTGTGTGTGTGTGTGTATATGTATTTATATATAAATACATACATATATTTATGTGTGTGTGTGTGTGTGTGTGTGTGTATATATATATATATATATATATATATATATATAATGCAATAAATAATAGATATTGTCATATTGCACAGCATTATGTGTGGATATACATGAAACTTAGCCACAAAAGCTTTGAGAGAATTAAAAACCTAGAGAAAAGCCAGCAACTGTGAGAGGACAGTATTCTTTGGGTCTGGACTGAGGCAGATAACCTTGATCATGTGGACCAATCAATAGAAGCAGAGACGAAGGGGGCACTGTCAGAGCCAAATGAATACTCTGGGAGTGGAAATCATTTCCAATTAATGAGTGACAATTGGACACAAGGGCCAAGGAGGAGGTCTTTAGACTGAGCTCTGATCTGGACCCCTGAGATCTGTCACCTGGAGGGTAGATGAAAGATTACCCATACGCATGCTCGCAAACGCAATGACTGTTTTTATACAGTGTCAGGATGTGGGGTCACACAAATGTCCCAGATGTAATTATATATATGAGAGAGAGAGAGAGACAGAGTGTATGTTCAAAGGTTTGTAAACACCTATAGTAACTGTGGTGTCTAGCATTGCTCCAAGGGTATTAATAAGGAGTTTGTCCCCATTTGCTGCAGTAACTGCCTCTTTTTTTCTGGAAAGGCTTTACACTGAGTGTTGGGACATTGCTGTGTTTGCGATCAACCACAAGAGCCTTAGTGATGCTCAGGTACTGATGTTGGATGATCAGCTCTGGATCCACTCCAAATTATCCTGAAAGTATGGATGGAGTTCCCTCACTCCAGACAGTGCAGTTCCACTGCTCCACAGCCCAGCACTGGGGGGGCTTTATACCCCTCTAGCTGTCGCTTGGCATTGAGCATAGTGACCTTAAGCTCAGAGTTTTCCATTCTGTTTGCAGTTCTTTTCTTTGGAGATTATATAAACTGTGTGTGTGCAATTGAAGCCTGTTTTAGTAAGTAAGAGTTTAGTAAGAGTTCACTAATCACCAATCAGGATACTGTTTGAATATGTACCAGTCCTCACCAAGTTCTTGTAGTAAAAGCCCCCAGTGATGGTTAAAAACTCAGTTAATTTGATTTGATTTTGTGCAAACCATAGCAAGATACTAGTATTCCCACACAGAACTTAACTGAACTTTTAATTTTATTTTATTATTTATTGTACCTTGTGCCTGTAAAATAAGCTGCCTATGTTATGGAGCACATTTTAGGACATTCTAAGACCACAGTGTCAGGTTACGTTCTTTTATTTGGCAGAGATTAAGCTTGAACCCACACTGTCACTGTGTTTGCTTCCACGCCTACTTCAGTGTTAGGAAGCTTCTCAAAATGCGTTGAAGAGAAAGTATGTAAACGCTTTGTTGATGTAAAACATTAAAAGGTAAAACAAACTACTTAATGTAGGTTTTTTCCACACCCGAATGGAAAAAACCTACAGTCGTATGCAAAAGTGTGGGCACCCCTGGTCAAATGAAAATATGTTCACACATCTTCTATGGGGAACACACTTTAATACACATTTTAATACACACTTACTGTGTGTTTGCTGAATTTAACATATTGGAAAACAAAAGGAATGGCACATTTTACTTTTTTTATTTTCATTTTTTACCATTTATTTTTGTATTAAACTCAGCAAATAAGTAGAAGTTGTGCACTAAACTTGCAGAAAAAACCCATATTTAAGTTTGATCTCTGTAGAGGATGTGTTGACTTATTTTCACTTGAGAAAGTCAGAGGTTTTATAGAGGATATTCAAGCGTTTGCACACAGCTGTATATCGCTGTTGTCAGAAGAAAACCTCGTATCTCCAAAATGGTAGCTTTACAGGAGAAGGAAAAAACTTACTTTACTGTTAATGTAAGTCAATGGAACCAGAATTTTTTCCAAGTCATTTTGGGTCATTTCTTTTGTTCCATTCACCATGAAATTTACATACAATGTAAAGGAATTATGTCAAAAACTGAAAAGCAGAGATACAAGGTTTTCTTCCGACAACAGTGATATGTGAAATAAGAATGTCCTAAACCTGTCTAGCCCTTATTCTCATGCTTTTGGCCTTTTATCACCCACAAAATGAGGAGAACCGCAAAGTGCTCTCTCTCTCTCTCGCTCACGCACACACTGCCGACTGTTCCCTCCTCAGGGAGCCTTTGCATCAGTTATATTATTGAGTGTGTGTGTATGTTCCTCTTAAAGGATGTGTGTGAGCAGAAGATTGTTGTTGAACTTGCGGGGCCTGTTTCTTTTCTGTATAGAATAATCCTCTCTGCAGGGAACATATTGAAAAAACGATGTATTGAATTTACTTGACTCAAGCGCACGTCTCCATATGGATAAAATATGATACATCAACATAAATTTGTCTTTCAGTTTACTCACTTTTTTGTGTTGATGTAATTTATTTTATTCATGTGGAATTAACAGACACTTTTGAGTCAAGTAAATCCAGTGCATTACAGTTTTTTAGTGTGTGGTTCTTCTTTTTAAGCCTCGTTCCTCTGGGAGACCTTGCAGGTCTTTAGTAACTCAGGCGTCCCACTTCAGAAATAGCTTTAGTGATTATAACGACATTAAACTCTCTTTATCAGTGTTTATATGACCAGAGTTTACAGCCTACTTATAGCAGGGGATTTATGAATGATGTGCTTTGTATGGAGTTATTGTGTGGACGTATATGTGTGTATCGTATAGCGTAGATTTTTTCTGTTCATATATATTCAATTAAATAGACATTGTGCATTAAAATTAGCAGAAAGTGCCCTCTTTAATTGTGTTCCCTGACACAATCCTATCTGGCCCACATAAGTGTTTTAATTTTCTATTAATATTAGCCCATCTCACAATGCGCTGCACTACAGTCCCCAGCATGCACTGCAACGTAATGTGCGCTCTCACTCTCCTGCTCCAACAACAATCTATGGGACAGTGGTTACACCTCAGTTCTACACAATTCTACACAGTTCCACACCAGTCATATCACCAAACACACTAGCTGCATTTCAGCTGCAGTTCAACCAGTATTAACACCAAACGCCAGCTCAGCAGCTCAGAAACTGAGCCCAAGTATTAATAAACTTGCAGCAAAGAAAGGACACCAGGTGTCTAGTTCAAGCAAATAGGTAGGTTTAAAAGACTGAGTTCCTGGGGACATTTAAATTTAGAATATTTCAAGTGTTTATGTAACATTTCACTGTCTACTACCATATATTTGAATATTTTTATGCATATTTTGAATAAACAATGGTCAATTTGGTTTATAGCAAAATTTTATTAAAAATGAAATAAAACATAGGTGATCTCTGGCTCACAGATTTATTGAGTTTTTTTGATATGGCCCTTTTAGTGGTTGAGTTTGACACCCCTGCTGCAGATGATGTTATAACTTATTTTCACCGGGAGTTTCTTTACACTTTTGCATACGGCTTTAGACTTACGGACCCACACTTTCAGTTTGCATACGTGCACACGGGCATATAGGATTTACATTTAGATGCACCGAAGTGGGTGATGCTGTTTTGCATATGCTGTACACACTCAGTACTTGTGTGCCACGTAGCCATTCATGCAGTGCGGTAATGGAGCCCCTGGCTGTGCATCAGCCATAAATTGCAGGACCCACTTAATGGCATGAAATATTTCACACTGAAAGCTTTTCACAAACAAGTCACAGTGGACAGATCGTAAGCCACTCATGGTATCGGCGCATCAGTAGAGCAGAGAAGCCTTCAATAGTAACGTCTCTCAGTAGATTGCAGAGGAGTTGGTGGCAGAGTGCTATGCCAGTTTTTCATCTGTATAGGGCTCCTTGTTTGAAAGGCTGAGACAATTTAAGTGCAAATTTGAGAAAACGATCATGTGTCATCTCACACGTAATAATTTTTATAATTATCTCCTAAAGGGATTAAAAAGATTGAATTTGAAAAAGAAAATTGCATCAAATGTATCTGCTGCCTCACATTTGTTTGGGTATTTGTTTGATCCAAACCAATTACAGGAAAATCCTAGCATGAGATCAGAGATTATTGGAAAGCTGCTTCTTGCTGCCTAATGATGATGGCTTGCCGTGGGAAAGTAATTTTTGTTCCTGTCCACTCGAATTGAGCTACAGGGACGGCGGTGGATTGCCGATAAGCACCGAGAGGTGTCTTTGGGAACAGTTAGAGCCCCATGCATTTCACTGGGGATTTGCAGGTGTAACTCTCACGGCGCTCGATGCCTGGGGGAGGCTGAAGCTCAGGCTTGGTTCCCTCACAGCTCATACACAAGCAGATACTGAGCATACATGAGGAATGTGTTGCTATGAAATTTTCATGCCGTTGACCTTGGTCAGAAATCCAGTATGGTGGAGCATATCTGGGTAGGAGCGATACATTTTCTCATTTGTGTGTATTCAAGTATATTTTCTTGGGTTTGTACTTTCCTCAGTATTTTTTAAAATAAAAATACAAAATTTAGTTTGTTGAGACAGTATGTGAAATGCTAATAAAAACAGAAGGGTCAATTCTGTTTGACCTATATTAAATTTGTGAACAGTACGAAAACACAATATTTAATGTTTTACTTGTGCTTCATTTTTTGTAAATATACACTCGTTCCAAATGTCATGCCTGCAACATGTTCCAGCATAGTTTGGACAAGAGCATGTTTACCACTGTGTTACATCACCTTACCTAAAGAGAGCAATTGATCCTGCTTTTAAAGCTGAATTTTTTGCCAAACCGTACAGGGCCTTTGTTGTCGTATTTTGCACTTCATAATGTGCCACACATTATGTTGTAACATGCACAGAATGCGGCTTGGTGTTGTCATGCTGAAATAAGCTGGGACGTCCCTGAAAAAGACATTGTATAGAAGGCTGCTCCAAAATGTGTGGATATCTTCACAGATGTGCAACTTGTCCATTCCATGGGTGCTAAAGCAGCCGTGTACAATGACAGATGCTGGCTTTTGAACTTTACACTGGTAACAATATGGCCCTTTTCTTCTTTAGCCTGGAGAACACAACATCCATTATTTCCGTAAACATCTTAAAAGTTGATCACAGTACACATTTCCACTGTGTATCAGTCCAGTTCAGATGAGCTCGAGCCCAGAGACATGGGGCAGCATTTCTGGATGTTGACGACATAAGCTGCTGTGCATAGTACAATCCTTAACTTGCATTTGTGGATGCTGGTCTTTATGGACATTGATTTATCAAAGTATTCCTGAGCATAAATGGTATATCCATTACAGAAGCAATGTTGTTTACATAAGCGGTTTTTAATGCAGTGCTGTTTGAGGGAAGGTCAAGGTATTCCGTTTTCGGGAGAGATTTGAATCCTTTGATTAAATTATGCACTGTAGGTGGTGAAATAACTAAAATCTTTGCAACCACTTGTTGAGGAACATTGTTCTTGAGCTGTTGGATTTGCAGATGCATTTTTTGTCAAAGTGGTGAGCCTCGATCCATTTTTGCTCATAAAAGCTTCTGCCTTTCCTGCATGCGCTTTTGATACCCAAGCATGAGTGCGTCACCTGTTTAAGATGTGGTATTTTTTGACTTGTTTTTTATTTAAGTAATTAATTGGCACCTTACCAGACATTAGTGATGGGCAATATGATGATCTGTTATAGTTAATGTGATGAATTACATCACCATATGCTTTGTTGAGTGTATTGAAGGAATTGCTAGTGCTTCTAAATCAACTACATGTATTGTAAAAAAAAGTTGGGCCACTTATAGAGAGCATGTAAACAACCGAAAACCAGTGTATAGACTAGTAACGAGCAGCTGGATATCACCCCATTATCTTTTAAGTGATTTACTAATTTTTGATTTTCCTCCTGTTCTTTTTTTATATAGCTTATTAGAAAAACTAAATATTTGTATACAGATTGTGTAGCATGAAAACGACCTCAAGTACTGTGATCAGATTTTACCAGATATTATGTACACAAGTGATGACTCAAAATGCTTAAAGCTCTCAATATACTAGTGACCTTTGAGCATTGACTTACCTCACCTACCTTACTGACCACAGCCTGTCCTCCATCTTTACATTCCGTTTGACTGCCTATCACCTCATTACCATGCTGTGACATGCGTTTACTGACCTTGCGCTGCCCTGGAGCTCTGCAGTATGACTGGACTTCACTCTATTCTCTCTGAAAGGCCATCTTCCCAGCTTTAAACTCGTCCTTCAGTTATTCTGGATTACTTCTGTTTTCCTCTTCCCTGCAGCTCCTCCCATAAAACCCTTTATGTTGGTCCATAGCTCAGTTATTGCCTGACACTTTCTTTATTTTTATTATTCGTGCCTTATCCTGTCCTTTCCTTGAACTTCTGTCAAAATCTGACCACCTATAAGCTGCTCCTCGATGACTTGACACAATAACCTTTTCTTATCTACATTTTCTAAACAGTTCATTCAAACATTGTCAACACATTTTTCATTTCATTTCGGACAGGAGCAAAATGTAAATAAGTCATGTAAAAATGTATGTGCAATCAGTTTCCTCGAGGAATAATGGGAAAACAGCAATTTCACATGCTTTGCAATTTCCTTCAAAACTGCAGGGGGTGGACCAAATACCCAAAACAGCATTTCCAGGGCAATAATAAGAGCACAGGCTGCCTTTCTGTCTTCACAACAGTAGTCATTTTTATAGGACGGTTTCTTGTGGGAATTTGGGCCATTTTCAGGAAGAACAGATTTGTAATAACTGTGAATTTTCAAGAAACTTTCTCACAGTGCTCTATGGTTCATTTTTTCTTCAGCTGCATATTTTTGAGAATGATGTCCAGTTATACAGTGCTTTGCAGAAGTCTGAGACCACTCGTGCTCATTTGATTTCCAGTCAAAACAAAAAAATGACGTATTTGCGTATAAAATCAAATCTATCAATATTTGTCCACTCTTTACGTTTATGCACTTTTCTCCTACTTTAACTCTTCAAGCCAGCGAGTTTCCCCCCACCAAAAGCCATTACCAAAGAAGTCACTGATGTTTATGTTCCCCTTTAAACAGACATCAACATTCACACAAGCAGAGGGCCGAAACTCACCTCAGCTGCCTTGCAAATGTTTTCTCTTGTGTATCTAAAATGGCTAATGGAAGTATTTCTGAGGAGATTAGGTATAAGACTTGAATAAGAAAGGAGAAAGTGGAAAATCAAAGGAAAATATGTGAGTTTCCAAAACTGGTTAAAAATGATTAAAAGCTACAGAGAAAATGGGCCTCCTAGCAACCACCTGGACGACTTGGTAAACCACCAAAGCTGTCCCCATCAGATAAACAGCACCTAAAGCTTCCATCTTTACACCCACGGGTGTTTCTGTCCATCCTTCCACTGTGAGAAGACATTTCAACGCTATGGGTCTGAAAAGATGTGTAGCTGTTTCTAGAAAGGAAAAATCTAAAAAAAGTCTAAATTTCTAATTGGGATTAGTTGGAGAAGCAGAAAATATAGCCAATGTCTGAAACTTTGGAGGTGTGGAAAAATATCCCTGTAGCTTTCTTTGAAAAACTGAAAGCAAGTCACCAGGAAAGAATGGAATCTCTAATAAAGGCACAGAGTGAACACAATAAATGCTGATATTAAATTTAATTGGTGAGGCTTTTATGTAATTTTCTGTTGAAAATGCTTAAATGTTAAGAATCTGCACTTAATGGAAAATAACTTAACTGGAAATTAAATAAATAAAAAGGTGATCTCTGACTTTGGAGTACTGTTTATATCAGCTTTTTGAAGCTAATGAACTACTGCCTTAGGTGAGGATTAAGGAAGTATAGGGTTAAAGGCCATGTGTCTTGCTGGGACTGTACTGTATCACACAGTCCCTCTGCACCTCAGAGTCTTTTCTCTGAACCACTAAACGCTGTTCTACCTTTTCAGTGTCTTTGTTGCTGTTTTGTCCTAGTAAACCTTTCTGTTTGTCTTGCTACAAGCGTGGTAGAATAAAAAGTCTGTGGACACTGAAGCTGTTGGCGTAGCTCCAGGACTGTACGTTGTGCAATGTGTGTGTTATCCTTTTAAAACTGAGCCTATTGTGTATCATCACTCTTCACCACACGATGTTAATTGGCCAATTATCTCCATTGTTCAGATTCAGAGTGCTGCAAATATGCTCACCATGCAAATAAGCAAACTGTCTAAACTAAGCAAAACTTTTTTGAGGGGGGATATTAGCAGATACTTTGGTTAGTAATGGGAGTAATGGAGAGAGAGAGAGAGAGAGAGAGAGAGAGAGAGAGGGAGAGGGGGAGGGAGGGAGAGGGAGAGGGAGAGGGAGGGAGGGGAGGGAGAGGGAGGGAGGGAGGGAGAGGGAGAGGGAGGGAGGGAGGGAGGGAGGGAGAGGGAGAGGGAGGGAGGGAGGGAGGGAGGGAGAGGGAGAGAGGGAGGAGAGGGAGAGAGAGAGAGAGAGAGAGAGAGAGAGAGAGAGAGAGAGCGCACTGTAAAGTATGATGTTTCAGTTTGTCTAATGACAGACAACTCATACTATTTTATAGTATTTTAATGTACGCATAGAGGGTCTCTGCAGGACTTAGTAACACTTTGGAGGATATATCATAGAATATGGGTGGGCAATATTGTCACGTTGCCGGATTCACCCTCCATGCCTAGTGACTCTCTGGAATCCCCTTGACCAACACGTCATAGACACATGCATCACCCAATCCCAGACAGTTTCCGGGAAGCACCTCACCTGAAATTTGATTTCGTTCACCTGTGTTTGATTGTTTGTTCGTATAAACACCCCTTTGTTTGTCATGCTTGTTGTGAAATATTGCCATTGTTTCTGTGTGCATACCAAGTGTTTGTCTATGTATTAGACCTGTTTTTCTATTTTACTCTCTTATATTTAGTCTGCCTGATTCTCTGTATTTTGGCTTTTGAGCCTGTACCTTGACTGTTTTGTTTTTGTTCTGTTTGTTCAAAGGGAACCTCATACAGTATGTTTCTACCAGCATGGCAACAGGGACATTGTCAATTTGTGGAATAGGATGTTACCATGGATATAATGACTGTAATCTATCAATAGCAACTAAAAATCAGTAGTGTTGTGTGACACCAGTACTGCTCTACCAGCACAGACAATATGTTGCCCAACCGTACCACTTACGACTTACAGCGCTGCATGCACACAGTATTTTAGTGTGTTTTTTTGTTCCTGACTCAGTAACGCTACTTCTTTCAACCTTAACCAAAAATCGTTAGCTTTAAAGGTCGTTCAGTAGCTGGAGGGTTTATAATGATGTACCAAAATAATTCTTGGCTGAAACGGAAACCAAATTCAGGTCAGACTGGGTTGAAAACCAAAAAAATCTGACTTTAAACGAAAACAGTTTACAAAAAAATAAACTTAGCATATGTTGGCTACAGTGTGTGGCAGCAAATCCAACATCTTCAACAACAGAGAGTGGTTTGTCATCCAAAGGCTTTTTTCTTTTGTTATATTTTATTATACTTATGTATTTTTTCATGGTTAATGGTGTTGGCGTGCTAGCAGCAAATTTCCTCTCAGCTTCTGTTGTTTTGCCATATGGATGTAGTGTTTTCAAGTGATATCAAATGTCTAGTGGAGAAGTTCCTGTGTGTTGTACCCCCTCATGATACTTGGCATAAACACAAATACAAGCCTGTTGTCCCTCATAGAAACAATGAAATGATAGTCTTAGATTTTGACACTTTGTTCTAGCCCTATTTAGTCGTTATTTTTTCCCTGTCAAAATTCTCAGCTTAATTTCTCTTTGCTGGGGTGTTTGGTGGCTGAAATTTTAGTGCATCTCAAGTTTAGAGGTAACTACTCTAAACCCCGAGTACACATAGCACATAACTTGGCAAGAGGTTAAATCTCATCTGGAATCTTTTGTACACTGTTAGAAATGAAGGTTCTGTTCAGATACATTTTTGGTTCATCAAGGTACAAACAATGTAAATGTTCCCTCAAAGGTACAACAGTGGTTTTGAGGTCCAGTTGTGAACCTTAAATAAGTTTTTCCGGGTGAAAAATTCGTATTTGTATCTTTTCATAATGTAATGTTTTAAAACCGAACAATAAAATAAAAAGCCTGGAGACAAGACGGGGTGTGTGGAGTTCCCTGACTAAAGGTATTGAGGTGTACCCTTGAGGGAACCACCCCAGTGACAGTTTAGTACCTTTTTTCTGAAAGTGTACCATGAGAATGAACAAATCTTTAGTCAACTGCAATAACTTTTCTTCATCTTCTCAGTTTTGTAATCATTGCTGTGTTTTCAGACACGAAGTCTAAAATTTCCAAGAAATTACCGTTAAATAAGACCTTCTGTAACATCTAGAAAATCTGTCCCTGCACAAACTACACCAAGGTGGCTTATAATGGACCAGTATGTTCGCACAATGTCTGTGCATAATGACTGAAACATATAGAACTATATATAAAACTTCTTGCTTAGACTCTTCTTTTCAGACTTTGCTTTATATTAATGAACATGTTTATAGCCATGGACTATTCATGGCTTCTCTATGCAGCTTTCTCATTTCAGAGAATGCACTGTATATCATGAAATAGACCTTCAATTACCATGTGCTCCTCACTGAATCGCTTTGATCCTCAACTTGTTCACATCATCACTGAAGATAATTATCTTTCACTGCTCACTCTATGGTCACCAACTGGAAAGAAAGAGCTCTCAACCATTCAGTATCTTCAATAATGTCACCATAAGAGTATCTGCTCAGGGTCACTGTTAGCAAATGGAACCTTGTCATATCCTGTAATTCACTCTGTGCCACTCAAGAGTCTTGAACATCGCTGGTATAGTATAGCTTAGAGGTCTGCTAGGTGGTGCGACCCTGACAGGCCCAACAAAGTATCAGGTTTGGAACTTGGATGGGGTTTATTTTCTAATGAGTGATTTTCATGTAGAAGATTTGCTTTTATTTGAAGGAGTATGCCCACATACATTTCGCATTTTCTTTCTTTTTCTCCCTCAAATATGGTCTGTGTATAACCAGCCACCCTATGTGTTCACTGGGCTGCACGATATTGATATAAAATGCGATGTTAGATAAAGCTGTTGGAAATCAAGCAATAAATTACTATTACAATAATGTGCCTCTGGCTGGATGTAATGCAAGTGCAGACAGTTTTTTGGGGATATGTATATAGAAAGCTAACTAACCTCTTGCCACACATCCCTCCAGCTCTGAGTCTATGGTGGACTCCAATTCCCAGAACCCTTTGGGTGAACACATGACTGTGATGTAAGACCAGCCCACATATCAAAGATCTGCCTCACCTGATTGCTCACCTTTCGCACCTGTTTCACATAATTTGTAATTAGTTCAGCTTGTATTTAAGCCCAGGCTTTAGATTAGCTCAGTGTGAGGTATTGCTTCTCTTGTAGAGCTACAGAGAGGTTTTTCCTGTATTTTGGGTGTTTGAGTCTGGTTCTGACTCATTCTGTATTTTTGACTTTGCCTTTTTGTCTGCTCCCTGTTTGAATTTTGTCTGCCTGATTAGATTTGTGTTGTTTTTCTTTGTGTATTTTGTTGCTTTTGGATCTTTGCCTGTTTTTTGACAATGACTCTGGATAACAAACCAACTTATAAAACCTCCTTTGTTTCTTTATTCTTTAATTTTCTTTTTCTATATTCTTTTATACATATGTATTTCTTTTTTATGTTGGCACACAACAAATACATATTCTTTGTTTAATTTTATTTTTAATTTTCAAACATGCTGGGTTGTTTCTCATTTAAAAATAATGTTGTTCTTGGCACCGTGTTCTTAGTTGGTATGGGACTCTTATTTTGAAGAACTCTGGGGGGCTTAAGGTAGCAGGCTTCAGTAGCCCAGCTGGCTAGCAGAAAAAGTAAAGCCTGAGCTACCCTGTGTGCTGCATGTTTTCCCCTTTGCTCCATGCTGTTTTGAGTTGACTTTCCCTAAAAGCTGTGTTATGGGCTGATTATTTTAAGGTCCCCGGGTGTGTTTTGTAGTTAACATTTGGGTTGTTCTTCAGACACATTATTTGACAAATATATTAATCAAAGCAGAATTTAAATGTAATTCTGGACTGCTGGCTATTTTATTATAGCATTTATTTTATATTTGCTCTAATTACAGCTGTTGTCGCTACTTGGTACATGCACAGTAATGCCACTGTCCTGTCTGGTTTATATTCAACACTTTGGGTGATGATGGGCTAGTTTGGATCTGATTAGGACACCATTTTCTTGTAGCCATGTCTGTTTTGGACTCAATCCATGATGGTGTGGTTTGGCTTCAAACAGAATTTTGTGGGGGTTGGGTCAGGTTTGGAGTCCAGAAGACATTTCAGGTCAGGTTCGGGCAGGAACTTTTTGGTTCAGACCAAAATTTCATGCCTGATTAAATAGCAGCTATAAGAGAACCCAATTAAGGCTTGTTTTTGATCAACTGAAGCACTTAGTAAGAAAGTAAAGTGCTGTGATAATCCATCTCTTAGGGCCTGCAAGTGTATTTGGGTTCAGGTATCAACAAGCAGCACCACTAACACCTCGTTGGGTCAGGTCTAAAAGTTACAGGCCCATGTAGGCCTCTAGCTCAGTTGTAGACAGTTTCAACAAGAAACTCCATCTCAGAATTAAAGTCAAATATGTTACGATTTGTCCTTAGTAGCTGTAGGTGTGGTTATTCAAATAAACAGGTATGTCAGGTGTGATTTGAATGTCAGAAATAACCATCATTTCAACAGAAAGTTGTTCCATCATTATTTATTTTATTGTTGGGTTGTAATATCCATCCATCTAAAAATGTCTGACTCTTGTATTGTCAGTCCACTAAGAACTCACAGTGACAACTGGCAGCCGTCCCTCCGTCCACAGTTTTCTCATTCCTGGCGAAGATGTTTTCAGCATGCAGAACTCAGAACGAGATGCCCTTCCAGAACTCGAAGCCAAAATCTTGACTTTATCTCAGCAGACTGTGGTATATCAGGAGCGCTGTTGCGTAAGTCTAAACAAAGGTGTCGCAGAGTGCAGTCCTTACAGTCAGGAGAACCCCCTGTGTCCCCTCTCCGTGTTCTTCAAGACCATCCGAAATGTCACCCAGTTGGAGGTTGACTGCTTTTGTAAAGCACATCCTCATTCACCTGGACACGACCTGTCTTGCTGTGCAAAGTCATGCCGATACAATGTGGCAATGAAGCGAGACATAACACTGAAACAAATCAGAGACGACTCTGGGGTGACAGGCGATTTGGAGAACTTGTTTCTGCCAACTTAGGAGTGCAATCAGCTTCCTCATGGGAAAAAATGACTGCTGGGGAAACTGAAATACATCTCATAGAACATATTCCACATCCAGAATGTCTGTGTTTGGCCAGACACACATTTCTAGGTGATTAATTTCACTGTAGCTTGAGAGAGTGTGAAATGTTTAAGCAGCTGTGGCAGTTTTACCTTGAAGGTATATAAAACTGCCTCCTTCATAGTTCTGATGTCCGAGTGGTGCTTATTCCGAATTTATATCCAAAGCATTGACTAGAATAAATTGACTCATTTTTAGTACAGCCATCATTGTATCAGCCAGTACTGATGACCTGTGGAATTTGCGCAGGTATCACAGATAGGGCGGCCATTATTAGTGACTATTTTCAGTTGCGCCATCGCTGGGCATTGAACCTTGTGAAATGGTGAAATATTGTGGTGTCCAAAAGGCACTCACCATGTACGTACATCACGGTAATACAGGCTGACTTGGTAAATCAGACCTCAAAACAGTATATAACTTGTTAAAATAACAAAAATATGTCATGCAGCTAAATTTAACCTTTTCAATAACATGTTATTGGACAAAAAAAATTTATTGAAGAGAACTACAAACATTTAATTAAGTGACCCTTATCAGTCCCACATTGGGGAAACTTCAGCTCCACAATCTAACCCATCCGTGCAGTGAAACACCACATACACACTAGTGAAGACACACACTAGGGGGTGCTGTGAGCATACTCACCCGGGGAAGCAGTTGGGGGTTAGGTGCCTAGCTCAAGGGTACCTCAGTCATGTACTGTTGACTCAGGGGATCAAACCAGCGACCTTCTGGATGCAAGGCTGGTTCCCTAACCTCCAGCCCATGACTGCCCGTGGATTTATTAATAGACACCAAAACACACAGAACTCTGAGTAACGCTGCCTTCAGTGCTACAATATGTATATCATTACAGACTGTAGTCTTCCTTCAGTCCTTTTTTTTTAACGTGCCTTTGCCAACTTCCACTCACTACTCAAAAGTGCGTCACTCAGATTCAGTTGAAATGCACTTGTGCTCGGCTAGGTTAGCTTCAGTAAGGAATCAGAGAGCTGTGCAAAGTTTGTAATGCAGATTTTTTTTTTTTTTTTAAGTTTGATCATAATGTACATACATTTTGTTAATAATTGCTTTGTTTGGCTTTAGGCTTTGGTTAGTTTTTTGTTGTTGCCAGCAGTGTGGCCTTCAGGTTGCTAACTAGCAAGCTAGCAGAGTGAAGTAATGAAGTTGTTTCAGCAGTCGTGAAGGTAGTTAGTTACCCTAAACCTAGTTTGAACATAACATATATGAATGTTATGGTTTTGAAATAATAAGCATTTTAAAGTTTACTACTGTGGCTTACAGACAGCTTTTTTTGCTGGGGGGGGGGGTCAAACCATGTTTGACACCTGTGTCAAACCATGTTAACTTTTGGGGGAGTTATAGGCTGCCAAAGTTGACACTCATCTTGTTTCTTTGAGGGCTCCTCTAATACACTTCTCTTAAGCTAATAAAGTAAAGCAGTGACCATTAAGATGGCATTTGGACACCCGAGGGGGTATGGCGAGGCCAAATAAATGAGGGCTTGTTAAACCCTCAGAGATTAGAATATCTCAGTCAGAAAAGCACTGTTTAACTCCCCTTAAAATCTCTGGTTTATTACATACTAAAGCTTATTATTCAGTGACTACAGGGATTTAAATGCAATGGCTGAACTATTCTTAGGTTATAGAAGTCTGTAATACAACTTGGGCCATTTAGCAGGTAAAACAAAACTTTTAGAGTATAAACTTAAATTATAAACTACACATATAAAGTTGTATTGAGTTGTGTTATAGTTTATTGTCATTTCTAACCCCTTATAATTGGTAGCTTTATTGGCCTGTTGTGGTCTGAATGGATTTCATTTTACTTTCCATTGACTGTGCACAGTTTATTGGTTTGCTCCTAACTTTACAATGACTTTTAATTAGGAGCTACCCAAAGTGTAACCTTGCCTAATGACTGACAAAGTGCAGCTATTTAAAGCCCACGTCACACAGCCATCTCACAGCATAGACCAGAAACCATCATTAACACGATGGATGTTTTCAACTTAAGTATCTATTTTCAACTTTTCATCACTTTCAACGTGTTCTTCTCTCACTTGGTTCAATATAGCCTCTATTAGGCTACAAATTTACGTTCTCGCTGTTTTTTTTTCTGCTTGGGTCCCAGTAGAGTGAGGAACTTTCCAAGCCATGTGGCTTTATTTTCTTGCAGCTCATTATACAGTGTCTGCCTGTGCTGCACTGTTCCGGCACTTGCTGGGAACTCTGTGAATCATCCTTAATGGTTCAGTGGTTGGATGGGTACAACGTAAACGAGCTGTCATGAGCGACTTCATAAAAGCCAGATCAGGAGTAGAGTTCAGAGCTCGGATTGTGCCTTGTGTTGACAATTCAAGCAGAATCAGCCATCTGCTTCCCCGACACTCTTTTTTGTCTCAGTCATTTTGATAGCGTTAGGCAGCACAACCAGATGCCACTTGTTCTGTCTACACACTTAAAAAATAAGAGTTCTTTGGAGCAATGCTATAAAAGAAGCCATTTGGTTGAATAAACAACGTTTTCAGGAGCCATTTTTGCAAATGAGTTGTGAATGTCCTTTTTAAAGTTTTTAAAAGAGCCTCCACATTATATAAAGGTTATACCAGGACTGTTCAAAGTGTGACCTGCAGGCCAGAGCCTGGCTCATGAGGACATCTGATCTGGCCCTAACCCCACCCCTCATCTAATAAGAGAACAAACATAGACTGTGGCTGAAATTGATCCCTATTCTCTAATTAGTATTGTTCTACATAGGAGTGAACTATTAAGTACACTAAACAGCAATCATTAAATTCGTAAGTCCTTATCATCAAACAGCAATCACAATTCGTAAGTCCTTATTCGTAAGTTCCTCACTCTACTGGGACCCAAGCAGGAAAAAAACAGTGAGAACGTAAATTTGTAGCCTAATAGAGGTTTAATGAATTATTCAATCAGTAAATGAATACCTGTGTCAATATTAGCATGTTGCATAAACAAACCAACGGAGTCGCTTGCAAGACTGAAGTTGGCTTCTTATTTGTAGCTGTAGACATTGGTGTAACCCTTTTGAAAAATGCAGGGGATGAGGAAAAAAGTACAAAACTTGACTAGTCTACACTTTAATTCTTGATCCAAGACTGCACTAATCTGCTGTTACCATCACTTTGGCTGTATGATGAACACAGGCAGAATCTTAGGTTTTAAGCTGCACTAGGTCAGATTTGGGGATTTGGAGACCTCTCTGGTGGAAACGTGTAATTGCACACAGCATACGGAAGAATATTTTGTAACGTGGATTATGTTTCAGACCCTTTTCCTGAGAGGATGAGTCCGATTATTGCGAGTGCATTGAAAGAGCTTTCAAAGAGAACTCAGTCAAAACTTGGTGAAGGACTCGTCTTCCGAGGATGTGAGTGAATGATCTACTATTGTCATCATATCTTCATCAGCATAATGTTGCAATTTTGCATTTGAGACCTAAACATCGAGCCGGGCCTTCTTTTTGACTGTTCGCGTGTGATGTTAATATTAAAGATGTATGACGTGGTCCGAAAAACTCAGAAGTCCAGCCAGCCTCTGACTTTAAAATGACCATTTCCATTGTGTAGCAACAAATGATCCCAGTGCACTTTGGTAGTGAAGAATATCAGCAGTCATTAAGGTAATTTGCTACCTAAATCCAGTGTGAACATAACAAATTGAATGTTATGGTTTTGAAACATTGAACATTTTGAAGTAGTTTACTGCTGTGGATTACAAACAACGTTTTTGGGGGGGTTGAAAAGAGAACTGTGTCAGATCGTCTTTTTTTGGGCAAGTTAGGCTGCCAAAGTTGATACTCATGTTCACTCAGTCCCTTGTCTCTCTGAGGCCTCATCTAATAAACTTCACTTCAGCTAATAGAGTAAAGCAGTGTCCCTTAAGATGGTATCTGGGTACCCGAGGGGGGGTATGATGAGGCCAAGTGGACGAGGGCTTGTTAAACCCTGTATTGGAATAGGCAGCATGAGTTTAAGACATTTGCCCATTTAGAACTGACAGCCATATTTCAAAACTCAGAGATTAGAATATATCAGTCAGAAAAGCACTTAAACAAATGTTGGAGTATAAAATTAAATTACAAACTATAAATATAAAATTATATTGGATGGTTTTATTGATTATCTTCATTTTAGCCCCTTAAAATTAGTATTTGTATTGACCTGTTGTGGTCTGAGTAGGTTGCATTTGACTTTACATCGACCGTGCACAGTTTATTAGTTTGCTCTTACCTTTACAATGACTCTTAATTAGGAGCTACCCAAAGTGTGACTTTGCTTAATGACTGCCAAAGTGTAGCTATTTAAAGCCCACATTATGTGGCCATCTCACAACATAGTCCAGAAACCATCATTAACACAGACTAATGTTTTCAACTTCAGTGTCCATTTTTCAAGTTTCATCAGTTTGTAATGTGTTATAGTCTGAGTTTTAAATTACTGTTTCCATTTTGTAGCAACAAGAGACTCCAGTGGACTTTAGTAGTGCAGCAATCAATCACAGTCATAGTTCATATTATATATAACTTACTCACAAATCGTACTTTTGAAGTATTTTAGCAACAAAATATAGTGTAAAACTCCATTTGGAACCTGTCTACCTTTTTATTTGTGGTGTTGTTTTGTCTTTTTAGCACTTGGCCCACTACAAACATTGCACTTTATTCCAGTGGTCGCAACCCAAATGTAAAGAAAAGCCATTTTGTCCTTTCTGCAAAAATCAAACTACCTTGGGGTGTCACAACATTTTATGTCCATTTTACCATTTTATCTGTAAATATGTCTGTGTGTGTGTTAATATACTAGTATAGACTAAAAAGTATAATATAAACAAAAACGCAGACTTACTTTGCTCTGCTTTAAGCTTTAGCTCAGCTATAGCTGCTTTTCTCACATCTCCAGCAGGAAACTTTTCCACAATAGTAGAACAGTTTCTTGTAAAACGTCTATCAACATTTGACTTTTTACGAGGCTGAAGTCGCTTCTCATTCGCCAGCTTCTTGTTCGAATTTTCCTGTTACATCTTAAATGGCGTCTGACACCTGACAGAATGTAACTGCTGCACCATTTAAGGTGGAACGGGAAAATTCTAATGAGAAACTGACTTCAGCTTCGTGACTTTTTAGTGTTTGACACTTTCTTAAACGAATGAAGAAACCAGCTGGAGTGATTATAAACACAAATAAGTCCATCCATCTCCAAATTATCTATGTCCGTCGTAAGTCTTTTCCTTTGCTATTTCATTAGCCACTAGCTAGGCGAGACTGTTTTCTGCGTTTCAGGGTTAAAGGTTGGTGAATTTGTTGGAAGTTGTGGTCTGCATTAACTCCAGTGTTTAAGACCATTTATTGTTAAAACTGTGTTGAACGATCAGCAGAGCTTTATTTTACTGCAAAGGAGGATTATTTTCTTTTTACTTAAAAGTCTAATTCTGTTGTGGAGCCGCAACAGGGCAGTAAAAGAGCCGCCTGAGGCCCCTGTGCTATTCTGTACCAATTCAGGCTTTTCCTAAAACCATATGTCCAAGCAAGGGAGCAACTGGACAGTTGTAGTGTACCGCAAAATCCTGCACAGCCACTGCAGTCAGGTTACATTGTGTGGGAGGTGATTACACTTGATGTCAGATGAAATTTGTTCACCTTTTAGCTGTGAAAAGGTGTTGTGCTGCTTGGGAGTGTAGGATTCCTTTCAACAGTGGTTCATCAGTAAAATCACCATCGCCCATGGTGTACAGCAGCAGTAACCCAGTTTTATTACGAGGGGGTTCTTGTTGAGCACTGTTTTTCCCCTGTTGTTGAAATCCAGTAGATGTTTAAGTGTTATTAGAGAAAGACATATCCTTAAGTGCAACCTGAGCAAATATGATGTTCACATATGCAGGTAAGCACTAGTTAAAGTGCTCAATTGCACAAGGATTGCAATCATATCGATACACTATGCCCCAGAGGCAAGTCTGCAGACCTTTGGAAATCTCTTCTCATTGGATCAGCAGAGTCTTTGATATGGTCTGTGTTTGATGTTCTATCTTTATCACCCTCATTTTGAAATCTTAAATGCTCTGATGACTCCATATGTCCTTTTTTATGCCTCTGGCCTTGGACATTAGATTGGTCTTTCAATTAATTTACGTCTGTTCTTTGGAGAGCCATCAGGCAGATTTCAGGGCCCTATTTTGTCCCATCGCTGTTCATCAGTAGTGTCTGCTGGGGCCGCTGACTAAGCAGGACCATTAAATGAGTCCCGTTGGCCTGAGGGTTATTATGGAGCTGAGCCAAGCCGTCCAGCAGGTGCTACTGCATCCAGGCCAACCTGGATCTACTTGGGGAAACTGGCCTGCCCAGGTCGATACGCATGCCTGCCATGTCTCAGTAATAAACACTGTCCGACGTGCACTATTCCTCATGTTCATGCGGTGGTTTGTTGTCAGAGCTGTTCACAACTTGGGCCAGAAGCTCAATGACTGATGACACACTAGTGTAAATGATTTCATTACTAATACTGGGCACACACCAGTTGCTGGCAGGTCATTACGAAGCCCAGAGCACATGACTGAATCTGTTTTAGTCCCCCAAGCTACAGACAATGTAAATGTCTCTCAAAGGTACAGTATGGTCCTTAATATCCAATTAAAAAAGTTTTAAAGGTACACCTCGTTCACTTTCCCAGGAGAAACAGGCATATACATACCTTTTCATAACTAACTGTATAAAAGGCTCAGAAACAAGACAGAGTGTACTGAGTCAGTGCACCTTATAAAATATAACTGTTAAGGAATATGGTACAGTTATGTTCCCTAACTAACTTGTGCAGAAGATGTACTTTGAGGACACCACCACAGTGACAACACTGGTACCCTGAAACTTCTTTTTGAGACTGTAGAAGATGAAAAGTCATTAGATTTTATAATGTAGTCAACTAAAATCTTAACAATTAATTGACCATCAACTAATTGTTAACAACTATTCTATGGATGCATGTTTGTTTTAAAAAAAGCTTTTCCCTGAAATTTAGAATGAAAGTCAATGCAGTAAAAAGTTTATTCTATATTTATTTTACACAAACTTATTGAAAATAACAAACATTTTTGTTGCAGTTCTTCACATTTTCAGGCCACATTTAGGCTGATCTATTTTAGCGTTCTGAAAAATATATATATAAAAACTCACAAGAAACCTGCACATTCACTGATGGTTTAGGATAGTAAATAAAATGTCATATTTGTGCTCTGGACATTGAGTGTGTTTACATGTGCTTAATAGCCTGATAACTGTAGAAACTCAGATTTTGTCAGTAATCGGTTCAGCGCATTTGAGTAATCGGATTTCTGCTTTGCAACCAGCCAATAAACTCACAAGAGAAGCTGTGATGTAAACGTAACATAAACCTCAAACTTCATGCCACAATTTTTTTAACATCGTCACTTCACCAGAAAATATACGTCTAGAAGGTGAGGAATATTCAGATTCCTTCATTTCGTCAAGCATGTATTTGGTTTCAGCTTCGCACCAAATGTGCTTTATTGGCATCTCATGGGTGCGGTTTTAAACGCTGCTTACTGTTTCTAGTACCGTGATCTTTTATCGCACATGCACAGACTGAGGGAAAAAAAGAAAGAAATCGGAGTAAGGGTTTACATGAGCTGAGAAATCTGATTACTGAGAGCTAAAATCCAGCTCTCTTTATCAGATTTCTTAATCAGATTTCTAGGCCTTTCTCCAGTCTAAGAAATGACCACTTGGATAATCTGATCTGATAATGATTGGATTTTTAAGTGCATGTAAACACACTCATTGTGACGTCTGGTTCGTATCACCACCGCTGCAAAGAAATCTGAGTCTCTACAATGAACTATTTCACATCAAACCACTCGGAATGACTTTGTTTACATTTTAACCACAGAATTATGTCACGAAACCTGGGAAATCAAATTTGAGTGCGGTTCCCATGTTACTAGGTTTACATAGCTAGCAAATGCATCTAACACTGTAACCAGATGAACCACCAAATACTAGAGTAGCCTCCCTAATACTTCTAAATAACAAACTTAGAATATTCCAATGATTAACATTAATAATGTAATATGGGCTTTAGTGACGTTTGTAAGGCTCATTCTGACAAATCCCTTACAGAGTGAAGTGTGCTTCGTTAGGGAGGGTTTCAGTTTTTGAGAATGCACAATGATAACTTACTTCCATGAAATGTCAGACGTGTGTGCTGTATTTAACTACTTTATTCTTCATTTTATTCTTCACTTTTTGAGCGTAAAAACATTGTACTATCTCCTCACATTGTATGACCCTATAGGTGAATTCCGGCCTGTAAAGTCGTTGACTCAATCTAGGTTGGACGCCACTTTGACAATGTTAATGAAAAATCAACAGCGGGAATTTTTGCAGACATTTTTTATCAATCATATTGAATAGTTGTTTCAGCGTATATATAAATAACTGCAACAACAGCACTGAGAGATCACACTATTAAAGGAGAAGATTAATCGGTAGAAACAGCCTCTTTTTTGCTTCAGGTTAAAAGAGACGCAAAATCTGAAAATCGTCAGATGTACATGGAAAACAGCTGATTCATCCGTGATGAGATTAAGATCAGGAATGTAGTCATATCTCCTTTCTTGTGTAATTTTATCTAATTTTTATGTCCTTCATGATTCTGCAGTTGGACATTTCTACATTTTCCTATATAATATGTCGGAGCAGCCAATAATGATCAGTAATTACAGCATTAAAGTGTAATGGCAGAGCAGATGGTTTAATTATTCGCTGTAAATGAGACATGGGGGCCGGAGGGCCTTTTCATCTGTCTGGACAGTCAGCTTCCCCTTGCCTGCCTAAGGACCCTGAGGCATATGCAGCCGGAAACATGATTAACTCGTTCTGTTGCAATGTTTGCTCTCTGAGCTTGATTAATGTCTGATGGTGGATGGTGGAGGCAAAAGAGTCTGCTTAAAGAGATGAGCAGAGAGAGGAAGAGGAGGGGGAAGAAGGAGAGGAATAAAGAGAGGTGCTCCTGGGAGCTATTTAAGCAGCCGTGCTCAAAACAGCTCTGACCCCATGTCAGAGAGAAGCTTTAATGACCCACTGCTGAGAATTTGTTTAGTTCAGGAGAAGACAGATCAGATCAGGTTTTGACTCAAATCAATCCATGTGTCACCAGGGTCTGTTTGACTTGAACAGGTTGGACTTGAGTGAAAATATATATGCCCAAAGTAGATCTGTGTCTCGTTCTGGGATCTTTTTTCACTTTCTTTCTGTACCATATGCACAACTCTTGCTCTCTTTGTCTCTCATTCTCTCTGACTTCTTGTTTTCCTTTCAGTCCCTCTCTTTTCCTGCCTCTGTATCTGTATTCTGTATTCTCCCTTTTTCTTTCTGATTCCTTCTAATTCTGTAATTGTCTGAACTTTACTGTAGCCCAACAAAATTCCGTCTGAACTCGACTGTAGCCCAAGAAAATTCGGTCTGAACCTGACCATAACCCAACAAAATTCCATCCAAACCTGACCATAACGTAGAAAAATTTGGTCTGAACCCGACCATAACCCCACAAAATTTGGTCTGAACCTGACCGTAACCCAACATAATTCTGAATCTGACCGTAACCCAACAAAATTCTGTCTAAATCTTAACTGTGGCCCAACAAAAGTTTTGGATTGAATGAACAGCCACACAGTAATGTATGCATCAAGCATTATCTTCAAACAACATCTTTTTTTTCATGTTTTTACTTCACACTTTCTAATGTGTAGTTCTCATGTTGACCTTGCTTCTAACAACATGAGTGATTCCAGTGTGTCAGATTAGGATTATTTAAGGTAATAACGGTGGTGAGAAAGAGTGGAGTGAAAAACTAAACCTGGTTAAATGGAGGCCAAATCCATTACAGATGGGAACGTGAAGTTTGAATCCGACTAGAGTCTAAGAAAAAGTTGAAGAATGGTTTCTGACAGTCAGATCCTGTTGGCTTCGGACAAATATTTCAAGCTTTAGTACTAACAGCTCAGTGTGAGGGATGCAGCTGGCATGTATCTCTGGAGCATTATCATCTAAACATAAGTGTCCTCCTCCTACCATCAAGCCCACGACCAGTGATTGCAGGACTACAGGACTCACTCTTTACTTATTATTAAATATTGAATATTCAGCGTTTTTGGAGCAGAATGTTAAGAGTATCAGGTCATGGACTATTAAAGCTCAGTAGTTTATTCTGGAGTATTTCTATAATTATGTCCTTGCATTTTGTCTTTTGTTTTGTTCTGCATTCCCATGTTTATACACAGGTTTTTGCAGCGTGGTCAATATCCCTTTTAAACAATACAAACTGCTGTGTTATGCGTTCTTCCAATACTTAGCCCATCTGTCTGCTAGGAAAATGCGAACTCTGAAAAGTCAGCTTTATTAGTATGGAAAGGGAAGGAAATTATAACACCTAATACAATGCCCACATTATTAGGCAAGGAACAAATTTGAGCAGTATGAGCTACTGTACATTCACTGGCCACTTTATTAGAAACCCCTTGTAATTCCACCTTTTTTAAGAGTGTAGAGGGTGGCTGACAACAAATGAAGTTTGAAATAACTGAAATTTGGGAGGAGGACCATGCCTGAAGCTCCTCCTTTCAATCTAATTTCCTGTAAATCTTATATTATACCTCATGTTTCCCATGTCTGTGTTTTCTCAGCCCACTACCACCCCTGGTTCTCAATGCTTTCTTTCTCAGTCCTACCTCTGTTTATAAAAAAGGGGGAACCGCCTTCGAGCTCAAGCAGAAGACACCAAGGACTCATTGAAGGCAGCATGACAGGCTATAGTTTGTAATTATAACCATACAGTAGGGTCCAAAAGTCTGAGACCGCATTAAAAATCTGGATTGTTTTTGATTTAAGCCTGAAATTAGGCATCAAAAAAGTTCAGGGTTTTGAACAAAGAAGTTATTACATCATTAAAGTAAAATGCAGGGTATATATTTAAGACTCTGCACTGTTTCTGGTTCACTATTCCAATTGAAGCAAATTTGTGACATTGACCTTGTTACAAAAGATCAAATATTTTTGAGGACTCTCAGGCGGAATCTACTCATCAGTGCTTTGCACACTGACATAAAAAACTTACATTGTGAAATTCATATGGATACAGTATTTTATACAGCGTTTCACTCATATTGTTATGCTAAAAATGTTTTGTATTTGTAATGAAAAAAATGTATGAAATTAGAAAATAATGCAGAATAGAAGTATTTTCACTACACTGTAAAAGATAGCTTGTCAGTTCAGTCCAAAAAAACAATACTTCATGTAGTAATAATTAATTTATTTAGTTTTACTCAACTCAAACACTTTAAATGAAACAATTCAAAGCAAAATAAAAACACCTCCTCCCTATTCCACTTTTACAGTGTAGTGGTCTTTTGGACCCCACTGCCTTTTGGATCTCACTTATAGTGGACCTATAACTGGCCAGTGAGTGGAAATACAAGGTATGTTTTTGTGAAAGTGACTAGCGAGTGCATATGAAAGTGCTAAATAGTGAACAACCTGCTTTTTGCTAGCACTATTGAGATTCCAATAGACCAATATGTCCTGTGTTTGTTAATTAAATATGTGTTTATACATTTGGCTTATAATGAAGTGAGACCAGTCATGTCCATTACTTAACTTGTCTCTACTCTCAGACCCATGAGATGTCTGAACTCTAGTCTCCATGCTTTGGTCAGAGCTTCTTTCTTTGCTTACTCCAAAAAAGAAAGCATAAAATGCTGAATAAAGGCTACCACACTGCATGAAAAGCTCTGCACCACGCCAGCGGAGGGTGTCTGGCATACAAAGCAAGCATTGCATAAAGCATCAATAAACATCAAGGGGGTTGGGGAGTGGGTTCTGTCTTTCAAGTAGCATAGTGGATAACACTGTTGTCCAACAAATGGAAAATCAGGGTTCAGGTCCCCATTCAGGCGGCTGCTATACTAATAAGTGTGCTTAGACCAGACTCCTAAATGTAAAAGCACTTCTAAATCTAAATCTGCTAAATATGTAAATGGAAATTTATTAGATGTTGCTTTGTATCCTGGTTCACATATCATGATAGTCGTATGATGTCATCCTGCTCCTATTATAAACACACCTTTCCCATCTGCTTCAGATGAAACCTGCCTGGCAACTGCAGGTACACCTGCCTGTTGTCCTGCACCCTGACCTTCAGCACAGCTGCAGTTGTGCCACTGGTGGCTGCCCTAACAGCTTCTGACAACCTCAGGAGCTGCCACGTCATTTATTATCTTCACTCAGCTTCCAGACGTCTCCACACTTCCTGCCAGATATGCAGTCACAACACTTCGGTGGCATCTGTACACTCGCAGGTTTACATACAGCTTCTCTGAAGAGGCAGCACACTGCAAAATTAGTCAGCTGTAGATTTTAGCAGAAACTTTTTTACAGGAAATACTAAAATTTTGTTGATTTGGTTGAAAAAAATACATTTTAACTCTTAGTTATTACTGTATCTTTCCTATACTATTTAAATGAAACTACATAATTAATTACATACTTACTTGATAAATTACATTTACATTTGATCTCGATACTAAATGAATGCTTTTGATGACCTGGCAAACATGCAAAGTATGTTTTTTCTTTCCACAAAGAAGACTGAAGGTACAGTGTATTCAAATCATAATAAAATGTTTTCTCACAAAAACACATATGGTCGAACGTTTAGAATCCACACTTCTGATAGAACATCTCTGCTTCTTTCAAATAAACTATGAAAGAGAAATAATAAATATTAATGCTTTTGTTATTGGCAGCAATAACGACAAGCATAACCAGTTGTACTCTCCTGAACTCCTGGGATGCAAACACAAGGAAAAACTAAAATAAATAAATTAAATAAATAGTGGAGCACTCGCAGTCTAACATGTTGATCTTTTTTAAATGGACTGAGTAATGTATGCATTCCATTATTTTTGTGGATTGTCATATATATATATATATATATATAAGGGCCCAGCCTGCGCCGCCGGCCGCCAGCAGAGGGCGACGGCTGTGAGGTGCCATAAGTTCAGGGAACTCCAATTCCCAGAAGCCCTCGGGCTGATTAGGCCCAACCTGGCACACCTGTGGACTCCTCTACTTAAGGCTGTGGCAAACAGCAGCCCTTTGTGACACTTTTGTAGAGGGGTGACCAGTACGGTACTTCGCCCAGGTGAGTATTTAACAAAACGAAAAGAAAAGGAAAGAGGGCTGGAAAAAACAGAAGAGAGAAAATGCCCCAAACCTACTTAAAAGTCAAAAGAAGGCTTGAGCAACAAACGGCTCCAAGCCATACGAAAGGTGTTTGATTCAGTAAGAGCAAACAGGTGAAACATAAAGTCTGCCTTCCTCTCAGAATCACAGAGCAAGTCATTTTTGTTTTCTGATTATCTTTTATTTCACTTTTCTAGTTGAGCCTTTGTTTGAGAACGCTGCTTTCAGCGTCTCCTGTTTGCCTATTTGTTTCCCCATTCATTGGGGTGTTTTTTCTCGGTGGCGCAGCTGTAACTCCTCGGACCGCCAATCGGTACATCCACGGTTCAAGTCTGGCTCTGGGTCACCTTAACTCCAATGTGCACAATCACCAAATTCACACTCCAATGCCTCAATAAATTCATGTAAGACCCTTTCTCACGGGTTTTCCCCTCTGCAGTTGGGTCTGCCTCCCTGCCGTCCCATAACAATATGACCTTGTCTAAGCTTATCTCTCCATAATTAACAGGTAAGCAATTTAGAAAGATGTAATTTTTGCTTTTAAATACAATTTCTCAGCAGTAATGCCATATAACACTTTGACTACTATAAAAATCGTCAAATAACTACCCTTAGAGGCACTGCCAATAAACGAGGGCTGGCGAGGGGTGGGCGTGTCCATTTTTAAATGATGCGAGACGAATTTGGAGGTCTCGGGATGATTGACACAAAAACTACATAGCCTATATTATTGATAGCTATAAAATCCTAAATTACCTATAAAATATACCTGTATGCAGCAATATCGTGCTCTTCTGTGTGATTCAAAGCTGTTGCATGCTTAGGAGAGTGTTAGGAGAGGTGATCCAACATCCGGAAGGTTCTGGGTTCAAATCCCTGGGTTTGGTATTCCTGATTGTGCCCTTGGGCAATGCATTCACTGACACAGATGGTGTTTCTTTGCTGGTGATGCTGTGCTGCTCCCACACTGGACATAGTTTGGCAGTTTGGCCAATTACCCTTGTAGGACAACATAACCAGCCCTACCTTTTATAGATGAATGATTATAAAATCATTATTTGCATGGCATAATGCTGGTTATTAATATTGTACCTGCAGTTTGAATTGCTGTATGTTAGCTTTAGCCTTCCCCTCAATTTGTCTGACCGAATTTGCACCCCTGTAATTATTTCTCACTCACAACTCACTGAAACAATTAGAAAGGTTCAGTTCTCTTTCTCAAATGTATGTTTATAGAAGAGGTAGATATTTTAGTATGATTTGAATTTGATGAAGAATACCTTTTTGATTTGCATAAAGAAAAACAATCCCTAACATTTTGCATTGTTTTTGTTATTGACATTGAAACAAATGGGAAAAAGTTGGAATGTAAACGAATTATAAATGCAGCTCATGAAAACATTTACATTTTAAAAGTTTAGTAATTACATTAGACTTCACACCCATGAAGTATGGAACTTAGCCATCACATTATGA
Organism: Colossoma macropomum; assembly: GCF_904425465.1. Lineage (NCBI taxonomy): Eukaryota > Metazoa > Chordata > Actinopteri > Characiformes > Serrasalmidae > Colossoma > Colossoma macropomum. The sequence continues at coordinate 25,576,324 of NW_023494809.1, forward strand.
GATATTGATGTAGATAAATGTGTATTGTCCCTGTTAAATAAAAAAGAAAACGCCAATAAAGAAGGAAGATTGTGTGTTTGAGAGTTCAGCTAGTGTTACACTTCATATAGCGAGGTGTCAAACTCCCATCCTCTCCAATTCCACTCAGCTCCGCGAGCTGCTTTCATCGTCACCATAAAGTTTCCTCCTGCCACTCAAAAGTGAGTGATTTCAGAGCAGCGAATCCGCTGCGTGATATGAAGTGGCTGTGTCCTTTGCCCAGCTCAAACGCAAGTTTTAACCTGCCTCCCCATGAACCCTCACCCTTAATTGAAAGTGCGGCCACAGCTGTGCCACCTCCAGCAGCATCTGGTCATGTTCACTTCAAGGACTACTCATCCCAGGGCTGTTTCGTGCCTCTCTGGCTGCGTGATTCACTGTGTGCACCCCCGCTTTGTGTCCTCCTGTGCCTCAGGGTGCTTCATTTTTAGATTTAACTCAAGGAAGGGGAGAAATACCAAGTGTGGTTCAAATCAACAGGGTGCCAATTAATGCCACGTCCATCAATCAACACTGGGATCTCAAATTGTTAAATAACAGCTTTGAGCTCCAGGATTACAATGAAAAAACAAGAATCTGCAAGCATGTTAAATAACACATGTGGTCTTGGAGAATTAATCATATCTGAGCTAGAAACAAAGATTAGAATCACAATTTTATTTCACTAATTACGTCACACCTACAAGGTATTTGCCTTGATGAGTGCACACATGTATAATACACAGCATACTAAGCAGACTAGATAATATACAGAGGTTTACACATATTCAATAGAAAATAGAACATATTAAAGGTTTTCTGTTCACGCTAGATGTAGTCCATCAGCCAAAACACGTTTGGTATCTTAATTTTGCTTCTTTTTTTTGCTTTTTTTTTTAAGGCTAACTTTGCCAACAAACACTAGAAGTCAACAGTCACCCAAACTGCTTGTGTAAATACATCCCCAAAACTTCTCTCAACCTGCTCAAACCGCATACATGTCTTCATTTAGGTTGCACAGACTTGTTGATGTCATGATATGTGCACTGAATTCTGACTCCCCTTTGTGTGCACGACATCATATGAACACCGCAATTTATATTTGAGATTTCTGTTGTTTGTATTTACAAATAATCGTAATCTTGAATATGAAGATATATGCTTTATAAATAGAAACATCAGAAATCGTGAACATAATCTACACCAGGGGTTTAATTAAAATTCAATAAGGTCCAGTTAGAGAATTTCCTCAAACAAAGGTCCGGAACATCATAATGTCTAACTTGCATCATGATTCAGTGCCATATACTGTTTACTGAAGTAGCCCAGTAGTTATATCAACATCTTTATGCAGAGAACGACTGAATGTCGAATCAAATAAAGTACAATTCAGTAATATTTCAACAACATTTATTGTCAGTTTTCTCTTTTTAGAGCACGACATGAAAAAAAACTTCCCTCTGGCTCACTTTCTTCTCCGACTGCTGTTTCTCGCCTCGTCCCTCTGCTGTGTGTGCATCACTCACTCGAGTCTCAGTGCTCATCGTAATGCACAGATCTGATTGGCTGAGTCCAGGTCTGCATAGGACAGCGTCTGGGTCCGGACTCGGACTGCAGTCCGCTTATTAGTGACCTCTGACCTACACTGTTAAAATAATTAGATGTTTTAACAGCAAAAGTAATGTGGTTGCCTTAAAATATTGAGTTCACCGAACTTCTGAGTCAACAGAACAAAAATCTGTGTTTTACATTCTGTTAACTTATTTGGAGTTTAGTAAACTCAAAATTTGAGGTAATTAGGTTACTAACTTTAAATTAACCCCTAAATGGCCAGGGCCCACCAGTGGGCCCAAAGCTTTACTGCACACTTCTACAACCTGAGAATAACTCAACTAATTTTCATTGAAGTCTATGTAGTTACTCAACAATAAGCGTTAGTATGTAATAAACCTGGGATTTTGAGGGGTTAAAAGATTGAATCATTTTTTACAGTGTACATCCATATGTAAAGGACAGCGTTATACGCTTGTTGTCTAAAATGGCTGCCTGCTGCATTAAGCTACACAGTGAAGTTTTGTTCCTTTTTATAGGTTGCAGTAAGTCATACTGTGTCCTAAACCACATCAAGAATCTCTTTGACCTTAAGGAAGAGCTGGATGTGGTTTGATCATGTTGAGAGAAGGATATATTTATGGAAAAGCTTTGGGTGACTATTGACTAGTGTATATTAGCAGTGTTGGTCCCACAGGTCCATCGCTAAACTAAGGAAGCAAAATTTAGATACCAAACATGTTTTGGCTGATTTACTACAATTAGGTTAAGCAGAAAATTATGTATGTCTGATTTTTTTCACTGAACCATTCTTTAAACTAAAGGAAAACTTTAAAAATAAATAATACTTTAAGGAAGCTGAGAATTGAATCCTCAAAAATGTTAGTAATTTCATATTGATTATTATCACCTCATTGAAACTTTTCTGTCAAGAGTATGGATTTTCTAAACTTTTAAAACTTTTAAAGTGCAAGGTGTTCGCTGCTGTTAATGAGGGCCGTAGCTCTGAGCAAGAAACAATTAACATGTCTAGTCGTGCTGGCTTTAATGTCCCTGAATCTTCTACCACAACTCAATTAGCAATATAGAAACGCTCAGAGGCATTCTGCTAACAAACCCATTCAGGCAAACCAGATGCAGCGTTTCAGTTTCTGCGTATTCTCACCCCCTTGCCTCTTTGTGTGTGTGCAAAGGTTATTATACATGAGTAATTGCTTCTAATTTTCCAATCTATAGAAGAGGACTGGTGTCTTGGAAATATATGTGTGTGCTGGTTAGCTGGTGTTGGCCAGGTCAAACAAAGTTTTCTTTGTAGGTTCAGTGCTTTAGGACGCGGCGACTTTTGGAAAAGCGAGGAGATGTTTAAAAACTAAAAAAACACTCATTTTTCATGCATTAAAATGCTTATTTTTAAACACTGACAACTTGTGCATGCCTATTTCCATTTTGCTGTATTGAGCATGCTTTAGGATGAGACATGCCAGCATTTGGTAGTTCAGTATACCGTGATATTAAGTGGACGCCATCACTGGAATTTAGTCAAACGAGCTGCAGTTTCATCAGAGATTTTTAGAGCTGGAGAGCAGCTCTGCTATCACACAAGCTCCCACTGCACTCTCACACTCTGATCATGTGATACACTCCCTCCTCTGAGCGGAGCTTGACAGCAATCGCAACAGCCGCAGCACGGCAGAAGGAGGAGCAGGCGAAGAACTTTTTCTCTCTGAAAATGATAAACTCAGCATGGAGAAGGAAAGAATGCTCAGTGTCATGAATACGTTTGTGTTTGCAGTCACAAACTTTGTGTGTGTAGAGTAAAATGCATGAAAACTATAATAAACTTGAACAGGTTTTGTTTAACAAGCAGCTTGGCAGATTGCTAATTGGCTAACAGGTGAATTCAGTAATATTCAGAGTTAGGTTTTCAGTTGAAATATTTATGATGTAATATGATTCAGTGTAAAATTGGAACATACAATCAACAAAACATGCAATTTGACCAGGAGTGTTAACTTTTGCATATGTCTGTATGCTGCTATTTTAAAAATGACATTCAGAACATGTCTTTACGACAGTAAAACATAGGACAAATTATAATATCATAAACCAGAGGTTTCTAATAGGCGGGCTGCGGTCCAAGTCCGGACCCAGACACTGTCCTATGCGGACCTGGACCTATAACCTATAAACTGGAGAATTATTTAATTTCAACGGGGTGGTCCTATTTTAATCGACATAACTTTTCTAGTCATTACGGTGTGGCCTTAATGGCCCAAGAAACTCACAGACCACTCGCATGCATTGTAAATATCACATGTGACGCTACTCAGCCAATGAGATCTGTGCATTACGATGAGCACTGAGACTCTAGTGAGTGATGCACACACAGGGGAGGGACGAGGCGAGAAACAGCAGTCGGAGAAGAAAGTGAGTCAGAGGGAAGTTATTTCACATGACGTGATCTAAAAAGAGAAAACTGACAATAAGTGTTGTTGAAATATGACTGAATTGCACTTTATTTGATTTGACATTCAGTTGTTGACTGTATAAGATGTTGATATACCTACTAGGCTACTTCAAGCAGTATATGGCACTGAATCATGATGCAAGTTAGACATTATGATGTTCTGGACCCTTGCTTGAAGAATTTTCTCTGACTGGACCTTATTGAACTTTAATTAAATACCCCTGTCATAAACTGTGATTAAAAGTTATGCTATTATTGTGATACATTTTTTAATATTGGCTTATGCCTATTCAGGACTGTGTGTATCTGACATGACTGAAGAGTTGCTGTGTGGTCAGTAACATCAGGTTTGATTACATGTTCACTTAATTTAGCATTTAACATCAACCACTCACTTCACATATATGAATCTACCTTGTTATTTTCATACTTTTCTTAATACTTCCAGCCATTATGGTGCTGCATTTGCTACACCACCACATCCTCTCTAACACTGAGTGCTGTACACGTGCTCATAACAGACAAAAAAAGAGAAGGGTGGGATTTGACACTTATAATGGAGCCGTGAAGGTGAGACTTTGTGGCGGCAGTGTCTTATGCTTATCATGCCTTATTCCTTTCCAACTTAAAACCAGTGAAGTGAAGCACTACCACTGCAGTCAGCTCAGGTCAGAGCCAGAGATGTAGAGTTGAGACCAACCATATGGCACTAGGGATACTAGAACAGGGCCTGTAAAGCTGACTGAAGCCAATGCCCATAAAGGGCCATTTGGTCTTCGATAGTAGTTTATTGCTGTCAATAGACCAATGAACTAGAGGCCCAAAGTGACTGCCAGAAGGCTGGAGTTTGTTCAGAAAGAGGGGTTTTTTTTCATTTGCGCTTTATCTGAAAGCCTGTTCAGTCCCTTTTTTTATTTTTTTGACTGTTGTCTGGTCGAAAATAATTGATTTGTGGCTGTAGCCATTGCTATCAGGCACTGACTGGGGACAGAATACAAAATCAAGTGAATCTCTGTCTTTGAGGCTGTTGCCTTGGTTGTTCAGTTACATATAAAAGGCTCCACTATCTTTGACTTTCAGACAGAAGCACAGTTAGCAGCTGGACGGTTTATACTTTTATAGCTGCACATAAATCTACATTACACTGTTAGAAACCATCAAACCATCCATGCTGTTTTCCTGATTGTGTTTTTCTTCTGCTTTTCTAATGAAGGTGAGCAGGATCAACACAGTGGTGAGTCGTAAGCGGGAGCAGCGCGTGCTCTTTTTGGTGGTCACCATGGTGGTGTGTTACCTGCTGTGCTGGTTGCCCTACGGCATCATGGCCCTGGTGGCCACGTTCGGCCAGCCCGGCCTGGTCACTCCGGAGGCCAGCATTGTGCCCTCTCTGCTCGCCAAGTCCAGCACCGTCATCAACCCGGTCATCTACATCTTCATGAACAAGCAGGTGAGCAGTGTCACCAGAAATGTCGAAATTCAGGCATGCATTATGTATAAAGGTCTCCAGATGAGCAACAAGTAAGTTTCAGTCAAAGATATGATTTAAAGTTCCATTATTTAGCTTGGTACTTAAAGTAAAATACCAAGCTAATCAGGTAACTATAAATTAATATTATTTTGGTCAAAGTCATAATATAGAGCAGTGGTCACCATCTGTCCACCTGGAGATCTACTTTCCAGCAGAGTTTAACTCTAATCTGTATCTAACAGCCAACCTTCATTGGTACTGCATCTGATCAGCCAATCAATGACTTCTGAAAAAGTTAAATAGCTGGAACAGGTGTGGCAGGTTGTGGTTGGAACTAGACTCTCCAGTACCAGGGCTGGTGACCACTGATATAGAGGGCAGACAAGTAGTGGGACCACCATATAAAGAGACTAAAGATCAGAAAAAAGACCAGCCTTCTAAAATAAAGAGAGAGACAAAATAATTGTTGATTAATAGTTAATTGGTCAAGCCGCTGGTTGATCGGTTATAGAGGAAGAAACAAAACAGTCCAAAACCAGATACAATAGGCTAATGAGCACATACGAATGAAGACTCAAAGAACCCTTTAATCGTGTTTTTTATATGGTTCTATATAAAACCTCTTGGAAAAGGGTTCTATATAGCACCCAAAAGGGTTCGTCTATTGTTACAAGCTTGACATCATAAAAATACATGCTGAAAAAAGATGGTTCTTCAAGGGGTTCTTTAGTAAAGACAATGGTTCTGTATAGAACCGTGAATACTCTTTGCATTATGAAAGAGTTCTCCAGATTGATAGAGAATGTGCTGAAGATGGTTCTGTATTGAACCTTTTTGAAAAGGGTTCTATATAGCACCCAAAAGGGTTCATCTATTGTTACAATGTTAAGCTTGCAACAATAGAAGAACCCTTTTGGGTGCTGTGCTTTTCAAAAAGGTTCTACATAGAACCGTCTGTATCACATTCATGCACATTTTCCATCAATCCGAAGAACGCTTTCATGAGGCAAAGAGCCTTTTAATTATGCAAAGGGTTCTTTGAGTGTTTATGGTTCTACATAGAAACATTTTCTTTATTGAAGAACCATATTTTAAGTGTGTAGAAGAACCCTTATTGGTACTATATAGAATCCTTTTCAAAAAGGTTCTATATAGGACCATTTACAGCACATTCACAGTCAATCTGAAGAACCATTTATCGATGCAAAGAGCCCTTTAATCATGCAAAGGAAACTTTGAGTGTTCATGGTTTTATACAGAACCATTGTCTTAAATAAAGAACCCTTGAAGAACCATATTTTAAGAGTGTAACTAAAGCCTTAGAACAGTGGAAGAAAGTAATGTAGGTGAGTTGTGTTTCATTCTTTTGTTTTCTAAATCTGGGTGGATCTTCATTTAGGCCCAAAAGAACCCACTCTACCTTCTCTAAGCTGTTCAGAGATAGCAGTGAGTCTGTTCTAGACAGATGGTGAAATTTCCCACCAGAAATGTTCGGAAACGTGTACAACAACATTCCACGAAGGACTGTTGGACAAAAGAGTGCCTGACGTCTAATTAGTAGTAGATCCATGCACTGCCTGGTGTTTCCATTATTCTGTCAACCCCCTGTATATTCCAATTGACTCTCAAAAATTACACCTTTTAGAAAGCCTGATTCTTCAAACAGAGCTATTGTATTATACCCAATGGGCCGAAATGGATTATTCTGTTCTTAACGTCAAACACAAATGCAGTTCATGCGTCTGTAATTGTGATTAATCAATATCTCCAGAACTATAGTTCTTTATGCTCTGAATTATAGGACGGCTACAAAACAATTCAGAAAATGTTTTTCTTTATTCCTTGATTATATATTTGACCTCTTTCCCTGTAGACTTGTGGCCAGAAGTCAAAGACCACTCTTCATTTATTTAATTTCCAGTCAAAATGGTCATTAAGTACAAGGCGCTCATTTTTCAGCATCAGAAAATAGCAGAAAGCATATTTAACAGAAGATCATACAGAACCCTCAAGAACTAAATGTGGTATTAAATGTGTCAGTATTTACTTCACTCTTTGCTTTTTTCCACACTTCCAAATTTCAGTCTTAGATGTTAATTGCTTTTATTGCGTCTCGCGACTCTTTAGTCCGTAAAGCCTTACTTCACATGTAACGCCCAGTTTCATTGTTCTAGTGCAAATTGTCATTCTCAGTAGTGGCTTCTCGACAGCTACACATCCTTTCAGACCCATAGCGCTGAGTCGTCTTCTCACAGTGGAAGGATGGACAGAAACACCTGTGGATGTTTTCAGATCTGAGGCAGCTTGATTTTCTCCTCTCTCTCAAAGATGAAAGCTTTAAGTGCTGTTTATCTGATGGGGGCAGTTTTGGTGTGTACCAGGTCTTCCAGGTGGTTGTTAGGAGCCTCATTTTCTCTGTAGCTTTTAGTCATTTTTTGGGGTTTTGGAAACTCCTGTTTTTCAATCATTTTCCTTTGACTTTCTCTCTCTTTAAAAAAGTGGATTTATCTTATATCTAATCTCCTCAGAAATATCTCCTTTAGCCACTTTAGATACACATGAGAACAAAATTTGAAATAAGCTGATGTGGGTTAGTTGTGTGAATGTGTCTGTTTGAAGGGGAACATAATGTCAGTGACTCCTTTGGTAACAGCTCTTGTTAGGAGGACACAGCTGTAGATTGGATGGATGGATGGAAGAGTTAAAGTGGCAGCAGGTGCATAAAAGTAGAGCTGACAAATAAATAAATACTGATAGATGTGATTTTGTACTTAGTGTTGGAGTCTTTTGTAATTTCCTTTAAAAAATAAATGACTTGTCCTTACTGGCCATTTTGACTGGAAATTAAATCAGTGACTTTAACTTTTGCACAGTACTGTACACAAATGTTTTATATTCATTAACAGAAATGTATATTACACTCTTAAAAAGATGATTCTTCAAGGATTGTTTAGTAAATACAACCCTTTATATAGAACCATAAACACACAAAGAACCATTTGCATGCTTGAACGGTTCTTTGCATGGTGAAATCGTTCTTCTGATTAATGGAGAACGTGTTGTATATTGTTCTATACAGCACCAAACAAAGTTCTGCTATTGTTACAATGTCAAGCTTGTAACAATAGCCAAACCTTTTTGGTGCTACATAGAACCATTTTCGAAAAGGTTTAAGCAAGAAAATGGTTCTTTGAGTATTCATAGTTCTATATAGAACCAAAGTCTTAATTAAAGAACTCCTGAAGAACCATATTTTTTATGAGTGTAGTTACTGAGTAAAGTAAAATGTCTTAAGATTAATAACTGAGTAATTATTCTGCAGTTTAAGGGTTTAATGAGTGTTCACTGTTCAGTACCGTAAGGTCCACTATGTGGACTCTCTCTCTCTTATCCCTCTCTTGGGCTTACTATTGCTTAGGCCTGTCACAATGTTGACGTTTTAGGTGATGATTAATTGCTGTATAAATAATTGTGATTAACAATTATTTTCTTTTTTTGTTCATTTTTTTTGTTCAGGCAACTACAGGGAGATTCATTCGAAAGAGGCCCCAAATATTCTGTAATAACTCTCTCGAGGATGAAGCAATCTGAACGAAACAACGTGCAATGTGCTCCTCAGTATACAGAGCTTCGAACAAGCTGGGATGCCCCTGCATCAGAGCGGTGAGGTAGGCGTCGGACAGCCGTCACGACGTTTAACCTCTGTAATGCTTGCCAATACATTCAGGAACATGGAGCACCGTGTCGAAATGTGTCTGGCAGAAAACGGAGATCACTTCTCGCATCGCATGTAATGCAATTGATTACACATACATCAATGTATGTAGCACATTTTTTGGTTCAGATTGCTTCATCCTAACGGGAGTTACAACAGAATATTCGGGGCCTCTTTCGAATGAATCTCCCTGTATAAAAAGTACAAGCCTAAAATGGCTTCTTTGCTGCTGATACTTAGTAACTCCCAGCAGATGACACACGCAGCTCGAGCTGAAATAAACAAACATCACTCACCGTTCTAAAGATGTTTTAGCACCAAGGCCTGACCCAATTATTACATAATCTCCTAATCTCAGTTATTTGAGCTGATCACAGTTTTTCAAGGTAACTGCAATTATTTTCTGCAGTTGTTAGCTTTCATAATCATATATTTACACCACAACAAACAGAAAGTGAATGCACCTATTCATCCATTGCGATGAGGAAAATGGAGACAAAAGAAAGCAAAAAACACATTTATGGAGACGCATCATCAATCTTATGAAATTAATGAAATTTCTAACACCTGACTGGTGCTATACCACCTTTAGAGGGCAGTGCCAACAGCCAGGAAACAAGACAGCTAATCAGCCAGTTTGGCCACGTTAGGCTTGTACTTTAATGGATATATACAGTAAACATAAAAAGACAGTTAAATTGTTAAATTGTTAAATTACAATTATTTATTTCGCTGCTGTTAGAAGAAAACCCCGTATCTCCATTTTTGACGGTTTTTAGTTTTTGACATAATTTGAAAATGCCTGTTTCTCTTTACATTGTGTGTAAATTTCTCAAGAAATGGCCCAGAATGACTTGCAGAAAAGTCTGTTTCCATTGACTTACATTAAAAGTAAAGTAGGTTTTTTTCGTTTTACCTGTAAAGTTATCATCTTGGAGATACAAGGATATGGTTGTTGACCGTCAGCTAAAATTCCATCAGGCTTATAGCACCAAGTCATTGTTTTTGTAAGACCTATGTTATGTCTCTCCAGATGTTTTCTGCTTTATTTTCTTTACATGGATGAAAACGCACCCAGTTCACATTCTATTCCATTCTGTCACAACGCATAATTCAGGAAGCTTTCGCCTGAAAAAGAATTGCAGTCAGCTCAAATAACTAAACTATAACTGGCCTGCTGTTGTCTCATCCTTCAAACTAAAGTTCTAAACAGCTATAAATGAAAATGTTTATTGGATTGAGATGTTTATCTTTTTCACGCAAATGTATGCAATTTGTCCTTTACTTGTGAAGAATTCTTATTTTTGCATGAAAACCTGTCACTGTATGGACTTAATGTCATCCATGTAGCCTGTATGGGCAAGAAGTTGTATTTTTCATTCTAACTTGGTGGCGAATGTTTATGCATCATCATGCATGCAATAAAGCAGTAATGAAGACGTTCAGCCGAACTCATCGAAGAAGACATCGGTTCCCCTGTATGTCATTTTCAGTCTTCAATTCCTCCCAGCCCGTAACCATGGAAACTGTGAGTTGAGGCGAGTTGAAGACTTAAAGTGCTGTACAGATTCAAGTATCCACCTGGTCTGTGTCTCCAAGCCTGGCAGAGATGGAGTGACAGCAGGAGAGGAGATGAGGAAGGAAGAGAGGCAAAAAAAAAAAAAGTGATTGAGCACAACTTTCTGCTTTAGGAATGAGCTGGGAAACTCCTGAGCTGGTGAGTAAACAGGAGAAAGTCTCGTATCGTTTGCGTCGGGGAGCTGTCATGGTGTGTGGTAATTACGTTTGCTGATTTTTCTTTCACGCCCCTGAGAGCTGACGAACACCGCCGTGCTGCGAGGCTCCCTCAGTTAGCATTCTCTCTTTTATTAAGTGCACATTGCGCACTCGCGAGTCAAACCCTTGGGCGGAATAACTCTATTATTCTCCAGGAGCTTTTAAAGGTGGCACTTGCACTCGAAAATTGAAAAGTGATGCAGATTGACACATGGTGAAATAAGTCATAGTGACAGCAGGTTGCAAAATAAGGCGCACTCCGAGGCAGGGCTCTCCTAAGAGACGTCGCAGCCGAATAAGCATGTAACACAGTGCCTCTCTGGCCTTCGCTACTCTGGGCCACCTGCAGACCAGCGTAATTGGTGTGGAAAAGCAGTTCTTTCTTATGTTCTCACTTTTTTGCCTTGGCGAATCACCTCCTCATCTCAGTAGTAGAGAGAACTCAACTCATTAGGCTAACACTGCCTCACAGTGTATAGAAACCAGGGCCATACATGCCTCACTTGAATAGTCATAAAGCATGAATGTCAACATCAGTTGTCATTTCTGTTGTTACTTAATGAGGGAAAACTGTTCCCCAAGAGCCTCACAGTAAGGTCAAGTAGGATGTCGTGGGAGGTTGTTAAGACCTTCTTGCACTCTCTTGAATTTATGTTCACGGTATGTGTTCCCTGGAGTCCATCTCTGACCATAGCCCCCTCTAATGTGTCTTTGGCTGTATTCTATTCCTCCATACCTTTCGTTATACCATTCAAATCAGCTCCTTGAAATGTGCATGTATCATTCTCTAATCATGGGCAGGTTGTGTTTGGCATAAATATGGAATTTCTATACACATGTTCTGTGTTCCCAGGAGTCCACTTGGTCTCTGACCATCAAGCTGGTCTTAGCTCGTAGCTCTCAGTCTAACATAACAAGCTGGAGAACTCCATACCTCTCATTATACCAGACAAACAGAATCCTTAAAAATGCGCATGTATACCATTTTGTAATCATGGTGCATATTATGAATATGGATTCATAATATTCACACATAATATGCACACTGAGTGGATGATATGTGACCAGTCGCAATACTTTCACAGTAATTTACTGCATCTTATTAACAGTAAGTAACAACTGTGTACAGTGACTCCACAGTAAACTGGACCACAGGATTAGTGTGGTGTATATGTATTCTGCTGTACACTTAATAATGTAATGTAATTAATTAATTGATTACAGTAATAAGCTGTAATTAAAATACAGTAATATCCTGTATTTTTACATAACAACTGTAAAAGTAATGCAGCTCAGTTGCCAGTAATTTGCTATAAATTTACATACGAAAGGGTTTACTTTTTAATTTTAGCAGAAAATTGAAATGAATCAAAAGATAAAACTAAACTAAAATTCAAAAATAGCATCAATGAAGATATTTATTCATGTTTTGCGCTATATATGCTCAAGATTGTGTTTTTCAAATACATATGTTACAGACAGTTTAACTTTCCATATAATTTACTCAAAAAGATGGTGAAAAAATTAAATGTTTTTGTTAAACTGTATAAACCTTGTTGCTGTCATATTCCACAATGCTGTGCAGTACAGCTCAACGTCAACCTCACAGTAATTTATGTTATTACAGAAAATATCTTGACTAGTTGATTTTTTGCAATAAAATGAATATGGTATTTTACTGTGAAAAAACTGTGTTAAATATTGTACAAAATCCTGGTAATAATTAACAGTGTGGCTATTCTGTAATGCTTTTTTCTTGTAACTCCTTTAGGGCCCTGCCTATACATTGGTTAGCTGATATCAGCTGATATTTACATACTGACAATACTGCACAGATAATTATTGGCATGTCTTACATTCTAGGGCCAAAAGTATGTGGACATATGACCATCACACCTTATGCTATCTTATTCCAAAAACATGGGCATTGATATGGAGTTGACCCCTATTGTGGCTATAACAGCCTCCACTCCTCTGGGAGGGCTTTACACAAGATTTTGAGTGTGCCTCTAAGAATTTGTGCCCATTCAGTCAAAAAAGCATTTATGAGGTTGGACACTGATGTTGGACAAGAATCCCATATGTGTTCAGTGAGGATTCCGGTAGAGCTGAAACATTAATCATTTTTATATCGATATTGCAATTTGAAAGAATGCAATTTTCAAATCGCAAGAGCTGCAGTTTTTTAATGGCATGCATTATAGAAATGTTGTCTTAAGTTTTAAGAGTGGAAATTCAACCCAGTAACACAGAGCTTATGCCTGTAGGTGAGTTCAACCAATCAGAAACAACCAAACATGCCAATATGCTGTTTCATCACACCCACAACTATCTAGCAGTCTGGCACACTATGTTCAGTATTCCAGCCATAAGTCAGAAAAAAGGATGTGCTGGTCTTAAAAGGCCTGGACATCAATGTATAGAAAGTATCTTAATGAAATGTTAGTGTAAGTTGCAGTCACAATATTGGTTAGAAAAATCGCAGTGAAGTATTTTGCCCAAGTCGTTCAGCTCTAGTTTGAGGTCAAGGCTCTGTGCAGGCCGCTGGAGTTCCTCCACACCAAATTTGTCAAACCATGTCTACATGGAGCTCGCTCTGGAGCACAGGAGCACAGCTATGTTGCAACAGAAAAGGACTTTCCCAAACTGTTGCTACGTAGTCAGAATCATATCACTGTTGTTGAAAGAAAACCTTGTATCTCCAAAATCGTAACTTTACAGGAAAAGGAAAAAACCTACTTTACTTTTAATGTAAGTCAATGGAACCAGAACTTTTTCTAAGTAATTTTGAGCCGTTTCTTTTGGTCCATTCATCATGAAATTTACACATAATGTAAAGGGAAACAGGCATTTTCCAAATATGACAAATTGAAAAATGACAAACATGGAGATACGAGGTTTTCTTCCGACAGCAGCGATATAATTGTCTAAAATGTGTTTGCATGCTGTAGCATTAACATTACCCTTCAGTGGAACTAAGGAGCCCAAAGCCTGAAAAACACCCCCAGACCATTATCCCTCCTCCACCAAACATTACTGTTGGCACTTTACTGTGCTTTGCACCACTTCAGCAAACGCTTGGCATTGCGTATTGAGATCTTAGGCTTGTGAAACTCATTTCATGAATCTCCCGATGCACAGCTCTTGTGCTGATGTTGCTTCCAGAGTCAGTTTGGAACTCTGAGTGATGCAGCAGAGGACAGTGAGGTCTGCTGCTTCTTGGCTGAGCTGAATGAAATCTGACTTGTGGCAAGGGTGGCATCTTATGACAGTGCCATGTTTAAAGTTACTAAGCTCTTCAGTACGACCCAGTCTACTGCCATTGTTTGTCTATGGAGACTGCATGGCTATGTGCTTGATTTTATACACCTGTTAGCAATGGGTACTGCTGAAACTCCTGAACTAATTAGGATGGGTGTCCACATAGCTTTGGCCATATAGTGTACGTTACAGCAAGCAGCACATGTCTGATGTGAAGAAACCATGAGGTCTCATGCTCGTGTGCACATCTGTACTGAGACAGTCACAACCTAACCGTGTCTATTGCAGCAATAGAAGCTGACCTCGCATATTTGAACATAACACACAGACATGGTTATATAACAAAAACATGAAAAATGCAACCAAGCCTAACTTTTAACGTATAGCATATCACACAAATCTGTTTGTGAAGAAAAGAATTAGAGTTAATTAACAAAGAATTCTGACACATTTACCGCATTTATATTATTTAAGACTTTCTCTAAGTTTCTGATGTTTCATATTTGAAAACAGATAAATCACTGACAACTAGTGATCATATCAGTCAGAAAAACAATGTTACTAAGCCACTGAAGTCTGTAATTTTTCACCTTATCAAATATTTGGCATAAAAAGCATGTCAGCCTATATTATTCATTTTTAGTCAAATATTTAGTCAAATTTGTAGCTCCTTAAAATCAATATTGTTCACAGAATTTTAATATCAGGCATGCCCTGGTGTGTATATTGGCTTTGTATCATTCCGCAGTGCCCTTGACTAGCACTGACTGCCTTATGTCCAAAGAGCCTCATGCCTGACCATTTTTCCATTTCCATGTCATGTTGTGGGTTGTTCAATAATGGCCATTTTAAGCCATATTCCAGTGAAATGTTTGATTGGCTTTAAACCGAAGTGTTAACTATCTAAAGAAGTGTCCAGGTGTCCTGTTGTTGATGAGTGTTCCTCTAGCACCTTTACCTTCTCTGTGGGAAGAGTGGGCTCCCCTCTGTGCACTGTAATGAGCCTGTGAATCGAAGTCCATTTCTAGACCCTTTGCAGCACCCACCTCACAACCACACACATCACTCACCCACACACCCTATTAGAACTGTATATGCCACTCTGGGAACAGCGAGGAGGCCAGATTCTGGGCTTTTATATATAGATAGATAGATATGTATATGTGTGTGTGTGTGTGTGTGTGTGTGTGTGTGTGTGTGTGTGTGTGAGAATATCGCTACTGTCGGAACAAAACTTTGCATCTCCATTTTTTTGTTTTTCAGTTTTTAGCATAATTTGAAAATGCCTGTTGTCCTTTACCTTGTATGTAAATTTCATGATCAATAGACCAAAAAGTCTGATTACATTGACTTACATTAAAAGTAAAGTATGTTTTTTCCTTCTACTGTAATGTTACCTTTTTGGAAAAGGTCTTGGTGCAGATATTCACATAAATGTTATGAAAAATAAAGGAGAAATACATAAACTACATTAAATAATCCACAAGTAATATAAAAGATTTGAAGTGGGTTAAGTATTGAGGTACAACGACCCTAGCTGGACTAAGCGGTTAACGATGATGATGATGATGATGATGATGATGATGATGATGAAGTATTGAGGGACTTCACAGTTTGAAAGTGTATATAGTCACTGCTGGAACAAAACCTTGTATCTCCAAAATGGTAACTTTATAATAGAAGGAAAAAAAAGCAATCCTAACTTACACTGGATGTTAATACAACAAAATGTATTACAAGCAATTTTAGACAATTCTGTGGTCCATTTCTCATGAAATTCAGACAAACCGTATATGGGCAGCTGCTGCAGGAGCAGTGGATATTATGAGCTGTGCAAAAATCAAAGACCACCCTTCATTTATTTGATTTCCAGTCAAATTGGCCATTAAATAATAATAATAATAATAATAATAATAATAATAGTAATAATAATAATAATGATCTGCTTGCACATGGAAGAGGAAAGTCAAAGGTAGATATGTTAAACATGTGTTTCCAAAACAGTTTTCCAAAAGTTTTCCAAAACGTATTATTATTAAAAGCTTTAGAGGAAATGGGACTCCTAACAATCGTGAAAGACCTGATACAACAACAAAACTGTCCCCATCAGATAAACAGCACTCTCATTTTTGAGAGAGAAGAGAAAATCAAGCTCCAATATTGATTCAGATCTAAAAAAAATCCACAGGTGTGAGTCTGAAAGGATGTGTAACTCTTAAGAAACCCTTACTGAGAAAATGCAAAAGGTAAACGACCAAATGGAAGAATATTTACTTTGGAACACAGAAGCTCGACAGCTGATATGCAGAGTAATGTTTTATGGACTGAGGAGTCCAACTGAGTTCTAATTGGGATTCCTTGGATTGTGAGAAGCTGAAAGTGCAACCAACTTCTAAGACTGAACTTGACTGGAGGTGTGGAGAAACATCCCTGCTGATTTCTTGGAAAAACTGAAAGTAAGTCTCCTGAAAAGAATGGAAGCTGTAATGGAGGCCAAGAGTGGACGCAGTAAACACTGGAAATAATAGATTGTTTAGTCGTTAAAGCTTCCGTGTAAATATGCTTTTTGTATGCTGAAAAATAAATAATAGCCTTTTTGATTGGAAATTAAATAAGTGAAGGGTGGTCTCTGACTTTTGCACAGTACTGTACATTTGCAGTACATAAACCCTCTAGAACAAAATCAGAGGAAAGCGCACTCACCTTTACCTTTCTGTATTACAAAGACCTCAGGAGTCAGTTTTGGTTTGACGCTTCATACCTTTGAATCACATTACTGCACGTTTCAGATGTTTCCAGTGTGGATGAACAGTGAGCGGTGCCGCCTGGAGGCTTTAGTTCAGTCACTGTCTGTCTGCTAAACCTAAAACCTGGAGTAATATATTCAACGTCATTGTGATTCACTCACTTCCACACAGCGCATTGCTGTTTTAGTGGAAGGAAGCCGATGTGGAGCCCAGAGTGGACGGCTAGGATAGATGTAAACGTGCTTTAGCCATGGTGATAAATGGTTTGCTTTCATTTCAACAACAAATTTCTCTTTCTCTGTTTGTTCCCTTTTGCTCTGCTAATCTGTTTCTTCAGAGATTTCTCTTGATGCTCCATAAACAGGGATATCTAAGCATTCTTTGGGGCAATATTTGTTCAAACACAAAGGGATCCCATCTGATATTTTTTGAAGGCTTTATTTTGCAGATAGCTGAAAAGCCTGCTGTTGCTGCAGTGCAGCACTGGTTTTCTGGGACAGGATGTACAGATATGCTGCTGTCTCCTGTAGGAACTGAGCCCAACAACATATTTACAACAAACACCCCTTTTAACCCTTAGATGTTTAGAGTTATTACTGATATTTCTATACTGTTTCAAAGAAATTATACAATTTCATGGTAAATGTAGTAGTACACTGCGTACGAAATTCAATTTAGATGTTGTATCTACAGGTTCATCTCTGCAATTTTGGCTTTTTTCTGTTTGTTTCAGCATCAATGACAAAACTGTGGCAGTTTTTTTGACAAAAAAGTAATAGCAATAGTTTTTCATTAGATTCTAATCATATCTCCTATTTACAAACACGAATGTGGTATTGATTAGTAGTTTACAACATGCTTTTACCACCAGCAATAACTCCAGCTTCTAAGGGTTAAACAGTTCGTTTACAGGTCCTTCTCATGTTGGTACGAGCCACGAGTCATTGCTTTTGCTGATTTTCACAAGCATCTTTGTTTCGAATGACGACTCAAAACTGCAGCTTTCTGTCTTACCCTGCAAAGTCCAGCGCCAAAGACTCTCCTCCCTCCACATTGTGTTCCTGATCTATTGTTATTGATTTGTAACCTATTGATTACTGCTGTTCTTTACAGATTATCTGCCAGGTTACTGGGGGCATGCAGCAAAGCCAAGAGCGCACGGACAAATATAATATCTGATTTAAAGTGAAGTGTGCAGTGCCCAATAAAGGCCAGAGCACACCGACCCAATACCGGCACAACCCAATCGTTTGATTGATTTGTCATACCTGTGACTGTGAGGAGGCTCTAGAATATTCTCCATTCATACTGTCCTAGAACGTACTCCTCCATTTACGCTGTTCTAGAATGTTCTCCCAACCCACACTGTTCTAGAATGTTCTTCTCCCTTTATACTCTTCCAGAATGTTTTCCCCCTTTAACGCTGTTCTAGAATGTTCACACCTTGCATTAACATGTTTTTTGTCCAGTTCCATTTATGCTTTTCACTAAAATGTGTCTCCGGTTTCACCGGATGAAATCTGACTTTACTTTGCCACATAAAAAGCATGTCAGCATGTGTGTCATTTCCATTTTAGGTCCCTTTAGTTTTCCCTCTTTATGTTACACGTCAATAAGCTTGGTTTGGACAGTTTCATCAGTCTGGAGTGCAAGAAGGCTCTTGGTTTCAGGATAACTCTAACTCAAAAATGTATTTCAACAGGCTGGACCAACTCCACAGAGGTGGGGCTTGAGTCCAACTAGCAGAGACTTAACTCCAAAAGGGAGGGGCTTAACTCCAAAAGGGAGGGGCTTAACTCCAGATAGGTAGGACTTAACTCCAAATAAGTGGGACTTAACTCCAAATGGAAGGGGCTTAACTCTAAATAAGAGGGGCTTAACTCCAAATGGGAGGGACTTGACTCCCAATGGGAGGGACTTGACTCCCAATAGGAGGGACT
The DNA here is from genome assembly GCF_904425465.1 of Colossoma macropomum. NCBI lineage: Eukaryota > Metazoa > Chordata > Actinopteri > Characiformes > Serrasalmidae > Colossoma > Colossoma macropomum. The sequence continues at coordinate 25,595,267 of NW_023494809.1, forward strand.
TGACTCCCAATAGGATGGACTTGACTCCAACTGGGAAGGACTTGACTCCAAATAGGAGGAACTTGGCTCCAAATGGGAGGAACTTGACTCCAAATAGGAGGGGCTTAAGTCAAAATGGGAAGGATTTGTTTACCCTCTCATCTGCAGCGCTCAGCAGATACATTTCCACTTGCGAAATAGTAAGCGGGTATCAAACACTTTCTGTTCACCCTTCTGTCAAACATGGTCTGTCTCTGACCACCTCTGAATGTGGGTCGAGTGATCTGATTGTAATCCGCTCAGTGTGGCCTGGGTGTGATTACACCTCGCTTTCCATTAGGCCAACTGAAATCTGAACATCACTGAAATCACTGAAAATGCAAGATGATTTAGGTAAAAAAAAACAGCCTCTCTGGTTCATTTAGTTTACCAGATCTTTCTTAAAGAAAGACATTCTAAAAAAGCTACCAACATTAGAAGGTTGGTGTTGGCTGGGTCTGTGCCCTCTTGCCTTAAGTCAGTCATGTTTCGGAACTAAGCTTGAATGATAATGTAAATTAGATGCTCTCATCCATTTCACTCTCTGCAAGAGAGCAGATCTGATGTACTGGAGTTTTTTTCCTTTGCATTTTCTAAAGCATTCCCCAGGCTGAAAATCTACATTATAATCTTTTCAAGTGGTGTTCAGAGCCAGAGCATGTAGTTAAGTAGTTGTTGTTCTGTTTGTATAGGTTGTAATTAAGTGCAATTCTTTATATGGTTTAACCAATAATACATTAGAATGAGTGTACAAAGGGAATGGTTTTAAATAAAGCTGAAGCCATAGAATAAATAATATGGCAAAGAACGAAAAAACAATATATTGCATAATATCAACACATCACATTAGTTGGTAATAGTTATTATCAGCCCAAGGCTATTAGAAACCAGAATAAATTGTTCACCTAAAATGTTCACCTTTTGCTAATAGCTTATAATAATGACATATGAAAGTGAGAGTGATTTTGCTGTTCTGTTGGGGACGAGATGAGGTTATAGTTGAGAGATTGAGAAGGGTTTAGAGAGGAGTTCATTGGGGCATCACAATCACGCTTGATCGCATCTCGGTCTCACTAACTCAACACTAAAAGGCCATTTACACCATTAGTGGAGCTCTGTGTTCTGGGACGCAAGTGTAACTGCAGCCTGACTGCCATCAACCACTACCCTCTGAATCAACCACCAACCCTCTCAGCTCCTTCGCTTTCTCTTTATCCTCTTCTGCCCTGCTGCAATTTGCATTTTATTTAGAGTTTACTCAACCTTAAACTGTATCTGAATACAGCAGTAGAAGCTAACCTTCAGACCTTCAGAGGAATGGCTTAAGATGGAATGTTTCTGCTTCAGTCCATGACATCTCCTGAGCAAATGTAGTTGACTATAAGTATACGTTGGACCTGGGAGTATACTAAGTTCACTACGTTTTCACAAGGGATGTAAAGTCTTGTATGTATTTATGTATGTATTACTTATTTGTTTGGTTTTCTTCTTAATTATATGTATCAGTGTTGAAAAGGTTTGCAAGCACCGTATACAGCTTCCTTTAGATTAGACTTTATGCTTTAGGAGGAGCCACTTACAGTGTAATCATGTTACAGAAGTAGGCAAATGTAGCTTTAATACTTTTGCCCAATTGGTGTAACACAGCATCTTTGCCCAGGCTGGGAGTCAAACCTCAGTCTGCTATGTAGAGGACAGTAGTGTTATCCACTACACCACACCAGTTGTTTATAGCTCAGCTGTGATCTGATACAGAACCTTCTGATCAGTAGAGCGCCATACCACTAAGCCACACGAGGTCACAGTGAAATGCAAACCTTTATAATGACTGGCCTTTTGCAGTGTGGACCTAGGGTTTGAACCCATTATCTCCTGATCCACAGTAGAGCGCTATGCTACTAAGTCACAAGAGGTCACAATGAAATGTAAACCTTTATAATGATGGGCCTTTTCCACTGCAGACCTGGGCTTTGAACCCAGAACCTTCTGATCCACAGTAGAGTGCTATGCTACTAAGTCACAGGATGTCACAGTGAAATGCAAGCTTTTATAATGATGGGTCTTTTGCACTGCAGACCTGGGCTTTGAACCCAGAACCTTCTGGTCTGCAGGCAAATTTGTTACCTATGCAAGTGGCGGGTTCCAGATTGCATTAATATAACTTTCATGCAACTTGAGTTACATGAAGAAATGCAAAAACAATGTTGCATGGAACAATTTGCCTTATTCCACTAGTTGGCAAAATAAGCAGTATTCAAGTATCCAAGAGATGTTATGCCAGTGGCTGTTTTGTATTAATCTCTATGATGTATCAATGTACATTGTCATGATAACGTGGTACATAATCACTGTTCTAATTAGCTGTTTCATACATGTTTCACAAAGTTGAGATGGTTGCATGTGTTGCAGCTGAGTTTCAAAGTTTCATGTGAGTTGCAGGAGGATTTACGTTCTGCAACGAAAGCAAAACTTAGTTTTATGTTATTTTCAAGCAACTAAACAATATAAGCAATGCAAAGCCAGCCTAAGAAGTTGCTTCCATGTATATATTATGGGAGGAATAGATGTAGCCCACCTCGTTTAAACTATTTAAAGGCTCATATTAGTAACATCAATAATACTTAAATGCATCCTGTCGCCTGTTAACCAAGCATTGTTTGTTGGGTTTATATATATTATAGGTTATAAATATTGACCAGCTGCCTCTGAATGTTAAATTGCATTAATTATCCTCTGAATAAGTATTAGTATTCAGTAACTCTCCTCAAGAAAGTTTTGGTCAAATCTCTACCTTCAAAGCAAGTCTAGGAAATTTTGTATGGATGTGGTGACTATTGGTTCCATATTAGATGAAAAGCTTCCCTGGAAAATGTATTCCACTCCTGGCACATCTACACACCCTTTAATTAGGAATGCCTTTATCTATAATGAAACAAACTGAGCTGGAAAACAATGCTTTGGCTGGACAACAATGGAGACCCTCGACTTCATTTGCATGGATCCGAACCCCCGCTAAACCAGAACCACAATTTGTCATCAATTTCAGGGGGGAGGCGCAGGAGGGGGTCCATCATGGTTTCATTTCAAATGCCCTGATGAATCATTAGCAGACACATCTGTATGAGATCTGCATGCGGCTGGCGTAGCGCCGCAGGCCATGCGGCGAGACACGCATGCTTTCTCACTGGAGAGCTAACACCTCCAAATAGGTGCCGCTATCACTGATAATCACTGCCTCCACCCTCGCTGAGAGGTCCTGCACAAGTTCATGAATTTTTAACATGGAAAGCCTTTAATTTGCAAACGAGCCAGTCCACGTTAGAGGACCCAGAAGCATCGGCTGGGCTTTGAGTGCTTTAATTATTTTCTCATCCTCTGTTTGGCTTCCAATTTATTGTTCCGCGCTCGGTGGGAATCCAGATCTGCAAATTTAGTGAAGGCAAATAAACACAAGACAAAAGACGGACTTCCCAATCTCCCGGTTTCAGTTAATAAGGATGATTACGGACTGCAGCGAGACAGGCTATTACCGCAAACAGGTTATTTGGACAGAGCTGAATTTGTGTCATGCATCTTAAGTACATAGGCCTAGGTAATCCCTTAGAAGTCACCTTTATCACTGCCGATAACAAATGCATGGTGTAATTTGATATCACTTATTTCTCACTCATCACCAGAAATTCTGTTGGAAGTGGAGATTCTGAACTTTCCATTTTTCCATGTTTATATTTGTATGTATGAGCCAAGATATTTTATCACAATTTGAATTATATAAATGTTATTGTTGTACAGACTTGTTTTGTGGGCAGTGAACGTTAATGGAGTTCTCTTTCTGGTCCTCTTTAGCACTGAGACCACTTGTTGTTCACACCAACTCCTTTAGATTTCAGACTTCACTTAATGCTGAATTACACGTGGAGTTCAAATTCATCGTATAATACCATGCAAAAGTTAGAGACCCCTATTCATTGATTTAATTTCCAGTTAAAATAGCCTTTAAGTACAAGTTACTCATATTTCAGCATCAGGAAAAACAGAACCCAGAAAGCAGAACATTTAAACATCAAAAATTTCAGTATTTAGTGCGTCTCTGCCTCTTCACACTTCCAAAGTTCAGTCTTAAAAGTTGTTTTTGCATATGCAAACACATTGAGTGATGTTGAGGTCTGGACTCTGGGGTGGTCAGTCCATTGTTCAGCTTCTTTGTTTGATGTGTCCGTCTCCTTTTCTCAGTGAGGTTCTTCTTGACAGCTACACATCCTTTCAGACCCACAGCGCTGAGTCGTCTTCTCACAGTGGAAGGATGGACAGAAACACCTGTGGATGTTTTCAGATCTGAAGCAGCTTGATTTTCTCCTCTCTCTCAGAGATGAAAGCTTGAAGTGCTGTTGATCTGATGGGGTCAGTTTTGGTGTCTACCAGGTCTTTGATGGTTGTTAGGAGGCCCATAATAGGAGTTCCACCATTTAACTTGTAATTAATGGTCATTTTGATTGGAAATTAAATAAATGAAGGTTGGTGCCTGACTTGTCTAAGATATGCTTGAAACTATGTCAAAATTCCCCAGTAAAAGCAAGTTATTAAAAACCATTAAACAGTTACAGTTATTCATGAACTTATTTTTTGATAAATGCTTCTATATTGAACACAGTTCATATGGTAAAATCACTGAAACACATGACCTCCAATTTATAGTCTGTGGCTGTGCATGTACAGGAGGATGTTCTATAACCATAAAGCAGAACATGAAGCAGAGTCATGTTTTCACCATGAACTAATCAATCTGAGTGCAAAACAAACCACAAATGAAGCATATCAAGACCACCTGAGGAGATATTCTGATGATGTGGGTCCATTTAGAAGGGTCTGAGAGCACTTTTAATGCTGAAACTGTGCAAGTGTGAAAACACCCTAAATCAAATGCAAATTAATTAACTTACTCTATAACTGAATGTGTATTTGTACTGTGTTTCTTTGAATAAAACAAACATAACTTTCAACTTATAAGGCAGCGCAGAGTTGCTAAGTGCGGAAATCTTTCCATCACTGTCTTTCCCTGTGTGTGTGTGTGTGCGTGTGTGTGCGTGTGTGCCAGTTCTACAGATGTTTCCGAGCCCTGCTGATGTGTTCTGCTCCAGAGAGAGGTTCCAGTTACAAAAACTCATCCAAGGGCACCAAAATTCTCAGGACGATGCGACGTGCCAATGGCCACCATGCGACCTTCGTGGTGGCCACAGCTGGCCTACCCACTGGCTGCGCTGCAGACAGCGTCAGGCCAAAAGGCGGCTCTGAGGGTGAAGGCCAGCCACCCGCAGCAGGACCGTCTCCAGGAACAGTGAAGCCCACCGTGTCACTTGTGGCATATTACAATGGCTGAGCGTGAAGGATGGGCAAAGCTAGCTGACCCTGTTGTCCTGCTGCGGTAGAGGTGAAGAGGTGGTGACCGGGGGAGCTGTGAGCAGTGACCCAGTGGAGCTGCAGATCACAGAGAGCCAAGAAAGAGTCATTATGATTGGGGAAGAGAAGAGTAATGACAAAGATGACTGATCAGCCTGTTCTGCAGAAAAGTGATGAATTCAGGAGGGAACTGTCTTTTTAAGCATCATCCATACTGTTACATGGATGGTGCACTTTAGGGCCTCACTGATATATCGGTTGACTGATAATATCAGTCAATATTGAGCCTCCACAGAATTATCGGTATTGGCAAAAAATCTAGTAGATAATATTATTGAATTTATTCTATATGTTTTATGTATAAAATTACAGCAATACAAGCTGAACTAGGAAACACCACCATGATACAAATAGCAAAATGCATATAAAATGTCCAAATGTAAGCTTTAGCGTTACTTTTTCTGTTTATTCTTTTATTTGTTTACTGTTTCTATGAAGAGAAATGAAAAATAATCAGCAAAATCACCAAGGATGCTAGGAAGCTCCACCCCCGATGATATTTATATCATTTAAGATTTTCCAATCAGTATAAGAAATGTGGCAATTAAGAACTGACAATCATATCTGACTATTCAGTTTACAACTGACCGTCGTATCAGTCAGTAAAGTTTAACTGTAGCTATTGGAGTCTGCTTGAACACATTCAATTATATTGGCTGATATCATTTTCATATCAGTCAGTCCCTCGTACAGTTATGCATGACCTCTCTGTGAGATTGTGCAAGGATGGGGATGAAGGCATAAGAAGCTGATGTAAGCAAACAGAACGGACGACAGAAAATAGCTCAACGCCTTGTCGTCTTTATATTGGAAGCGCTTATTGCATTTCCTTTAGACAATAAATGCACTTTGACCTGAATTTATCATACACAGAGCACAAATCTGTACACATATAAAATATATTTTGTATATAAGTCGTTTCATAGCTTTTGTGTAGGCCAAATTGGATCAGGGTTCTTTTTAGAGGTATAGTAATTTAAAGTTGATGTTCTGTCTTGTTGTACAACATGTGTGTGGTTTCTCTGTAAGCCTAATAATAAAAGGGGACATCAACTTACTGATGGTAAAACAGAGGTTGTTACTGTTGTAACTGTTGAGTCAACAGTTTAGCAGAGGTCACATTACTGTCCTTTTTAATGTAGAGATTCATATATTTCAACATTCTTAACCATCAAAAAAAATAATAAAAAATCGGGGCTGCATTACAGAAACTTCTAGGATCAGGTCAAGATACGATTTTTCTTAATTTAGGAATTATATCTTACAGCATCTTATCTCAAGTTAGGAAATCTTAACCTACTCAATCAATGTCGTCAATCAGTTGTTATGTCTATCGTCATGTCTGTTATCAAGCAACAGCGGAAACGTGAACACTTGCAAGGGCGCGGGGGGGGATTTTTTAAGTTGGGGGTGCTGATATTGTTGGGGGGTGTTTTTCAGTTTTTGAAAAAGCTGCTAATAATGCTGTAATTAAAATACAGCATTCGCTTAAACAGTGCACAACTACTACAGATTTAAAAAATATACACATAAAATATAAAGATACAAACTCCTTTCTAAAACAACCACACACGTTTTTTCTATGCGCAATACATTATGAAGTTCAGAACATTTTATTATTATTATTATTATTTTTAGCAGTTGTAATCCTGAAATCTGGGGGTGCTACAGCCCCCTCAGCACCCCCACTTTCCTCATCTCTGAAGACGTAATCAAAATAATGTTAAAATTATAAGTTACAGCTACCGTTATCAGTATAAAAAGTGGTCTAAACAAAATTAAAGTGCAATACACTGGAGATAAAGGACATTGTGACAGTGGCCTGTGCTGCCTGCTCCCCAGTTTCAGTTTCCATTTCCCTTTAGCCAACAGCGCTAACGTTATTCCTCACAATAAAAACTCATCACTTCCCTGAATTATTTTATGAGTTTTCGTCAACATTAACACATGAAGGTAATAAGAGGAGAGTGGAGATCGTGTCTGCAGTGTCTGTGATATTTATAAAAAATACAGAATTACAAAAAAAGGTCGAGAAAGTCAAACCACAAAATAAATAAACAAACATTATTATGCTATCAGTGAACTATTCTGTCTGCCACAGCTGCCTAAAAAGGATAGAAGTGAACGGTTAAAACAGAAGTTAGGACACTGTTGGGGTTTATTCTAAAGTTAGAACAGTATTTAGGAGATTTACTCTAGTTAGCATGTTTCTTACTGCTTTCCTATCTGGAGTTAATGGATAAAATTATGAACTTAACTGTTATTCTGTAAAAGCTACTGTCCTAAATTCAGTCCTAACTGAAGTTGTCATAGTGACTAAACAGAAAAGATTTCAGACGTGAAGATCTTTCTGTAATACAGCCCCAGTTATAAAAAAAACGTTTTTTGACTTTTAATAAAAGTCGCCAAAACCTAAAGCCAGAGTTACAGCCTATGTATTTTCTAAGTGTTTTCTAGGATGTTTTGTTTGCATTACACCAATGAAGTCCAGAGCTCTTGGCACTAAGTAGACTGTTGCCTTCCTGAGCCTTTAATGAATTAGGAGAGCTTGGCTCTAGTGGACCTGGACTGGACGTTGAGGCCTGTATGAGCAGGCGGATGCATTTGGATTGTATTCTATCCACTGCGACGCTGCGGAGCCTGGAAACAAACACAAGAGCGAGAGACTGTCGAAAACTGCTTCAGGGGATTACACAGCGATAGCTGAAACCTTGTACAGGAACGTTTGAGATTTAGGGCTAGAAATCCTATTAGAAAATAAATAATTTTTTTACGCTTCAGCGTAATGCTTTTATTGCGCTGGGTGAGAGTGAAGAGAAGTGTTGGATTTGCATTTTAACCAGTCGCATTATGATCAGCCCAGTTTAGTTCTGTACCATAAACTAGACTACCTGAATAATTGCCAGTCCTTGACTATAGGCTGTTTGGAGAAGTTTTTCAAAAGAGTTTCTTATGATGATTATTATTCAGTATAATCCTTTTATCGTCACTGATGAAGTAGATTAACTGCAGAATCCAGTTGAATGTGTACATGTATACGTTATTAGCGCAGGTCTATGGACTGAGCTCCATACCGCTGGGTTCAGAATGAGCACACTAGCACTTTATGTCTCAGAATAGAAAGTAAGGAGGATTACAGGCAGTTTGAACCACAAAGTAGCACATATGATACCAAGAGCCTCTTTCATGTTGATTGTTCATGTTATGTTAGTTATGAATAATTCATGTGAAAATCTGGAAATTGCTTCAGAATATGATTGCAATTATGATGCCGTTTTGATATTACAGTATTGTGCAAATATGTTAAATGTTGAATTACATTTGTGGATATCATATGATTGTGTGTTAGTAGCTTGATGATTTTGTGTGACCCATTTTAGTGCTTGTATATTTTTGAACATGGATATATTTTTGGCGTCTACTCAACTTTTGTAGACACCTCAGAATCCACAAAACCAGATGGGGTTGAATGAGAGATTTTAAACAGTGGACATACAGATCTTCTGCAGGAGTGCTACACATCTGTAAATGGTGAACTTGTCACAGTTGTCTCTTTAACCCACATGCAGTCAATCAGCCAAGACCTGCTAGGCGTCTGAACTTGGCTTCTTTAGTTTTGCACTGGAGCTATGAGGCTAATGTGGCTAACGAGTAATGGAAGCTTATTTTTAAGCTACATTTTTACGATGACATTGTGCTGATTTCTGTGGACCACGTTGAGTTGTGAAGTGACCTCAGATTGACTTGTTTATGTGGTGACACTGTACATACTCATACTCATACAAAAGTATAGGCTGATTTCTACTCTTGGGGCCAGACGTGATCGCATAACAAGAATATACATCACTGGACAATGTGCTAAGCTTTCGGTGCTGGACTGTGGCAAGAAAATCTGCTAAAACCTGCTCCCAGATTCTTCTAATCTGTGCTCTTACAACATCAAGAGTACAATCTCAAACAAGCAAAACCGGATAGCGAGTGAAGTGATATCCTTGGCTAATGGAGCTGTTTTTTCCCTGCGAGAAGTAATGTTTATTTTTACTGAATGTAATGTGTTCTTTGCACATGTGACACATTTTGGGGGGCCGTTTCAGTCTAGCTAACTTTCATTTCATCATAGGTTTAGCGACAGGCTTGTTGTCCGTTGACAAGCGCACCATCGTGGTGGGGCGTCGTCCCTCTACTTTGAAAAGTTGTGGCTCAAATGCCCTCTCGGCCCAGTCGCAGCATCCATAAGAACATGGGTTCTAGATTCATTTGGGCCAGTGTGGAGTCTGATCATACATCCCCATGGCATACAGCCATACACCATACAGCCACGTTTTTCACAATGGGCCTCATTCATCAACCCTTATTACGAAGAAATTTCTTCTTAAAACCAACTTACGTAGTTTTCATGAAGATTCTCGCATTCATCGATGTTTTCTTATTTGGATTTGTTCTTAGGTAAGAACAGAATCAACACACACTCAAGAGCACAAAGGCACAATTCTTTCAATTTAAGAACATGTCGTGAATCTGACGTTGACTTTTTCTTAGGACCTTTCTCAAGAACAAATCTAAGAACAACTTAGGAAGATATTGGTGAATGAGGCCCAGTGTTATTGGATGAATCATATATATCAGAGCTGCCAATCAGCAACCCTGGGAGGAACCTCAGTAAGCACATGCTCTCAGGAAAAAGGTACTAAACCATCACTGGGGTGGAACCTTCAAGCGTACGTCTCCAGCCCCCTACTTTGTGCTCTGCATTCAGGAGGCGTTGGATTGGTTTCGAAATTTCACACTCAGTTTGTTCCTACCCTAATAAGTCTATGTTCCCACATACATTTAGCCCAAGATTTCAACATAACTGTCCCAGGATGTTCTCGTTAGGAGATCAACATACTTTTCTCCATTTGTATAGATAACAGTGTATTATACAAGGTCAGAAGCCACTTAAGCACATTTGTTTGACATTGATAAACAACTCCACGTGGTTTGTTAGCGTCCATTACTGGTTAGTTCCATAAACCTAGTAGCTCCAGTGCTAAACTAAAGAAGCAAACCTCTGGCACCAAATATGTCTTGGCGGATCATCTACATCTGAGTTGGGGGAAGGGTCAAACTGATTTTGGTCAAACTGTTCCTTTAAAGTGTGGTCAGATAAAGACCCCTGTGTAGGACACAGGGTGAGTTCATTCTCAGTATGTGTAAAAATGCATTGCAAAAAAGTTGTTTTCTGTTGAAGCAGTTATGCTGTCATTTTTCATACCACTTCAGTGGCTTTTAAGTGTGCTTCTTGTTGTCTTCTTACACTTGAAATAGATAAAGTGAGATGACTGATTACTTTTGTTTACTTCTGACACCTCAGTCTGTTCCAAATGACAACACTGCAGTTCGGTCTCTTTGTTTATTTGTTCTGAGTGCATACATTAAGCAGGGTCTGAGCGTTTGGTAGAATGACTCTGAATCTCATTTCTCTGTGTGTGTGTGTGTGTGTGTGTGTGTGTGTGTGTGTGTGTGTGTGTGTGTGAGAGAGAGAGAGAGAGAGAGAGAGGGAATGATGTATCATCAAAGCAGAAGAATGTGTAATTCTCAACAAGATCAAAATACAAGAGAACTTTTTTGACGTTATAAACTACACAAACATCTCAACTCAGTTGTAAAATGTCAGTGACCTCATTTGTGGATGTTATTTATTTTTGACCAGTGCAATAAATGTAAATAAAACTGCTCGTTTCCTTAAATTCTGCTTCACTACAAACAGCGGAGAGAGTCGGCCGCCTTGCATATTTGTATGTAACTCAGAATACAGTAGAGTTTCATACTGAAACAAGCAAAGAAAGGTGAGGTGTTTATGGTGTCAGTGGCCTCCATGTTTGGAATACTAGTTGTATATAATGTTTGGAATAATAAATGTATATTTGTCCTACAAATGATTTTGTATGGCTTGTAGTATTTAAATTGTACTGAAAATATGTACTTTTTCTTTGTCATATTGCCCTCTCAATAAAGAAACATGACTATGGATGGTGTCTCTTGATTCTAGGACTATAACCAAATAAACTTGTTTATTTGTCAGTCGTTTTTACCAGGTGCCAGGTATTAATCTAAGCATTAGAAAACTCTCTTGAGGGTGGACTGAACTGAAGAGTCTCTTGTGTAGTGGACATGTTCTCCAGTGATAAGCTTAGCTTTGGTGTTGTACTAGACTTGTGCATGCATTTCATGGCAATGCCATTAATTGAAAATCACATTAGCGACTCACTTTATAGTGACATTTGCGAGATTTTGTTATTGGGGTATGGCAAATTGTGAGCTTAGATCATCAAATTTTGTGTTCATTTTAGTATTCATTTGAATAATTACATTTTTCATGAAAAATATTAACAGAAAAATTACATGAACTACACTGCCAGTCGGTAACAGCGAGAAGCAGTGTGAATTAAAATTACAGCTTTTATAGAGTTATATGTATGTAATATGTATTCTAAATGTATTGCAAATATATTGTATATGACTTGTCCAGGGTGTTTCCTGCCTCCGCCCAGTGAATGCTGGGATAGGCTCCAGCTTCCCCCATGACCCAGAAAGAGAAGTGGCTTAGAAAATGTGTGTATATTGTATACAATATTGGTGAATATGTAACTTCTTATATATTGTAACAAAATACATTACAATATTCAGCCATCACTACTTACAAAGTATATCTATCTATCTATTCTATATATTTATATATATATATATATATATATATATATATATATATATATACACATACAACACTGATCAGGCATAACATTATGACCACCTCCTCATTTCTACACTCATTGTCCATTTTATCAGCTCCGCTTACTATATAGGTGCACTTTGTAGTTCTACAGTTACAGACTGTAGTCCATCTGTTTCTCTACATACTTTGTTAGCCCCCTTTTACCCTGTTCTTCAGTGGTCAGGACCCCCATGGACCCTCACAGAGCAGGTACTATTTGGGTGGTGGATCATTCTCAGCACTGCAGTAACACTGATGTGGTGGTGGTGTGTTAGTGAGTTTTTAAACACCTCAGTGTCACTGCTGGACTGAGAATAGTCCACCAACCAAAAATATCCAGCCAACAGCGTCCTGTGGGCAGCGTCCTGTGACCACTGATGAAGGACTAGAGGATGACCAACACAAGCTGTGCAGCAGCAGATGAGCTATCGTCTCTGACTTTACATCTACAAGGTGGACTGACAAGGTAGGAGTGTCTAATAGAGTGGACAGTGAGTGGACACAGTGTTTAAAAACTCCAGCAGCACTGCTGTGTCTGATCCACTCAGACCAGCACAACACACACTAACACACCACCACCACATCAGTGTTACTGCAGTGCTGAGAATGATCCACCACCCAAATAGTACCTGCTCTGTGAGGGTCCATGGGGGTCCTGACCACTGAAGAACAGGGTAAAAGGGCAGATGGCAGAAACAGATGGACTACAGTCTGTAATTGTAGAACTACAAAGTGCACCTATATAGTAAGTGGAACTGATAAAATGGACAATGAGCGTAGAAACAAGGAGGTGGTCATAATGTTTTGCCTGATCGGTGTACATTATATATGTATCGCTGCTGTCGGGACAAAACCTCATATCTCCATTTTTCAGTTTTGGACATAATTTGAAAATGCTGTTCTTTACATTGTGTGTAAATTTCATAATGAACAGACCAAAAGAAACGGCACAAAATGACTTGGAAAATATTCTGGTTCCATTGACTTACATTAAAAATAAAGTATGTTTTTTCCTTCTTGTGTAAAGTTACCATTTTAAATTATAAGGTTTTGTTCCGACAACAGCGATATGCTTGACACTGTAACAACAGCAGAACCCTTTTTGGTGCCATATAGAACCATATACAACACATTCTCCATCAATCTAAAGAGCCATTTCCCCACACAAAGAACCCTTTGATCATGAAAATGGTTCTTTGAGTGTACATGGTTCTATACAGAACCATTGTCTTTACTAAAAAACCCTTGAAGAACCATCTTTTCTAATAGTGCACCTTCATACTAAAACTCCAGTGAGAAAGGCAGCATACATCTCTCCGATGGTGCTGTTTCATGAGCAGCAAAGTGGCCCCATCCCTCATCTTCCTACAGCACTGATAATAAAGTACATGCTGCTGCCATAACCTTCATGGACAGATCCGAATCCAAGAGACAACAGTCTGTTACACAAATAATCATATTATTATTACAAATAATTATTAGACCTGAACCTCAACCACATCAACTGTCTGTTGGAGATTACTTAAGAACTCAAGTCAGAACTCAAGAACTCAAGTCAGACAATTATGTGATTTAGGCAAGGTTTGAAATATAGGGGGTCTTGGGGGTTCCAGGACCCCCTGAATAAACTCTTGGATCACTGATGACTCAAAATCAAAATTCTGGGGGGGTCCCTGAAAATAAACTTATAATGCTATGCTGAGTGTTAGGGTAAAATAGATGCTCAAATACAGATTCAGTGAAAGGTCATTGTTTAGCTGTTTCACACAATCGGTGAGCTTCTGTCTTTGGTATTCTTAACTAGCGATGCAGCACAAATTGGTTCGCCCTGTTAGTCCATCGTAGCCTAGCAACTTAACTCTGCCTGGGATACGTCTGAAAAACTGTAATGTGCCGCAGCATATTTGTAAATCTGAAAACGCGCCCAATTTCCCAAGAGTTTGGTGTAAAGAGTGGATTGTTACTCATTTCTCACACCAAAGACAAAAGAGGAGATGTGTACGATCTCAGTTAACGTGTGGAAGAGCGCATTACCAAACTAGAAAAGAGCATTTCCACAAGAGAAATTCTTAAACCATATATTTGGTGCCACTGAAGCTAACATTGCTGCCAATATGGTGAGTGAGTTAGCCTGCCAGCCAACATCGGACCCCCAAAAAACCATAGATTTAGGCAAGCATTTTGCACAATGCTAATTGCTAAAGGTCCTTCACTTAGTTACATTAGCCTCATAGCTCCAGTGCAAAACTTCAGCCAAACACGTATTGGCTGATTGACAACATTTAGCCTAAAGGGAAAGTTTAAATTAACCTAGCTACTTTGATCTGATTTCAAGTTCACATAGTAAGTCAACGTAATGTTATTTGAACACCAGATGTGAATGTAAGCTGGTTTGATAAGTTTTTTTTATGAGACTAAAAAAAGAATAACTTTTTTACTGTGTAATTGCTAAATCACTATATTACCTTTTGACAAACAGCAAAGACTTTACACAACTGCTTTACAAATCCTCGGCTCTGCCTTTTAGTGCAGAACCAGATGACCACAGGACAACCAGCCTGATCTGGAGTTAGTTTGATCCTTTCAGGTAACATCTTCACTTTGCCAGTACTGGAAAGGAAAAGGAGTTGTGTGTGAAGCAAAGGCAGCACAGAAGATAAAAAGTCTTCGCTGATGTCTTTCTGTCTCGCCTCTGTTCTACAAATCTGCTTATGATGGATTCGCGCCGGCTGTTCTGCTCGGCTAAGACACAACGGAAAGAATCTCCTCCATCATTCGTCTTATGACGGATGTGATCCTTCTCGCTTTCTGTTGTGTCATTTTGATGTGCTGGGATGTGATTTGGGGAAATGGAACGTCTCACTATGGGGTGACAAATTCACCCAGCAGCACGGATGAATCAATATTTGGAGCGGTGGAGATGGGGAATGGTCACACCTGGGCTTAGCGTGGCCTGATGAGGGGGAGTTTGAACATCAGCAGGTGCAACGTGAGCAAAGAGAGATGCAGAAGATTTGGTACTACAGAAGAGACTGTAGGAAGGTTATGAATGCATCCATAAATTTACTAGAAACTGGTGCACGAGAGTCGGTCAGGAGGAACGAGTGAAATTTATCACCAGGTCTGATCGACTACTAATAAGTAGTCAAACAAATGACTGGATACTCCACAGTGATGAGACTGTCATCAAAGCTAGAGGAGAACCTACAAAACCCTGGTGAATACTGTTATTGGTCTATTTGTTGTGTTTTCATTCTTTTTTTGATGTGGTCAGTTTTCTTCTGAACAGTTCTGGCACTCAGCCAGTAAACTACACTGCGGGGTTTGACCTTCCAGTGGAGCAGGCTTGTGGAAATGTGCAGATATGTAGAGTGAGAGAGAGTGTGCGCGTTTGTATGTGTGTCACACAGGCCTGTCAGAGGCAGGGGGGCTCACAGGGCCGCAGGGGGCTCTGCCGTCAGGACAGGGCGCTGTGCACATCACACTGGGTGATGGAGCTGTTGACAGCCCACCTGTATTTTTAGCCCTGCTCACACATTAAAGTGGGCCAATTAATGTTCTCGGTGTGTGTGTGTGTGTGTGTGTGTGTGTGTGTGTGTGTGTGTGTGTGTGTGTGCACATTTGTTTTTATACAAACAGGATGTGTCAGTATGTGGAGTCATATGTATGTCCCAGATATACAAATATGAGCTACAGTACTGTGAAAAAGTCTTAGCAAAAGTATCATTCATTTTTTTGCCTAAACAACACTAATATTAAACTAAATATGAATGACATAAATACAGTAAGCAGCGATTTTACGTATGTTAATATGCCTCTTCAACCATTTCCAAACATCTCCTCACAGTCGCCCAGTATTTATTTGTAGATATTATGCAGTATCTGGTTTGACTGTTCAATACTTAAAATAAAATCAAGTGTGCTGCTGATGAATTTAACAAATGCATGTGACGGCTGGGGGCATCAAGGAGAAACCTGCGTACTGAGAGATCAAGATAAATTCTTTCTTTTTCTGCATTAATGTTTGCATAACAATAATATATCCCATATGTGTTATATACAGTGCTGTGTGAAAATCAAAGACCACCTTTTATTTATTTAATTTTGAGTTAAAATGGCCATAAAGTACAAGTTATTTATTTTTCAGCATCAGGAAAAAAACAGAAAACATACATTTACTCGGAAATTACACAGAAGCCTCAACAGCTAAATGAAATATTGATTTTCTTAATATTCAGTGTGCCCACTTTTTGCCTTTATTAGAGCTTCCATTCTTTTCAGGAGACTCACTGTGAAGAAATCTGCAGACACACCTCCAAAGTTCAGTCTTAGAAGTTGGTTGTATTTTCTGCTTCTTACGATCAAAGTAAGCTCAAACCCATTCAGTAATGATGAGGTCTGGACTCTGGGGTGGTCAGTCCATTGCTCAGCTTCTTTGTTTGATGTGTCCGTCTCCTTTTCTCAGTGAGGTTCTTCTTAACAGCTACACATCCTTTCAGACCCATAGCGCTGAGTCGTCTTCTCACAGTGGAAGGATGGACAGAAACACCTGTGGATGTTTTCAGATCTGAAGCAGCTTGATTTTCTCCTCTCTCTCAGAGATGAAAGCTTTAAGTGCTGTTTATCTGATGGGGACAGTTTCAGTGTCTACCAGGTCTTCCAGGTGGTTGTTAGGAGTCCCATTTTCTCTGTAGCTTTTAATCATTTATTGAACTCCAATTTTTTAATACTCCTGTTGTTTCACTTATTTTCCTTTAACTTTCTCCTTCGTTAAGCAAACAACTTGTACTTAATAGCCATTTTGGATGTTAATGTCTACACCAAAAAACATTCTGGAGCATAAATTAGTAAGAGCATATGGACTTTGATGCCTGCTGTACTTGTAGAAGGTGTTGTGCAGGGGTGGGTGCTGTGGTGAAGTGAACCTCATCAGAAATATCTCCAGAAATATGAATAAATTATAGTATTGTGTTGTATATTTAAGTATTACAGTAGCATGTATTAATACATATAAAAACTATGCTGAAATATATCTGCTCTCTTTAAAAAGATGGTTCTTCAAGGGTTCTTTGGTAAAAAAAATGGTTTTATATAGAACCATGAACACTCAAAGAGCCCTTTGCATGATTGAAGGGTTCTTCAGGTTGATGGAGAATGTGCTCTAGAATGTGTGGTTCTATATAGAACCTTTGTGAAAAGGGTTCAATGTATCACCAAACAGTGTTCTTCTATTGTTATGATGTCCAGCATGTAACAATAGAAGAACCCTTTTTGGTCCTAGAACCATCTACAGCATATTGTCCATCAATGTGAAAAACCTGTTCACAATGCAAAGAACCATTTAATCATGCAAAGGGTTCTTTGAGTGCTCATGGTTCTATATAGACACATTTTCTTTTCTGAAGAACCCTCTTTTTAGGAGTCTACATAATATAGGACATATGTTTGATCCCCTGTCCTGACACTGAGTTTGTGTGTGCGTGTGTGTGTGTGTGTGTGATGTAGATGCAGTTAGATATGATCAGCTACATTATAGATGAATGCTTTGCACCTTCACAAAGTCATAATAAATCTCCATAAATAAGGGAGGGATGGTCATCAGTACACATTTATCTTCTACCTCAAATCTATGGGGCCTATAAAATCTCTCTGGCTGCGACTGATGCAGGAGCCGAGCGCAGTCGTCATCATTTAACAGAAAGCTGAAATACAAGGAAGTCATTGATTGCTCCTTGTGGGTGAACCATAGATCATGCAGAGCGTTCAGTGTCACTGTAGGGCAGTGGGTGAGTAGATTATATGGACAAATATATGCTAAAATGTGCCGTTTCCCCGCCTGTCACAGCAGATTTTTAACAAAACTCGCACATTTTCTCTCTCCCATCAATAACTTATACAGTAGGTTTAAATAATATAAACTACACACCAGAATATGTTTAAGATGTTTTATTCAATATTTCAACAAGAGGTTATCTGCACTCATTGGGCCTCATTCACCAATATTTTCCTAAGTTTTTTCGTAAATGTGTTCTTGAGAAAGGTCATAAGAAAAAGTCTAAGTCAGATTCGTGATGTGTTCTTAAAGAAGAGAACTGTTCTCACCTTTGGGCTCTTGAGTGTGTAGATTCTGTTCTTACCCAAATCCCAAATAAGAAAACACTGGTGAATGTCAGAGTCTTCATGAAAATTGCATAAGTAGGTTTTAAGAAGAAATTTTGTCTTAAGAAGAGTTGGAGAATAAGGCCCGTTCTCTACAATGGCTGAATTTTAATATTTTTATAATACCTATCAAATTAATTACTTTAACTGCAACAATATTATTCAGTACCAAATGTGATCTAAGTTGTTAGTGTCAGTATATATTGTTCTATTAAAGGACAATGGGCCTCATTTACCAACCATTGGGGTTTGTTCTTGGGTAAAAACAGAATCTACACACTCAAGAGCACAAAGGTGTGATGTGGACTTTTTCTAAGAACCTTTCACAAGAACAAATTTAAGAAAAAACTTAAGATATGGGAGAATGAGGCCCAATGTGAACTAAAAAGTGAAAAAAAAATGTGAAAAACTGAGTGAAACGTGGAATCATGGAGGGTCTCTGAGTGAGCTGAGTGTTTTTGCTCGACCATAGGGAGGGGAAACATATGTATTCACCAGTTTTGAAATACAAGGCATTCTGGATACAAATTTTGGTTTTTTTAAAGGTTCCCACTGCTAAAATGTGCAGCAGATTTTTTACAAAAAAATCTTTATGCAGTTTTTCAGCATGAAAACTATACAACCTGGACGCGATTTGATTATTGTATTTTATTTTTTCATTTTGCCAAATTGTTTGACCCTTTCCTTCTCATATACTCTCAGAATTTAAGGTACTAAACTGTCACTGGGGCAGTACCCCTCTTGTCACTGGGGTGGTTCCCTCAAGGGTACATCTCAGTACCTTTAGTGAGGGAACATAACTGAACCATAATCCACTGAAATGATATTTTGATAAGTTGTACTGACTCCACACACCCCGTCACGTCTCCAGGCTTTTATTTTATTGTTCTGTTTTAAAATATTAGGTTATGAAAAGGTACAAATACGAACATTTTCACCTGGAAAAACGTATTTAAGGTACAGAGTTTGACCTTAAAACCCCTGTTGTACCTTTGAGGGAACATTTACATTGTTTGTACCATGATGAACGAAAAATGTACCTGCACAGAACCTTTATTTCTAACAGTGTGGAACTGGCAAACTATGGCATTGTGCAGGATACCTTCCACTTTGGAAAAGCAAAAGGAGAACAGAGTTTCTTCACCTCATCCAGGAGCTGGAACTTTATGAACTCTTCTACCTCACAGCTCGGATCTCAGATTGAGCTGATTTTGGAGATGCAGCTTTCGAGGCGAAGCACAAACAAACAGGCTGAATGTTTTTAAGTGTGAATAAGATCCATGACTACTCACAGAATGAGCAAGTGGTGGACATTGGCCTACTGTCTGTTTTGGGAAAGTGAAAGTAGTGAAGAGTGAAGAGCTTCATTCAGAAGCTGAAAGTCTGTGAGCTCCACACAGGCTATAACTCAAAGGTTTGTGGACAAAGTTTGTGCTGCTTTTGGAGATTCCGGTCCTTTTTAGCATTTGTGAAAAAGTTATTTTTGCTGTAACACAGCTGCTCTGTCCTTTTGGGCCATGCCACCATGATTGGTCAGTGAGCTCTTGTCACAGGTGAAAGTTTGCAAAAACCTAAAAATATAATGTTGCATTTTTGCCGTCTGGAAAAATCCTGTTTGGAGTGCAAGTTACCGTCATTTCTACATACTCAAATTTAAAGGTCTTTACTCTCTGCCTGTATCCCTCATGGCCTGCTGTGAGTGAGGTCCATCTGTGGTGTGGCTCTCGGCAGACAGGAGCCAGCTGTCCTCAGTGAGGGAGTGAGTGAACGGCCCTCAGTGGCCGTGCTGGCATATGGGAGTGAGTAGATCAGGATCTGCTGAGATGAGGCTGGAAACGCTCTGCCCCGCAGCCTACAGCGGCCTCCTGCAGCACTAACACGGGGAGGGGAGGAAGTACAAGAAGAAGAGCAAATCTGGAGGTTTTTTGCAAGAGTTCTTGTAACACCATTAGTCGTGTATCAGGGTTACACAAAGTTTGAATAATGGGTTGTATGGGCTGCACACATGGAAACATAATGATTGTGGCTGGAAGATGTTCACCTAATGCTAAGTTCAGTAGCATCAGTGAATGATAACTAGATGAAACTGGAATTTCTTTCCATATCGTTTTCATTTACACTGTTTTCTTCGCACATTGCTTTAAGATGTGTTTCTACGTTTGAAAGGTGCTATACAAAAAAAGTTGTTGTCACAGTTGGGCAAAGATAGCGGAGCTGATTTCTGAATAAGCTGTCCCAAATATATTCAGTGATATATTCCAACACCTGAGAATAGTAACTAATCATTACATTAATTTATCAGTCTACTCGAGCTCTAGCAGAGCTCAGTAACACTGAGATTAATAACTGATCATCACATTGATTTATCAGTCTACTCAGGCTTTAGCAGAGCTCATTTATTAATAATAAATAACCCTCAAGGGTAGAAATGGGCCAGGACACACTTGAACCCCTTTCCAAGAGTAAAAGTCAGGACAGAACGGTGTTCCAGCTATTTCAAAAATCTCTGTAACTATTTTACAGGGAAACTGGGCAAAGTTGTTTTACTCATGAAACAAAGTGTGTTGAATGCACCTCAAGTTCAGCCTACAGCACATTCAGCCTATAGAAAGTCACAGAGCTGCAGCAGCACTCAGTCTCAATGGCAGTGCAATCATCTCTATATAAGAAAAATAAATAGGTTTCAAGGACTGAAGTTTAAGTTGCAATTAAACTGTTTTGTGTGGGTGAATTCCTGATGTTTAATCAAAGCATTAATGATTATAAGGTCTGTAAACGTCTGGGCTGGACAGAAACCTAAGTGCAAATGTAACAATCAGTTAAAAGCACTGTTATCAGCAACATGCAGAAGTTGAGTGTTTTTATTCCTTCAGCTTTTAATTCAAGTTTTCAGCACTTGAAATATGGTGACGTGTTTTTAATGCAAGAAGTGCACCATATTAAAGCATTTATTGTTTTATTATAAAAACTTATGAATAGAAAGGTAATTCATTCATTCATCTTCTAAGCCACTTATCCTGTACCATGTGATCCTGTCAAGGAAAGCTATGATAGAAGTATGTGAGCACAGGCATCAGCCTTTTACAGAGGCCTACTGTTTAATGAGTTACATGACAAAAGCACATGAAGCCTATACTCTGTACACTATTGATCAAACCCGGCAGATGCTTCTTCAGTGAAGAGCTGACACTTTGCCAAGTAATTGTAAGGTGTTCATGCTGCAATTCAGCCAGGGAAACAGATTAAGCTGGACATCTAATCAATCATGTGTCTGCAGAAAATTATACAGAGTCAAGGCAGTTATAGCCTATGTTACTACCACTGCACTTATTCCTGTAGACAATTTACAGAATCACTCTCCAGCCTGAAATGACCCTTTTAGCTTTGAAGGCCTCGGACAAGAATTGCAAGCAAAAAAGCAAATTATATTTTTCTGAAACCCATGTGGGGAAGGGTACGGTGTGGAGGACAGCGATGTTTCCCACTACACTATAACATATTATACGGAAAGACCATTCACTTTTTTGTACTTGGGGGGGGTCCAGGCGCCAATGCTTCTTCCACACCTTCATGCAGATCCCTACCATGTGTGTTGACGTGCCCTCTTCATTCTGTATTTGCTACACCGAAAAATACATAAAGAGTTTAATTTCACAATCACTGATTAAAACACATCAGTAGGTAGAAATAGAAAGTGATTAGAAGCTTATTGAGATGCTAATGTGTTCCTCTGAGGGATTGCGTTGCCATTTTCTCCACTGACTCACCAGTGAAATATTAGGTAGATTAAAAAGATTATTAAATCACTGTGAAAGGGCCTTGTTTATTCAGCCAAGGTTCAAGCTCAAGATCTGATTTGAAATTCATGACGAATACCAGATTTTTTGTTAACCTAGAGTGATATCATCAGCTTAAAAACTGAGAAATCCAACATAAGAAACAGAGTTAGGTGTGCTTTAATGAGCTCATATAACTTTGCTCTCTGGTAATTGGTATTTAAATATTCATATTGAGCTTTGAAACTGATATAATATGGTTCTCATATGCTCCTTTTTCATTTTACAGCAGAGACCCCCTCTCCAGCACGAACTGGCAAACTGCCTGCTTTGACACAGCTACTAAATCTGAGAACTGACCCCTTAAAATCTAACGGCCTGTATGCGGCCCACACTTCAGTTCCTCACCCTCATAACTATATAACTTTCCTATTGGGTTTATAGCAGCTTCTTAATAACATTTAGAAGTCAGGAGTTATTGCTTTCATTTTGCTATACTATTCAAACATTCTGACTAAAATGTAAAGGATGTTTTTTGTTTCCACAAAATATCTCCTCTTTTATGCAGAGCAAAACTTTTTGTTATGGATTAGAAGTTTAGAATCTGCATTTTTAACAGAATTTATCTATTCGTTTTAATGAATATGAATGAGAAATAATCAATGTTGATTGTTTTGTTTGAGGAGAGAAATTACCAAAATGTGCAGGATTCCAACCTTCCATTATCAATATTGGGACCCCTAGTTTTCAGCCATAGTGAGAAAAGCATGGGAAAAACAACGCACCCCTGCATTTCCCCACTTTAAAGACTGACAGATATGTGATGATCAGTTATTAATCTCAGTGTTACTGAGCTCTGCTAAAGCCTGAGTAGACTGATAAATCAATGTGATGATCAGTTATTAATCTCAGTGTTACTGAGCTCTGCTAAAGCCTGAGTAGACTGATAAATCAATATGATCAGTTATTAATCTCAGTGTTACTGAGCTCTGCTAAAGCCCGAGTAGACTGATAAATCAATGTGATGATCAGTTATTAATCTCAGTGTTACTGAGCTCTGCTAAAGCCTGAGTAGACTGAGAAATCAATGTGATGAGCCAGTTATCCATCTTTGCATTACCAAACCTTTGAGAGATGATGAAACTTCAGGATAGGTATTCACTTTACAGTCAAATTTGCCAAATTTGTAAGATTTTGTTATTAGGTTATCATGAAATATTTGCTTAGTTCATGAGACAGCAGTGGGATTACAAGAGTAGCAGTGGACTGAAGCAAGTGATGAAAGGCAATGTTGAGAAATGAAATAACAGACGAATTGCATAACGAAAGATCGTTCTAACAGTTTTAGGAAAAAATGGCCTTAAACACTGAAGATTTGAGACTAGCATTGATCATTTGGAGATGAATGGACTTATTTGCATTTATAATCACTCCAGCTGGTTTTCTGATACCTTTAATCAAGTCAGCTTCTCATTCGCATTTTCCCGTTCCACCTTAAATTGTGCAGCAGTTACATTTGGACGCCTCAGGCACCATTTAAGGTGGAACAGGAAATTTCAAACTAGAAGCTGGTGAATGACAAGCTGACTTCAGCCTCATGAAAAAACAAAAGTTGAGAGACATTTCTGAAAGTAGAGCAGTTCATTTAAAAAACGTTTCCTGCCGGAGATGTGAGAAAAGCAGCTACAGCTGAGCTAAAGCTTAAAGCAGAGCAAAGTCTGCGTTTTCGTTTATATTATTAGTCTATACTGGAACATCAGCACATACTGAGACATATTTACACCAAAGATGGTAAAATGAACATAAATGTTGTGGCTCTCAAGGTGGTTTGATTTTCGTTAAAAGGACCAAGTGGCTCTTCTTAACATTTGAGTTGCCGACTCTAGAGAAACCACATTTGATGAATGAGTAGTTCTTAAAATGCTAGAGTGACTGACCCACCAACAAACACCACCATCCTAATGTTGGCAGTTGTTTCAGAATGCATAGAAAAAGCACTGATAATCCAAACAAGAAGCGAATAAAGAACATTCTAGAACAGTGTGAGCAGGAAAGAACATTTAGGACATTGTAACTGGGGAGAACTTTCTAGAAAGGATATTCTTGAGCAATGTGAATGGGTGAAAGCATTCTACATAAGTGAAAGGAGGAGAACATTTTGAAGCAATGTGAATGGGTGAAGAACATTATAGAAAAGTGAATAATGAGAACATTCTAGAATGTGTGAATGGAGTGTAAATGGGGAGATTATTCTACAACTCTTTAAAATAGGGGATACATTCTAGAACAGTGTAAAAGTGGAAGAACATTTTAGAACAGTGTTATTTGAGAGACAATTTTCTGGAATGTTGTGAATGGAGGAGAAAATTACGACAGTGTAAATGGTAGAGAACATACTAGAACTGTGAAAAGGAAGGATCATCCAGGAACAGTGTGAATGGAAACAACATTCTAGAACAGCAGGACCTCATGTTTGGGTTTGTTGCGTTGCTCTGCTTCGGCTTTGAAGAGCCATTTTTGTAAATAGTTTAAAGAACCTCCACATAATGTGAAGATTCGATACCAATAAAAGGCTTTTCCTAGAACAACACGTCCAAGGCTTCATATCTGAGAGTATATGAGGCCTCACTGGAGTGAAACCTTCTGATTTTCTGCAAATCAGACACAGCGAGGAGCTTCAGAGAAACACAGGATGACTCCTGAGCGGCTCAGCCAGGCGTGATGTTTTCGCTACAACCAGAAACGAACTGTGGGTCGATGAAAATAAAAGAGTGAAACCAGCTTTTATACAGAGAGGAGGTGTTTTTTGTCCTGGTGGGGTTGGGGAGGGGGCTGGTGGGAAAGCGATGGCACCCGTCAAGCAGCACTCCAGTCCAGTCATTTAAAGTCAGCGGATGCGCGCTCCTGGCCGGGGTGATGATTTATTCATGCGGGATGGAAGCGGGCAGGAGGAAGCAGTGGAGCGCTGTGCTGACTGACGAGCGTATCTCAAGGACGTCGTTTGTCTGCATGCGGGCGCGGAGGCGAGCGGCCGTGTGCTTACAGGGCCACGACTCCTGCTGCTTCTCGCTCTCTCTCTCTCTGTATGCATAATCTCGTTTGCCCTCATTAATTCCCCCAGTCTTCAGCGGGACTGCATGTGCACTGTCAATGGCCCCTGGGGCCCCAGGGACACTCAAACAAAAACTCTGCTTTGGAAAAGCTCTGCCTCAGTCTGTCCTCACAAGTGAGGATGATTAATCTAATGTCCACCTTGTACTTTCACCTCATTTTATAGGGCCCACCAGCATCATAGGTGAATTATACAGGTGTACAATGACTGACTGTCCATCTATCCCTGCACAGTTTATCACCCCATCATTCATCACTGGTCAGTTTCTGACCACATTCTCAGCACAGCAGTAACATGGTGGTCATGGTATGTTTGGTATAACAAAGTGTGCATCAAAAAATGAGCTACTGTCTTACACCAGCAAGGTTTACCTACAAGGAAGGGGTTTCTAATGAAGTGGCAGGTACACATGTCTGTCAGAAGCTGGTCATTGGAGCATTTTTCAACCAGACTTCTTGTCACTGCTAGCTTTGCTTTAGCAAACATAATCAAATGCATTTTGCATTGTGAGACATTTTGCCAGCTCACCAGGCATAAAGGCTCATTGAAAAGTTTGAATTCCTTACATTTCCAGGCTTATTAAATCCGAAGCCATATTTTTCAGCAATTACATGGAAAGCAATGCAAATGTTGTTGTTGTCTAAAGTTGTAGGAGGAAACAGTGGAAGTCTGGTCCTGGTGGCACTTTAAGAGGTTACATTTTCAAAATTTCTGCATAATTATATTGTTAAGATGCAAACAACACGTTATTCATGTGTCATTCAATCTAGAGAAACTCACAGAGTCAGAACTGTTCACAGTTATGGTGATAGGAACCAGACGTCCACCTCTAAAAGCTCCCTCACAGAAAGCTATTACACTAAATGATAATAAATGCGTTGCCTGATGCTTGAAACATTGTTGTATGATAGTTTTGAGACAAGATTTTGGCCTAAGACAAATTTTTTAATCCATTCAGTGTTCATGGTTCTATATATAACCATTTTCTTGAAGAATTTTCTTGACGAACTGTCTTTTTTAGAAGTGTAGAGCTGCTTAGCTGTTACAAAAATACCTCTACTCTGCACAAAACACAGCACACTGCTGGCCTGACCACTAATGACCGCAGCGGTAGGGCTTTGACATCTCTAGGCTTCTCTTAAGTGCAGCTTGCCAGCACTGCTGAGCTCTGAGTTTAGAGCGGAGGCTATTTTGTCTTAAAAACATTTTGATCACACTCACGTTTTATTGACAGACAGCACATGTGAGAAGTCACTGATTTCAGCCCTTCAGCCCAACAACAGCTTATCAGAAGCAGTGTATTCTTGTTTCTACTCCAGTTCTGACCGTTTGCCTGCTTCTATATGATGGTTTTGACCTTGCCTGTTTTGGTTTACAATATTTGTAATAGGTCACCAAACCTAACTACCATCTGGGGAGTTAATCATTACAGAAGACTTCACCTTTACAATCAGCAGGTTTGGAGGAAAGAATGGCCCACCATGAACAGAGAATGAATGACACAATCCGAGTCATGCAGGAAGTGTTGCTGTTTGTGGTGCCTTCACTTCCAGAACACCATAATCAATCTGCTAAAGCAGAGGTCACTAATAGACAGACCACGGTCCAAGTCAAGCCTTTACGGTAGCTTTAGCAGCCCGGGAGACTCACAGACTAATCGCATGCGTTGAAAATATCACACGTGACGCTACTCAGCCAATCAGATCTGTGCATTACGATGAGCACAGAGACTCAAGTGAGTGATTCACACACAGCAGAGGGACGAGGCAAGAAACAGCATCGGAGAAGAAAGTGAGTCAGAGGGAGGTAATTTCACATGGCGGCTCTAAAAAGAGAAACTGACAATAAATGTTGTTGAACTATTACTGAATTGTACTTTATTTGATTTGGCATTCAGTTGTTGACTGTATAAGATGTTGACATAACTACTAGGCTACTTCAGTAAACAGTATATGGCACTGAATCATGATCCAAGTTAGACATTATGATGTTCTGGACCTTTGCTTGAGGAAATCTCTAACTGGACTTTACTGAATTTTAATTAAATACCCCTGTGCTAGAGAAAATCCTGCTACCCCTGTTGCAGAGGTGATGTCAACTCCTGTAAACATAGCCATGCCTGAGAAGTACGATGGTTCTTTGGATCAATTTAAGAGTTTTTAATGCAGTGTAGCCTGTTTATAGATTCTGTTTATATCTGTTTATAGATCACCACCCAGATCAATTCCTTTGTGAGACAAGAAACTTAATAAGAAACTCAGTTCTATACCCTCTAAACCTAAAGCTGTTTGATCATCCCAAGGCAGGGCATGAAGTTGGTAATCAGCTGTGTAAAATGAAACAGGAAATCTGCTGCTGAATACGCCTTAGAATTCAGAACAGTTGCAGCAGGGAGCGGTTGGAGTGACACAGCATTACTGTCTACTACGGAAGTGGTTACGAGTGTTGGGCTACTTCATGAGGAACACATATCTGTCTTTGTGATTGACTCACTTAAGCATGCTCTCATTTTGGGGTTTCCATTGCCAAAACAACATCAACCTTGTATTTTGTGGAAAGACTGTGAAATTAATAAATGGGGAGAGTATTTTAAACCTGTATAAATCTTCCACTGAGAGCCACATCTGTAGAATGTCCGGATGGTCATGCCTATGAATACACAGTAATGCCATACGGCCTTGCAAATGCCCCTTCAGTGTTCCAAGCATTAATCAATGAGGTTCTTAGAGACATGCTAGATCGATGGGTCATTGTTTACATTGATGACATCTTGGTGTATTCAGTCTCCAGAAGAACATTGAGAGCATGTCAAACAGGTCCTCCAAAGGTTCTTGCAACATAATTTGTATGTCAAAGCAGAAAAATCTGAATTTCACTGAGAACCGGTTTCTTTTCTGGGATATGTTCTTGATCGGAAGGGAGTGCGCATGCATGACAGCAAGGCGAAGGCTGTAGTACAATAGACCAAACCTAATACTGAGTTGCAGAGTTGCATTTCACCGTTTTGGTGAAAGAACTGAAAGAGACTTAGAGAAGACTAATTTACCATTAAACAGCTTGAAAAATATGTTGGGAAAATGGAGTCCTATTAAGAAGAATGGGGGCTTGCACATCAGAGAGAGAGGAGTTTGTTAAGAAACGGCCTATGTTATTTCCTTCTGCTATGCACTGCAGCGCTAGCTTTACTGCATGGATTTTCCCATAATTTACTTGACATGAATTGAATTGAAAATGAAGTTGACATGCTTTGGAAGTTCAGCTCACCTCAAAGTGACTGGCTCCAGTAAAAAATGAGCTAAAATGACTGAAAGTTTGCGTAGAGCAGCTAATTTAACTCTAACCTGGAGAGAAAGTTCCTCTGATCCTCATCTACGGCCAGTGTGCAGTGTTTTCTGTACAGATTAGGTGTCCCGGTGGTTAGCTTAATTATGAAAATGCCGCTGTAATGACAGAAAACGCCCTGTTTTTCATGCGGAAAGTGTGTGGCCATAGCTTTGGAAAACACTTGCAGTCTGAAGTTTCTCCAGCAGGGAGTGTTATTAGCATGCAAGTCACCGCAAATCTGCGGCAGAAGAAGCTCAGGAACACACATGTTTGCGGTAACATTTATAATAGCTCTTAAAAGATGTTGGGCTACTTAGTATCATATTATTTAACATGTGAGTGTTATTAAAGATTTTCATTAAAACAGTCAACATTAAAAAAGCAGAGAGACTAAAATAGGATAGAAAGTAGGTCAAACCTGCTGTGGAGGAGGGGCGATATTATTGATAATCATGATTTTTTTCACTAGAAAATATTGTGTTAATTATATTTAAATATTGCATAGGCCCACGTTATACTGATGACGATATGATGACGATAGTAGATCATTCACTCTCATCCTCAGAAGACACGCTTTTCATCATGTTTTGACTGGGTTTTCTTTGAATTCTCTCGCAAATGTCAGATTCATCCACCTCGGGAAGGGGTTGGAAGCACAACCCAACCCCCTGATCTTACAGAGTGTAGCTTAAAATGAACAGTTTCTTTCTTGCCTTATAAAGTGTCTACTTGTGACCACAGCAGCACTAAACCAAAAAAAGTTTACTTGATCCAAATAAATAAGTCTGTTTCAACAGGAAAAAACTATATTACAACAACACAATATTGTTTGTCAGTTTACTTACATTTGTCAATAATTGTGATATTTTATTTGTTGTTGAAATGATGTACACATTTGAATCACGTAAACATAAAGCATTTTTTTTCAGTGCACATAAACAGCATGCGTTGTGTAATTGCAGCCCCTCACCACTCTCACAGTGCTTGTTCCATTGCAGGTTTTCATTCAAACGCATGATGAGATGAGACAGAGGTTGTTACCTGATGTGGGATGCATGCGAGTCAGAGTGCGGTCAGGTAGGGAGTTCAGGTCAGCTGCTGAGTGCACTTGTTGGCCCGGAGTTTCTGAACAGCTGGAGCGTAAAGGTGTGATCGAAAGCTGCTGATCTGTGAAACGTTCCCCCCACACACAGACTGAAGGGTCATTGCCCACCATTCTGTCATTCATAATGCAAACACATTAAGCATTGCGGGATGTGAATTTATATTTTGGTTGCATTACAGCATTTTTTCCGCTGAACAAAGGCTGTTCAATTTTAATATGGGATGTGTATCATTTCCAGATGAAAATAAAATACTGTGTGTCCAAAAGTTTGTAGAGACCTGCTCATCCAAGTTTCTTCCATCTTTGCTGCAGCAACATCCATTGCTGCGAGGATTTGATTGCATTCAGCCACGAGAGCATTAATGAGGTCAGGTACTGATGTTGGATGATCAGTTCTGGGCACTCCAACTCATCCCAAAGGTGCTGGATGGAGCTCCATCACTT
The DNA here is from genome assembly GCF_904425465.1 of Colossoma macropomum. Classification (NCBI taxonomy): domain Eukaryota; kingdom Metazoa; phylum Chordata; class Actinopteri; order Characiformes; family Serrasalmidae; genus Colossoma; species Colossoma macropomum. The sequence goes on from NW_023494809.1 coordinate 25,625,416, forward strand.
CAGAGAGTGCAGTTTCGGTGCCCCACAGCCCAATGCTGGGGTCTTTACACCTCATCATGTGCGCCAGAGTGTCCCATTCTAAAGAGATTTATAAGGAGTGTCTGAATATATTTGGACATATTGTGCACATCAACACAACTTAGTTTATTTTCTTTTGGCAATAACTGTGTGGATGTAATATGATTTATGCATGACTATACTGTGCAAAACCAGCAGATCAATTTACACACAGCTCATACTTTTTTGCCCTGATTTATTCAGGGTATAAAACCAGTGCTTCTGCAGAGAGATGCCATAATGCAGGACTGCTGGAGCAAATCGAAGTGCCTTACTCAATGGCACAATCCACAATAAAATCTCTAGTGTTGGTTAAAGGGACACTCTGGCCAAAAAGAAAAATACTCTATCTGGTATAAACATGCCTATTTGCCTCCTACAGTGGTGCCACAGTAGTCCTGAGAATGAAAAATAGTGGTTTATAGACAATTAATACCCATTCTGATGATGTATCTTGAAGGTAGGAGAGAAAACTACAAGCGTTTTTGGGCAGGTACTTGAAGCTGGATTGTTTGTTTAATTTCTTTTTCTTTTTTTTGATAAAACGGAAGCTGAATAGCTAACATTATCACGTCTGTATTATTTAGCCTCTACATCAGTGGCAATGCTAGCAGTTAGGATTTCTTTATCTGAATCATGGGGATTTCCAGTGGCCCTCTGACGAATTTGAGTAATGCATAATGGGAATTGCAGTGAGAAAATTCACAAAATTGTGAATTCTGTCAAACCGATGGGACTAAGGGATTCAATCTGCACTGCGGAATATTACATAACATGACAACACATTAAATACTTCTTTTAGGCCCATGTAGAAGTTTTTTATGCAAATGACAAGACTGCACGACCAAATAGTGCAACAATTCAAGAATAACATTTCTCAACATAAAATAGCAAAGAACTTTTGCTTTTCATCATCTACAGTACATTATGTCATTAAAAGATTCAGAGAATCTGGAGAAATCTCTGTACACAAGGGACAAGGCCAAAAAACAGTCTTTGCTGGCCACGATCTTTGGGCCCTCAGGCAGCACTGCACTAAAAAACAGACATGATTCTGTAGTGGAAATCACTGCATGGGCTCAGGGACACTTGAAAACCACTGTTTGTGAAAACAGTTTGTCGCTGCATCCACAAATGCAAGTTAAAACTCTAAAATGCAAAGAAAAAAACAAATATAAACAGGATCCAGAAATGCTGCCACCTTCTCTGGGCCTGAGCTCATTTGAAATGGACTGAGGTGAAGTGGAAAAGTGCCCTGTGGTCCAAAGAATCAAAATTTGAAATTTTTTATTGAAATTATGGACACTGTGTTGTCTGGACCAAAGACCATTCAGCTTTTTATCAGTGCACAGTTCAAAAGCCAGTATTCATGATGATATAGGGGGGCATTAGGTAACATGGTGTGGGTGAGGTGTACAGCTGTGAAGGCCCCATTAATGCTGAATGATATATACATGTTTTGGCAACATATGCTGCCACCCAGACGACGTCTTTTTCAGCTTGATTATTTCAGCAAGACAATGTAAAACCACATTCTGCATGTACTACAACAGCATTGCTCCATATTAAAAGAGCCTGGGTGCTAAACTGGCCTGTCTGCAGTCCAGACCTGTCACCCCCTGAAAACATTTGGCACATTATGAAATGAAAAATACAACAAAGGAGACCCCGAACTGTTGAGCAGCTGAAATCCTATATCAAACAAGAATGGGAAACATTTCACCTTCAATACTACAGCAGTTCCCAAACGCTTACAGAGTGTTGTTAAAAGAAGAGGTGATGAAACACAGTGGTAAACATGCCCCCGTCCCAATTTTTTTGGAACGTCATTGGCATCAAATTCAAAATATTCTTCAAAAACAATTTAAATTTCTCAGTTTCAACATTTGATTTGTTGTCTTTGTAGTATATTCCTTTAAAAATATGGTTTACATGATTTGCACATCATTGCATTCTATTTTTTCTTTACATTCTGAACAGCGTCCCAACGTCTTTGGAATGGGGTTGTATATTAATTTGTACATTCAGGAGATTGTGTCGTTAAACTCTCCTTTCCTGCTCTGTGTGTGTTGCTAGAAAGAGAGTCTACAGAGTGCAAACCCAGACACAGCAGTACAAAATTAACTAAGATAAAACACCTTCTTTCTCCGTTGTGTTTAGAGATTTATTTCCTTATCTCAGACCTTTCTTTATCATTGTCCTGGCCTGAACAGTGTTCTGCTATCTGGTATTATGGCAGAGAAGGAGCGTCTCACTTTCTGTAGACTTTTCCCTTATTTATTCGTAAGTCTGTTAGCAGCGACTGGATTGTGTGATAAGGCGGCTCATATTATGAAAACAAACACGTACTGCTAGCGAATCATAAGCTCAGGAGTTCAGGCCCAGAGGTCCAGTCTGCAATTCTAAATGGAACTGCTATCAAACAAGCTTCTCTAGTGTGCACCTTGAAATATACAGCACTGTGCAAAAGTCTTAGGCACTCAGGAAAAAAAAATTCAACTATTTTTCTTTGCAGTTAGTGTGTTTTGCCTGTACAAAAACAACATATAACATTAACATAAATTGATATGACATGCATTTTTTTGGTGTCCAAGTCCATTACCCCCCCAAAGAAATTTAATAAATACATATAAAATTATTAACACCTCTTTAATGCGGATCAATTTTGATTGCATCTATATAAAATTAATTTTAGTTTCTTTTTGCATCTAAAAGTCTAAAAATATCAGGTTGTGCAATCACCCAATCATATATGTTGATTAAGTAAACTATCAGAAAGGTAATTTAGTTATATAAAATTCTAAATTAAATAGTTTGGCATGGTTTTATATTTGAAAACTTTAAAATAAAACCATGTTGCAAAATAAGGCAACTTTAAAAGTGCTTAACTCAAATGTCAGGCAGCACAACCGGAAACAAAAGATTTTTGTTTTGACATGCTTTTTTGAAAAAGGTCAGTAGCCCTTTCACAAATTTGGTAAAAAAATGAGATTTTTAAGTCATGGTTAGAACAGTTCAGTTTATCATGTCAGGTGGTATGACCTCAGGAGAACTATGAAAATGTTTAATTGTTATAATCATTTTTATTTATTTGAAAAAATATAAGTATAAACACAAGTTCAAGGACAATGTAGATGCCTGTTTAATTTGAAATTAGTCTGAAAAGTCAGGTGCCACTCAACCAGACCGGCAGTTTTAATAGCGGAAATAGGCAATTACAAGCCTTAATAACACAAACTATATTTTGTGATATAAAATGCACACAGATATAAATCCAAATATATTATACATCTATGCTATTGAGTAAAATAAAATGTGCTTAAATGTATTTTAAATGTATTTTAAATTAGATTTCAGCATCACTAAATATGCTCAAATACTATTTAACAAATAAATAAAAATGAAAAAAAAACAAAAAGTAAAAATTTAAGCACACACATAATTAAGTATAACGTTTAAAAATGTATTTTTCTAAAAACACAAAAAAGTGCAGTTTACTTAAAAACAGAATAAAAAATGTATTAGTATTTGATATATATATATATAAGTATACTATTGATGTAGTTAAGTATAGGATATCACAAATCCTTAAAAAAATCACAATATAATCCTATCATAGTATGATGATAATATTGTATTGTGGGTCATCCAGCGTGTTAGACCCTCAGAATTTTTTGGCTGGAACTTTCGAAGTCCAGGGCAAAGTGAGAGGACAGACAGATGAGTGAGCAAAGGAATGAAGTGATTCACACTGACTTGGTGCCTTGGTTTATTAGGCAGAGGAGAGGCTGATAAAAGGCACATTTGCGGAGAGACATGCTTTAAGAGAGTCGACACAAGGCAGAGAGACTGATGGGTTTGCTCTGGGCCAGAGCCTTTAAAAGCAGCTAGCGTGACAGATTTAACTTTCATCTGGGCCTCATACCAAGTGCCCTTTAGAGCTGTCCTCTAAGATGGTCAGCCTCATGTGGGCACAATGCATAATCACAACAAAAGAATCTCAAAGGGAACTGCATTTCTCCAGTGTTTAGTTTAAATATGTCAGCAGTAAGAGCAGCTGCAGAGGGCTAGCTAGCCAGCATTGAGATTAAGGGAAAACCAACATTCTTCCTTGCACTTCTTCACTAGAGAGCTTCCCATGAAAATGATAAAATGATGCAATCATGGGAAGAGTGAATGGAGAGGAATTAAAAATGCACAGGGCCAAGCCAAGGACTGCAGGAAGCTCAGTAGTTAGCAGACAGAGTAAACAGTTAGTAAACAGAGCAGCTAATAGCCTGACAGAAAATGATTATTGCAGTACAGATCCCTATTGGAGCTGGATTAGTTTAACCAAAGGAGGTCCAGTCACGTAATCTGTACGTGATTTGACTGGCCGGTTCATACGGGATAAAGGATCTGTGTAATTTTCCCAAATAGCCCAGATCAAAACATCACTGCGTGGACATTTGCCTCAACATTATGCAAGAGGTGCCACACTTCTGAACAATAATAACACACTGTGCAGCCAAATGGCAAATATGATGGCAAATAGCAAAAAAAATAAAAAATAAAAAAATGCAACACTGGCCAAGATTGGAGACTTTACATCAGATGTTGTGGATTTCAGTAGTCTGGTCATGAACTGGGTCAAATCAAGCTCCATATTAGCTGTTAGCCTTGTCTTCAGGTCACAAAAAAATAAAAAAATTGAGGCGCAGTTTTATTATTGCATTGCATTATTGAGACTATTACTGAGGGAGCTCTGAGTTCAGTGAATTATAGAAGGTAAGCCCTATTCGAGTTGGATTAGTATTACATGAGGACGTTCTGTAATTTGAGTGATTACTGATGAGATCTGTGATTTAATCCAGTATGAATCATTACCTTATTACCTAAAGCAGGGGTCGCAACCCAAATGTTAAGAAAAGTCATTTTGTGCTTTCAACAAAAATCAAACCACCTTGGAAGCCACGTGCCCTGTGATGGACTGGCGACCTGTCCAGGGTGTATCCTGCCTTCCGCCCAATGACAGCTGGGATAGGCTCCGGCACCCCACCGCGACCCAGAAGGATAAGCGGTTTAGATGATGTATGTATGTATGTATGTATGGAAGCCACGTGTCCATTTTACCATCTTGGCTGTAAATATGTCTCAGTATGTGCTAATGTACTATATACTAAAAAATTATAATATAAATGAAAATGCAGACTTACTTCTGCTTTAAGCTTTAGCTCACCTATAGCTGCTTTTCTCGCATCTCTGGCAGGAAACTTATCCGCAAAAGTGAAAGAGTTTCTTGAAAAATGTCTCTCAACATTTGACTTTTTACGAGGCTGAATTCAGCTTCTCGTTTGCCAGCTTCTTGTTTGGATTTTCCCGTTCCACCTTAACTGGTGCAGCCACTGGCGTTTGGTTAGTGCCATTTATGAGCGGCAAGTGCCACTGGCTATCTGTTGCAGATGCCGATGAGGGATCACTGTAAATAATACAAAGTAATGAATAAAAACAAGATCACAAGCCTATGATTTTTGTGTGTTGTTTAATATGCTAATAAATGTTTTTTTTACAGCATTTAGATTTAGCATTAATAACACATCACAATTAATTCAGTAATTAGTTTGAGTACGTCTGTAACATGAGCTGTTTTCCTGTGTCACAACAAAAGCCTGGCTTGAGCAGCTCATTTCACTTAGCATCGTCCTCAGCTAGTGAACCAACAATATGACACTATCTGTTCAAAGTCTGCGATTGGACATTCCTCTGTCACTTTTCCAGGTTCTGATGGCCGATGGTGGAGCTATGATGTGCTGCAAGTTAGCCTAGCCGAGTAACCACTGTCAGAGTCACTGCTTCATTCACAGGAGCTGTTGGTGCGTAACTGTTTTGAGTGGCACGCGTTGTTTCAGTGTGCCAGGTGTCATTGGCAAGTGCCACTAACCGAGCGACATGAGCAGCAAGTGCCACTTTTTACCAGTTATTGATGGCAGGTGCCATTTGCTAAGTGGCACATGGCAGTACGTGCCATTTCCGGACGGCGGAGTGGGCACTTCCTGCTGCCAAATGCCGCCAAAATGAGGGACTGAACCCTTGCTGCGTTAAAAGAACCCGCTGTACTAGCCTAAAGCTTGACTCTGTCATTTACCTGCACAGTGTGTTACTGTTGTTCGGGTGTGTGCCGCCTGACGCATTATGCTGATGTAAACATCCAGCAGAAAGTTTTTACTATATGGGAACCCTCACCTCTATTTGGCTACAGTTTTTGTCTACTTAACAACCTGCTGACTGCTCCTTGCCCCGTCCACGAAAGTGTTCTTAGTAGCTTTTAGGTAACGTTAGCATCCGCTAAACTCAGATTCGTCCATCAGACTGCCAGATGATGAAGTGTAATTCATCACTCCAGAGAATATGTATCCACTGCTCCAGTATCCACTGGTGACGTGCCTTACACTACTCCAGCCGACACTTAGCATTGCGCATACTGACCTTAGGGTTGTGTGCAGTGGCTCAGCCATGGAGACCCATTTCATGAAGCTCTTAATGCACAGTTCTTGCACTGGTGTTGCTTCCAGAGGCAGTTTGCAACAGTTTGTAATGAAACAACAGAAGGGGTGTCCACATACTTCTGGCCATATAGTGTAGTGGTGTAACAGTCATTATGCTGACTTCAAGTTGCATTAAGATAACATGATTTTATGACTGACTGACATTTTCAGCAACAAACACACAAATCATCAGATATTATTAATTACATTGAGTAGATTACAAACGAATGGCACCAAGATTTAAGAAAATTAATGAAAATTAAGGCAAAACATTATGTGTGCAATATATGTCAATGTATGTTACAACTTAACATTAAAATTTCAAATATTTATAACAATGTCAATTTGTCATATTTACAGATTTGTTGAAAACATATATATATATATATATATGTATGTATATAAAATATGTGTATATATATGCTTTTTTTAAACGGATGCAAATATATTTTCTTTACACACATATATATTTAGATAAAAATATATGAAATGGTGCCACTATATATAAGTGTATCAGAAATTTAAGTTTATATCTTGAAAAAAAAGTCTACATGTTTCTTTTTCTTATGGAAATCTTCTCTGACAACTGTTATATATAAATGTAAAATCCCATCTTGTGTTGTCCTCATGTTTCTCTGTTCCAGCCTTTGTTTTCTTTCTCCATGTGCTTTTGTTTATTTCACCCATGTGCTTTTGTTGTTAATTGGTCTTTGTCGCCTCTCTGGTCCTGCCTTCTTATTATCTGCCTCACCTGTCTGTTGTCTGTAGCCCCGCCCTCTCATTTGTTTCAGGTGTTTCCAGTCTGTTCCATTTGTATTTATACCCCTGCTTGTGTGCTTTGTGTTGGTTTGGTGTTTTATTCTCACAAACTGTTTTATTTATCTTTTGTTTGTTTTCTAGTTCATGTCTCTCAGTCTCTGGTTTTCTTTATTTTGTTCTGTATTGTTTTGTCTTTGTTTTGTATCCTTTATGTCGTGTATTTGATTGAAACCAAGGACTTGCATTTGCATCCTGCCTCTCCGTCTCTCTCAACATCACAATAAAACTAAATACTGTAATTGTTAAGTAAAAATGTGTTGGATTTTTAAAAGAGGATGTCATTGTTGCCCTTCATTACCTTCTGAGAAAGTTTGATGTTTGCCATTCATGATGTGTACTAGTCCACTCTTCCATCCATTGGCTAAACACAATATATCAGCCGGGTAGCATTTGCATAAAGCAGAAACCTGCTGAACTTTTTTACCACAAGACTGATTTTGCCATGATGCAACCATCATCCGGAAAACTGAGCTGAGCTCAGATTAATAATTTTACGCAGCATGACAGTCAATCAGTTTTGGACTTGAGGTGAAAGAAGGCATTAATATGAATGTGTTCCTTTTCAAAGCTTGACTTGTGTTTTTCTGTCCGTAAAAATCGACTCGGTGCAACTCAGTGTGAATTGGCCTTTAGTCAAAAGTGAGCTGTGATAGGCCATCACAACGACTCATATTTGAATGATTCATCAAGTTAAGAAATGTGTCTGAAATGCATAAAGGAACAAAGAAAAACACTAATGTTTCTTTAGGTTTCATTATGCTTAAGCTATTGCACACCACTGCATGACTGTTGTGGGAGCCCCTAGTAGTTCTGTATGTTCTGCAGTTCTTGGAATGAGCAGCCAGTCACAGAACACCTGCTGCTATATGCATTACTGTAGCCTCCATCTCAGTTCAGCTGCTGCAATTTGTTTCTGCTGGATGGCTCTGGTAAAGCTGAATTATCTACTGGGGCTTAGCAGGTACAGCACCTCCAGGAGACTGTGGGTGAATCATCTGCATTCTTTCACAACTAGTGAGCATAACTATTTTCACCTAGAGAGCTAATAAGTGAGTGCAAGAAATGCATTGTTACAGATAGATGACCTCAACACATACAATATAAGGGCAAAGACCCACCATTAATTGACACCCCAAGACACTAAAGGCAGTGTCTAACTTATATACTCTACCCATTAGACAGTTGTGGAACCTGCTGTCGGTTGTCGACCTGCTGGAAGTCAGTTATGGAGATGACCAGTTAGTTCAGTGTAACCTCTGAAAATGCTAGCTGCTCTTTACATTATGTATAGAATTCATGATCAATGGACGAACAGAATTGGTCCACTAGTAATTGGCATAAATTTATCACAATGTACAACCCCAATTCCAGAAAGTTGGGATGCTGTGTAAAATGTAAATAAATGTAAATAAAAACAGAATGCAATGATTTGCAAATCTCATAGACCCATATTTTATTCATAATAGAAGATAGAACACATCAGATGTTGAAAGTGAGACATTTTACCATTTCATGAAAAATATTAACTCATTTAGAACTTGATAGCAGCAACGTATCTCAAAAAAGTTGGGACAGGGGCAACAAAAGGCTGGAAAAGTAAGTGGTACCAATGAAAAAACAGCTGGAGGAGCAATTTGAAACTAACTCACATGACTGGGTATAAAAAGAGCATTTTAGAGAGGCAGAGTCTCTCAGAAGCAAAGATGGGCAGAGGTTCGCCAATCTGCCGAAAAGCTGTGTCTAAAAATTGTGATACAATTTCAGAAAAATGTTCCTCATTGTAAAATTGCGAAGATTTTGGATATCCCACCATCTACAGTACATAATATTATCAAAAGATTCAGAGAATCTGGAGAAATCCCTGTTCACAAGGTCAACGATCAATATTGGATGCTTGTGATCGTCGGGCCCTCAAACGGCACTGCATTAAAAACAGGCATGGATATCACTGCATGGGCTAAGGAACACTTCCAGAAATCATTGTCTGTGGACACAGTTCACCCTGCAATCCATAAATGCAAGTTAAAGCTGTATCATACAAAAAAGAAACCATATATAAACAGGATCCAGAAATGCCGCCAACTTCTGTGGGCCCAAGCTCGTTTAAAATGGACCGAGGCAAAGTGGAAAAGTGTCCTATGGTCATGAATCAAAATTTAAAATTCTTTTTGGAAATAATCAACACTGCATCCTCCAGAGTAAAGACCTCCCAGCTTGTTATTAGCACACAGTTCGAAAGCCAGTATCCATGATGGTATGGGGGAGCATAAGTGCACATGGCATAGGTGTCTTGCACATCTGTTAAGGCACCATTAATGCTGTACAAAATGTACAGCTTTTGGCAACATATGCTTCCATCCAGACCGCGTCTCTTTCAGGGAAGGCTAAACCACATACTGCGTCCATCACAACAGTGTGGCTTTACAGAAGAAAAGTCCGGGTGCTGAACTGGCCTGTCTGCAGTCCAGACCTTTCAACAATAGAAAACATTTGGCGCATCATGAAATGAAAAATCCAACAAAGAAGCCCCAGAACTGTTGAGCAGCTAGAATCCTACATCAGACAAGAATGGGACAACATTCCTCTCCCAAAACTGCAGCAACTTCCCAGATGTTTACCGACTGTTGGTAAAAGAAGAGGGGATGCTACACAGTGGTAGACACGGTCGCATCCCAACTTTTCTGAGATGCATTGCTGCCATCATTTTCTAAGAGTTAATGTTTTCCATGAAATGGTAAAATGTCTCACTTTCAACATCTGATGTGTACTATTGTGAATAAAATCTGGGTCTAGGAGATTTGCAAATCATTGCAATTTTTTTTATTTACATTTTGCACTTCTTTTGGAATTGGGGCTATACATTAAAGTTTCAAAGTCTCCTGTACAGTTAATCTTTCAGGGATAGGATGCCTTTTTATGACAGTGACAATAGTATAAGCAATATTATAGATCATGAGATAAGCTGCTTGAGTGAATTTGTGATGCCCACTGAATGTCCGGTCAAGTTTGTGTTCGTTTATTTCAAATCTGTTGCTCCCAATATACTTGAGTCTTTTGCTTTGTCACTCAAATGCATTCATACTATTAGTAGTGCAATTAGAACCGACTTGTGGTACCTTTCTCTGTAAGCCGACGACTTGTTGAGCATTACGAACTTTCCCATTCATCTTCCAACCAGTGACCGGTGTCCCCCTTTATAACATCTCTGGCTGTGCATGTCTGTTGGCGGCACGCAGGCTTGGTGTTTCTAAAGGTGATGCCTCTTTGTTTTTATTATTCTTCTTATTTTTAGTGTTTCATTCCAACCAACATAAGCGAACCTAATGTACAGTCACAACCCCCAAACTTAGAGGACACATACAGATGGCTCTGCCTGAGGAAGGTAGCCAGCATTATTAAGGGCCCAACTCATCTCAACAGTGTTCTGTTTGTCCTCCTTCCATCAGGTGGGCGTTACAGAACCATTCACGCCAACAGAAACAGCTTCTTTCCAAGGGCCCTTTCCTTCCTGAGCTGTGGATTCAAATAGAGGCATTGCTGGAAATATCACTGAGCAGATTAAATGCTAATTTATGCGCAGTAAAGACCTTAGATAAACATAAAATAATCCAGGTTGTTCATATTTGCCATATCTGACATGAGTAATATTTATCTTGCTATTCAATTATACAAATGTTCAGTCATCCACATGTGCAATATTCATTTACTATATTATGTGCAGTTTACACCAGGTGCATTTCTGAAGGTGCAATATTAATATTTCATTTGTGCTTATAGTCTATTTAGCAATATTCTGTGCTGCAATATCTGTCATACTGTAATAATTATTATACTGTATTTATAGTCCAATGAACAGACCCTTGAGGCCAGAATCGACAAAGACGCTCTGTTAGAAAGTAGCTGTGCTTTCAGTTTGGACGATGTGGTCTAGGATTTACTTTCAGATTGAGGGTTTTTGAGCTGCGAATCATTCATTAAATACGCAGAACTTCTGATTCCGCTGTATACAAGTATTTATTTACAGCTACTCATCTTAAACTGTAGTAAATTTTGTGTCTGAGGATGGAAACTGTCAATCTCAACACTCAACAATAATTTCCCATTCGACCCCCATCTGCAGTAGCAGCACTTATGGGAACTGCCAATCCTCTGCACTCTGTGCACTATAATTACTTTCTGTTTATACCTTAGCTTAGCTGGGTGAGAGAGAGAGAGAGAGAGTGATCAGACAGACAGAGAAAAAGAGAAATTTAGCGACAGACGCTCAGAAGGCTTAAAGAGTCCAGAGTCTGAATGATTATATTTGGAGTAAAGTTTCTAACTGTCTAACTGACTTCATGTGGGTTGTAGGTGTGAATCCGGCTTTACTCTGACACTCACCGCATGATAATGAGAATCTGTAGTTATACTAATTGAATGACTGCTGCATAATCTTTGTTGATAGGGCTGTACTCAATTGCTGCTTCTGCTCCTCCTCCTCCTCCATTTGTTTGCAGAATCTGGGGTAATTACAGCCTCCGTTTAGGTCAGCGCTGTCCACACACTCCTGCACTGAGACTGGACCAGGCTTAAATTTAAAGGGCCCATATCATGGAAAACAAATTGTCCTTTGGAAACTAAACTTCAAAAACAGTCTGTTTTGAACAAAACACAACACAATTCCAAATATCCATATATACATCTATTCAGTGCAATGCAGTGAATTTGTTTATCACCGAACTACATCTAGTCTGGAGTATCATTTACAAGCAAAACACACACTGATATGACAATATCAGTAACATTAGCACTGGAAGATGCATCCAGCAGATGATGCAGGACTGTTCTCGCAGGAGAACTATGGATATATCAGCACACAGTAAACTAACAAAAGCACTAGTAAAGTGGAAAGCTACGTAAGGTGTAACATAGCAGTATGAGAGCAAGAGGACTATGAGTGGGGAGGAGTTGGAACGTGCAGCTGCTGTTGCTCTCACTCGATTGCTGTGATATTCTGATAAACTCATTTTGTCCACTCATATATAAAAATCACTTATTTTTAGATGGAAATTTTTTTTAGGGTCAAATTAGAGCGAATAAGTCAAATGTAATGAATCACAATTAACTACAGAAATTAATGCAATTAATTATTTTGAGATGAAGGAAGACTGAAATGTTGAAATCAGGACCGGGTTGGAAGGAGGGAAATGAAGGGGTCTGGACGGCAAACTGAAAAAATGGGAAGGAATGTAGGCCTAATTATTTTCGCAATTACATTACATTCACTTTATTTTCTCTCTCACTCCTTCTGTGGGATCCTCTTAATCAGATGACCTTCTGCGAGTGGAGAATATGAAAAAGAAATGAGTTGAATCGAGAATCGGCCCGCGGGTTCATACCGAAAGCCTGCGGAAGACGACAGCTGCGCCCTCATGTTACATCTGGGGTCTCCTGAAAGGCCAGAAGATGGAGGAGAGGCGAGAGACAAGGAGGGAGGGTGATGGCGAGTAATTAGGCTGTCACTGTACAGTGAGATTAGGCTGCAAATGAGGCCACAGGAGGAACGAGACACGAGAGGCGAGAGGCCTTGTGTCATGAAGTTACTGGTCAGTGTCGGAAGTTAGCTTGAATATTATATATTATGCTGAATAATATGATAAAGTGCAGTAAGAAGGGTCTGTTCCAGTAGTTTATAATGCCAGTGCTGCCAGCCAGATAAACCTTTGTAGTACGGTGGATGCTGAGGAAGCAGTTGTTAAAACACTACAAGACATTTTGGTCCATGTGTAGTAATAAGCTATTCCACAGCAGTTGACTTGGTAAACAGCAGTTTCATTAAACAGCTAATCAAAATGCAGATAACCCATCATGTGATATGCCAAGCGATATAATCTCAGAGAACTGATTTCAGTCAACACATAATGGTCGAGAAAATAAAACAGAGGAAGAACTCTTAGTATAATGTTGCTTATTTGCTGGTACCTTGTAAGCATGAGTAGCTATTTAGCCAGCTAATGTTTACATAAGTACTGTATGTGCCAGTGCTGAATTGCCCCTAGGTGTGAATGTGTGTGTGATTGTATATGTATGTCTGTCTGTCTGCCCTGCGATGGACTAGCGACCTGTCCAGGGTGTATCCTGCCTTCTGCCCAATGACAGCTGGGATAGACTCCAGCACCCCACCGTGACCCAGAAGGATAAGCGGTTTAGATGATGTATGATGTATGTATGTGCCAGTGTTCATCTTCACTAGCCTCATCATCTGCATAGCTTGGTCATTAATGTCCTCTCTTTTGTAGGGTTGGTTGGTATTTAAAAATTGTTCTGGTATTTAAGACTGAGGATGGTATTTCAAAATTATGATGTGTAAAATTTCTCTTTGACGTCTAAACGATACACATAAAAACTATACACACCAGATGCAACCCGATTTTTATTCTGGAAATTTGAGTTGTTCGCACCACATCAAAATGGCCAGAGCACAAGATGTCCTATGCTTCTCACAAAATGGACAACGGTGACATTTAGGAAAAGTGAAGCTACCACAGAGAGCTTTACCGCCTCATTCAGCAGCTGAAACTTTGTGTTCTTCCACATATAACTTAGATGTTTTTAGCCCAGTTTGAGCCCCATTTGAGCTGCTTTGGGAGATTCTAATCTATTTGAGGTTTGCAAAAAAGTCTCAGTTGCTTGGATACAGCTGGCCATGCCATCCAAGTTAGCCAGTTAGCTTTAGTTAGCCAGAATCAACCATGTCCTGTGGTAAGCAGAGCTGTTGTCATGCTAGCTAAGCTAATGCTAACCAGCTCTTCTCTCAGTTATCATCTGTGTTTAACATTTATCATTTTTGTATAGAAAATATAATATTTATCAACTATTAGATAGATGGTTTGACAATTTTAATTACACCTTGACAATTGTGCACTCTTCACTTTGGTGACCATGTAAGTGAAATAATCTCTAGCCCCGCTCTCTCTGCCCCACCCCCCTCCCCTCATCAGTTTGGGGGAAGCTAGCCAACGCAAGCGCCCAAACATCGTGTTTGAGCCAGTTTGAAGAGATGTAGTGGCGCTTCATGAGATTCAGAGGAAGCACATGCTAGCCTTCATCCTCCTGGCTTGGTAGCTTTGTGTGATGTGTGAAGCTAGGAGGTGAAATTGGGAAGAAAATTGAGGTAAAAACATGAAGATATGATCGTGCAAATTTAAAAAAGGAGATTTTAGTTAGCCAGAGCAAAGCAATAGCTGCTAATCTTGCTAACTAGTGGAATATGGGTTGCATGCAATTTTGCCGCTTTTTAATTGCTTTGTGTAAGTGCCAAATTGCATAGAAATTACATTTAATGCAACTTGCAATCTGCAACTAGTTACATAAAAGTACCACCCCTGCTGAAAAAAGGCCTTCGAAATCATTAAGATTAAAACCTGATGGGTTTGCTTCCTGATCAGAATTTGCTTCAAGGCAACCATATCAGACCAGTGGTTTCCTGCCGGACCCCCTTAGCTCTCATTAAGAAATTATTAGGATCCTTCACACTGTGATATCAACCCATCAGGAAAGCACAAAATACCATTACTGAATATTGGACATCACCAGGAACCAATAGAAACTTTTAATGACTTTTACGATTAGCAGGGGTTATGTAAACACCATCTGGTGAGAATACTGGAACTGATGTTTGCCACACCTTGGAGACGGATGAGGAATGCTGAATGGGCTGGCTTAGAGGAGCGGACGGTAAATAACTCATCACATCTCAGTCTGAGGCTGGTATTCATGCAGCACTTCCTCTGTCTCCTGATTAACATATTCATATCCTAAAGGAAGTTTGCCCTTCATAAGACATGCAAAGCCAAATGAAACAAGCTCATAAAAAGGTGTAACCTGTGATTGTAATGTCGACCCACCTCTCCGCTGCATCGTTAGGCTTTCTCTCTTGGGACATTTGGCTTCATTCTTTTGATAAATATATTCTTGTTGGTTAGATGTTTATGTTGGGGCAAAATCCGGCTGCTTCTCGTTTGCATTTTTACATACATAATTCAGGACATCTGCTGGCGATTTGCATTGCAATGCACTGCAAGCCCGGAGGTTCCCAACTTCTCAAATTCACATTTACTTCGGCCTGAAAATAAATTAATAAATAAGCATAGAAATAAAGAAATAAAACAGGCCAGCAATGGGGAAGCTAATGTTTGAGAATCTGAAAGATAAAATCAATATAACAAATCTGGGGCCTGTCTTAAATATTCATATAGGTGCAGCAAGACACCAGCAGGGGAGTTTTGGCTGCCCTGTTAGGTGGTGGCGAGGGCCAGGGGGCTCAGTGGTAGGCCTTTGATGTGCGAAAGCCTTTCACAAGCAGGAGGGAAACAGATAGAGGAATGTGAATACAGACAAAGGTCTGCACTCTGAGCAAAAAAATACCTCTCTAGACAATTCCTTAACTCAGTTTCTGCCCTAAGAATGTGATTCCTCTGGAGACGTTGCCTCCAGGGTAAGCAAGATGCTGTCTTCTCTGCTCAAACAGCCCCGGGACAGGGAGAGGGAGTGTGCAGGATGGGTCAGGACCGACGCCTCATTATTTCAGCTGTCACGCTTGAGCAGGATGACTAGGGACACCAGGCTTCTTTCCATGCTCACCGGAAAGTTGCAGGATGCTCTTTTTCGGAATTGTCTTGTACCACTGGCTCTGTCTTTCTGCTTCAATGTGTGTGTTTGTAAGGTGTTGTGTTACACTGATTGGCTCTCCAACAATAGAATATGGCTTAGCATTCAGTAGCACCCTGCTTGCTCAGCTGCAGAGTCCCTGTCTCAGCACCATCCCTAGTGATCACTGCAGGCAGTAATGTGTACTTTTCGTAAGATGTCAGTCTGTACCAAGAAATACAACAACTGTATGATGAAGATATTCAATTCAGGCATAATGCACTATATTCTTAATCTGTCCACTATATACTACACTGTCTATCTGGTTTCTTGTAGGGCAGGGCCCTATAAATCCAGTCCCAGGGGGCTGGTGTCCAGTGCAGACAGGGGAGTTCCCTGCTCAAACGTACCTAGTTCAACTCGTTTTTTAATTAACAGGTTTAGTGGGTGGGTTTAAGCAGGGATGGGCATTTCAGTCAAATTTAATAATCAAATAGGCTGTGCAAGCCAGGCACATCAGATGGACAAACATGCAGAATTAAAAAAAAAAAGCATCATCAGAATCAAAACACACCACTTAGCATTATATAAAACCCAGACCAGACCATAAATCTATAGTAGATTACATAGTAGTGACTTCAAATTTACCCAAAGAAAAGTGTCAGTCTAAAGTCCTTTAAAACACACACACATCTTAATCACCTGTTTTCATCTCAGATAATGTTCCAAGCCTAGTCGCTTTGCATTTCACCTCATTCCTTTTAGAAGTGAAACAGTTTGTGAAGAGCTGGTTAGCAGACCAAACGTGATAAATTCACTAAATGAAAGTTTTATTCCGTTAAATCTATACTGAGTAGAGTTTAAAATGAACTTGATGTGTATTGGCGCTTTTCTTTCTTCACTGCCCTCTGGTAGAGTATGGAGTTCAGACAGCTCATGGTTTTAAGCTGGGAATGTATGACGTTAGAGAAACGCTCATTTGCACAGCAAAAAATCCTAATTTACTATTGTTTTTTATCTTTCATGACTATTCAAATATTCCAACATTCTGACCCTAGAAATTATCCAGCTGTGCTGGTGGTTTCCCCAGTGCCCCTCTGAGTGTGTCTGATTCTTCCACTGTATTTTAACCATGTGTTTTTTAGCCATGTGCTTTTGTTTTTATTTTGGTTCCTTTGCTCCGCCCTTTTCCCTGCCTTCCCTATTAAGACTTCTGCCTGTTTGTAGTTCCTGTCTCCTCCCTCTCCCAGGTGTTCCCTATTGTTTCTAGCTATATCTAGCCCTTTGTTTCAGTCCTTTGTGGTCTAGACTCTGCTATGCTGTATGGTGTGGTTATGTGTTTGCCCTGTGTTTGGTTTTCTCTGTGTGTTTTTTAGTTAAAAGCTTTGTATTTTGTTATTGGTATCATTTTCTGTGTTTATCTAGCTTGTTTTTGTTTGCTTGCAACTACATCCAGCCTCATACTCTCCATACATGACACTTGTAGCTCTTGTCAAGCTGGCTCCTTTAAAATTGCTCCACCGAGTGAACAATGTCTTTTGTTTAAAATAAATTCAAATTAGGATGTTACAATAGGCGAGTCCTCAATATCAGAGACATTATAAAGGGCTTTGTCTACATTCTCATTTGTAAACGCTGCCACTGCTATGGTAACTTCTGCTGTGTTGAATACAGAGATGTGAGTCTGTTGATCTGACCCACTGAACACAGCCAGAATGCCTTTCATTGGTGAACACTCTACTTACACTAAAAGTGGCTAGTACACATGGGACGTTGATTTGAGATACAGTGTAAGTTAAAAATCAAAGCATATTTTTGTTCAGTAGCAACTTTGTATTCATAACTGCATTACTTATTATAGTAGCACTCACAAAAGCAAGTAAAGACAGCTTTGAGTAAAGAATGCTTAATGCTTTTGGACTGAATATGTTGAGAAACGTAAGAAGGGTCAGACGTCGGGGAACTCTGGGCTGTCGTTGTGTCATTTGACAACCACACCCACTTCGGGTCTATAATAAGAAAGAAAGAATAAGAAGAAGGCATAATGAAGAGCCTTGTCAGGGTTAGGAGACAGTGGCGGTGTGTGTGTGTGTGTGTGTGTGTGTGTGTGTGTGTGTATATATATATATATATATATATATATATATATATAGGCATGGTTTTCTCAGACTTTGATTTTTGCATAAATGAAATATTCAGAGAAAAACCTTCAGAACAGAAAACTTATCACCTTACGATAGAAACCAATGAGAAGCTGCTTTAACATGTATTTAATTCATCATAATTGATAAATCGACTGTCACAAAATAACTTTTTTAGAGGTTTGTAGCTTTGAGTTAGTGCTGCTGGCAGCAGTAGTGCAGTTAGTGCAGTTGTGCTCTCTTCACCAAACTCTGCTGCTCACTCAGAGACGACAGCTGCTCCTCCACTGAGCTACATACGGTCTCCTGCATTGTAACATGCCATCTAAGCTGAAGGTAAAGCGTGCACTGTCTGACAGACAGGTCCATCAGAACCGGATTCACAGCCGCCACTCAAATGGACCAGGAATACTGACAGTTGGAAGCTTTCTGAAATAGCAGAACTTGTGCCAACTCTGGATATTGAGAACTTTTTAAAAAATGCGCGCGCACACACACCACACACAAAAGAGTGGTATGAATTGGATAGATTCAATAGTTTAGGTCTGAAGTGATACGCATTTTTGAAAAATGCAAAATCATGAATAAATCATCATTTTTGTTATTAAAAACTTGACTATACACTCTAAAAAGTGATGTGTTAAACAACAACACACTTGTTTGACCTATTTTAACACTTTTTGTGTCGTAATGTTTTCTGATTTAACACATTGTGTACTAACAAAATGTGTTGTCCATAACTGGACACAGAAATATTTCAACATATTTTGTATTAAATGCAACACAAAACGTGTCGTCTCCAACTGAACACACTGATGTGTCTAGTTAGAGACAGTGTGTGTTGTTTTTTAAGACATTTGTTTTGAAAGTGAATTACAGTTCTGTGAAGGACAGTTTTTTTCATCAGAGGGGGAGACTAAACCTTATAAACGATGACTAATCTTCCAGCTATTATTAAGAAAGGAAAATAAGAAAATAAATAAATTACAATTTATATGAAATTAACAGGACAGGAGATATTGGATAATGCATATCTTGGCTGTCCAAGGAAAATCTCCAAGATATTAACTTTACAGGAGAAGGCAAAAACACACTTACCTTTTAATGTAAGTCAATGTAAAGAGATTTTGTTCCGAGTGATATTTAGAGCATTTCTATTGGTCCATTCATCATGAAATTTGCACACAATGTAAAGAACGGCTGCTGTGTTGAAATGATGTAGAAAACTAAAAATCAACAAAAACTGAGATACACGGTTTTCAAAAAAGTGCATATCTTATATTACTGATCATTTTTTAATTGAAAATCTGCCGGGAGATTTTTCCACACCTCCAAAGTTCAGTCTTAGAAGTTGGTTGCATTTCCTGCTTCTCACAAAGTAATCCAAACACATTCAGTGGTGTTGAGGTCTGGACTCTGGGGTGGTCAGTCCATTGCTCAGCTTCTTTGTTTGTGTCTCCTTTTCTCAGTGAGGTTCTTCTTGAACAGCTACACATCCTTTCAGACCCATAGCGCTGAGTCGTCTTCTCACAGTGGAAGGATGGACAGAAATACCTGTGGATGTTTTCAGATCTGAAGCAGCTTGATTTTCTCCTCTCTCTCAGAGATGAAAGCTTTAAGTGCTGTTTATCTGATGGGGGCAGTTTTGGTGTCTACCAGGTCTTCCGGGTGGTTGTTAGGAGCCTCATTTTCTCTGTAGCTTTTTTAAAAAAAAATTAACTCTAGTTCTGAAAACTTCCTTCACTTATTTTTCTTTGACTCCCATCTTCCTTATTAGTCTATTTCTGATCTCCTCAGAAACATTTTTAGCAACTTTTTAGTTGGATGATTTGACTGGAAACGAAAAAAAATTGAAGGGTGGTCTCTGACTTTTGTACAGTTTTTCAATGTAGACTTTTCTTCATCATGCTCCATAAAAAAATCTCCCCTCTGATCTCCGGACCACTCCATTGATCCCTCCCTTCTTGCCTCATTACTTGTGTATGCAGTGCTGAATGCTTTTTGAGTCCCAGACCCCATTAAGCAGGTCTGAGATGGCGAGATAAGGGCAAAGGTAGCGTTAACACACACAGACACACACACACACACACCCCTGCGAGGGGGGGGGGGCAAGGCCTCCCTCTGTTCATTAGCGAGGCGCACGGGGAGAGGATGAATTACCTGTCCTACTTTGATTCATTGCGTTCGGCCTTTACCCCTCTGTCTTCTTTATTATCTTATTTTCTCCCATTATACGTCACAGGCTTTTCAGTCGACTGCGACGCCACTGAAGTGGGAACTGTTAGTTTTTCCTCGGTCACTTTCTGTTCCTCTAAGCAGGACATGCTCATTCACACATTCACTTCATCAGGCAGCCACCGCTGTGTGCAGTCAGGCTCAGCTAACCGCTTTATCTATAAGAGGGCTGCAACAGTGTGTTAACATGTATGCCAATCATATAGTGTTTGTCTGATTTTACCAGTTAATTGATCATTTAACTAAACATGTAAACAGGTTATTATGATTCCTCATTAAAGCTGTATATAAAGACACCTGAACTGACAGAAATGAATCCCTATTTGCATCTTAGGCCACTTTTGTGTGTGTTTGTCATTTTACTCTTTGAGTCCAAATTGCAAAATGGAATTCCACAGTGATTTGAAGGGCAATACAGTTTCCCACAGTGCATTTGGAATTTCTACTAAACACAGTAGAGCACTTCATCACTTGAATGTACCATAGTGCATTGCAAGTCTCTTGTTACTAAGCAAAAGACAGATTTTAGTTAACATTCAGAAGTGTTTACAAGTTGATTTATGGCCAAATGGCCAAAAAATGTATTTATTAAATGTATTTTTAAAATGCATTTTAAATGTTTGTCTGGGCAGCACGGTGGCGCAGTGGGTAGCGCTGTCGCCTCACAGCAAGAAGGGCCTGGGTTCGATTCCCGGCCGGGCGACCGGTTCTCCCTGTGTCTGCGTGGGTTTCCTCCGGGTACTCTGGTTTCCTCCCACAGTTCAAAGACATGCAGTCAGGCTAATTGGAAATTCTGAATTGCCCCTAGGTGTGAATGTGTGTGTGATTGTATATGTATGTCTGTCTGTCTGCCCTGCAACGGACTGGCGACCTGTCCAGGGTATATCCTGCCTTCCGCCCAATGACAGCTGGGATAGGCTCCAGCACCCCACCGTGACCCAGAAGGATAAGTGGTTTAGATGATGTATTTATCAAATATATTTTTGCAATGTATGAAAATCAGCACAAAATGTATTTATTAATAAACGTTTTAAAATGCATTTAATAATAATATATAAATAAAAATTATTATCACTATTCATGCCGGTGGCAGCTCAATGTGCTTTACAGACAGGGGATAAGAGTTATACAAGAAATCATAAATATTTATTTAGAATCAGAAGAAAATTAAATATTTTAGTTAAACACTGAGTTAAAGAGATGCGTTTTTAGATGCCTCTTAAAAGTGAGAACTGAGCTCCACAGTTTAGAAGCAGAATAACTGAAAGAGTCTCTCAATGTTTTCTGTATTTTACAGAACGTGTTCAGAAGGTCAGTATCTGCAGATCTAAGATCATAAACAGTCAGACGCTCTGTGATGTAAGCGGTGCTTTAAGGTCATTTAGAGCCTTAAAAACTGGCAGCAGAACTTTAAAATCTATCCTGAGTGATACAGGCAGCCAGCGCAGCTCTTTTAAAACAGGAGTGATCTGATTTCTCTTTTTTGTTTTTTGTTTTTTTTTTTAGGATGGGCACTGCTGCATTTTGTACAAGTTGTAAGGGATGTATAGTTTTCTTCTAAATGCAGGGGTGTAACTAAAATACGCCCCCCCCATAGAATAAAAAACTGTGTTTCAGGAATGACATAAAAACGTGGGACAGAGTTTTTAAAATGTAGTTTTTTTATTTCAATAATTAAACTCATGATAAACCTAAATCTTTCGGATCACTTTAAAAGAAATCAAAAAGATCTTTAAAAAAAATTAGAAAATAATGTAAATATAACATTTGTAATATTGTTAGGGTTTGGGACAGTAGGACAGGCCCCATAAATGATTTTGTTTATTTATTTATATTTAATATATACTTATTACTATCTCAATTTATATCTTGAGTTTCACACAGAGGTTTGAAACAAAAGGTTTTATTTGTTTACTGCATTAAGATTGGTGCATTCAGGATCACACACAAGATGTAAGGAAGATTCAGCTTTTTTTTTTCTAAGATCTACCCTGACAATGTTCAGCAGCCCCTTCAGCTACTCATATTACTGCTGACTGGTAGAAATGGATACTGATCAAAACCATTTCTGATGGTCATGGAAGCTGAAGGCATGGAAGTTCATACTGAAGCACCTCCAGCCAACAAGAAAGACCCTCAGAGTCGCTTTCAAAAATGCATGAGAGAAAGGGGAAAGCCTCTCGGAATAGACAACCGACATCCTTCTTCGTCTTGGTCTTCATCACCGTCTTTAGGCTGCTGAAGGGAGGGCAGCAGCTGAGCGTGATGGATGGATGGGTGAGTAATGACGAAAAACGAGTCTGTCAAGCCTCTCTTGGCTGAGACTGTAAACCATCCAGGCCCGGTTGGCAGCTCTGAAGGTGTTTAGGTTTGCAGGCAAGACTGTCTTCTGTGCCATGAAATACAGGAAACCTCTACCATGTAAGTTTAATTACACATGAATGATGCTCCATAGTGTTATGATTTTAATGAATTTAATTTATGAGTTTAAGGGCCTTTATATGAATACAGTGTCATTTACTTCACATACAAGTTGCGAATACTGGCTCTGGCCAAAAGTAAGTGGGCCACACGATGTATCACACAGGAGGCTGGCCTCGAAGGCCGAAGATGTCTTTTGCCACGAAGGGGTAGCACTTTCCTGCAGCCAAACACCACCAGTCCAGGCAGCCTCATAGCTGCAATGTAGCATTACCCAAGCGGCCGGCCCGAGAGGCCTCATACCTGCAGTGCAGCGTCAACCAAGCCAGCCAGCCCAGGCTGTGATGTCACGTCGATCAGGTCCCCAGTCCAGGAAGGCCCATAGCTGCGATGCAGCGACACTCAAGCGGCCGGTCCAGGCTGCATAATAGCTGAGATGTAGTGTCACCCAAACAGCCAGTCCAATAAGCCTCTGAGCCACAGCTGGAAAGTCACTCTTGGCCGCTATCTCGATGGATATGATGGCAAACTTTTTAGGCAAACATCAAAACAAACCATATTGCGCCAGTGTACTTACAGCGGAACACACACACACACACACTCACACACACACACACTGTGTACTGAAGAGCTCAGTGACTTTAAACATGGTACTGTCATAGGATTCTATCTTTGCCACAAGTTGAATTTTTGGTTCTGCTAGATTTGCGGTCAACAGTAATTATTATTCCTAAACGGAAGCATCTAGGAGTGACCACAGCTCAGCCACAAAGAAGTAGACCATGCAGACTTAGCATGTAGAAATCGCCTATGCTCTATTGCATTACTCACTACAGAGTTCAAAACTGCCTCTGGAAGCAACATCATCACAGGAACTGTGCATTGGGAGCTTAAATGAATTTCTATGGCTGAGCAGCTGCACACAAGCCTAAGATCGCTATGCGCAATGCCAAGCGTCAGTGGTGTAAACTGGACTCTGGAGCAATGGAAACATCCTCTGGAGTGATGAATCATGCTTCACTACCTGGCACTCTGATGGACGAGTCTTGGTTTGGAGGATGTCAGCTGAACTCTACCTGCCAGAAAACACAGTGATAACAGTAAAGTTTGGTGAAGGAGGGATGATGGTCTGGGGCTGTTTTTCAGGGTTTGGGCTCAGTTCCTTATTTCCAGTGAAGGGCAATGTTAATACTACAGCATGCAAAGACAATTATATGCATTATGGTAACAGTTTAGGGAAGACTCTTTCCTGTTCCAGCATGACTGTGCCCCTGTGCATTGGACAAACTCCAGTGGCACAGAGCCCTGACATCCATCCCACTGAACACCTTTGGGACGAACCAGAACAATGATTGCTAGTCGGGCCTTTTCGTCTGACCTCACAAATGCTCGTTTGACTGAATGGGCACAAATTCACACAGGCACACTCCAAAACCTTGTTGAAAGCCTTTCCAGAAGAGTGGAGGCTTTTATAGCTGCAAAGGGGGGCAACTCCATCTTAATGCCCATGGTGTTGGAATGGTATGTCCACCAAGCTCAAATAGGTTTGATGGTCAAGTGTCCACATACTTTGGGCCACATAGTGTATAAGCATGTGTTATAAAGGCCTTATGTAGGTGGCCTTCAAATAACCTTGTTTCAGGAGTTTGAGCGTACTGTGATTTTGACACATTTGGTGTGGGAACTGGGTTTTTCAGGGTCTAAAAAATCTGCCACTTTTCATGTTCAGACAATCAGGAATAAACGTAAACAAAGGACATCCATTGTAAATTGATGTCGCAGTTTTGAAAGGAATCGGATCTGAAGCGCTAAGGCCGCATGTTGCAACGGCAAAGTTAAATTGTGAGGCTGCAACAAAGCCAGAGAGTCGAAACAACAGCGGCTCCATTAGTTTTCTAAACAGAGCCAGATGAACGTGCTTCAGGATTAAGGTAAAGCGATAACATAATCCTTTATTTACACACAGAACAGCGCAGACTTTGACAGGCCTTTGCTGTGGCCAGGACGTTCAGCCTCCGGTCACCGTCTGCCATGTGTGACTGAGAATGTGGCAGACACACTGTCGGGCCTAATGTGTCACTGATGAAATATAAATAAACACCAAGCCTAGAAAAACAACAGCAGGCAATCGTGCATGATGTTACATAATTGCCTAAGGTCATGATGTACTGCAGGCGATTACATTTAGGGTTTTCTAGAAGTATTCGGGGTCTTAGACTGCTTTAGCACCACCTACGAAGCTCAGACGCTGTCAAAGATTTGACACTGCATACTGCTTTATTAAACACAAAACAATAAAGTGTTTTACATTGTGTTAACTTATTATTTGAAGTTTAATAAACACATAATATTAAGGCAATAAGGTTACTATATATTTTTTAATTAAAACATTGGGTCTCACTTTATTTGGACAGTCCTCTATAGATTATATACAGATGTAAATCTGTTGAAATTCTGATTCTAAACAGTGGTGGGGTTAGGGTTAGGATTTGGACCAGGGTTAGGGCTAGGACCAGGGTGAGGGTTGGGTTTAGGTTTTGGGTTGAGGGTTTGGATTAGAGCAGGTTTACAGTTAAAGAAAAGTATGGTCAATTTAGTAGATATTTAGTTGAATGTAACTTGAAAGTAAATTAAGTATCTACAAAGTGGTCTATCCAAATAAAGTACTCCTACCACACAAGTGAACTTTGTAGGTTAACAATTATTAGTGTTTTAGAGCTCTAATGTAGAATAAAACACTCCTTTTTTCCACATGTTTAAACGCTGGTTGAGGATCTAATTGATCTCCCCATGATGGCTTGACTGGGTATTAATTATTGATGTTCATTGGTTCCAAATTCAAGCACCTCCTGAGGGCAGATCAGAATGTTACTATTACTGTGTTTTCATTTATTAATAAAAAATGGGTGTATGTTGTTTGCTTTACGTTCAGTTGACTTTAGGTGGTGATTTTAGAGAGCAGCCTCACCATCACTTGCTTCCAAAAATTGTAATGCAAAGTTGGACTACAGCTGTAAAAAATAATTGTGTTTATTTTATTAAAACAAATGATTGAATGTTCTTTTTTGTCACTAACAACACAATCATAACACTACCAAAACTTTTAACAAATGATTCAGTCAGTTTCGGTAATAATTTTAGCTCATTTTTGAGCAGAACTGTCAGCTTTGAACAGTTGCACACGCCTAAACTAATATTTTCCATCAAAACACAAAAATGTTACTTAAATGGAGAAAATGTGTGTTTCGGTAATGACAATTCTCAATGTTCCACACTGATTTTCAGACTTTGGGACACATTTACTTCAAAATGGGTTTCTGTTTATCTGTGCTCAAATGACTGTAGAAACTAATTATAACACCATGTAATGAATTATGTCATTATGTAATGAATGAATGCCCATGCTTTTGTAATGGGATGTCTAACAAGCTCACACACATGTGATAGTCAAGTGTCCACATACTTTGGGCCACATAGTGTATAAGCATGTGTTATGAAGTCCCTATGTAGGTGGCCGTCATAATAAAGTGTTACCTTGTTTCAGGAGTTTGAATGTACTGTGATTTTGATGCAATCTGAGTGCAAAGCAGGTAGGGTGTGTTTATTTTGAGACGTTTGGTGTGGGAACATGAGGTTTTTCAGGGTCTAAAAAATCTGCCACTTTAAGTGTTCAGACAATCAGGAATAAACCTAAACAAAGGATTTCCGACTTTTCTTATATTGACTTTTAAATTGATGCCGCAGTTCTGAAAGAGTCGGATCTGAAGCACTAAGGCCATATGTTACAACAGCAAAGCTAAACTGTGAGGCTGCAACAATTATATGTAATTATATTTTACAGAACAGTAAAACAAACATAATAACTCTATGTGCTTGACTTCTAAGGATCTCTGAAGATCGTTTTTAGTACCTGTAAGAGTTTGAGGAGGATCTTTATTCAGAAAGTTGATACGGGTCAGTTCATGATCTGAATATATTGTGATACTTTTGATTTTGTCCCTGAGAGCTATTTTGGGAAAATGTGCTAAATCAATTACCATAAACTGCAAATGAAAGCTCCCCAGAATAAGACTGCAGTGCTAATCATCTTCTTGTGAGTTTCCAGAAGACTCAGCAGGTCTGCGCAGCATGCTCGCTCTCCTCACACGCTCTCCTCACACTTCTCTTTGTTCTGAGCTCAGGCCTGCTGGGAGAATTCAGGCCGGGTTCACTTTGCTCCTGGCGCCTGCTCTCTCCTGCTTTCTGGCACAAGCGAAGCTGCCATAACCTAAAGATTTTATTAAAAGTTTACTTTTTATCTGAAGCAGGATTGATTTTTACGCAGCCAGCAGGTTACACATGAGGGACAGCAGGGCCGAAACTGGCAAACAGCGTAAAAACAGAAAAGCCGGCATAAGAGGAAAGCAGTCCCCTGGAGTTTGTTCAAATAAAGTAGATAATTAAAGTTGCTGCGTTCCCTAGATGTGTGTGGATAAAACCCCGCAGCCCAGAAGCAGCTTCGTTTGGCAGCCGTTTAGCTTCTCCTCAGGCAGAGAGCAGTGCAGTGCTGTGATGTGATACAGGGCCTCAGAGACTCTCAACAGCTTCATGTTCCTCAGCAAGATAAAAGACAGGAAAGGTACACTTTCATCTGTCTTAAAGTGCAAACGCTCTCAAGAATGACATGTTAATTAACATCACTGTTTTAACCTAGTTTGTGTCAGACCACTAGAACACAAACACGTCGCTGAGATGTCTCTGAGTAAACACTTATTAGTAATTTGGGCTTCTTATTAGGGCCTAAACCCATTTTACCCCTCACCCCTACCTCTTAGCCCTTACCCCTCTATTTTGCTTGTTCACTCCTAGCGGTAGTCCCGATTTTTGTTAAGTTAGAGGAGTAGGGTGAAGTTTTAGGGCTACATGTAGTGATATGAGAAAAAAGAAAACCGGCAAGATGGCTGCACAAGAGACCAAAGAAACCCATAAATGTGAGAATTTCCTCCGTTAAAAAGTTACAAAAACCATTGTATTATATTAGTTTAACATCGTTTCAATGTATTATGGTCCTTTTCTTCATTAAAAGCATAAAAATCGCTAGTAGTATGCTGATGTCTCTGTAGCTAGCTAGTTCAATTTCCCATTCCACCTTAAATGGTGCAGCAGTTACACCGTGGCGCCTCAGGCATCAGAACTACTGCACAATTTAAGATAGGCCTGGAAATGTAGCTATCTAGCTACCAAGACATCAGCATACTAGCATACTACTAGCGTTTTTTTTTTTTTCTTTTTGCTCATTTTAAGCTTTATGCTGGAGAATATCTGACTTCAGCTTCATGTCACTGAAGAATCAGGGGTGGGCGATGATGAATAATTGCTTCCCCCTCTTTGAAGGCATATGATGCCCTAAATGTAACTATAGCCCAGCAGTGAGGAGCTGAACTTTACCCTCCTCTGCTGTCACTGCAGACTGGCAGGGTCGCCTACAGAGCAGCGCTAGTAGCTGTTAATGAAGTAATGCTCTTTTTAATTTGAGGGTCCCATTTCATAGGGAAGATTTCAACCACTACCCCTTATAACTCAGTTCCAAGGGGCAAGGTGACACTTGAAAACAAGGGGTAGGGGTAAAAGTAAGAAATGGGATTGGGCCTAAGACTTCTTATCAGGGTTGGAAAGAGTAAGATAAACTGAGTACATTTGTAACTGCAGGGACATTGTAACACCTTAAAGCAATACTATGTAAGATTTGGGGATTTGGAGACCTCTCTGGTGAAAATATGTAAATGCAGATGATGTGCAGGGAAACACTTTGTAACGTTGTTTGTTCTTCGGACCCCCACAAGTAGAAGAATCTGATTTTTGCGAATGCGTTGAAAGAGTATTCGAAGAGAACTCAGTCAAAACTTGGTCAAGGACGTGTCTCCTGAGGATGTGAGTGAATTAAATACTGTTGTCTTCATCAGTATAATGTTGGTTTTGCATTTGAGACCTGAACATCAAGTCAGACGTTCTTTTTAAAACATATAAATGGTCATTTTGGGCTTTACAAGGTCTCACAGCAGTGTATGCTCACCATATTTTAGTGTGTTCTTTTTTCTCCATGCTCAGTAATGCTACTTCTTTCAGTTTTACCAAAAGTATAATATAGTGCTGATTTAAATATGTTTTTTTGCATCACAAGTGCCATTTTCAGTGGCGTAACAATTTGTTGGGGGCGGGGCAATCATACTGGGGCCAATCATGCAGAAGAGAGTGCAGTGACCAGGCTGCATAACACCTTTACTGAGCACTGATAGCCCAAAACATTATGAGCACCTGCTTAAAATGCTATTAGTCCTCCATT
The DNA here is from genome assembly GCF_904425465.1 of Colossoma macropomum. NCBI lineage: Eukaryota > Metazoa > Chordata > Actinopteri > Characiformes > Serrasalmidae > Colossoma > Colossoma macropomum. Next base: position 25,654,563 of record NW_023494809.1, read on the forward strand.
TGCCACCAAAACAGCTCAGACCTGCCAAGGCATGGTCTCTACAAGACCTCTGAAGATGCCCTGACATTATATGTTATACACTCCTGATCAAAATCTTAAGACCAGTTAAAAAATTGCAAGAATTTTCACTTTGCACTATTGGATCTTAAGAAAGTTCTAAGTAGAGCTTCACAATGCTAAAAGAAGAAATAGGAGCAAGAGACAAAAGATTTTGAGCAGCCAATTTATTAAAAACAACAAGTTAACTGAAATAGGCTGTTCATCAGCTGATCAAAAGTTTAAGACCATGTCTCAAAAAAACCCGAAACCCCCCCAAAAAACAAAAATTGAAATGTCAAAAAAAAGACTCAGTAGTGAGTTGGTCCATCATTGTGGTTGATCACTTCAAACAATCGTTTAGGCATGCTTGATGCAAGTGTTTCCAGGAGGCTAGTGGGAATGTTGCTCCAGGTGTTGAAGATGGCTTCACGAAGGGCATCCACTGTCTGGAACTGATGTCCATTTTTATAAACTTCCCTTGCCATCCATCCCCAAATGTTCTCAATCAGATTTAGATCTGGGGAACACGCAGGATGGTCCAAAAGAGTGACGTTATTCTCCTGGAAGAAGTCCTTTGTCAGTCGGGCATTGTGAACTGCAGCATTGTCCTGTTGAAAAACCCAGTCATTACCACACAGATAAGGGCCCTCCGTCATCAGGGATGCCCGCTGCAACATCTCCACATAGCCAGCTGCAACCTGAAGCTCCATTGTTCCATTGAAGGAAAAAGCACCCCAAATCATGATGGTGCCCCCCCCACTGTGCCGTGTAGAAAACATCTCAGGTGGGATTTCCTTGTCATGCCAGTAACGTTGGAAGCCATCAGGACCATCAAGGTTAAATTTTTTTCTCATCAGAGAATAAAACTTTCTTCCACCTTTCAGTGTCCCATGTTTGGTGCTCCCTTGCAAAGTCCAAACGGGCAATTTTGTGGCGTTGAAGGAGACGTGGCCTTTGAAGACGATTTTTGTTTCTGAAGCCCTTCCCTTGCAGATGCCATCTGATGGTTATTGAGCTGCAGTCAGCACCAGTAATGGCCTTAATTTGGGTCGAGGATCGGCCCGTGTCTTGACGAACAGCCAATCGGATCCTGCGGCTCAGTGCCGGTGAAATGTTTTTGGATCTGCCACTTGACTTTTTTGTTCCATAAGCCTCAGGATCTTTTAAAAAAAGCAAAATGACTGTCTTACTGCGTCCAACCTCAGCAGCGATGGCACGTTGTGAGAGGCCTTGCTTATGCAGCTCAACAATCCTACCACGTTCAAAGTCAGTGAGCTTTTTTGCTTCTGCCATTAGGACGTCTTGCCAGTATGAATTCTTGACAAAAATAAATTGGAATCCAAATTTCGCGCAGATTTTGGCTTTTAAAGGCCGTGGTCTTAAACTTTTGATCAGCTGATGAACAGCCTATTTCAGTTAACTTGTTGTTTTTAATAAATTGGCTGCTCAAAATCTTTTGTCTCTTGCTCCTATTTCTTCTTTTAGCATTGTGAAGCTCTACTTAGAACCCTCTTAAGATCCAATAGTGCAAAGTGAAAATTCTTGCAATTTTTTAACTGGTCTTAAAATTTTGATCAGGAGTGTATGTAGTTCTGAGAAGAGCACTTTACTGAAGCACCAAAAAATGAAGATGTTTCTCTCTTGAACAAAAGGACAAACAAAAGAACAAGCCGGTTCTCACAGGAGAGGCTGAAATTGAATCACACTCTCATGGTGATCAGTTACACAACATGAAAATCACATTCGAAGCTTTATTTTCAAACGTGGAAAGAAGTGCAAATGAAGATCCAGCCGAAGTGTTTTTGTTCTTTGATTTGCGCGCTGTACTCAGATTCATCTCAGGGATGAACAGCTGGGATCCTCCGAGGCAGCTGAGATGCCTGAGGTCTGTGCATGTGTGACTCTCTGAAGACTCTTCTCACTACAACAGATGGGTTGCCACAAAACCATGAGCTCGCGTCCACACAATCTGCTCTGTGGCATAAGAACTCTGGTGACCTTTAACCTTTGCTTGGTCTATCTACTATTTATTTGTCTTACACATGTATATATGCATATATGTGTTTATATATATATATATATGGACAAAAGTATTGGGACACCTACACATTACACTTGCAGGAGCTTTTATGACATCCGAGTCTCAATCCAGCTCTGTGCAGGCCAGTCAAGTTCTTCCACACCAAACTCACCCAGCTGGACCTTTATGGACCTTGCTTTGGTCACTGGGGCTCAGTCATGCTGGAACAGAACAGGTTCTTCCCCAAACTGTTCCCACAAAGTTGGAAGTGTACAATTGTCCAAAATGCCTTGGTTTGCTGAAGCATTAAGATTTCCCTTGACTGGAACTAAGGGTTCTAGACCATCCCCTGAAAAACAGCCCCATATCATCATCCCTCCTCCACCAAACTTTACAGTTGGCACAGTGCAGTCAGGCAGGGAACGTTCTCCTGGCATTTTCCAAACCCAGACTCGTCTATCAGACTGTCAGATAGAGAAGCGTGATTAGTCACTCCACAGAATGCGTTTTCACTGCCTCAGAGTCCAGTGGCAGCATGCTCTGTCCAACAAAACTGCAAGGCTATGTTCTTAACTTTATCCACCTGTTAGCAGTGGTTGTGGCTGAAAAACTGTGGACAATAAACTGTAAACGATAATTTTGACGTTTCCCTGTACTTACAAAGAACGGAAAACCATTGACTCAAACCACATTTAAAGGGCCTATATCCTACATTTTCTTGTATTTCCCCCCTGAGCTCCACTTATAACATTTGTGTGAGTTTATGCACCAAAAACAGTCATAATTATTGCTATGTGATCATTTTCCAACCTCTCTTTATTCCTTAGAGACAAACAGGCTTTTTTTACTGTACATTTCAGACTGATGTAGATCATTCTACTGAATAAGTTAAAAAAATAATAGGATTATGTTATGATCAATTTAAACTCAAAGCGTTATTAGAGATAGTAATAAGCTAAAAACATCATCATTTATAGGTGCTTTCTATTGGGAGGTATCTGTCCCAAACTCTAACCCCTAAATTGCAAAATTTACACCTGTGTAAATGATTTTTTTTTGTTGTATACATATTTTTATTCAATGTTGTTTTTTAACATACCTTTTTGAATTATTTTAAAGTGAAGTTTAAAGATTTATCATGAGTTTAACTAAAAAAAACTGTGTTCAGAAAATTCTCTAATGTTTTCACGTCACTACTAAAACACATTTTTAGTCCATAGGTGGAGCCTTATTTTAGCCACACCTCAGCATTTAGAGCAGGAAGTAAGACTGCATCCCTGTCACTCATGGCCACAGTGCCCTATTATTCTGAAGTCAATGAGTCTCCAAGTCTGAAAATCAGTGTGGAACATGAAGTCTCACTACTGAAACATATTTTCTGCAATTTTAGCTACATTCAATCAGTTAATATAATAAAATAAACATAACGTATAGGGTCACTCAAAGCAAAGTGTGAATTCAGTCCAAAACGTGTTTTGAGCTCTGAATTGAACACTTGAACCAGTTGGGTAGAATGATCCACGTTGTTGTAATACCCTGTTTTTCATACCAGGTTAGGGGTCGGCAAAATGCAGCTCTTTTACTGCCCTGTTGTGGCTCCACAGCAGAATTAGATCTTTGGGTAAAAATAAAATAATCCTCCTTTACAGTAAAACAAAGCTCTGCTGATCGTTCAACACAGTTTAACAATAAATGGTCTTAAATGCTGGAGACAATGTAGAACTGCTAATTCACCTTTAACCATGAAGATCAGTGCGCAGACAACAATCTTGCATAGCTAGTAGCTCACAAAAAGGCAAAGAGAGAGATTTAAGACAGACATTGATAATTTGGAGACAAATGGACTTATTTGTATTTATAATCACTCCGGCTGGTTTCCTGATACGTTTAATCTGCAATGAGAAACTGTCAAACACTAAAAAGTCACAAAGCTGAAGTCAGATTCTTATTCGCCTGCTTCTTGTTCGAATTTTCCCGTTCCACCTTAAATGGTGCAGCAGTTACATTCTGGTGCCTCAGGCACCATTTAAGGTGGAACGGGAAAATTCGAACAAGAAGATGGCGAATGAGAAGCAACTTCAGCCTCGTAAAAAGTCGAGTGTTGAGAGACATTTTACAAGAAACTGTTCCACTTTTTCAGAAAAGTTTCCTGTCAGAGATGTGAGAAAAGCAGCTATAGCTAAGCTAATGCTTAAAGCAGAGCAAAGTAAGTCTGCCTTTTCATTTATACTATATTTTTTAGTCTATACTGGAACATCAGCACATACTGAGACATATTTACAGTCAAGATGGTAAAATGGACATAAAATGTTGTGGCTCCCAAGGTGGACTGATTTTTGTTGAAAGCGCAAAATGGCTCTTCTTAACATTTGAGTTGCTGACCCCTGTACTAGTGGTTTTGAGTGGTGAGTCAGTTGTGGCAGTGGTGGTTTAAAGGTGGCTGAGATGCAGCCCTCTAATAGTAGTAAACAGGCTGGGCTCTGGGAACCACATCCTGCCCTTTCCTGTGCCGTCATCGTTCCATGTAATATGTGGGCTGCAATTAAATGCTGGATGTGGCCCGGATTTGGGTCAAATTTGCTATCTGGGATGTTACATCAACTTAAATTAAGTAACCTAATTAAGTACTTCCACATAGTAAATATGTTGATGTAGCATATTTCATTTATGTTGAGCTGATGTACACATTTGAATCAAGTAAATGTAAGGCAACCTTAAAGCAACGTTTTTATGTGGGAATTTTGTATGATTCATAAGAAAAATGATAAAAAATTATCTGGGTCAGCTATTATTGATCGAATGAGCTTGGACACAGAAATATTGCTCCTGATTTTAGAGCACAGCTGCTCTAAGCATACTATTCTCCGAGATGGAGTGGAAATATGCTGACAGGCTCTCGGGTCCCCATTCATTCCCTCTTCAGAGGCAGCAGCTCTGAACTATCAGCCCTTTAACATGCTGCTGCAGATGAGAAGCCACGGAAAAAGGGGAAATTGGAAAATGAATTCAAGCATTTTGATGGTAAATCCAGCTAATGAAAATGCCCCTTGTTCCTGGGTGTTTGAGTGCAGTGTCTGCAAGACCTCCTTTTAAACACAAAGAACAGCAACGCTCCGATTGGCTCCGATTATATGTGAATGCGTTTTTCCTCTTTCGCTGAAGCTCTTGGCAAAAGGACACCGTGGCTGCTTTTGTTGAAGGCCTAGACGGAGCGCACAAGCCATTTACAGTCTAGACCAGCCAAGTTAGCAGATCATACTTTTAAGCCATCTCTCACGCATTACTCTTATCAAGACTTCTCTGTACAGTCTGCACCATAATGGTAAAACAGGGAAGTTGGAGAATTGGCTGTAGCCTTTTCTTTGAGGCCCTGTAAGACACTGCTGTCTTGGAGTGGCCTCCTGGACATAACTTGTTACTTTTAACTATAAAGAAGAGATTGGCCCAATCCCATTTTTCACTTTTACCCCTACCCCTTGTTTTCAAGTGTCACCTTTCCCCTTGGAACTGAGTTACAAGATGGGACAACCCTCGGTTTCTTGTAAAATGTCTCTCAATGTTTGTTTTTTTACGAGGCTGTAGTCGCTTCTCATTCGCCAGCTTCTTGTGTAGCAGTTGCATTCTGGTGCCTCGGCACCATTTAGGGTGGAACGGAAAAATTCGAACAAGAATCTGGTGAATGAGAAGCGACTTCAGCTTTGTGACTTTTTAGTGTTTGACAGTTTCTCGTTACAGATTAAACGTGTCAGGAAACCAGCTGGAGTGATTATAAATGCAAAAAAAAAGTCCATTCGTCTCCAAATTACTGATGTTCATCTTAAGTCTTCTCTTTGCCATTTCGCTAGCTAGGTGAGATTCTTGTCTGCGTTGCTATAGTGGCAGTCTGCCAGTGTGTCCCAATTCAGGACCTGGATCCTTCGAGGGATGCAGTCTACGAAGGTGTGCCCTTCAAAGGCTGCTTAGACCTGCAGTCAGTTTAAACCCAAAACCTATATTTGAAAGTGTGCTCTTCAGCCGGCGTTCACTCCTCTGTTGATGCCGCCACGTTCTTGAATCTTCGCTGGCACGCAATGAACCTTGGGATATGTTGGCTGGCTAAGCATCCATTCGTTGGATCCTTCGTTGCCATGAAAAGAAGGACACATTTCTCGGCCGCATATGAAGGAGCCTTCGAAATGGGACAGCCTAGTCGTGCTGCTGTGACACAATTGGCCTTCAAATCCAGCCTCCAAAGGATGCAGCCCCTGAATTGGGACACACTGTGCGTGCCAACCTTCAGGGTCAAAGGGTGAATTAGCAGTTCTACATTAACTCCAGCGTTTAAGACCATTTATTGTTAAACTGTGTTGAATGATCAGCAGAGCTTTATTTTACTGTAAAGGAGGATTATTTTATTTTTACCTACAAATCTGATTCTGCTGTGGAGCCACAACAGGACAGTTAAAGAGCCGAATGTTGCCGACCCCTGGTATAGAGCCACAGCAAACCCCACCATTGAGACTGTCCTCGCGAAAGAGTAAAAGGTTTGAATTTGAAGGCTTCTGATCTAAGGTTTCACCCTGATGGCAGGAGATTGTGAGTTTGAATCCCAGTGATGCCGCCACCAAGACGATTTGCTGATACAGATAAAACTGTTTTGTTGTCTATATCATTCAGTATTATCAGCCAGCCAATATACTCTTCAGGCCCTATTTAACAGCTGACTGTCGTCTGAAGTGTTTGCCTAGGCCAAGGGTGCATAACTCCGGTCCTGGAGGGCCTGGTTTCCAGCACAGTTTGGTAATTTACCTGCTTAAACACACCTGTTTTAACTCCTCTGTTAATTGCCAGGTTTAGTAGGTGTGTTTGAGTAGGAGAAGTACAAAATTATGCTGGACACTGGCCCTCTAGGACTGGAGTTGTGCCTCGCTGGCCTAAGCATTTGCTTGCTTGCTGACGAACTTTCTTTTTTTCATTCTTCATTTTCTTTTCCTTTAAAAATTGACACAACAGCATTTAGAGATCACATTGCAAGAAGAGTGACTAAAAAAGGTGGAATTAGCTGATTTTTTTCCTAGATGCCACCACTGACTACTGTTAAATCCCATAATATGAAACAGTCATTAGCACAGATCACAGGTTGATGTCGATCCAATAAGTGCAGTATAACTGTGGAAAGCACCTTGGAAGTTAATTACAAATTAATGTTTAATCAAATGATACATGTGCTGAAATCTCCTCTCCCTTGGCCGTACAAGATAAATGATGGCGTATAAGAGAGGCTAACAAGATAAACACCAAAATGGTTCAAGGCTGACAGCGAAATAAGAGTCATCCATCACACAAAGGCTGCTTGGACGACCTGTCGCTGTGGCATCAGAGGACTGCTACGGGCCGTCTGGAGCTGTTTCTGTAGGCTCCAGCACAGTCAAGGCTACTGGACGTGAGCACACAGCAAGGTTAGCAAACACACAGTCAGCAAGAAGGGCTCGCCTGGGGGGGCCGCAGCCCTGCACTCGTTTAAGGGTAAGTGAAAAGTTATTGGAGCCACTATACAGAGATCAATTGTACCTTTCTGCCTCTTGTAGCATCAAAAGGCCCGTAACATGGAAAACCTGGGGAGACTCATCACCATGGTGACTTTATGAATAGCTCTTATTTACATATACTGGCGACAGACTTAAAACCCATCACTGTGAGGTGTATTGTAAAGTTGTGAAGTTGGCTTGTCATCTTTGTACATAAGAAGGAAGCAGCATTTACAGGCTTTTATTTATAAAGTATTGTTGAAACAGCTTCCACCATATATTTATATTATGTATTAAAAATAATGACTAGTTGGTGTTGAATGTACCATTTTCATCTACAGAATTTGGAAAGAAATCATTTTAATGCAATGCCCTGTTAGTGTGGAAGAGTGCTACTCTTACCCTTTCTGTCAATTTAAAATACTTCAATAATTGTTAGATAAGAGCTGTAGGTGTAAATCTATATAATTTCTAAGTTGTTTTATTTATTTTGTTTATATGATCAGTTTTCTTGGGTGGTGCAGTGGGTAGCACTGTTGCTTAACAGCATAAAGGACCTGGGTTCGATTCCCCGGCCGGGCAACCAGAATCTTTTCATTGTGGAGTTTGCATGTTCTCCCCGCGTCTGGGTGGGTTTCCTCCCACAGTCCAAAAACATGCAGTCAGGCCAATTGGAGGTGCTAAATTGTCCCTTGGAGTGAATGTGTATGATTGTCTTCTGTCCTGTGATGGACTGGTAACTTCTTCAGGGTGTTTCCTACCTTCTACCCAATGAGCGCTGGGATAGGCTTCAGCACTCCCTGTGACCCAGGAGGATAAGTGGCTTAGATAATGCATGTGTAATTAATCTAGATATTTTCTGTTTTCTATATTATTATGATGTATTTTTTATGTATATGTTACAGGGCTCCACTGTAAATGAGAACTAGGCCTCAGTGGGCTAACCTGCTTCTTTTGGGAATAATAATAATAAAATAATAATAAAAAAAAATATATATATATATATGTGTGTGTGTGTGTGTGTGTGTGTGTGTGTGTGTGTATGTATATATATATATATGTGTGTGTGTATGTATATATATATGGAGTGAAGGAGCTCTATCCAACACCTTTGGGATGAATTGGGGTGATCCAGAACTGGTCATCCAACATCATGCAATCAAATCCTTACAGTAATGTCGCAACATCTAGTGTAAAGCCTTTCCCAGTAGAGGCTGTTTAGCAAAGGGGAACAAACTCCGGATAGATACTCTTGATTTCAGAACGAACGTTGGATGAATGAGTGTCTACAAACTTTTGGAGATAAAGTCCATAAGATGTGGGAGAAAATGAGAAATGATTTTTAAAGTTTCTGGTGTAAATGGAACAGACAGCATTCTCTCACTCAGTATCTCTCACACGCACACACAGAGCGCCACTCTTAAGTAACAGGTCTCACTGGGGGTTCATACATCATTTTCTAGCCTGCTGACCGTATCAGCCCCCTGTTACTTCTCAGAGGTTCGCTGTGATTCATTAGTGGACGGCAGTGGACAGCTGCCCACTACTCCAGCTTCAATCTCTCAAGCAGGTCCCCTTAGTGCTGCAGTTAATCAAAAGTAAATTTAAAGTGATGGTCATTCAGTACATCCATCTGAACCGTGTCTATACTGTCCATTAGTCTTTAGGAGTGCTGCCCTTGGCATACATCATGTGATCTGATACATTGTCTTATGTGTTTACTCAGTGAAGTCAAAGACTCATTCTTCTTCTTCTGATTACAAACCATTGACCAAACAAGTTTCTACTGATTAGCAGTTTGAACTTGAATGTATGATACACACACACACACACACACACACACACACACATATATATATATATATATATATATATATATATATATATAGCTCTGAGTGTTTTCACGCAGCCAAGATTTCCATAACCCAGAAACGGGGCATCATTAAATTTTTCTGTGACTTGTTCCACAGTAGCCTCCTGTCAGTTCGGACAAAACAGGATAGCCTTCATTGCATCGATGAGCCTTAGGCGCCCAAGACCCTGTCACCAGTAGATACTCACTCGTGCTGGATCCCCACAAGCCTTGCTGTTTCAGAGATGCTCTGACTCAGTCATCTGGCCCTTGTCAGAGTCACTCAGGTCTTCATGCCTGCCATTTACCCACATCCAACACTTTGACTACAAGAATTGACAGCACTTACCGTCTAAAATACCCAGACCTTAATATGAGATAATCAATGTTATTCTTCATCTGTGAGTGGTTGTAATATTCAATTCATTGAAACTCATTTTGTAATTCAATATGTAATTAAGTAAACAGTACATTTGAACAGTACAGCGAAGCACATGGGCATTGCTAGGCCAGTTTTAGGGGGGCTTTAGTTATTTAGTTATTTAGCCCACTGTCCCAAATAAATGTACATAACTAGTTCAAATCATCTATTGTTTATCACTTTCATCTTATTCTTCATTATTGAACTGTGCTATCGCGCCTCCAAATTCACAATAGATAGCAAGGAGTGACCTGGGGATGCACTGCTGCTGCTCTAATGCCAGAGATTTACTAACATAACATGAAAAGTAGAACCCCTGGCTCAGCCTATCATATCAGACTTCGTAAGTTGTAAGCCAATCATATCAGACCTGTGGGAGGGTCTTTGGTTTTACTCGCTCTGCAAAGTAACGTGAGTTGGCAACTGCTGAAGCTGTGACCGGATTTTGGTTGCTCGCTAAAATAAACATTAGACCTTATTTCGAAATCTACAATATACAGAGTGAAACAGTAATTAGACCTAGTGACAGAGTGACTTCCCACCGACAATATGGATTTATGGCAAATTATGATCAGAATAGCTGGCTATCGGGATTTTCTTGGCTGCTTGTTAGCTAGCTAAAGCTAACTTTGGGTTTACGTTAGGCACAGAAAAGGGGTTTGGCTAACGCTAACATAGCTAGCTAGCTGACAAGCCAACTAATATGAGAATTTGAAGAAACTTCACTTCATAGCGAGAGATATTCTTTGTTTTTAGACTTCTCTTAAGTATATGAAAACAATAATTTAATGACAGTAAAAAGGTCACATAGTGTTGATCATATAACATCGTTTTATATCCCTCAATTCCTCAACCTGTGGATGGAAATTAAGAGGCGGAAGGTTCATCAAAGGCCAATCAGATGAGAAGATTTTTACCAGTTAAAACAAAAAAAGACTGATCTCTCATTGTTTCGTTGAGTTCTTGTAAATTTAAGTTTTATAAAATGAATGTATTACTAAACACAGGAAGAGAGCGAGAGAAAGAAGCTGAAGGAGACTAATACTGAGTTTAGTTTAATTTAACTGAGAAAATGTAATATTTGTCACCATGACCATGAAATTCTTTTACCTAGCCTATTAAACATGCCTACAGAGCAAATTTACACTTTTTTGATGGCACCAACTGAAACTAAACTGATCTATAATCTGTGTATTTGAGTATATTTAGGACCTTGCAGTTTGATAGATGTGAGAGCACTGCTTGACTTCAGTACCTTTGCTTGATCTGGATGGATATAGTGTTTAGGTCATACTAGCTCTGCACTTAATACAAACAGTGACAGATCTACTCTCTGCCAAATTGACCGATTAGCCATTTTTTGATCAGTTTTCTGGCTGTTGCTACTCTAAAAGTTCATGATGAACAGACATTTTGGAGTCATTAAAAAATTCCCCTGGGGGACCCTAGAACAGGCTCAGGCCCCCCATTCATAATTCTCCAGCGACGCCCCTGGCAAAGCAAAAGTAATAACTCTTCTTAGGGTTAACATGAAACCTGGTTGTAAGTCATAAATCATAACCACCTTCTTCATAGTCACATGCTAAGCCTTCCAGATGAGCTCGGTTAAGAGGTGAATATTTACAGACTTTCATTAATCCAGGTTTTAGAGGCACTGGCCAGGACCCTCACGAAAGCAATGTTTGATCAGGCCATGGGCACCCACAGAAACTCCCATAATCCTCTTTACTCCCCCTTCGCCTGATTCCCTCTCTGTGATTAAGTGGAGAAAGAGAGGATGGCAGGTTCTCTGCTAGCGTTTATCCAGGGACCTGCTCCGTTTGAGCAAGCTATGAGCTACTTTCTGAGCACTGCTTCCAACACAGCCGAGAAAGACTTTGACAGCTTCGGGAAGTTTTTTTCTTTGCGGCTGGCAAGTTCAGCCTCCGAAATGTTCTGTGACTCCAAGAGAAAGTGTCTCAGAGCAAAAACAGTCTGAAACTGCCCCCACTGTCCTATTTTTTTTTCTTGTTAGCAAAACTGTTAAAAATAGCACTGGGGACCCAAATCACAGGGAAATCCTTGTAATAGAGAAACCATCGTTAATTTAGTATGAAATGAGGTTTTCTTTCCCTCTGCTAATCCTGCGCTAGAGGCAGTGCCCTTCACTAGCTAAAAAGCTAAAGAGCACAGATAGAATAGCACTAACTGGGCTAATTGCTAGCTGCTGCAGTTGTAAGATAAGCCTAGCTTGTTCTTTCCTTTTCACCTGAAACCCTGAAATTCCTTTTCTTTAACCTCCTGAAATGTTCGTAGACCTTCTGCTTTCACAGCTAAGCGTTCCTTGTTTGTAGCTGCCGTCTTTGACACGCAGTCATTTGTATGAATGTGAGCTAGCTAAATTTAGCTTTTGGGTTCTTAGCCAAATCCTTTCGCATGTACACCGATCAGGCATAACATTATGACCACCTCCTTGTTTCTACGCTCATTGTCCATTTTATCAGCTCCACTTACTATATAGGTGCACTTTGTAGTTCTACAGTTACAGACTGTAGTCCATCTGTTTCTCTGCATACTTTGTTAGCCCCATTTTACCCTGTTCTTCAGTGGTCAGGACCCCCATGGACCCTCACAGAGTAGGTATTATTTGGGTGGTGGATCATTCTCAGCACTGCAGTAACACTGATGTGGTGGTGGTGTTCACTCACTGTCCAGTCTATTAGACACTCCTACCTTGTCAGTCCACCTTGTAGATATAAAATTAGAGACGATAGCTCATCTGCTGCTGCACAGTTTGTGTTGGTCATCCTCTAGTCCTTCATCAGTGGTCACAGGACGCTGCCCACAGGACGCTGTTGGCTGGATATTGGTTGGTGGACTATTTTCAGTCCAGCAGTGACACTGAGGTGTTAAAAACTCCAGCAGTACTGCTGTGTCTGATCCACTCGTACCAGCGCAACACACACTAACACACCACCACCACGTCAGTGTTACTGCAGCACTGAGAATGATCCACCACCCAAATAGTACCTGCTCTGTGAGGGTCTATGGGGGTCCTGACCACTGAAGAAGAGGGTAAAATGGGGCTAACAAAGTATGCAGAGAAACAGATGGACCACAGTCTGTAACTGTAGAACTACAAAGTGCACCAAAGTGCATTGAAACAAGGAGGTGGTCATAATGTTATGCCTAATCGGTGTATAACATTGCTGACTTCATTGACTTGCATGCCATGAGACACTGTCTTCGTAGACTTTAAGTCAGTGAGAAACGTGTGTGAAACATTGTGCTTTCTATTTTATCCATTACCGCCTGAACTAGATGGCCTAGGCGGCCGTGTTCTCTCACAAATAGCATTTACCTCGCTTTGCTCTTCAAACACGCTTTGTTCCCCCTTCCCCATTTCCTGCTTTCATTGCTTACCGGTGTAACATCTTTCTCCAGTCCACTTCTCAGGCTGCTGAGACTGCACCACAAACCCAAACGTGTCCTTCAGATGATGAAAATGATGTCAAATGATGCCCCTTTTAAATAGTGTCTACAAGTGAAAGCAGCCTCGCTCGTCTATCTTTTTTAAGGAAGTGGAATTTAGTGCTGAAAAGTTAGTGCACTGTCTGTGCCGGAGAAGATGACAGTATTGTCATTTACATTCATTCTTTATCTAAATTGGACAGCGCAGACAAAATGTCCAGTGTTGATTTATTGCGTTCGTTCTTTCTCAGTGTAACTTTGTTGTCCACAGTAGCGAAACTAGATAACAGCAATGGCTACAAAATAAGAATTAGACCAAAAATCGAAGTGACATTCAACAATAACATCAGAGTGTTTGTCTGAAAAGCTCTGACAGTGATAGATGAATCGGAGCTGTTGCAGAGCTTATTTCATTATATATACTTAACGGCCACTTTATTGGAAATACCTACCTTGTAGATCCACTTTGCTAATGAACCATTACAGGCTGTATATGTTTGTGTTAGCTGACCACTAGCTTTTTCAGTGGTCATTTATTTTCTGACCAGGGAGCTGTTCTTAGCTGGATATTGTTGAGTCTACCACCGTTGACACTGAAGTGTATACAAATGCCAGCAATGGAGTTCTGGAGTGGTGCAACCATCTGTGCGTTAAGCATAATTGGCCCTCCCTGTCCTGCATCACTCAGCATAATGCTAGCTAACATGGGCTAAGCTGACATAGCAGAATTGACACGCATTCCCCAGGTGTGTTGAATTATCCAAGCAGTGCTCCAGGACCAGGGTTGGGAACCTGTGGAGTAGAGCAGGGTTTCGCAACCACCGGGCCACCTTTTGGTGGTCCTCAGGCCAGTATTGAAGGGGACCAGTGGTCTGTAGTGGGCTGATGGCACTTTCTCATAAAAAAAAAAAACAGCGTAAAATAATTGACTTAACAGTAAAAAAAGAATTTTTTTTAATGATAAACAATATTAATACAAGTCATGCAACAGGAGCGCACAAAAGCATCTTTATGAATTTTTTGCCTCTAGAAACAAAATACAAGCCCCCTGAGCAGCTGGTGTAGAATATTGTTGTAGAATAATTTAGCTTAATTTGCCACCATTGTGCTGATATTTTATATTCGCTGATATATATTGCATGTTTGAGGCGTGGGGTGGGGTAGGCACTCAAACATTGCCATGTTGAAAATTTCCCAAAGCAAAAAAATTAGCTGGGTCGTTCTACAGAACGTCCACTTTTCTGTCTATCCATAGGTGTCACTGGTGTTACCGATCCTCACTGGTGTTACACATAAAGGTAACACCAGAGACATTTTTAATAAAAAAGGCATTTTACAAAATGGCTGCTACAGAGCATCAAACCACATGTTGTCAATCATGGAATATCCACTGAAATATGTAATTTAATCCATTTGTATTCTATTTTTTCACAATTACCTCAGAATAAAGTCGGTCACACCAGTGACTTCAGCTAAAAGCTTCATATGAAATCATGAGCTAAATGAGAACATTTCTGATAACTGAAAGACACAGTGGACTCACCATGTGCTTTTCTTCATAGATCCTCAGAAAATAGGTAAAAGGAAGTAAAGTGATGTCATCAGTGTGATTTTTAATGCAAAATAAGAGATTTTTTGTTACGCAGTTACACCAGTGACACGACTCCTGGGGACCACAACTTTCATTTTATATTTTATAATATTTATTTTGGTACTTGTTTTCTTTATGTCATTTAATTTATATATTCCATAGTCATGTATAGATTATTGTAGTTAAAAAGGTTTTTTTTACCTCAAAAAAACTCAGCCTTTACACATGACTGTGGGAACAAGCACTTCTGTGGTGCCTGGAATTCTAGGTAATTGATTTAAAAACGAATATTGCTAAATTGATGGCTGAAGAAGGTTTAATTGTTAAAATAACATGTTTTTTAAGTGTAATATATCTGTAAATGCTAGGGACACAAAAATGGACATTTCTGTAGACCCTTGGAGTAGAGCATGGCTGACTAATTGTGCAGCTAATTAATTGTGATGGACTACAGGCTACATTAACACCTGACCTATAATGTAGGTGGACCTCGTTAACTGGACAAAGGAGTGAAAGTACAAAGCATGTTCCTAACAAAGTGGGTGGTGAGTGTATGTGTGAGTGTTGAACAGCTCAACATGCTTGGAGGAGAACACTAACTGTCAGTTCTGTTACATCATCGTGCTGAGTGATGGGGGAGAAGGAGGGTCAACACTCTCCAGGACTCCTAGCCATGGATGGCTGTGGCATCATCCCAGTGATCTTCAGATGATTGGGCGACTTACTGATTGAGAATGTCTCAAAATCCCAAAGTCTTCCTGAAAGTCTACGCAGTCTGAAAAAAGCTCTAAAAATGATATTTAATAGTGAAACAGCAGGATAATTATTCAAAGTGATGACATTTAATATAACATTGTTTAACCAGAATGTGCTGGCATTTTATAATCAGTGCAAACAGTAAAAGTGAGAAGACGCAGAGTCACTTGATCTGGGCGCAGCATGAGACGTCCAGTGACCTTTATAGACGAACAGGAACAGAGAGGGGACCTTTTTTTTATCACCTCTGATATGCCCATGTTTTAATTACCTGCCCAACTCAGAGAAAACAGGATGGCATAAAAGAGCTGGTGCATCGTGTCCTGATTTCTCAGACATTTGGAGCACTTCTGAAGTTTATTTATCTGATGAACACAAATTCATATAAGTTTGTACATCAATGTCGAACACGTTTTTGAAAAGAATAAGCTGACATATAACAGAAAACACATTTTTATGTCTCTAATAAAGGTGACATTAATCATAATATAGCACTGATGTGTAAAGTCCACTCCCAACAGTGATCATGAAAAAAAGGAAAGTCTTGTAAGGGGTCTTTAATGTGTTTTGTTGACACTGTCATTTCGTAAAATACTGCAGTTTTGTAACAGAGTGCTGCGCTAATATTCTTTAACAGACTTCTATCCTATAAGACTTCAAATTCTATCAATTAAGTGGCTGGTAATTTGGTAATGATTCTTGGTAGTCATTGGCAATGATTGGTTGGTAAAGATTCTTTTTCATTTAATTGCCACAAGACAGCAAGAAGGCAAAACGTTCCTAACTTTCAATGAAAGTTAAGGTAAAGAGATTTTATTTCGAGTAATTTTGGAGCATTTCTATTGGCCCATTCATCATTTTTTTACACAATGTAAAGAGCAGTGGATTTTCTCAAATCATGTAAAAAATGGAAAAAGAACAACATAGAGATACATGTTTTTTTTTGGACAGCGCTGATTTATTTCCACAGATTGGAGGTAGTTAAGGCGAAAAAGGACTTTGACTTTCAAGAGGTTTAACTTAGGAATTTGTATAAAACAGATTCATGTTTACTTTTTATATCATTAATGTTACACTACATTTAAAAAATATGTATTTTATTTAAAAAAATCATTGGTCACAGAGATTGTGGTTGCTGGTGTTATCAGGACTCTTATGTTACATTTTAACACAGTATTTTCAGCTCTACTAAACTGCTTCTTTGGGTCGAGGCTCATCAGGGAAGGCGAGTCACACTCGCTCACTATATTTCATTAATTTATTCAAAATTTTGTTTATCAGGCAGCACATAACGTCTATGTGTCTCTGGTGTTCTGTGCTTTAATGGCTGGGTTATTATGATTTTATCAAAATAATGCTGTATATCGTTTTATTACTGATTTTAAATAGTTGCACAAGGTCACCTGACGACTAATGAGTCAGCCAATTTACAGAATCCTTGGTTTTAACCAGAATGTCACTGGAGTCACAGTCACTGGTGTTACACCACATTCATACAACACCAGAGACTGTAAAATAAGTTTGGAATTAATCTCTCCTTTCTGCATATATGATAATAGGAGATGTCAATAGACATATTAAGATTATTTAGTTTTGGGATGAAAGACATTGTTTTTTAAAAAATGTATCCACCTGAATTCCCGCTCAAAATGGAGAAGGACCCTTATACACTCCAGACATGGCTGCTTTAATAGCAGCCTGACACTGATCTCTCTCTCTCTCTCTCTCTCTCTCTCTCTCTCACTCTCACTTCTCTCTCTCTCTCTCTCTCTCTCTCTCTCTCTCTGAATGCAATTGTGTGTGTGTGTCTTTAACTGTGTAAGAGACTTTTTAGCTGTTTAACAGTCAAATAAAGATAAAAATGACTAATAAAGATAAAAATGTCTAAATGACTTAATTAGCATGATTAATGAAGGAATACATCACAGTAAAGAAAACTGGACGTTTCTGTAATGACTGTAATGGTATAAACGTACTATACAGGTATCAGTGAATTTATACAGGCTGTGAATATGAAGTTCACTCTCTGTAGAGTTTGACACCCATGAGCAATGGACTGTATAGAAAGTGAGGATGATTTGATTTTCCTCAATTTGAAAATTTGCATTTTTATATGAATTATGTTTTATATGTGAAATCCTTCACTACCAAAGCATGACTGAGAATTACCTACTCATTGTTTTGGACGTAGATCTGTCTCACACACACACTTAACCCCTTCTCTCCCTCTCCTTCAATCCTTGCTAGACTCCATCACTTTGGCCACTAGAGGGAGACATTGCATTAACTTATTGCATTGTTTTGCAGTCTCAGCTCTCTAGGACCTCTGCCCTCTGTGGGTTAGTGTTTCCCCAGCCACGGACCATGGATCCGAGAGTGAGCCCACCCAGACCTGTTGTTTGTTTTCATGGGCTAAATAACTTCCACTTATCCCATAGACACATTCTTCGTATGGCTTTCCCTGCTGGAAAAGGACCATTAGAAACTATTACTATTAAAACCTAATAATTTTGCTTTCTAAAGGGAATTGGCTTAATGGTTTGCAATAGAGGCCCCTAGTTTCCTGTAAACACCTTGAGATCCCATTTGGAAGCCATCAGATCAATTTAGAATCAGCCACTGGTCACCAGTGGGAACGAACCATTAGGAACCAACAGAAACATGGTTTCTATGTTTTTTTTTTCAGCAGGGTTATTATAATAGCCATTCTAGCAGCTGAAAATAAAGATGCTTGCAGTAAGTTATAGGGATGCTTCAGTATAATCAAATTTAATTTTCCGCTTATTGTCATATTCACTTGGTCAAGACATGTTTGCCCTGCTGAAAAAAGCAGCATAGACCAGTATGTATTCTATACTGGTCTAAACTGGCTTATGATGGTTTATGCTGGTCTAGTTCTAGTCTGGTGCTGGTTTAGCTAGTCACCCAGCATGGTCAGGCTGATTGACCAGCATACCAGCATCCAAAATGCAATATATCATGGCTGTCAAAACAAAACCTTGTATCTCCAATTTGATTGTTGAAAATACCCGTTGTCATTTACATTGTGTGTAAATTTCATGACGAATGGACCAACAAAAATGACCCAAAAAAAAGTCTGGTTTCATTGACTTAAATTAAAAGTAAAGTATGTTTTTTCCTTCCCCTGTAAAGTTTTTTATTTGGAGATATGAGGTTTTGTACCGACAACAGTGATATGCTGGTTTTGCTGGTGACCAGCTGGTCTGTGCTGGATTTTCAAACATTTGCTTCATGATTCAAATAATTTTGTACATTAATGTTACTCATGATTTTGCTCATCTTTTGGGGTGACAGACTTCTACTACAGCTCAGTGAACTAAGGAGTTCAGACACCAACTATGTTTGCAGCAATTCTTCAGATGTCCTTCTCTCAGTAATGTGACTTTGCTTGCTATGTAGCAACCCAGCTAACCAGTGAACTTTATTATCTGTGTTTTCAGCAGGATGAGATGTTGCAGCTCTATGTCCCACTAGATCTTCTCTAACTCTTTACTGTTTGTGCAGTACAACAAAGTGTTTTCCTTAGTTTCACCGTGTGCTCTAAACCAAAAGCAGCCCTTGTCATAAGAACCCAGACCACATGGGAAATTTCTTAGTACTTTCCAGCCCTTGTCTTCACACTTTATATAAGGGTTAGTACACAAAAAATGGTTCTCCAAGGGTTCTTTAGTAAAAATAATGGTTCTTTATAGAACCATGAACATTCAAAGAGTTGTTTGCACGATTAAAGGGTTCTTTGCATCATGAAAGCGTTCTTCAGATTGATGGAGAATGTGCTGCACCTTTTTGAAAAGGGTTCTGCTGTTGTGACAAGCTTGACATCGTAACAATAAAAGAACCCATTTTTGTGTTCTATAGAACCTTTTTCAAAAAGGTGCTGTTTAGAACCATCTTCAGCACGTTCTCCATCAATCTGAAGAACGCTTTCATGATGCAAAAAACCCTTTAATCATGCATAGGGTTCTTTGAGTGTTCATGGTTCTATATAGAACCATTTTCTTTACTGAAGAGCCATTTTTAAGAATGTATTCTTTAAGCAATACTTTTCTGGAATAATGTTTCCACTTCTTTAGTCTAAATTTGAATGAAGTAGAAAATTATAATATTGTGTTACAATATTGCAAAAAAGAAAAGGTACCGACTTTTGAATTTTGAAATTTGAAATTAAATTTGCCTTCTGCCATGGAATCTCATTCATGGCTCCGCCCCTACCCTGGCTCCCTTCTACCCCATGTGTTTCTCTTTCATTTCTAGATAGTTTATTTACATTACTATGGTGATAATTGTGAATCTTTTCTGCAAAAAGTAAATGACCAGAACTTTTGGCTTCAATAAACTGGCTCTGTGAACACATCCATCTTCCTCTGCCACAGACAGTGGGTAGCGCTATTCGAGAGCTGGGTTCGATTCCCCGGCCAGGTGACCAGGGTCCTCTCTGTGTTGGTTTGCATGTTCAACCTGAGTCAGTGTGGGTTTCCTTCCACAGTCCAAAGACAGTCAGGCCAGTTGGGGATGCTAAATTGCCCCTAGGTGTGAGTGTGTGTGGGTGAACGTGTATGTCTGTATATCTGCCCTGTGATGGACTAGCGACCTGTCCAGGATGTTTCCTGCCTTCTGCCCAGTGACTGCTGGGATAGGCTCCAGCACCCCCACGACCCAGAAGGAAAAGCGGTATCGATAATGTATGTGTATGTGACATGTTACACCATATTATACCTACAACAGATGTGTTAATTTATTGAAATGGCACTGTGGCACTAACTGAACTGAGTGGTTCCATGTGGATGATTTTTATATGAATTGTTTCATTTTCAATTCATTTACACTTCAAAGATGAAACATCTCAACAGCTTGGGATTTTATCACTTTTTATTTCAGACAATCAGAGAAAGAAATTTCCCATTAAAAACAAAAAAACAAAAACATAAAAGGCATTTGGGAAGAGTACAAATAAGCGCAAGTCTGGAAAATGTATTTAATAATCCTCTGAATGGACCATTAAGTTGCAAAAGAAAATACAAAATAAAAAAAACAACAACAGTGAAAAAAAAGAAAGGACAATAAATGGTCACATGGTCACAACTGCAGTATATTCAGATACACAATTCATATTCCATATTGGACCACCTCGTGAAAATGTATGAATAAGCATATTTTATTGACATGATACACCAAGAGTTATTTCATATGCTTATTAATCAGGAAATGTAACTGAGGTGCACTTCATCACTCTCCTTAAACTCGTATCACTCAGTTAGCAAGCATCATCGATCAAATTACCCAGAAAGACAGAAAAGCCCAAGAAATGAAATCCTGTACAAGTGCTGTCATACGGCAGGGCTTTGGTAAGAGCTCCTAAACACTGTTACATCAGACAAAGACTTCCCTCTCTGTACTCATGGCATAGTTACAGTTTTATTTTTTCAATCAGTGTACATTTTAATACCTATCCACAGCCACATGCTGTCCTGTTCTCCTAATTCAGTGGCGTCTTGTGCTTCTCATTTCTTTTTGTACTCTCCTGTATAGGCCCGATGGTCACCCTGGCCGGGGAAGCGGCCTCCGAAACCCCTCAGGACATCCTGGAAGCTGACTGCACTTGGCTCCTGGGCACCATAGCTGGCATAGGGGTCCTCCTGGCCACTCATATAGGTGTCATACTGCTGGTCATAGCCTGGGTTTTCTGGCTGCTGTTCACGATAGATGTGTTCTCTGTGCTGGGGGGCCTCCTCATGGCGAACTGGCTCTTCTCTACGCTCATGAACAGGCTGGTAAACCCGCTGCTCATCCCGAGGAATGGGCATCGCTGGTTCTTCAGTCTCAGGCTCGTAGCGGCGCAGACGGCAGTTCCTGTCATATTCCGGGTCACAGTCAGGATCCGGTTCAATCACGCCATTTCTGGTGCCATCAGCATTGAGGTGGGGCTCATATGCTTCAGTGGAATGGTGCACCTGTCTAAGTGGGCCAGGGCGTTCGTTCTGGGCGCTAACTGGGTAGCACTCTTCATCGTAGCCAATGAAGCAGTCATAGCCCTC
This sequence comes from Colossoma macropomum, assembly GCF_904425465.1. NCBI lineage: Eukaryota > Metazoa > Chordata > Actinopteri > Characiformes > Serrasalmidae > Colossoma > Colossoma macropomum. The sequence continues at coordinate 25,676,255 of NW_023494809.1, forward strand.
CTTGGTCTTGCCTGGGGGTCCTAGAGGATGGCGGCTCTCTTCCATGCTGGGAGGCGGAAGGGGTAGCTGTGGCTGGCGTGGAGCAGGAGGTCCTCTACGCAAGGCAACTGCAGGAGCAGCGTCTTGGTACATGGCTAAGGGATCGTAACGGGGGCTGGGTGGAGCCCGCATGGCACTGGCCATCGGAGCTGGCTCATCTTTGGGCTCATCGGCAGCAAACTTGATAGCTGTCAGGGGGTTGCAGTTCTGATCATAGAGCGGGTTGCAAGGCCTCTCAAGGGGAGCTGGAGGAGAAGGCGCCTCCACGTTCTGGGCAGCAGCAAGAGCAGCAGCATAGGCACAGTATGGGTCAACCCGGGGATCGCAGTTGGGGTACCGAAGGTAGAGACCAGATGGAGTCTTCTGCACAAGCTGGGGGACACAGTTTGGGTCACTCTTGGGGTCACAACCCAGATGGGCGTAGGATGGGAGCGGTCCAGTGGCTGGATTATGGCCATAGGCTGCACGCAAGTGGTACTGCAAGCACTCCACATCCTCGGCATCGCAGATGCGCAGCAGCTCAGCCTTCTGCTCAGCAGACAGGAAGGGTTGCGTCGATGGGGCGTAGTAATAGTAGCCCGAGCGTGGGTCCTTCACAACAGGGGTGCGGATGTAGGCCGGGGTTTTAATCGCAACTGGGGCAGGAGCCTTCACAGGGACAGGAGTCTTCACGGGAGCAGGGGCCAAGTATGGATACTGCGTGTAACCCATACCATACAGGCAATATGGATCCCTGAAAGGATCACAGGACTTGACGGGAGCAGGTTTTGGGGGTTCAGCCTTAGGTTTTGGCCTGCTGGTATAAGAAGCCACACAGTTTGGGTCGTCAGACTCGGCACAGGATTTGTAGATGTCGCCCAGGTGCTGTAAGTACTGCTTGTAGGACTTCCGAGCCTCAGCCCGGTTCTTGTTTTGCAAGTATGCCAGATACACACGATCCAGCTCCGCAACCTAAGAGACAACCAAGAGCAAAAATGTGACTCTAAATTTACCATACCATCGTGTTACGTGTAGTGCAGTCCTTAACCTCTCCTCACAGCAGTAGTATATACAAAACTAAGGTCTGTCCCAAACCCTCACTTGTAGAAAATGATGTTTACTTTTTTAATGTTTTTTTTAAAGGATCGTTTTCATTTCTTTTAAAGTGAAGGTAAAAGATCTGGATTTATCATAAGTTTAATTAATTTATTTATTTATTTATTTTATTATTCAGAAAATGCTGTTCCACGTTTTCATGTCACTCCTGAAACACAAAGAGTTTCTCCACGGTCGGAGCTTCATTTTGGCCATTTGAGAGCAGGAAGTGAGACTGCATCCTTGTCCCTTATGGCCACATGTTGAGCAGTTAGATCCCACTGTTTATGTAAATGTAAATGTGACCCAAAATCTGAAAATCAGTGTGGAAAATTAAGAATTGTCGCTACTGCAACACAGATTTTCTGCAATTAAGCGTGTACAACTGTTCAAAGCTGTGTTTGCTAGCCATGTACTGTCTAGCGTTTTTGAATTCTGCTCAAAATGAGCTAAAATAGCCACTTCCGAAACATTACCATAACTTTACCGAGTGTTATGCTTGTTTCGGTAGTGACAAAATGTAATGTAATAGAATTGTTTTAATAAAATGAACATAATTAAGGTACAGGGTCACTCAAAGTAAGACCTCACTAACGCTGATATACACACCTGACTCAACACACTGATTTATCAGTCTACTCAGGCTTTAGGAGGATCTTCAGGTTGGCAAAGACATTCCTTTTTAGGTTCCATCTAATAACTGTGCTAGCTACATGCCGTGCCCCAATTTTAAAAATAATTAATCAACAAGCATGAATGGTGTTTCTTATAAAGATGGTATTTTTCAAGGGCAATTATTTTAAAATGTTCTTCAAAAAATGTTACAGTAACTGGATTCTGAATAACACTATCACTATATCTATGAATAATCGAAGTGAATAATTCATTGGAATTAATTGGTGATACATTTTAAGATTAAAAGGAGATTAATAAACAAAGTGGTTGTAAACAGTTGTTAATGCAGTTTGTGCTCTCCTGTGCCACAGTACTCACTCCCTCCTGGTTGCCATTGTCAGAGAAGTACTTGTACCAGTTCCAGAAATCAGAGTGCTGCTTGTACCAGCTGATGTTTCTCCTGTTGCGCACAAGCCTCTTAGAAGAGGCTGCAGCATCTGCTTTTTCCGAACCTGCATCAGACAGCAAACCTGAGCATTACCTCAAAGTCAAAGCATAACATTCCTGGACGTTTCAGCGGTAACACTGGACGCCAGGCTTACTGTGTGCATCTAGTTTACATACACTGTTGTTACTGTTACTGGAAACCTCTGTTCTTAATGTCAGTGTAACTTGCGAATGCTTGAAAGATTTTCTTTTCAAAATTGTTATTGGTCCATCTGTTATAATGTAATGTAATATAATGTAAATTGCAGCTGGTATTTTCAATGAATGAATGAACATACAAGGTTTTCTTATGACACTGACACTACACTGTTTTTAGTTATAGCCAGCTATTATTATACCATTTTAACATGCTCAGTTTTATATGCCCTCCAGCACCACCAGTGTCTAAACTGAAAATACAGTTGAATGCAAAAGTTTCAAATTACATGTTGGTTTTCTAAGTGACAATAAAGGAACACAACCTCTACGGAGAACACACAATTTAATGTACTATTACTGTTTATTTGTTGAATTTAACAGATTGAAACAAACATAAAATGTGGTCTATGCAAAAGTTACACATTTTATATTTTATGTTACTCCAATTAAGAGAAATTACACACTAAAATTTGCAGAAAGATACCATATTTCAGTTTGTGCTAATTTAATGTAGAAAATCATCAGGTAACACTTTATTTGGATGGTCCACTGTAGATGTTTTGTAGATGCTCAGTATATCTTTAAGTAACTTTCAACTAAATATCCATTAAATGCAACTGAACTTCAAGTTCAGGGTGAAAGAGTTTATTAAATCTGTGCCTGACCCTGACCCTGACCTTAACCTCAAGGCAAAACCTACATCTAACCTAACCCTTACCATATTGTTGTTGATAATCAACCAAACATCACCAGGAAGTTTGTTAGTGATTTAAGTATCTGTAGATCATCTACAGGGGACCATCCAAATAAAGTGTGACCAATCAAAACAGTGTAACTTGACCAGGGGTGTTCAAACATTTGCAAACAACTTTACATATTGATACATACTGAACTGTCTGCATGCTTGAAGGGCTCTTTGCATGGTGAAATGGTTCTTTTGGTTGATGGAGAATGTGTTGCATATGGTTCTATATAGCACCAAAAATAGTCCTTCTATTGTTCTGAGCTTGAACAACATAACAATAACAGAACCCTTTTTGGTGCTGTATAGAACTCTTTTCAAAAGGGATCTATATAGAACGATTGTCTTTACTAAGAACACTTGAAAAACTTTTGTGTAGTTTTGTTATCCTATCTTATCTTTATTCTAAAATGTGGAAAAAAAAAATTTGGAAAATCCTTCAAAAATCCTTCTATGAATATGAAGAATGTCCGAACTTTTGATGTGGAGAGGGTACTACACTTATTTTTATATGCAAAACAGTTACGTTTACAGTCAAACCACCTTCAGATACTCATCACTTTGCTCTTCTTGTTTCAGTATTAGTTCAATTATAATGTGAATTCCACTGATTTTTCAAAAATTCTGCCTTGTTTTGTCACTGAGATGTAAACAGAGTTATTCAGAGAGTTTCCTGCACATTTCAGCGGTAACATTGGAAGCTAGGCTTACTGTGAGCATCTAGTTCACATACACAATCGTTACTGTGTTGTTTATGGTTCTATATAGAACCTTTTTGAAAACGGTTGTATATAAAACCAAAAAGTGTCCTTCTATTGTTACAATAACTGAACCCTTTTGGTGCTATATAGAGCCCTTTTTAAAAGGGTTCTATATAGAACCATTGTCTTTACTAAAGAACCCTTTAAAAACTTTTGAAAATCTTTTTAAGAGTGTAGTTTTGTTATGTTATCTTTATTCTAAAATGTGGAAAATAGTAAAAATATGGAAAATCCTTCAAAAATCCTTCTAAGAATAGGTGTGTCCAAACTTTCGATGTGGAGAGGGTATTACACTTACTCTTATATGCAAAATAGTTACCTTTACAATCAAACCACCTTCAGATACTCATCATTTTGCTCCTCATGTTTCAGTATTAGTTAAATTATAATGTTAATTCCACTGATTTTTAAAAATTCTGCCTTGTTTTGTCACTGAGATGCAAACAGTGTAAATAGTTGCATTGTACAGAAACTTACCAACTGATTTGTTTACAGTGGTGATGAACAATTCTGACTCTAAGTTTCTCCAGAATGACGTATTTCACACCAAACCACTCTGAATAACTGTGTCTACATCTTAACCACTTAATTTTGAAAAAATTGGTGAAACTTTACAAACATTTCACTAAATCTTTTTGCAAACTGAATTTCTATGGCACATTACTGCAAGACTGAAGTTCAAAAAGTTACCATCTTCCCTTCAGGCGCTGGGTCAAAGGGACGGCCAGGAGAAACTCTGTAAGAGAGAAGAAGGAGGGTGCAGGGGGGAGGAGGGGTTACAACCAGATGTTGCATGTGTCAAAGGCAAAGCAGAAAATGCTTACCTAGGCTAATAACCCACAAGCTGAGAGCAGCGGACTGCAGTTTTATGGCTTTGGGGGGTTGTGTGTGGGGGGGGTGTTAATATACAGGTGCCACTGTGTGAGATTAATCTTCAAATGGAACACATCAGCACTTTGAGGTGCTGCAGCGGGGGGCTGCAGTTAGTGGGCCCTGCCGCAAGCAGAGGCTATAAAATCTACAAAGAGCAGGAGCCGCTGTGGCCGCAGGCGGCTCTAATTATCTCTGAGGGCAAAAAAGAGGAGAAACCTTATGTGCCGCCGTGCTTTCCACCTTTTATTTGGGAGACAGAAGGTTTCCCCCCGTGACCTCTGGTACCATCACAGCTGCGTTATAGAGCAGCTTTCTTTCATCTAAAGCTCTGAAGTGCAGTTTTTTGTGACTGGTGTACAAGAATGTCTCTGACTCAGAATAACATAACAAATAAGAACTTGGTGGAATAAACACAGTGGCCTCTGAAAATACAATAAATGATATATTATCAAGTCAAAGCAAATGTGGTCTAATATTTCTCATTATGATATTTTAAAACGATATTACCATGTTATTAGTCATGAAAATTATATGTAAGTGAGGTTCTGGTAGGTTGGCACTTGATTTCATGCACTGAAGCTGAGTCTGTTTTTGCTCAAATCTCTGCTTGTTTCTACGATGTACAGAGTTTCTTGAATTGGACGCATCGGTGGTCAAATCTGTGCTCTTTTCTATGCAGCTTTGATGAATAAGGGCCATTGCCTTTAAAAGCATGTGAACAATAATGGCACATCTAGCAGCAAGAGCTTTTGTGAATGATTTATCCGTAATTATACACCAGCAAGCAGGAATGCTGCATCTCTGGGTGTTCTAGGGGGTTTTTCAGACACAGTGTAAAGGATTATACCTGCATGATTCCTCTAGGTTTTTACCAGAGAAATCCAGTTGAGCTTCTGAGATAGTGAACCTTTAGAAACCAGTGAAACTTAAGCTCACATAAGCTTGTAAAAGACCTATGGCCTACACAAAATAAAAGTTCTTAAAAGGTTCCTAACTTACATGTACTCTTCTGGAGAAAAAAGTCAGTAGTTTAGAACCTTTTCATGGTGTAGAGGTTTAAAGAAGCATCTACTGGAAGGTTTTTAAGGGAAAGGGGTTTTTCTATGGCATTGCTCTAGAGAAGCTTTTGCGGCACCTTTATTTTTAAAAGTGTAGTAGTAATCGGTCAAGGCGACTTGACTTATCATCCTGCAATTATATCATCAGCTCAGTCTAGTAATCGGTCAAGGCGACTGGACTTATATCATCCTGCAATTATATCATCAGCTCAGTGCCTTGACTTATTACTACTGGTCTATTCAGTGACCTGAATGACTGAAAACCTTCATATACATTCAGATCTGTGGAAATAAAGAGGAAATGCTACATTACATTAGACAGATTTGGATTTTCATAAACAAATTTTTTCATAAGCACACAAAAAACAAATTGGAAAACTGTTTGCAGGCATTTTCAGGTCTATTTGCTCTGACAAGATCCACAGTAGGCCAGTTTATAGAAACACTGGGCATTAGAAACATTTGGTGTGTTTGCCATGACGGAAACAAGTGAGAAGATAAAAAAATATATTGCTGCTTTCGGAAAAAAACATCTCCAAAAACGGTAACTTTACAGGAGAAGGAAAAAACATGCGTTCCTTTAATGTAAGTCAATGGAACCAGAGTTTTTTCCAAGTCGTTTTGGGCCGTTTCTTTTGGTCCATTCTTCATTAAATTTACACATAACATAAAGAGTAACAGGCATTTTCAAATTATGTCAAAAACTGAAAAACAACAAAAATGGAGATACTAACCGAGAAGTAGAATCTACATTATGCCACTCATGCAGTGGGACTTACCAGCTGAAGAAAAGGTACACACTTAAAAAAGATGGTTCTTCAAGGGTTCTTTTGTAAAGAAAATGGTTCTAAATAGAACCATAAGCACCTTTTGCGTGATCAAGGTGTGCTTTGCATTGTAAAAGGCTTCAGATTGAGGAAGAATGTGTTGCATATGGTTCTATATAGCACCAAAAAGGGTTCTGCTATTGTAACAATGTCAAGCTTGTATCAATATAAGAACCCTTTTTGGTGCTATATAGAACTCTTTTTAAAAAGGTTCTATATATAATCATCTAAAGCACATTCTCCATCAATCTGAAGAACCCTTTCATGATGCAAAGAACCCTTTAATCATGCAAAGGGTTCTTCCAGCGTTTATGGTTCTATATAGAACCATTTTCTTTACTAAAGAACCATAATTTTTAAGTGTGTAGATAACTGGTGGTTGATGATAGAGAAAAATTAAATTGTTTTACATTTAAAAAGATAGTTCTTCAAGGGTTCTTTAGTAAAGAAAGTGGTTCTATATAGATCCATGAACACTCAAAGAACATTTGCATGCTTAAAATGTTCCTTGCATGGTGAAATGGTTCTTCAGATTGATGGAGAATGTGCTGTATATGGTTCTATATAGCACCAAAAAGTGAACATTTACTTGGTGCTATATAGAACCATTAAGCATAAAAAATAGTTCTATATACAGTCATTCTTTGAGTGTTCATGGCTCTAAATAGAACTATTGTCTTTACTAAAGAACGCTTGTCAAGAGTGTAAGGCCAGATTACACTATAAAAGTGTTTTATATTTTTGCATATTGTTTTATTTCATTTTTATTTTTGTGTTTTTTTCCCATTTCAGCCTATTTTAGCCTGTTTTATACCTATTTACCCAAGAAACATCCACCGTCATATTTGGGGTATGTCTAACATTGCTTTTGTTCCATAGAATCACGTTACGATATAAAGTCCATAACACACAAGGTAATTTTCTTCAGCAGGCGTTTTAAGGCACTTTATGTGTTCTGTGAAACAGGCTGTCACAACAGGAAAACTTCAGCCAAGTATGAGGCCAAAGATTCACTGCAGTGACCTGCCAAAACTTGCAAACTGCAGGTCATAAGCAACAAGGCAGCCTCGGTCAGCTGGGTCAAACTGCCCTGAAGAATGAGGAGTTTCTCTTCCACTCAGAATTCAAATGTGCAAAAAGTCACCTTTTTAACCTTCCAAGCCATAATTAGAGTAAAGTGTCACCCTGTGTTGACCTGTATGTCAACAAAACTAAATCAGCACATTTCAGTTCACATATTTGGAAATATTTTCCTGTTTTTTCTCAAGTCATTTTAAAAGTTTGACCATGTTTTTATTTATAGATGCTTGATTAAAAAAGGTTCTGTAGTGCTTTAATATCAGAGAATCTGAAAATGCCCAGGGTTCTGAACACTTCTGTGTTCCACTCGAATCTGCAGTCAGTTTAAACACCCCAGGTCAAATATGTTAACACATCTACAGAGAACACACTTAACTATGGCATTTTTCTGCATGTTATAAAACACATTGGAAAAAAGAGCCTAAAATATACAGTGTGCCAAAACTTTTGCACAAACCTCATTATATTTTTTTTCCAAAAAAACAGTAATTGTGCATTAAAATGTGCAGAAGTGTGTTTTCTGTAGAAGAAAGTGTGTTTGTGTGTGTGTGTGTGTGTGTGCGTGCGTGCGTGTGTGTGTATTTATAGTGAAAATAATTTAGTTTTTTTAAGATTTACTGAAGTTAAAAGATTTAAATTTTATCATGAGTTTGATTTTTAAATAAAAAAAATGTCTTACATTTTCATGTCACTACTGAAACACAGTTTTAGTCTGTAGGCGGAGCCGTATTTTAGCCACACCCCTGCATTTAAGAGCAGGAAGTGAGACTCTATCCCTGTCTCTCATGGCCACATAGTGAGCAGTTAGATCCCTTTATTTTGAATTAAATGTGTCCCAAAGTCTGAAAATCAGTGTGGAACATTGAGAATCATCACTACTTAAACACATATTTTCTACTTTTTTTTTTGTGTATTAATGAAGAATATGATGATTTAATGTGTACAGCTGTTCAAAGCTGTGTTTGCTGGTCATGTACTGGCTGGCGTATTTGAGTTGTCCTCAAAATAAGCTAAAATTGTCACTACTGAAACATCTGGTAAAGTTTTGGTAGTGTTATGATTTTGTTAGTGGAATGTTCAATGATTTGTTTTAATAAAATAAACATAATTAAGGTACAGGGTCACTCAAAGCAAAACGATTTTAGTCTAAAGTTTAAGTCAGTTAAAAGTCCAAAATATGTTTTCAACTCTGAACCAGTTTGGTTGAATCATCCGTATACTGTGCTGGGCAAACACTGTTTATCTTAGCAGTAGCTGTGTTTTTGCCACTAAAACCACTACATAACATTAGAACAAATACATAAGGAGAGGTCTGGAATGGTTAACATGGAATGGTTGACATAAAATCACCATTTATTGTATTAATATTATTTGTATCCATTCTAACATTTTTTCTGAGCAATTAAATATCTGCTGCTCAATTTATTCGCTTTTTAAATTTTAATATTCCCAGTTGCCTAAAACCGTTTGCACTGTATACGATACACAGTATTGCATATAATATATCACAACAGGTTATACAGAATTTCATAATTGCAGTGACAAATTGCTAATCTGACCTGTAAATATCACTGTAGCCAGCAACACTCCCGTGAATATGTGGGAGAAGGAGGATCTTCCCAAGTGAGCCATTTTCAACAGCCGTTTCCTGCAGAAAAGAAAAGAAAATATAGATTCATACTTTAACAAACCTCTTCAGTGGTTACTGAACTTTTAACTACTTGGTTTGAGAACAGAAAACAGTCACATTCCAATATCAGTGGATGAACATCAGTGCCCTGCCTGTTGTTTTGTATGGAGTGGAATAATTTAAAGGAACATTTCAGGGGTTTTCAGTCTCATCTCCATACGGTCAATTACCATGGACATTAGTTTTGACGCCTTTCTCTGTATTTAGTAAAAGAAAGGAAAGCCTAGTGACTTAAAACACACTCATAATAGAAGTCAATGGACAGATGCTGAAGCAATGGGATGTCAATGGGCAGATGCTGAAGCAACTGCCCAAAGACTTCTATTACAAGTATATTTTGAGTCAAGAAGTTTTCTGTTCTTTTTTTCTCTTTTAAGCACGAGGTGAAATTCTCCACACTCTCAGAAACAAGGTATCAAAGTGTCACTGGGGTGGAACCCTCAAATGTACATCTCAGTACCTTTAGTCAGGGAACATAATTGTTCCATTATACATTAAAATGAAATTTTCTAAGTTGTATTGACTCCACACACCCCGTCTTGTCTCCAGGCTTTTTATATTATTGTTCTGTTTTAGAACATTAGGTAATGAAAAGGTACAAACATGAACTTTTCACCTGGAACAACTTATTTAAGGTTCACAATCAGACCTTAAAACCACTGTTGTACCTTTGAGGTAACATTTTACATTGTTTGTACCTTCATGAATGAAAAATGTACCTGCACAGAACCTTTATTTCTAACAGTGCATGCTAACTCACAGTAAAATACAGATACAGCAGACTGAGATTAGACTGAAAAAGGCTGGATTGTTTCTTTAAGGTAAACTTAAATGAATAAAAGTATCTAACACTGCAAGTTCCAAAGAAATTATTTAAAATATTTTAAGAGTAGCTAATTCCTGTAAAAGATGCAGATGTTTAAGCTCGATCTTACCTGCTACAGGTTGTGAAGGTGTGGGCCTCTGGACAGAGGCAGCAGCTGGAGCAGCTGGCTTGGCCTAAAGTGTCAGTTTGGAGACGGAGGATGTAAGACCAACTCCTGCTGCACCTCTGCCTCTGCCTACAGCAAGTGCCACCGGTGAGAGAGCAGCCACGTTTTAAACGCCACCTTGATAATTAAAAACAAAACAGAGCGTCCCATGGGGTCATGGGCTCCCTGCAAAAAGCACTGTGATTGGCTTCCTCTGGTCCAACCAGCAAACCAATGGGGTCTCATAATTACAGAGACGTAGCAAGAAAGCAGAGAGGAGGAGAGTACAAGCAACCTGGAGTCGCCTTTAAGAGAGAAAGAAGCTGAGGCAAGTTTAAGCCTATGAGTAATTCTGAAGTTAAATCCACAACCAGATGTTTACATCAGATGTATGTATTCTCACCAATTTGCAAATTGAGATAAAGGTGATGCCATAGAAGAACCACTTCTGGTTCCTTAAAGAACTTTTTAATGATTGTCTCTTTTTGTAAAAAGTGATTCCCCTAATTCATTTAATATCCACTCAAAATGGCTGTTGTTATTCGCTGTTTAGGAGATGTTTCTGAGGAGATCAGATGTGTGATAATCCACTTGCATGATGAAGGAGAAAGTCAAAGGAAAATAAGTGAAAAAAAACAGGAGTTTCTGAAACTGGAGTTCAAAAAATGATTAAGATTTAAAGAGAAAATGGGGCTCCTAACAACCACCTGGAAGACCTGGTAGACACCAAAACTGTCTCCATCAGATAAACAGCACTTAAAGCTTTCATCTCTGAGAGAGAGGAGAAAATCAAGCTGCTTCAGATCTGAAAACATCCACAGGTGTTTCTGTCCATCCTTCCACTGTGAGAAGACGACTCAGCGCTGTGGGTCTGAAAGGATGTGTAGCTGTCAAGAAGAACCTCACTGAGAAAAGGAGACGGACGCATCAAACAAAGAAGCTGAACAATGGACTGACCACCCCAGAGTCCAGACCTCAACATCACTGAATGTGTGTGAATTACTTGGATTATGAGAAGCAGAAAATACAGCCAACTTCTCAGACTGAATTTTGGAGATGTGGAAAAATATCCCTGCAGATTTGTTTGGATGGAAGCTGTAATAAAGGATACAGTAAATACTGAAATAATTGGTATTACATTAGGTTGTTGAGACTTCTGTGTAATTTTCTGTTAAATGTTTTCTGCTTTTTGTCCTGACACTGAAAAATGAAAAACTGAATGGCTGTTTTGACTGGACATGAAATAAATGAAGGGTGGTCTCTGACGTTTACATAGTGCTGTATGTAGTGTGAAAAGCCTTTAAAAAACCTTCCATACATTATTAAAGTTCTAAACTATTTAAAGTTGTTTTTTTCTTTGAACCACATGTCCAAGCCAAGAACACACACAAACACACACACACACACAAACACACACATTTTCTAAACTGCTTATCCTTCTGGGTCGTGAGGGGAGCTGGAGCTTATCACTGCTGTCATTGGGTGGAAGGCAGGAAACACCCTGGACAGGTCGCCAGTCCATCGCAGGACCAAGCAATGAACCATTTAGAAAAACCTTTATTTTTAAGGTTGTTATTGATGCCTGTTTTACTAGATGCTCCCATTCCAGGGCTGCAGAGGTGGAGCCTGTAGGCCAAAGGTTTCCCACTACTATGTTTAATTATGCCCACCAGTAAGCTGCCTAATCCTCAGCGAATGACTGAACATGCATTTCAAACGTCCTTATTTTATTCTTTTCTTTTAAATACAATTCTAATAAAACATAGTTTAATAAAGCCATAGTTGTCATTTACTGCAATGCAGCAATGCAGATGCAACATTTGTAGCTTACAAGCCGTTACAAGCTAATAGAGTACAGGCAGTGGTACAGGGACTAGAGGATATTTAGGGATCCTGACTGATTCTATAATTCTGTATACCAAAGATTTATCTCATAGTATGCACTGCAAATGCTGTTTGTGTTTCTGTAACTGTTAGTTCTTGCACTCAGTGCCCTGACTATGAAAGGCAAGCCTTCTTTTTGAAAATTAAGTGGTTCTTCAAGAGTTTAGTAAGTGCAGTTGTTACAGAACCATGACAACTCAAATGTTTTTTTCTCCATGATGGAAACCTGTTACTTATGGTTCAGTATAGAATCAAAAAAGGTTCCACTATTGGTACTATTAGTTCTAGGTTATAGAACCCTTTTTGTTAAGAGTATACTGAATGTACCATCCACCAAATGCTGTCCTCAAACCAAATAACTTCTCGAACCAACACTGAATGTGGATGAATACTGACAGCAGTGATAGAGAGGTTCATTCCTGTGCCTTTTATGGCTATGTATTCACTTCTTGCAGAAGGATAATATGCACACTGTCCATGGGTTTGAAATGTTGTATATCTTGAAGGAAAAATATTTTTCAGTAAATGTCAAGACATGAGCCAAGGAACATCTGTGTCTTTATGTTAACACTGGATCGAACATGTAATTATACACACTTACAGGTGTTCAGGAATTTGCAAAAACCTGCAATCTAGGCTGGAAACAGATTTCAACATGACAAAAAAGGGATCGGGATAATTCCACCTTGTGTCCTGGAATGTCTGGGATCTTTAACATTCAGAGACATCTGGCCATCCGAAGGGCTTTTTTTTTTTCTTCACAAACGTTTTATTGACAAGCAAAAACCTGAGCGGAAACAATAAACCAGACAGTAACAGCGAAACATCCCATTTACAATCGAGAACTATTTTACACGATCAAAGACTTCATCCTTCATCCCGTCGGTCATCACTGAATGTCGTCGTCATCAAAGAGATCTTCAAAATCTGCAACGAGAAAAGAGAAATTAATTAGACCACATTAAAAAAAGCACAAATTCCCACCCATATATGAGAAAATACAACAGAATGCTACAGCAATGTCAATGTCCAGTTAATAATCTGAGTATAAAACATTCAGATTGATTTAGCTGCACCCTTGCACTATTGTATTCCACTGTTCTGCTGGTTAGAGAACATTTGCACTTTTTTTTGCTTAGTTGCAGCTTTTCGTTTCCTCCGGTTACATTGCCTGCAGATAAAGATGGCTGAGTGTGACACGTGTTCAGCTACCTTTAGCCACCGCAGATGGAAACACAGGCTTTAAAGTGAGGAACCATGCTGCGTTGGAGCCAACAAGCCCCCATAAAACGTCTTTAAACTCCGGCGATCTACCGCTCCTTTACTCTTTAACAGCCCTTTTTCTAGGTCATCCTGAGCTGAGCCAAAAGTGCCTTTCCTACAATCATGCAGGCCTGATGGGCAAGGAAAAACAAATAAAAAAGAGACTGCAGACCATGTCTGCTATAGTACTTAACAACAGTGTTGCCAAGGAAACAAACTTAATACAATGCACTTGAGGGAGCAATGCTTGCAGTGTATAATCAACAGTACATAATATGGGTCCAGTGAATGATGTTAGAATCCTGTTTTTACATCTAAGCATGCTTTAAACTTGTCAATCTCAGCCTTGTGGACCCACTGCCCTGCATAAAACTACTGCTTTCCTCACTCTAATCAAAGTGGAACAGGTTATAGCAGGAAATAAAGGGGAAAGTAAATAAATGAAGAAATAAAATCACTCATTTGTCAGCACCGAGTGGTACTGTTATAACCATGATCGCTTGTTTTTGATCAACAAGGCCTTCTACTAAATGGAATGCGCTCTAATTTTAACCTCTGTGACAAAGATCATGTAAACAGCTCATCCAAACTAGGATGTTTTTTAGAGCTTGATGACAAATAAATTGTTCAACTGCACCCTAAGCCCCAAACAAAACTAAAAAAAAAAAAAAATAAATCAGTCAGTGATGAAAACAAAACAGGAAATCAAATTCAAGCAGTAGATAGATATTTGCAAAAACATGTTTGTGACTAACCAATTGGGAATAGTGTAGCCACCACTACTACAAATCTACTGTGGAAACGTGACATTCATGAGGCTTTAAATAGTTTGGCACCTTTTCTTGTAAAGATATGGCTCAATTAGATAAACAAACAAACAAATAAATAAAATCAACCTGACCCAATTTTTTTCCCGTACAACAAACTTAGTCGATCTGCCAAGCCATGTTTGGTGTATGAAGTGTGCTACTATAGGAGCTATGAGGTTAATATTAGAGACGCTGGTGTCGGCCAAAAAGATTTTCAGTGACATAGACTTCCATTACGTTCTAGCAAAATTAGCCTCATAGCTGCAGTGCAAAACTAAGGAAGCAAACTCTGGGCATAAAACGTGTCAGCTGCATATGGCAGCGGTGTCAAATCTTATCTGCAAGAGGCCGGAGTGGCTGCAGGTTCTCATCCAATCAAGCAGAAGCTCACCTGATTCCGGATGTTTAATCAATTAGTCTCAGTCTGCAAAAAGCGGTCAGGTTTGTTCCTGCTTTGCTGGAATGAAAACTAGCAGCTACACTGTGGATATGATTGGACAGCTTGAAGTATGGGGTAAGAGGAAACCGTGTCAATTTGATTTTTTGGTGAACGTTCTTTAAAAGAAATGGTCGGAATGGTTGGAACTTTGCAAAGAGGATCAGAATTCAGCACAACACCTGTTGCCTAAAATTGCTGCCCGCTGTGTTTAGTTACGCAGTGAAGTTTTGTTATTCATTTTTATAGTTCATACTGAGTCATACTGAGCCCTAAACTCATCTGTGCAACCTTAAGAATGTGATGCGGTTTAAGAAGGTTCAGAGAAGTTTTGGGGATGTATTTACGAAAAAGATTTGGGTGCCTACTGACATCTAGTCTTAGTCTCATAGCACTCCAGTACTGAACTACAGAAGCCAGATTTGGATACTGAACATGTCTTGGCTGATCTACATCTTGGGTAAGTGGGTATGTTATTACATACATTACTCTACTCTCTTGTTAAAACAAACAAGAAAAAAAAATGACTTCTTTTTTTTTTTTTAGGACGTTCATTGTTAAGAGTGGGCTTTACATATGCAAGAAATGTTAGTGCTTTATTATGATTTGTATCACTTTTATTAGAGAAATAAAATGTGTCTCATTATAAGTGCATTACATGTCAGCTGTTATTCTTTTTTAAATCTTTTCTCGTTCCAAAGAAATATACAGCATTTTGGAATCCAATTCTTCAAATAGAAGCTTCACTTGAAAAATGACATGAAATATTGCTAGATGCACATCTTACCGTTGAAGAAGTCGGAGTGCACTGCTTTCTCATTCGCAGCCAAGTCCATCAACAGTCCAGTGCTTCCCCCTGCCTGTGAATGCACACAAATGCAGACACAAGTGAGAATATACAGTGGTCCTATTGTCACGTTTGCTATTTCAGTAATTGTCACTTGCGTTTGGAGGAAGTAAACCACACAATCAAAACAAATAACTGGTCCAAACATTTCACCACTGGTTTATTTTTGTTTGTAGCTGGACAGCTTAATTTACAGAAAAAAGTTCTTTTCATATCACATCCTCTCTATTAATACACAGTCTCAGTTTGAGGGTAAAAATATCAGTAATCACTTTGGTGGACATTACATAAGCAAGAACCTATAAATAGTCTTCTGGAGTTTTTCTTGCCCATATTTTTCAAATAATGCACATAATTAGAATTCTGACCTAAGATCACTTCATGACTTTCAAATCACATAACAGTGAACGAAATTTCACGAACTGAGAGCCGATTTATCTGTTCTTATTCTAAGACAACTGATAAATATGGTTCACTGCAGATCACACTGAAGAAAAAATGGGGAAAAAACCTGTTTCTGGAGTTTAGTCGTCAGAGTAAGCAACCAGCATGTAAATATGATTTGTATATATTTAAACAGTAGCATTAAAATATAATTTCCACATGTAAACACGGCTAGAAATAAGCAGAAATGGTAATATGTGCGTCTCCTTAAAAGATGACATGACGCATCGAGCTCAGTAATGTTATGTACTGTAACTACATAGTTAGGTTATATACATGTTATTCCTTTGAGACAAAGTAAAACAACCTACTAGAATTGTTCGCTATAGTCTTCTTTTTAGTTAAGCAAATGTAGCTAAGCAGTTGGCTTCATATTCGCCAGCTTCTTGTTCGAATTTTCTCGTTCCACCTTAAATGGTGCGGCAGTTAAGCTACTATTATTACGCCTCAGCCGCCAGAAAGTGACTGCTGCGCCAGTTAAGGTGGAACGGGAAAATTCGAACAAGAAGCTGGCGAATGAGAAACAAACTTCAGCTTCGTCCAAAATAAGTCATATATATATATACACTAATATGTCATATTTATATAGTCACAGCGTTAATTATAACGTTATACGAAGTCACAGTTAGCCAGCGTTAGCATGAGCTGCTCTATAAACAACATGAGCTACTACAGCTCAGCAACACCAACCTCATCCAGATCCACATACGGCCCGGCTCCTTCGGGAAACATCTCATCAACTGCTGGCTTCATGACTTCAGAGTGAGCAGATAAAACCTGCTGATGAATTAAAGAGCTTCACTGTGTGGAGCCTTAAAAGCGCTACAAGACCCTGTAGCGTTAGCTGGCGAGCTAACAGGGTTCCTGAGTTGTCGCATTTAAACGCTTCCGACCTGAAAGCGGGACTCACCGGCGCTGTTGGGGATCAGGTCCACAACACGAGTTCTTGCATTAAATCTCCCCATCTTTTATGAATCTGTAGTTGTAACGCCTCGTGTACTGTTTAATGAGCTCAGCATTGTGCAGTACATTGCATTACAAGCTTAAAAGAGAATTTCTGCATAATTCAGTCAGTGAGATGTAAACATAAAACGTAATTCAGAGTGGTTTCATGCTAAATTCTTGCATTGTGGTGAAACAGACTCAGATTTTTAACAATGTAGTTTTTTTTTTTGAAAGATAAGTTTATTTCTATTTGAGTTATGATTTGAAAGTAACAGTACTCATTAACAAGTATAGTAAATCTTCCCACCTGTTTTTTCCACTGAACAAGCTTTTTTTTGCTTTCTATCCTTTTTTTGCACACAACTCCATCATTCATCACTGAGTGCTTAATGTACACAATGAAGCGGGGTAGGGGTAGGATATATGACGTTTATATGAAGTTAAACATGTAAATTGTTTCACAAACCACAACATTACAAAATGAAGCTTCTGTGCTTGAGTTTTGATTGGCATTTTTAAAAATACATAACAAAGCCAATATTGTCTGAACTATCTGGATACATAGACAGATTATTTTTATCTTTAGGCTACTAATTCCTACTAAATTCTCATACAGAAAGCAATCCCACTCCCTTAGCGCTTATGCTCAGGCACTTCATAGCCCAAGGTGTCACCGAGATGCTGGTGGGCGAAGAAAGCCCTGGCCATCTGGTTGATGTGGCTGTAGGCTCCAATGGTTCGAAAGTATTCTATGTAGTTCCAGAAATCTGAGGTTGAGTATGGCCAGTAGGGAACAGCAGGGGGCTCATCATAGGGAACTGCAAATTAATGAATCATAATAATAATGGTTGGACAATTATCATTAGAGACCCTTAAACAAAACCTTGTGTCTTTATTTTTACTTACCAGAATAGTGTCAGCTAAGGTCATTGTGAGAATTACCAAATGGTCTGTTCTTTCAGTGAGATTTTTCCATTTTCAACCATTTTTCTATTATTATTTTTTCTGTTATTATTCTATTGTTGGTTTAAATCGTCCTACTATGTTATTTTCCATTTTTCATGTGTTTTGTTTTCCCTTAGTTTCTTTTTGTTTTTCGCTTTTTTTGTGTTCATGTTTTGTATGTATAGTATGTCTATACATGTCTATGGACCCCAGTATATATTGTGATAGCAGCTAATGGGGATCCCTAAAAATACCAGAAGAACCAAATGTAGTTCTTCTATGGCATCACACAAAGAACCCTTTCTAGCACCTTTATTTTTATTATATAACATTTTTATAATATGTATGTGGTATTAGGTGTGTGTGTGTATTTATTCTATGTGAAGTATATACAGTATTTAGTCTCTATAAAATACCTGATATACAAAAATCTGTGTTACACATAGACTATTTCACCAATAATGTTTTTGGAACAACGGTGTTTCTGCAGGAGAAGCTGCATATTGGTAAATATTGGAAAATAAAATCATAAACATTCATTAAAAAAACAGTACAACATCATTGTCAACAAGCCTGATCTAATAATCTATAATGCTTGTTAAAGAGCTGTAGTCTATATAGCAAGTAGTAACTGCAGCTTATGTTGTGTTATGCGCATGAACTGGTCAAGTTTCCATCAGTGAAATAAGAAAACAGTATCTTACCTCCTTCAGGAATGAATCTGGCACCTGAGAGGAGAGAGACGGAGGTGTGTGAGATCCAGAGCAATACTCTCACAAAGAGCTGATTCAGCTACGGCCGCCCGGGCGCCCCTTTGGGACTCAAGAAATTCAAGCATTTCCTTTCCAAGTATTATTTTTGATGCTTTTCAGTCTCTCACAGTGATGAACACAACATAATACTGACTCCACGTAGTCAAAAAGAGACTGACAGTAATTTGCAACATGGCATTTTAGCAGTTCGCTTCATATAAGTACAGTAAAGGGAACCAAAATGTAGACCTGGTTAGGATACATTTGGATATTGTGATCATATTTAAAGCACTACTCACCACTGAGATGATTGGAGACAAGAGTTGTGAAGACAACACAAAACAGGACACACCACTTCATCTTCCTGTAAACAAAAACAGATGAATAAACAAGAGTGAACAGGCAAGAACTCAGAATTTATTGACCACTAATTTACTTTCTGTCAACAACATATTTTAAGCAATAGAATATTATAACATGTACATATGTTAGCTGAAATTGTAACGTGTGCATTACCTGCTGTACAGGGTTCACCAGCTACACTGATCCACTCGAAAAAGCTGAAAAGGTTTAGTGTTCTGCACACGACAAACTGGAGCCAAATTTAAGGGAACACATGTCCCCTCCCCAAACTTCCATCTTCAATTACACCCTCATAAGCATCTCATGCATTTGTATTTTGTATTTTTTTTTTATTTTGCTTTGTTTAATTGACAGTAACACAACTAGATTACAAGATAAGATCATTTTTATGTCAAATGGACAGTGTTTATTCCGCAATCAAATTAAAACAGATTAAAACTGTTATTAATATCAGGAATATTAAGAGCAATCGGATACATACAGTCCTATGCAAAAAGTGTGCCCCTGGAGAATTTACATTTTTTCACACATCCTCTACAGAGAACACACCTCTGCACATTTTTTTAAAAACTTTTTTCCCAATACACTGAACTCAGCAGATAAATAAAAATTGTGCATTAAAATATGCAGACAAAGTGCCATATTTAAGTGTGTTCTCTCTAGAGGATGTGTTAACTTTTTTCATTTAGAATACCAACAAACATAACTTGATTGGGGGTGTTTAAACTTTTGCACATGGCTGTAATTATGCACCTAAATGCATTCACTGTCTATTTTATTAGCTCTGCTTACCATATAGCTGCACTTTGTAGTTCTACAGTTACAGACTGTAGTCCAACTGTTTCTCTGCATACTTCGTTAGCCCCCTTTTACCCTGTTCTTCAGTGGTCAGGACCCCCCAGGACCCCCACACAGCAGGTTTCATGTGGGTGGTCAGTCATTCTCAGCACTGCAGTGACACTGGCAAATGGTGGTGTGTTAGTGTGTGTTGTGATGATACGAGTGGATCAGACACAGCAGTGCTGCTGGAGTTTTTAAACACCTCAGTGTCTCTGCTGGACTGAGAATAGTCCACCAACCAAAAATATCCAGCCAACAGCGTCCTGTGACCACTGATGAAGGACTAGAGGATGACCAACACAAACTGTGCAGCAGCAGATGAGCTATCGTCTCTGACTTTACATCTACAAGGTGGACTGACGAGGTAGGAGTGTCTAATAGAGTGGACAGTAAGTGGACACTCCAGCAGCACTGCTGTGCCTGATCCACTCGTACCAGCACAACACACACTAAAGAATGATCCACCACCCAAATAGTACCTGCTCTGTGAGGGTCCATGGGGGTCCTGACCACTGAAGAACAGGGTAAAAGGGGGCTAACAAAGTATGCAGAGAAACAGATGGACTACAGTCTGTAACTGTAGAGCTATAAAGTGCACATAGTCTACAAAAGTTTGAAATCCCCCAGTTAAACACAAACATGTTTTATTGAAGTGAAAGTAAGTACACACACCCCACAGAGACCACAACGAAATTTTAGTGCACAATGTCTATTTATTTGCTGAATTTAATATATTGGGAAATAAACCATAAAATATGCGGTAACATGTGCACAAGCCATTAAAAATGATGGCTTAATTTTAATATACAAGCATTTCTCAGATTTATGCAGATGGAAAAATAGATGGTCAAAGTACACAGATCTGACTGATCTACTTTAAACAGCCTATACAGCATCTGGCAGGTAGAGGGCGGTAGTCAACCATCTATAAAAGCATAAAAGATGAGAGAGCAACCATTCAGAGCCACCTTGATAATCAAGCTTTTATTC
This sequence comes from Colossoma macropomum, assembly GCF_904425465.1. Classification (NCBI taxonomy): domain Eukaryota; kingdom Metazoa; phylum Chordata; class Actinopteri; order Characiformes; family Serrasalmidae; genus Colossoma; species Colossoma macropomum. The sequence continues at coordinate 25,697,148 of NW_023494809.1, forward strand.
AACACAATCATTTACTGTAGAATATATAAGTGATGTAACTGAAGTCAGTTAATGTGGTAATACATGATTTTAAAGAGCTTAAAACTGTAAAAGTATTCAGTAATGTGACATTCAGCAATGATTGATCATAAGTAAGATTTGCACTATAAACATAATCATCAGTGATACTTGATACTGCAAGCAGTATCTGTTCAGATTTAAACAGATTCCCCTTTACCCAAATATAGTTGATCAGCCATGACGTGTTTGGTATGTAAAGTTTGCTTTGTTAGTTTTGCTCTTTCAAAACATAAAACATAGTAACAGCCATCTTGAAGTCTGAACTTTGTCCATATGTTTGTCCATTTTCATAGTGTCACTGAACACAATTAAGTCCATTTGAGATGACTTAGAGCTGCACTATGTAAGACTGTTTTTTTCCAATGAAAATAAGTAGCATTACTGAGTCAGGAGGGGTAAAAGACACGCTAAAATAAAATAGCCGTGCGCTGCTGCAAGTCAGCCTGTAAACCCTGAAAAAATCATTTAACCCCTTACAAGTCTTATTATTCAATAACTACAGGGACTTCAGTGCAAACTGGTGGAGCTATTCTTAGGTTACAGAAGTGTGTAATAAAACTCTGGCCCTGGCCTTTCAAGAGGTTAAAAGTCAGAGGCGTCGGGCTGAATTTCTTGGACAGGCACACTCAAAAGCTCAACACACAGACTTAGAAAGAAGGTCCGGCTCGATGTTTAGATCTCAAATGCAAAATCAAGGTTCCGAGTGAGCTGAGCTGATACCGAAAGGTGATGTGGAAAAACTGCAGACTGCTGCCATCAGCCTCTTCTGAACAAAATTTGTCTCCTTCACATCACGGCAGTTTCGTGTGGTGTCACTATGACGACCAGCTACATTTAGTCTGCAGTGGAAAGCGAAGCAGATGGTACCAAAAGCGAGTCGAGTTGAGTCGAGTAGAGTTGAGCCATACTATGCTGCGGAAATTCGCCAAAAATGTATTTTCCGCATGTTGAGTGCAATTACACATTTCCACCAAAGAGGTCATCAAATCCCCAAATCTTACATAGTGCAGCTTTAACATCCTGATGTACTTTGAGAGGCAAGTGTGTGGTGGAGTAGTCAGTTAGCACGATGGCAAGTGGCTCGGTTTAAGCTTCCATTAAATGTTAGTTACATTAGCCTCATAGCGCCAGTGCAAAACTAAAAAACAAACTTCACGGATCAAATTCGTTTCGGTTGATTGAATATATTTGGGGTAAGTGTGTAAATTCTAACTGTTACTTGAATCATTTAAACACATCCGAGCTGATCAGTGAAAGTAATTCTGCTGATGTCGATGCTGAACCCAGTTAAGAGCTCCTGGGCTATGGCGATGAATGAAGTAGGCAGAACGCGGGTGCGAGACAGGATCCAGGCGTAGTCGATGTGGAACATCCTCAGGAACTCAGTGCAGGAGTAAACCACCGCCACGTTTTTGTAATCAGTGTACAAGATCCAATATGGGCTGTAGGGGGTGACTGTACCAAAGACAAAAGAGAGAAGGGAGATGTTTACTCCATAATACATGGAAAAGGGTACTTCATAAAGAATGAGCAGAATTTTTTAAGGAAATAAACATATATAGAAGTTAAATACTGTTGTCAGGTACCTGTCCACACACTTCAATGTAGGCTCATACCAAAGTGTATTTGTTTAAATCAGGGGTTTTGGAAATCATAATACTTTTTAATCAAGAGCCATAATAAATGCGTGTGCCTCATTTGTCAATAGACTGTAATGGATTCAAGACATTATGAAACAAACCACACACGTTGTAATAAATATTCACGGGACGAGAGACCTAAAGCAGCTGGAAGCTATCCCTTGTTTTACAGCAGCAACTTTTTTATCAGAGCAAATTCAGTAGTTCATAAATATTAACTCTTTAATGCCGACTCAATAATGTGGCTACTTCTGTCTTACAATCTGCTCTTCTCCTGTAAAGTACCCTTAAAGTCATAAAAATTTGAAACTTGTTACATATTTTCTATGTATTATTTTTATGCTCAAGAAATTACTAAAACTGGCATAGGAGCATCCCTAAACCTTAACACAATGCGAGATCTATAAATATGCACAATTATGCAAACTGGAACTGCCCCTTTACCTCCCTGCTTCTGCATGCTAAGCTACTACAGTATCGTGCTACGTGCTACAAGTACAGTGGCAGGTGCCGGCAAGAGGCGGCATGAGGCCGGCGCCGGAGCCCCAAGCGCTGATGAGGGCTGTGAGAAGCAAAATTATTTCAAGAAATAATGCTTGAAGAAAGTGAAATTATCAGCACAATAAAATCATTTTAACTGATAAGATCACTTCATAAGTAAAATTGCCTATAAAATAGCTTGAATAATCTTCTAATATTCATACAATAATTTCATAATGAGAAATAGCGCTCATTATACACTACCGTTCAAAAGTTTGAATCACTTATTTTATTTATTTGTGTTATTTTATATACAAGAATAATTTACAGAGTATATATATATATATATATGTGTGTGTGGTATATATATAAACTTTTAATCTTTTGAACTAGAGGAATTTATAGATATTGTATTCAATATTTACAACAATCTTTTATCAAGTTATCTAACTTAAGATTTTATCACTTTCATGATTATTACAACACTTTCATTTATTACAACTTCATTCTTGATGTTCTTGATGCTCTAATGTTTTTTATAGCTCCCTGCTGCTTGTTTGAAACATAAGAAATGGGACAGGACCAGCATACTGAGCATGTATCTGAAACTAAATTGGGTCTATATTGTTGAAAACTTTAGCAAACATTGAATAGTGATTTCAAATTTCTGATCTTCTAACTTATATATAATAATAAAATTTAGATATCAAGATATCATTTCTGCAGTGTGTTGTCAGCCTCTACAACTTACTTTAAGTGTATCTCTGCTCTACTTGTGCCTTAAAGCGGAATCCCACTTCAAAATTTCTTCATAAATAAATAGTTAAGATGCAACCAAAGTCTTTCAGAGTGGTTTGGTGTGAAATGCTCCATTCTAGAAAAACCTACCAAACTTGTTAGAACTGTTCACAGTGGTGGTGATGGGAACCAGATGTCCACCTCTAAAAGCTCCCTCACAGAAAGATATATATTTAATGGTCATGAATACGCTGCCTGATGTCTGAGACACTGTTTCATGGTGAGCTTTTGACCTGACGCAAATTTTTTAAATCCATTCATGCACTGAAAAAAATTATTTGATGTTTTAATTTAAAAAGTAAGTAACCTGGTCGCCTTACATTTTTGAGTTTACTGAACTTATTACGTATAATAGGTTAACAGAGCAATAATCTAAAAATTAGAATGTTTACATTCTGTTAACTTATTACGTGAAGTTATATTAACTAAAAATTTTAAAGCAACTGGTTACTTACTTTTTCAAGTTAAAGCATTAAATTGTTTTGTACAGTGTGGCAGAGGCATACATGCAGGGTGTTGTAAGGCAATTGTTTTTCAGATTTACCATGATTTTACCATCACTGACATTACAATTAACACTCAGACATGTGTAGGTTTGCTGGTGGTAAATAAAATGGTTATATTTGTGTTGTAGACATCAGGACCCCTGGTTACTATCACCATCACTGTAAAGAAATCTGTCTGTAAGTTTCTGTACAAATGAAGCATTTCACATCAAACCACTCTGAATGATTTGCTTTACATCTCAACCACTGAATTATGGTGAATTTTTAATCTGTGTAATTAGCAAAAAAGGGGTATATGCAGCCATAAAGACTGAGGTTCAAGAGCATTTCTACAGAATTAAAATCTACAATGGTGCAAAAGAAATAGAAAACAAGCCAGTTAAAAAGTGGATGGACAGCGCACGAAACAGTTCAACGGAACAATAACAAACCATGCATAGCTTTCTAAAACATTTCATTAGAAAAAGAAACCAGGAAGCTGAAAGGCTTCATTTAAGTAAAGATAAAAAAACAACATTATGTGGATAGAAAGTGAAAACAGATAAGAATATGTGTTGAAAATGGGTGTGACTATCAAATCTGTTTCTCACAATGAGAGAGACAAGTAGAGAATTTAAAATATGCATCATCATCATGCCAATCAACTGATTTTTTGTAGAGGTACAGCTATGATTCTTTAAAATTGAGTTTAGTCATTGCGATAATAATGTTAATGCAAAACTGATCATTCCACCTGATCACATCAGAACCACAAACCTAAAATGAGATTTAATGTGCTCGTATACTCACAGTAGGAAAAACTAACTCCAAGCTTTGCTGGCACCAACAAGTTCTGCACAACAGCTGTGCCCTCAATGCTCTTCACTTTTCCTTTACTATGGAGTACGATTGTATTAATACATTTAAAAAAATCAACATCAATTTTAAAGTGACATTTGTACAGCCTTTCCTTTTACACTTATCTTAGCACAAAATTACTCACACTGTCTGACTATTAAGCACTTTGATGGTCCCGTCAGATCTTAGAGAGTATTGAGCTTCGATGCATTTGCCTCTCTCAAAGGCTGCTGGGAGCTTTGCAATTTCATACCACGTTCCTAAATACTGTATGCAAAAAAAAAGAAGAAGAAATGACCAAAATTTTTAATCCCTGGGGAAATTAAAACAGAGTTGCTGCACAATTTATTATACACAATTATACACAATTTACAAGTAATTTTACTTGTATCTTGTCAAGTAAAATTCTTAAGTCAATATATCCAATATGTCTCCTTTTGAGATGGTTGTAAGCTTATTTTAAGATTATTTAACTTATTTCCAAACGTTTTGTTTCGTCATGTCAAAATAAAAAATATTAGATATATCGACTAGAATTAAGATAATTTCACTTGACAAGATACTATTATTTGCAGTGTAAAATTCAAATTCAGTGCTTTTTAATGCCCTTTTAAGACCTAAACAAAGCAAAAACAAGTTTAAACCACATAATAGTGCATGCAAACACAAATGGCACATATAAATTTTCTTTTTATTTAAAAATCAGTTGAAAAAGCAGGAATATATGCTGTGAGATTACACAATCCTGCACAGTCTTCTCACTGCGTTTTTAGTTTTGCTGTTTACTTTATAAAATGTTGTTTCTTTTAGGAATCATTTCAGAATTTGAATTAGGGATGTCCCTAATTATGTTCTCCCCTCACCCACCTGTCATCCAGTCTAATCCAAATTAGAATTTTATAAGGACAAATATGAATTTAATAAGTTATATGTAGTATCAAAATTCAATGATGTCCAAACATCCCGACAGGCCAACTTAGCCACACTTTAGGCAGCCTGGTCTAACCCAATCTATGTGTTTCACAGTTAAGCTGCAGAATTAAGCTAAATGCTGCGAATAAATATTACGGTAAAGTTACTTCATTCTTACCATGTGCAAAATGTGACATTCTGAACTTATATATTTAGATTTTTGGCCTTTATTTTAAAATGAGCATTTTATGATGTATGTAATATTTACTTAAGATCTACACTGTTAAAAATGAAAGTCAGTTCGACTTAAAATAATAAAGTGACTGATTACACTGCTTTTCTTGAGATAACTCAACTTGAGTTCACCCAACTCAAACTTCTTAGTTCAGTCAAAAGTTCTCTCATGTTTTTAGTTCTGCATATCGGTTAGGTAAATATTAAAGAACATATGTTTTCCACTAGCTGGAACCTTTTTCTTAGTTGCTAGTTATGGACAGCTCTGGCATCACTGGGTTTCAAACTCATAACCTCCTGCCTCATGGGGGCAAATGCTTAGTCAGCTGCACCTCCTGAAATCACTCCGATTTTCATTTTTACAGTGTAGTTTCCCTCCCTGATGATTTGGCTTCCGGATATTTTAACATGCAGCTGTAGCTTTGACATGTGCATGGTGGTGCACTCTGACATCACACATCCTTTTTGTGGACTACTTGTGTGAAATAACCACTTCATAGTGTCATGAATTTACTACAAGGAGTAGCTGGTCATTTCTCTCGGTTCTGAATATTTCTGCTAAAGCTGGTTTAAAAACAGAAGGAACACAGCACAGCCAGTAAAGCAGAATATTTCTAAACGTTTCGTTTTCAACCAGTTGCAACTCACAAGTGAAAAAAGTTGGTGGATGTATTTTCAACATGGTTTTGCACAACAAGCACGTGAAAACAAACTGGAACAGTCGCATGCTCACATTTTGATGTGTCTATGTTTAGACAAAAGGTAGCTAGTTCAAACACAGTAGAAACACAGGTACTGCAGATATTATAGGTTTTCATTTTCATTTTCAACACTGTCGACATTAAGACGCTTTGCTACCTTCTGAATTCTTCACTGCTGCAGGGTGTGGATAATGTCCATTTATGATTTATCTCTATCACAGTAAAGTGACCAAAGCGCAAAAACAAAAACAAAGATCGGAACTGGACTGAGGTTATACTTGATCTGATAAGATGTGCTGGGACAGAGACCCCTAGATTTAACAGTAATTACTAATAGTAAAAAATAAAATATTTTCAGACATTTTATAATCTTAAATTTTTCATATCTACATCTTCTATGCAGTAATAATTAAACACCAAAAGATAGTTTAGTTGTTTAATTCAATATTTTATGGATTTAGGGACCAAAAAGAAGTTAATGAAAGACAAATAACATACTGTAATTATCAATTTACAATCAATTTATTTCGTTAATACGAGGCTTTCTGGATATTCACTTTATTATAACTTCTTGTGTCGTTTTTTGATGCCACACAGTGTACAGTGAAACCTGTAAAGTATTAGAATACGCATGTAGCACAAATTTCAATAAATAAAGGTCAAAAGAGGTTATGCATACCCCAGCCAGCTGAAAGTCTAGCTGTACTGGTACGATGGGACAGGAACCCCAGTGGAATGTCTGAGAGGACACTGTGGTCAGCATTAGGGCTAATGCCAACACAATGGCAGTCTTCATCATGGCAATAGGGCTACTGTGTCTGGAGCAGAGAGATCGGTGATAAGGAGATAATCATTCATGAGTCATGAGTCGCACATTGTTCACACTGTTTCACTCAAATATGCATTTCAAATGGGCTTTGCTGACCCTTGTTATTGTTCAAAACAATATATCAAGTCCATATTTACATGTACAAAATGTAAATAAAAACAAAATGCAATGATGTGCAAAACATTTAAACCCTATATTTAACTGAAAATAGTACAAAGACAACATATCAAATATCAAAACTGAGAAATTGTATTGTTTTTTGAAAAATATTTGCCCATTTTGGATTTTATGTCAAAAACACATTCAAAAAAGTTGGCATGGGGGCAACAAAAGGCTGGTAAAGTTGTGTAATGCTAAAAAAACACCTGGTGGTTAACTGGCAACAGGTCAGTAACATGATTGGGTATAACAAGAGCATCTCAGAGAGGCTGAGTCTTTTAGAAGTTAAGATGAGAAGGGGATCACCACTCTGTGAAAGACTGCACGATCAAATAGTGCAACAATTCAAGAATAAGGTTTTGCTTTTCGTCATCTACATAATAACATTAAAAGATTCAGAGAATCTGGAGAAATCTCTGCATGTAAGGGACAAGGCCTAAAACCAGTATTTACTGGCCGTGATCTCTGGGTCCTCAGGTGGCACTGCATTAAAAACAGACATGATTCTGAATTGTGGAAATCACTGCATGGACTCAGAAACACTTCTGAAAACCACTGTTTGTGAAAACAGTTTGTCGCTGCATCCACAAATGCAAGTTAAAACTCTAAAATGCAAAGAAAAAACTGTACATAAACAGGATCCAGAAATGCTGCCACCTTCTCTGGGCCTGAGCTCATTTAAAATGGACTGAGGTGAAGTGGAAAAAGTGTCCTGTGGTCCGACGAATCAACATTTGAAATTCTTTTTGGAAATCATGGGCACTGTCTTCTCCAGGCTAAAGACCACTCAGCTTGTTATCACTGCACAGTTCAAAAGCCAGTATTCATGATGGTATGGGGTGCATTAGTGCAGATGGCATGGATGACCTGCACATCTGTGAAGGCACCATTTAATGCTGAACGATATATACATGTTTTGGCAACATATGCTGCCATCCAGACGATGTCTTTTTCAGGAAAGTCAAATTCAAATCAAATCAAATTTATTTGTATAGCGCTTTTTACAACTGATGTTGTCACAAAGCAGCTTCACAGAAATCCATTAAAGACAAAGTTTTAAAGTTTAAAGACAAAGAAAGGCCTTGATTATTTCAGAAAGACAATGTCAAACCCCATTCCGCATGTATTACAACAGTATTGCTCCATATTAAAAGAGTCCGGGCGCTAAACTGGCCTGCCTACAGTCCAGACCTGTCACCACTGAAAACATTTGGTGCATTATGAAATGAAAAATATGACAAAGGAGACCCCGAACTGATGAGCAGCTGAAATCCTGTATCAAACAAGAATGTGAAAAAAATTGCACTTTCAAAACCACAGCAGTGTTTCCTCAGTTCCCAAACAGTGTTGTTAAAAGAAGAGGTGATGAAGCACAGTGGTAAACACGCCCCCGTCCCAACTTTTTTTGGAACAAGTTATTGGAATCAAATTCAAAAGGGGCATATATTTGTCAAAAAACAATAAACTTTCTCAGTTTCAACATCTGATATGTTGTCTTTGTTGTATTTTCCTTTAAAAGTATGGTTTACATGATTTGCACATCATTGCATTCTATTTTTATTTACATTCTGCACAGCGTCCCAACTTTTTTGGAAATGGGGTTGTATTTAAAATTATTTAAATTAATTATTCTTTAACTATTTATGAATTACTGCCCTATGATGGACTGGTGACCTGTCCAGGGTATTTCCTGCCTTCTGCCCAATGACCGTTGGGATAGGCTCCAGCACCCCCACAACCCAGAAAGATAAGCAGTTTAGATAATGTGTGTGTGTATTTATTAAGTATACAAATTAGTATATGTGACGTGTTTTAAACCACAGAATTGTTGCACATGGATAAAGCACACTAAAAAAATAAACATTTGTACTGTTGAGTGTGTTTAAATTCTGTTCTTATTTAAGAACAAATTACAAATAAGAAAACACTGGTGAATGTCTGAATCTTCATGAAAACTGCATAAATGGGTTCTGAGTAGAAATTTCTTCTTAAGAACGGTTGGTGAATGAGGCACATAGTTCTTTGGCTTCCCTTTGTCTGTGAGGCTTGTGATATGTTCCTTGAAAAGGACGCTGTAACATGAGATTAGGACGTGTTTATGCCCATCTCCAGTCTATCCTACCAGACATCACAGTGGCCTCTGGTACAGGAGTTGGAACTGGGTAGAAAGTGACCATTTGGGATATGTGTGCATATATATATACATATATATATATATATATATATATATTTCATTGTTGTTGGAAGGAAACCTTGTATCTCCATTTTTTATGTTTTTGAGTTTTTGACATAATTTAAAATTGCCTGTTGTCCTTTACATTGTTTCTAAATTTCATGATGAATCGACTAAAAGAACTGACCCAAAATTACTTGGAAAAATGTCTGGTTCCACTGACTTACATTAAAAGTAAAGTAGGTTTTTTCCTTCTCCTGTAAAGTTACCACTTTGGAGATACAAGGTTTTCTTCCGACAACAGCGATATATGTATTAGGGCTCTTAGAATGCTATTTACATGACACAGAACAGCAACATGTAGTAAGTTAAAACCTAACCAGTGACACCATGTTCAGTTATATTTCTGAACCAACCCAAGTCTGCATTATGATAGTTTGATTTATAATGAAGAATCAGCCATTGTATTTGCAGGCTGTCTAATTTCTATGAAATTAGCATACAGCTATAACTGCTTTGACAAAGTCTTTTTTAGATGGGGAAGACACCATTCCCCTCAGCACACTCACTCTCTCTCGAGACTCTTAGAGTTTCAGCTTGCTTTTGCCTTAGTTAAGCCTTAGCATGTGAGGTTGTGTGTGTTTGTGGGGACGTGTTAACCCACCAAGATCATTTTTCTCCATTATTTTATTTATGTTTCCTTATTATGTTCCTGTACTCCTGCAAACATTTCTTTAAATTTTATAGTCTGTTCGTCTTTTGAAATTCAATGAGTGGTCTAGTCTTTTTCATTTTGGGGTCTATCACATAACAGATATCAAGAATGGGTGTTTTTTATACATTTTTAAGTTTTTATCTTGGTCATGCTGTGGTAAATTACCCAGCAGTGGTTATAAGGCTACATTACTTCTTAGCTATAATTGTCTTATAGCTTCCAAAGAAGCAAACTTTGGGCACCAAACCAATCCAGGCTGATTGACTGCGCCCTATTCTATCAGCGCTCAGTGCTGTCACACCTGTTTGACCAGTGTAGAGGCCACATTACATGTGTGCTGAGGTGTTATGTTTTGCTTATGAAAGGTGTTGTGTAAAACTCCACATTAGCGTGGGAGTCTACTTTATTAGCACTGAAAAATGAGAAAAATGAGAGCTGAAATATGATATATTTTACAAAACATTGGACAATGACACTCAGGACTCTTAGAATGCTATTTAAATGACACTGAACCGCAACATTTGGTAAGTTAAAAGAGCAGAATTGTAATGATTTTGTATGAATTACACAACAGTAGACTGACTTTTTGCATAAAGCGCACTAAAAAAATAAATAACTGTATGAATTTAAATGAATTATGCCACACTTTTTCCATTCAAAGAGAGTAGAGTCAACATATATGGGCTTGGTTACCCCCTGAGTTCTTGATTAATTCCCTTGGTTCTGTAGAGTGCAGTGGTGACATATACCTATTCTGGTCCTATTAATGGTTTTAGAAGTTTATGCTATAAAAAAAAATTCATTCTTACCTGTCTGTGATCCAACTGCCAGATATGAGCTGAGAGATGCGCAGCTATTGTCAGCACCCTTGACAGTGGAATGGTAACAAGAAGGGAGCGACAAGAAGAATGGCTGGATTTGTGTCGTCAGTGGGTGTCTCTAACTAGAAGTGGATGATGAGGCAAATACATGTCATGAGACAAATAAGAAACTGCAAGAGTCTGGACAAGGTGTTAACTGTTCTCATTAAAAGTGCCTATTCAGCAACAATGTTAATTTATATATTGACAAATATAAATATATATAAATATATAAACTAGCTGAGTTTATTTCTCCAACACATTTGTGATTTCCTAACTACTACTCTTATTACTTGTTGTATAAGTTTACTATAATAAACAAATAAGTAAATAAATACTAATGATTTCTTGTATAACCATGTTTTATCACCTGTCTGTAAAGCACTTTGAGCTGCCACCGGCATGAAAAGTGCTATATACATAAAAATTACTATTATTATTATTATTATTATTGTTGTTGTTGTTGTTATTATTATTATAGTGCACCATTAATTCGGATTTTCCCATTAAAAAGTGGATAAACAAAATAATAAATAAAACAATAAACTATATTTTTTAATGAATCACTAATTTAAAAGTCTAAACAATTATATTATTACATTATTAATTAGAAAAGTATTATTTATTATTAAATATTTGTAATAAAATAATATTTTTAACACAATAATTAAAAACTACATATATAACTGCTAACTACGTCACAGAAATCGCGCGGGCTCTTCAGTTGAGCTGCTGCTGAATAGCCAAGAGCAGGTATGATAATATAAAATTAACTATATTTATTAACAAAAAAAGAACAGATGGTTAGTTAGAACAGGTAGAAAATAGTTTAGCTAGTCAGTCACTTATTTTTCATTCACTCTTTAAACTTTAAACTGTTCCCTCAGAGGCTGTGAGCGTTAGACGGTTAGCCGAACTGCTAACGCAGCGTTCAGATTTCACCTAGCTTAGCTTAGCTAACGTTAGCTGACATAACAGTACCGTTAATGTTTTATTATTTAGACCTATTGTGTCTGAATTTCGACGTAAAATCTCAGACGTTCAAGGCAATAAGAAACAAGACAGTGAAAATACGCCATTAAGTGAAAGTGAATTGTTTTTTAGACATACTAGGTCGACATTTTGGCATCCTGCAGTCAGAAACAGAAGCGGGGGATATTTCCAGGTTTGTTTCTCTTACCTGGCGGAAACGGACTTCTGTGGAACCAAGCGTTGTGTATTTAAATCTTGAAAAACTAGACGAGGGAATGCTGAGGAGAATGTTTTCTTTTTCGCTTTGGGGCAGATCAGCTCCGGCTGTTGGCGTTTTCATGGCCTTCGCAAGTCGCCTGCCATGGAGCGAGCGGAGCGCAGCTTTACCTGCTGGAAGGTGCGGGACCCCGCAGAGGAGGAGAGGGAGGAGCAGACTGATGTTTTGGACAGGCTTAGCTTTTGGGAAGAGAATTGCGAATCTCCTGTTGTCTCACCCGTTGTTGGTAAGGATCAGGTTCATTCGTACACACTCACCGTCCATTTTATTAGGCATTTTATACATGCCTTGTGTTTCCACTCACTGGTCACTTTATGGGCTCCAATTAGGTCCTCCACATGCACCGTATGTCCAAAAGTATGAAGATGAATTCATGCCAGTTACTTTTACTACAGTGGAAAAAACTTGAAATGCAATGCACACCTGACATTACTGCATCATTGTGACATGCAGTGTACAAGTCAAATGAAAAAAAGCCTCCATTACACTGTTTTAACATCCTTTTTGTACTTAAAATGTATTTGTCTCATTAAAATGCAACCAAAACAGTGAAATACAATGCATACGAGATTGCAAATAAATAGTAACATGTGGAAAACGTTCCAAAATGAAAAGTAAAAGGTCCATTACATTGATTTAACGTTAAGTGCTGCACAGTGGAAAGCAGTGTAGTCGTGCCTTCATTACATTTCGAGGCAGATTGTCTTCAATTCTGACATTAATTCAGCATTTCATTTTTTTAAATGGCAAAATCTCTTGTTTTTCAGTAAAGAGGTCAAGCGAAGTTAAAACAATGTAACAGATGTTTTGTTTTTCATTTTGGCACACATTCTGCATGCCACTATGGAAAAAAAAGTTATGTGTGCGTTGCATTTCATGTTTTTCCACTGTAGTGACTGCTTTACAATCTGGCACAAATTCCTCCCTTTACAAAGGTATTCAGACATTCTTTGTACTTAGTGAACTACTGTGAGATGCACCTGTTCCTGACACAGGTGTTCACTTGGGTGTTATATTGCATACACAGCCCATATTATCTCCACAGAAAGCACAGCCAATAGAATGGCAGCCACACATGAGCCTAAGGTCATCATGTCCAGTGCCAAATATCGGTTAGAATACTATGAAGCCCCCCCAGCACTGGGCTGTAGAGCAGTGGAACTGCATTCTCTGGAGTGAAGGAACTCCATCCAGTATCTTTGGGATGAGTTGGAGTGATCCTGAATGTGATCTTGAATTAATCATCACTAATCTCTAATCATTGCTGAAAGCAGTCAAAACCTCACAGAAATGTTCCAACATCTAGTGTAAAGCCTTCCCAGGTAGAGGCTTTTACTGCACCAACATAAAACAAATTCCCTATTAATACCTTTGATTTCAGAAGAAATGTTGGGTATCTGTAAACATCTGGACATAAAGCATACATCCACATAAGCTCACCTCAAAAGTGCAACAAACTGCACTGCTTTCCATGTGGTCATAAAAGTAAAGATGCCTCCGAAAGTGTGGGAGCACTTTAAATATTTAAGAAAAATGCTCAGCACAAAATTTACAATTCTCATCAAATTTAGAATAAGTGGTGTATATACAGAAAACAATAATGTTAATTAGTTTTGACATTACAATCATATCTTTGTGCTGTTTTTCAATTCAATACAGTTCAAAAAAGATTTGCAAATCATTGCTTTCTGTTTTTCTGTACATTTTCCCGCTGTCCCAATTTTTTGGAATTGGGTTTACAACGCCATAGAAAGTGAAAGTGTGTGGTTTGATTGGATCTCTAAAGAGTTTACACTTCACTTGCACGCATGTGGAAAAAATGTCTTATGCAGTCAGTATTTAATGAAACGCTGATTAAAATGGAAGCGGATCTGTTTTATCAGATGACTTTTGATTTTTTTGAGTGATTTTAAGAAAGATTGAGTACTCATTTGGAAATATCAACGAGTATTTAAAGCCTGTAAAATGCTGATCGGGCCAGCCCTACCTATTAGTGCACATTTGCATGTATTAAGAATTTATCTTGAGATTTGGTCACTTAAGTACACACCATCAAATATTGTACATACTTTAAATAATATTTATAATTATTCTAGTATATGAACAATGTATCCATAAACAATGAGAAAATGCTCTGGTCATGTGTCGGTGCTTCTCATGAACATGGCTTGTAATTCCCTCATTTATATCAGGCTGAAGATTCTCCACAAGTTGCACCATTAAAGTTTGTGGTGCTTTACAAGAGTGGTGTTTCGTACCAATAACGCTGTGTGTCCTTGTTTGCCCAATGCTCTTACTGATTGTTAAAATGAAGTTAAAAAAATCACTGTCTTTGTCCAGACAGAGATCTGCCATTAGAACCACTGTCTGACAACATCCAGCAGCTCAGGTAGGGTTTAAGGACCTATGTAGGCCTAAAAGTGAAACCTTATATTAGAGATGGCACTAGTCTAATACCAGGTATTGGTATCAGGCCGTTATCAGCAGAAAATGCTGAATCAGATCTCAGAGGGAAAAAGAATGAATGCGATCCAATCCTGTAATTACTTTTATATGATTATCTTATGTAAATAGCTTCAATTAAATACAGCATATTTTAAAGGGCCCATATCATGAAAAAGTTCATTTTCCTGACCTTTTTTAAAATAAGATGTAATATTTATTTCAAATACATTTCAAAACATACCATTCACACAGGAGTCCATACAGTCCATATATGCAAACTAAGCTGCAAAAACAGACTATTATCAATTCACTATCTTTCTGATGTCACAAATCATCACATTTGCATGTATCCATCTATTCAGCCTGCAGCAGTTTAGTCCTACCAATTCACACTGAACAACGCACAAAACAGATATGTGTGTTACGTTAAAACAATTTGGAAACTATCCTGTTCGATATGGTTCCTTCATTTCCGAAATAAAAACAGCAAGGAGGGAACTGGAGCAACAGAATGCAGCAAGAAAAAGTGCAAGTGGAAGCATACCCTAAGATTTTTTTGTCAAAATTGAAAGAAGTAACATTACTGAGTCAGAAAAAAACACACCAAAATATGGTACTTGTGTGCTTCTGTGAGTCACTCTGTAAAGACTGAAAAAATAATTTTAAAGTCAAAAATAATTCAAATAATTGTTTAAAAGTCAGAGGCGTCAGGTCAGATTGCAGATGCAAAATCAGTGTTATACTGATGAAGATATGATGAAAATAATAGATAATTCACTTACATTCTCAGAAGACACAAGTTCTCTTTGAATACTCTTTCAACACGTTCGCAATCATCTAATCATCAGAAGCACAGCCAACATTACAGAAAGTTCCTCCATTCATTGCACACAGTAATTTCCACTAGAGATGTCTCCAAATCCTTAAAACTTACATAGCTTTAATGAAAGAATATTTGACCAATATCCATACTGGAGGTTTTAATATTGGTATCAGTGCCGGAACAGAAAAAGTGGTGCCATCTCTACTTTAGGCGCATCATAGATCTGAATACTCTCACATGAAATTGTAACCACCTGTAAAATTTACTTGTGCAATTTACTGTGTTCTTGTTTCTCATTGTTTGCAGATCATTTGATGAAGAAGAACAAAAAAATGAAGGTGATGCATTTATTTTCTAATTAAGAAAACAAAAATGAAGTCATTGTGTACTTTATTTGTGATTAATATCTTTCTCCTGGTTTTAGAGAGTCTGTTTTTAGTGGCGTGTGATGCAGTATACATTTCAGAGGAAGAGGGAATCCAGAACTCTTCCAATATGTGAGTGTTGGTTATGTGTGCACAGACTGATTCGTAACATACTAAATAGAATCAAAACTAATCCTACATTTTCTCTTGCTGTGTGTGTTACAAAGGAACTTGGAAGAGAGCAGTGCCATTTCAGAGGTGGTGCACTCCATAAAGCGCGTAAAGAGGTTGAACACAGACTTACAGAAGTCTCTGGATATGTCAGAAGACAGCAACTCAGTCCTCAGAGCCGAAAACACTGCTCTGAAGAACCAACTCAAAACGTAATTTACTTGAACTACCCACAGTCATTTTAAACATGTAGTTTGCAGGACCCTCTTGTACATTTTGTGGCATCTTGTGGCATTACTGCCAGAATTCACTGATGGGGTCAAAATGTGTTTCTGAAGTCTGAAACAGATATCTCAAGTTGATAGGCATCTTAAGGATGAACTGGACACCATTCGTGCTGCAAAACTTGAGCAAGAGCAGATTTGTAGTGCACTTGAGGCCAGCAAAAAACAACTCGTACGTACCAGAGAAACCAATAAGATTTGATTTGTATTGAAAATACAAAATCTCACTGAACTCAGGGGGTGATTTGTTTCCAAAGTCATTGTTTATTGCTGTAAACTTGTGACAGGAGAAGAAAAATGAAACACTGAAAGATCAAAATGAGGCTATTGCTAGTGAGGTATGTGAAAGTTGGAGCTGGTAACTGTCAGTTTTCTTATGTATTAGTTAGTAGAATGGTGTGGTTTACTTATGATGCTTTTGCTACAGATGTCATTAATTCTGGCTGAGAAAGAAATGTTCAAGAAAAAGAGTGAGGAACTCGGTCAACTACTAACAGCATTGCAGGTATTGTCTTTCTCTTCTTACACCTTTTGTTACTATTTAATAGAATAAAGTACCATTACACAGTCAAAGGGAAAAAAGCGGTAACACTTTATTTTGAGTGGTCCTTTGTAGATGATTAATAAACATTTAACACATTATCAGTAACACATCAACAGCATATCAGTGAAGTAGCAGTAGTGAAGCATCTGAATACACTGAAGTAAATGTCTTAGATGTACTGTTGATACATTACTTACATTAAGTAGCCATATTGTTAATATGTTACTTCCATTAGACAAAACCTAACCTTACCAACTTTACCAAAACCTTACCCTAATCCTAACCCTAACCTTTGCCTCAACCCAAAACCTAATTCTAACCCTCATATGTTTTTGACATGTTAGTGAGAGTCTGTTGAGTATTTGTTTCATCTAAAAAGGACACTCAAAATAAAGTGGCACTGAGAAAACACACTGAAATATGGTGATGTTGCCAGTCGCCCTGTGAAGCCTTAAATTTAAAACACTAAGACGTCAGGTTGGATTTTTTGGGAGATTTTTGAACTAAGCCACACATCTTAACGTATTAATGTCAGACACATGCTCAAGAAGAAGGATTGATGTTTTGGTCTAACATACAAAATCAAGATTAAATTGAAGAAAAAAATGACAGTAGTAGATAATTCACTCACCTCCTTGGAAAACATCTCTTTGAATTCTCTTTTAACGCACTTGCTATCATCAGAATTCATTCACTTGTGGAAGGAAACTGTAGCACAACCCATGTTACACAATGTTCCACACATTGTGTGCAGTTACACGTTTCTACCAGAGAGGTCTCCAAATCACCACATTTTACATAGTGTAGCTATAAAGTTATCACGGTTAATCTGCTCACTTATTATCCTTCAGCACAGTATTTTGGTTAAAGTTGACTGGTTAAAGTCTTCTTGTGTTTTTGTGTTGCGTGTAGCAAGAAATGATGGAAAGCAGGCTTCATCATGATCGGAAAAATGAACTTATTCAAGAGGTAACTCGTATTGCTTTAGAAATTGTATCCTGATGTTTTTTTGTTTTGTTCAAAGTGGTCCGCAAACAGCAATAGTGAAATATGTGCTTTATATGCAGTCACTTTGTTCATTCTGTTGTTGTGATTTCTGATTTGTTTTTCTCTCTCTCAGAAAGACGTTTTTATCAAACAGCTGGAAGACACCATCAGAGACTACATGACCATTAAACAGGTACTTTGGTGATTAGTGTAATTACACATCCTTTCCACAAGAAACCTGTAGAAAAAGTGACATTGCGTTGTATTTATCTAGGACATGAATGAGAAGATACAGGACTTGGAAGGCCAGTTGGCTTTGGCAGTAGTGTAGGTATATTTTCCACACCTTCATTTGTTCTTTTGTTACATACAGGACAGCAGACTGAATCCAAACATGGTTCTTTCTCATTTAACAGAAGCAGAAGTGGATGTACTTTCATGAACATCGATAATACACTGGAAGCTGATATTCAGTGTTCTGTCTCTCTTGAAGAAGAGCTTGGCCTTCTGCCTGGGGGCCAGGTAGACCTTTGTTTTTCACAAGTACTGTGCATATCATAAAAACATTATCTCATAGAGGACACAAAACAATGAGAAGACTATACCCCACTGAAATGTAAAAAATCTCAATATTGCTACTGTATACATTCTTAAAACACATTTAGCTAACGTCTATAAATGCAGCAGTTAGAGAAACAAACTGGACTCTCCCAGGATGTGTGGTTGATGGTGGTGATTAGGCTGAATGTGTATTACTACACAGGCAGTCAGTCAAATTGCTCACATGCACTAATGTTTACCAACTGTTGTGTGTTGGTGTGTTTATCCTGTCTCCGTGATTGAGAAAAAAACACTCTGCAGGGGTAGATGTTGCCTGTTAACCTGTGGCCCTGGCCCTAACATTTCACTGTTTGGCCTCTAAAAACGCAGAGCCTCTACCCTTGAGTGGCCGCTTGCCTTGAGGGTTTTTGTGTTTGTTTTCCTTTTTAACAAACTTGTTTGTTCAGACATGGAATTAAACAGAACAATTTGTAATCTGTAACCTTCGCGTAACTAACACAGGGATTTCCAGTCCTGGTGACCCTGTGACGCCCCCAAGTACCAAGTCAATAAATTTGGCACCACCTATGTGTCTAACAGCTCTAGTAACTCTGATTTTTATTAGTACTAATAGATAGTGACACAAGATGGCATGGGTCAAAGTTCATTGAGGAGCTCTCTAGTTTAAAAAAGAGCGATTTTGTGAAAAATTAACTCAACCCACACATAAATGAGCTATTAATGCTAGAGCAGTTTATTAAAAAGAACAGTCAACAAGGTGGGCTAGATGAGCTAAAGCACACATATGTACATAGAGTAGGGGGAATGGGAACCCCAGAGCTGGTGCCCCACTCCACTGCCAAAATGGTCCGCATTGCGTCATAGTTTCCTTGGCTGAAGAATATGGAATAAATATGTCTATAAAATAAGAAGTTAAATAAGCTTGCATTACACCTGTGTTACACAGAAAAATTTCATATTGGCCACAGTATTATTGGCTTGGTGGCCCGACTGGCCAGTGCAAATTTTTACTGTGGATGGTCTGTGGACAGCACTGAAGAATGTGTGGGAAGCAGTTCCTTTAAATCATATTTAAAAACTTAAGAAAACATTTGGCCAGCTGTGTGACATTGTCTTCAAGAGTACAGGGCCCACAAAATGCTGGTAAACTCTGCACTGTCAAAACAAATTGCTCAGAGGCAAAATATTAAATATACACTAACAGTCCATAGTGTGTATCAGCTTTTTGCAGCTCCTTTGTTCTTGAAGACAACCTCACACAAGATTTTTTTTGAATAAGTAAAAAGATCTGCTTCCCACATTTTCTTCACTGCTGTCTACAGACCATCCATAGGGATTTTTTTTTCTTCAGACACTTCTCATGTAGCTCCTCAAGATCTTAATGAGTTTAAGCTATGCCTGAATTTCACTTAATGAGCTGTATTGCATTGTGCATTGTCTTGTTGGAATATCCATCATTTACTGTGTTTTTCATCCTTTAAGTGAAGAGACCAGATAAACATTTAAAAAACAGTTGATAAACATCAACACGTATGTATGTGAGAAATTCTTTTTGACTGCTGTTCTGTTTTGATGGATATTGTAGATGGAGTGCATCAGTGAGGAAGAAGAAAAAGATGATGAAAATGACAAAGAACAGCACAGTTTGGAGGAGGAAAGGAAGAAAAATGAGGAAAATAAGGATGAGATGAAAATAGAAAAAGTAGAGCGTCCTGAAGAAGCTGAGACAGTGGAGGAAGAAGCCAGTCTGTCAGACTGTCCAGTAAGGTGCGTCACATAGACACATTAATGCCACAGTTTTACAGCATTTATCAATTATTAGCTCACTTTGTCAGAGTTTACTTGAATTGAATTGGTTTGTGATCACCAACAGCATTCTTCTCTTCACTAGTTGGCTGATGGAAAGCTATCAAAATCTAAGAAGAGGAGCCCATGCTGCTGGAGTGGTGGGCTTTGGTTTCCTGGTTCCTTTGGGTTTGCTCAGAGCATTGGCGCCTGTCGTCTGTGACTGGGTAGGCCTGAGCTGTGCTGATTTTATGTGGATCACGCTCCGTCGACTGATTGAACCGTACTGCTCTGTTTATCATACAGGCTTACCACCTGTATAGACTAACACAACTAAAAATCCAAAACCAAGACATTTTGCTTTGTTCCTTTAGCAGCTGAGTTCTTGCCCTGCAAATTTTGCTTTTACAATTTGCTGAAATTTATCACTTTGCTTAGTTGTATTGATTGTTATTTTGTTTTTTGTACCTGCTGTTCTCCAATATTTTATAACTGTTACAATACCATGTGATTGCAGTGAAGTTAACATATACTAATTGCTGTTCCAGAAACCTAAAACAGAAACTGCTTAGTCATGTATACCTCTAAGGCAGGAAGATGAACAGAGCCAAAGATAATTCCAAAATTACTGAGAAAGGAATGTAGCACTACTGAACTCAATTAATATCCAGAATTAATTGTATCTCAAGGTAGATACTTAAGTTGGAACAGTTCGTGTAAGTCTATAAACACAAAATTACTAGAAGTATTATAAGATTTAATAATTTAGGAACTTCTTGTTACTTGAAATACTGAATGAAACTCTTAACAATACCTGTTGGTCTCATGTAATTTAAATGTGCACTGTGTAAGTTATTAGTAAATGAAATAAAAAATATGACATAATACAGTGCAAAAGTCTTAGACACCTGTCTAAACACATTATTTAAACCGATTTAACTGCAGTAAGTGTGTTTATGAAAGTAGAATCACCATAATTTCAGTAAAAAGTAACATGATTTTTTTCTCCAAAAAGTAGTTAAGCTGTATGCTATGTAGAAGAACACAGGTTTGGGTCCAGATTTCTTGATGCCCCAAGCCACTGCATGGATTTGTTGAAGTCCATCAGCAGCACACTTGATTTAATTGAGGTGTATTGATTAAGCATACCAGGTTTTGGGTGATAACAAATAACTAATAATCCTGGGTTTTCTTGAAGAGAGGTTTGGAAATGGTTAAACAAACACATGATAAACTTAAAACACTCCTTATTATATTATTTCTATTTATTGTAATATTAGCGTTTTTCCAACAAAGCTGACCCTTGAGAATGGTTGATTTGGCCTGCCAGAAAGCTACCTTAACCTAAAATATATAACTTTTATTTAATATATAATCTAATTCTTACTTTTCCTGTAAACTGTATTTTTGAAGTATTTAGTAATATAGTGCAGTGTGAAAAATGCATTTGAAACCTACCTACCTTATTTATTTCTGTTTTGTCTTTTTGGCCCTTGGCCCACCCCAAACATTGTACTTTGGCATGCCAAGTAGAAATGTTTTGGCACCCCTGCTTTATATTCACCTTAATGGTGTATCTTGGCAGTGATACTGATGTGTATAAACATGCCAGCAGCACCGCTGTGACTGATATCACTAGAGGTGGGTAATCCAGGTCCAAAAAGTAAAAACCCTCCCCAGGATTTTGTTCCAACTGCTTGACTCCTCTAATTTGCTCAAACCAGCAGCAAAGGTGTTCAGGCAGTTGGAACAAAATCCTGGGGAGGGTTTTTACTTTTTTGGACCTGGATTACCCACCTCTAGTGATATCAGTCACAGCGGTGCTGCTGGCGTGTTTATATACATCAGTATCTGGTTATGTTAGATGTCAGTGTGACAGCTGTGCTGAGAATGGACCACCACCCAAATAATATCTGGCCAGCAGCAGCCCTGTGGTCAGAAACTGACTAACAATGAATACAGTGAAACGGGTAATTAACAAAATTGTGCTTGACAACAAAAGGACTATAATCTGTAATTGTATTCTTACATACAGAGGTGGTTACAGTAGCCAGATCTATAGTCAGGTATTAGTATTGTTACTGAAATTAAATGTTTACTCAGGCAGAAGTAAAAGACAGTTTGATCCGTAAACGGTTCATTGTAGAGAAGCTTATCAGCTCTGATTTCTTTACAGTGGTGGTGATAGGAACCAGGAGTCACAATGTCTACAACATAAGTGTAGCCATTTTATTTACTGTCCAAAACCACCAGTGTAATGCTGATAATGGCAAAAATAGTGGTAAATATGAAAAGGCAACTTTTCTTTTGGGACTTTTTTGCCTCACAGTACCCTGTATGTGCCAAAACCTTCTCAGAACTATGAAAACCATGTCTCAGGCGTCAGGCAGCTTATTTGTAACCATTTCATGTAATAATTTTCTGTAAGGGAGCTTTTGGAGGCATTAAACGCTTCAGACGTCTGGTTCCTATTACCACCACTGTGAAAAATTCTGACTTTCTCGAGAATAGAGCATTTCACATCAAACCACTCTGAATTTGTTTACGTCATAACCATTTCATTATGTGGAAATTTTATATAAATCTGTGGAATTTCCCTTTAAGTACAGAGTACATTCTTGAACTGCAGCAGATCGTCTTAGTACATCCAGAATCTGTTTGCATGGGAACTGAAATTTGTTAGGTTCTATGATAAAAAGTGAAATGATAAACCTCAAAAGTCAGACATGAGACCAATCACAAAGCAGTACAGATGCTGTCACCAACTTATAGTGGACCATGAGTGGAAAGACAGGGTAAGTTAGGTGTTTATAATGAAGTGGATAGTAAGTGTATGTTACAGAGCACTTTATGTCTCATAAGGTTAGAGATTGGTATTATTTTTTAATAAGGTGTGACCACAGATTAATATATTGAGGCCATGAGTTACAAGGTGGGGCCACAGATTAATACATTATGAGAAACTTAACTCATGGCCTAAATATATTAATTTGTGGTGCTTCAGAATAGTAATTTGGCCTCAATAAGGTGACATAGTGATTATTTTTAATAAGGTGTGGCCACAAATTAATCCATTAAGGCCATGAGCTACTACATTGAGTCTACCCATCACTATACTGAGGCCACAGATTACCATATTGAGGCCACAGTGTACTATATTGAGACCACAAATTACTATGTTTAGTAGTAATAATAATAATAAGCTACAGTTACTATTTTGAGGCCACAGTTTACAAGATTTAGGCCACAAATTAATATATTTAAGCCACAAATGAATATATTGAGGCCATGAATCACTATGTTTAGGCCACACATTACTATGTAGAGGCTGCTGTTTACTATGCTGGGGCCGTAATTTATCATATTGATGCCACAAATTAATATATTGAGGCCACGAGTTATGAGAAACTTAACTCGCGGCCTCTACATATCAAGTCGTGTGTGTAATTTGAGGTATCAATATATTATTTCTTGGCCAAGCCTGATTAAAAAATAATCTCCATGTCAGCTTATTAAGAGCTCTGCAGAATGTCTATGTCTGCAGCGCCATCTAGAGGATCCGTCCGAATAAACCTTAAAAAAAACTCAAAGCGGATGTTGCGTCAACTGCCAAGTCCCTTAGAAGAGCCTGAAAATGGCCGACCACCTCGAAGGACTTTAATCTACTGTTGCATTAATGTAAGATATAATTTTTGAACCCATTTTTCAACATAATTACAGAAATCCCGACCGCGTGTTTTATAACGGTCGCTGCTCGCTTCGTGCTGCTCGGCGGCGGCTAATAAACATTCGAATCGAGGCTCGCGCCGCAACCGGATTGAGCCGTTTTCGAAATAAGAGCCCTTTGTTTTGAATGTCAAAAACTTGCAAAGTTGCCGTCTAGCGGGGCATGAAGATAACGGTTTATTATTTAGAGCGTATTTTAAAAAATAGAAATATTAAAAATATTTAAATTTATCACGAAGCAACGACTCCGTTCGTCGGCTCTGTCGTTAGCATCGCGTTTACGTTAGCTAGCCAACTTTTTACAGGCGGGAACTTTTATTTTTAATCAGCGCGGCTCTCAGACTCGAGACCGATTAGCAGCGATCGATATTTCGAAGTTATTTATATAATTATATAGTTATTTAATGTCTAGGTTGCCAAAATGTACATGAAGCTGAAGTCAGCTTCTTATTCGCCAGCTCCATGTTCGCAATTGTCCCGTTCCACCTTAAATGGTGCAGCAGTTACATTCTGGCGCCTGTTACTGCTGCACCGTTTAAGGTGGACCGGGGAAATTCGAATAAGAAGCCAAACTCAGCCTCGTAAAATGGTCATTTCCTTAAGTTTTTTCAGCGTTAATCGTGGTCAAGGGTTTAGTGGAAGCAGTTTGACGAGTAGGTTCACTGAATGAATGAACTGTGATGTTTTTTAATCTTTTAACTGCAGATCTGGTCGAGTCCCACACCATGAACCGTGTTTCTCACAGCGAGTTCCTCCTGGAGAAGCTGAGAAAGCAGAGAGAAAGAGGGTTCCTCTGCGACTGCACGGTGGCAATAGGGCAAGCTCGGTATGAAGCTCACCATAATGTGCTGGCTGCCTTTAGTGAGTATTTCTCTACGCAATGTATAGATGCTGGAAGAGAAGATGCCACCATAACACTGGATCCAGACTGGGTGGATGGCACCGTGTTTGAGAAGTTGCTGGATTACATGTATACAGGGAACTTGACCATGGACGGGTGAGTACTTCAGCCTGACACTGAAGCACTGGACCTAAAGTCAGTCCTGGGCACCCCATGTTATACATGATTTTTGTGCTTTGCTTGCTTGGGGAGCTAGTTATTTTGTTTAGTCAGGTGTGCTAGAAGAGGCACCAACATGTGTGTAGTGTGGGGTCTGTGCTTAGGAGCCCTTGCACTAAACTCTGTAATATTTGTAATTTAATTTCTTGTGTGAAAACGTCCTTCCTTCTTTGCTGTATGTCCCTCAGGGATGAGGCTCCAGGCATTCAAAAAGCAGCGACTTACCTTGGGATTCAAGAGGTGGTGGCTATCTGTACTCAACCTCAGAAGAACGTCAAAGACAGCCCTGCTAATGCGAGAAGCACAGAAGACATGGATCCACGATCCCCACTGAGCCCGGATGACTATGAGCCGCTGGAGCCGATTGAGGAGGTGGAGGAAAGAGAGAGGCTGAGAAAGGAAGGAGAAAAAAACGGCGGGGAGCAGGAAGCAGCAGCTTCAGCTGATGAGTCCCAGTCGTCTGGCGAGCAACCCGGACAGAGCACGGAGAAGAGGAATAGGAAGCCCAAAACTCGTCTTTATGAGGACGAGACAGAGAAAGAAAGCCCTATTTCGCCAAGGGGAAGAGGGCGAGGAAGAGGCAGGCCCAGAGGTCGGCCTCGGGTGAGGCCCTTATCTTGTGATAGAACTGATTTTGCAGCAACTAAGGAAAGTTCAGCTACGCAGAGCAGCGTAGTAAAGAGAGGAACTGGAAGACCAAGAGGCCGTCCACGGATAAGGCCATTGCCATCTGAAACAGCAGACTCTACTAGCACTGAAGAAAGCACTACAGTAGCAAACAATAATGAGATGGAAGGCACTGAATGTGAAGGACCCCAAACCACGTCTGAACCACCCACCGAGTCTGTCAACCCAGATGGAGAGACAGAGGAGGTAAACACAAAAGAAGGAGGAGAGGCTGTAGAGAAAGATGAAGATAGGACAAAGTCAGAAGTAGACAACACTGAAGAAGTTGTCGTTGTTAAACGAGGGCGAGGTCGACCGCGAACCAAGCCGCTGCCTTCCGAGGCGCCAGATGCGACCAACGCTGAGGAGGTTTCTACACCGATTAAAGAAAAGGAAGGAGCTGTGCGTAAGAGAGGTAGACCGCGGGTTAGGCCTCTGCCATCCGAAATGTCTCTGACCCCAGAAGAAGGTGCAGAGCAGGAAAATTCCCAAGAGGAAGAGGGTGATGAAGAGAGAGACAAGGCAAATACAGCCCATTCTGATGCCCTGGATGATGAAAATAACATGGATGATGAGGGTGAGACTTCTTCGGATGTGAGTCCGGCCAAGAAGGTTCGGACGAGTAATCGGAAGAGAAGCCTGAGCAGAAAGCTGAGGGAGAGCCAAGCCAGCAACGAAGAAAATGATGAGGAATGCGAGGAAGAGGGTGCTGATGAATGGGCCGAGGAAGAGGATGCCAAGCCTGGGCAAAGTAAGCTCCGGCCTATCTGCAACATCTGTGGGAACCTGTTCTCAGAGATGAGCAGTCTGCGCAGACACATGCGCATTCACAAGGGGATCAAACCTTATCAGTGCCCGCTCTGTTCACGCTGCTTCAGGCAAGGAAACCAGCTCAAGACACATATGCGAATTCACACAGGTATGTCAAATGTGCAGACTAAAAATGTTCAGAAACTGATGAAAGACTTTGTTTATGTAGCTTTTACCAAGTAAATCAGTGCTGCATCTGCGGAAGGAGAATTTTAGCATTTAGAATTTAAGCATTCTTTTTCATTCATTTCATTGTTGGATTATGTTAATATTTGTTCCGCTATTGTTTATTTCCTCATGCGTGCAGGAGAGAAGCCATTCAACTGCAACCACTGTGATGCACGCTTTGCCCAGAAATGCCAGTTAGTCTATCACTGCCGAATGCATCACGGAGAAGAGAAGCCGCACAAGTGTGACGTCTGCCCTGCTGCTTTTGCCACGTCCAGCAACCTTAAAATCCATATGAGGTGGGTTTCTTTGGTAAACATCAGTTAAGCATAATACATTAAAGCCCCAGGGAACCTAAATCCATGTTTTCTTTCTTAGTATGTTTATCTTCTACAAAGTATGTGCTATGATTAACTTTCCATTCTCTACCGATCGCTGATACATTTTGCTAAAATTCTCTTCTTTTAATGTAAACTGAGTGGTTCTAATCTTGAATAGAACTTATGTAAGCAGTCCCCTCACCAATCACCAGATGTGGTCCCACCCACACAGCTTTAATGAAGTTGTGTTCCCCTACAGTCTCTTTCTAACCTAGGTATTATAACCAAGCTGTCCAGCTAGCTCATCTGCCTGTCGTCTGTCTGTCGCTTTGTGCATCTGTTCGTTCGTTCAGCTAGGCATGCCAGCATTCTCTAGATGTGCATCCAGCAGTAAAGTGAATTACAACTTTACCTTCTTTAAGACATCACCCTGTAAAAGCTGGATGGTTTTTAGTGAGCCATGGACACAGCAGGGTTTACAGTGTAGTGTAAGGCCAGTTTCACTCATTTCTCCCCACTTCGCTTGCGTGGTTGTGTTTAGTTCTGCTTTAGTGCCGTAGCAGGCTGGGAGCATTTGACAAAGGGATGTCAGTCACAAGTGCTCATGGGAATATTAGGATCACATACAGGTCGTTCTCAGATCAGATAAGCATGTTTTAAGCATCTTGTAATTTTTCATTTGACATTTGCTGGGTGTTTAGTGTAACACTTAATTTCAGTATCATACAAACATGATTCTGAAATTAAGTGATATACTAAGCTGCATATTATACTGATGCTGTGTTTCCTGGGACTTTAAGGACACTTTTAGCGCAAAAACATATGTGTTTAAATTTTTTTCAATGTTGATCCTGATATAGGACGCACAGTGGGGAAAAGCCTTATGAATGTAGTGAGTGTGGCAAGCGTTTCACCCAGGCCAGCACTTTGATGTACCACAAGCGCCGACACACAGGGGAGAAGCCATACATCTGCGACACGTGTGGCATGTCCTTTGCTGTTTCCAGCTCACTGATCTCACACTCCAGGAAACACACAGGTAAGGAGAAAGGACAAGGGTGTGAGACAAGAAAACTGGAAGGAGAAATTTAAGGGTTTAAATACGTTATATGACCAAAAGTATGTGGACACCCCTCCTAATTATGGAGTTCAGGTTTTTCAGCCACGCTCGTTGCTAACAGGTGTATAAAGTCAAGCACAAAGCCATGCAGTCTGCATAGACAAACACTGGCAGAACTGGTCACATCTGAAGAGCTCAGTAACTTTAAACCTGGCACTCTCACAGGATGCCACCTTTGCCAGAAGTTAGTTCTGTCCTGTTAGGTCTGCCCCGGTCAACTGTAAGCACTATTATTGTGAAATGGAAGTGTCAGCCATGAAGTAGGAGACCACAAAAACTCACAGAACAGGGCCGCTGTGCGCTGAAGCATATTGCGTGTAAAATTGCTTATCCTCTCTACACATGAAGCTTTATGAAATGGGTTTCCATGGCCAAACAGCTGCACACAAACCTGAGATCACTGTGCATTGCCAAGTGTCAGCTGGAGTGGTGTAAATCATCCTACTTAGTGGAATGTGCAGTGCCAACGGTAAAGTTTGGTGGAGGAGGGATACTGGTCTGGGGCTGTTTTTCAGGGTTTAGGCTCCGTCCCTTAGTTCCAGTGAAAGGTCATGTTATCGCTACAGTACACAAAAACATTTGAGACAATTATGTTTCCAGTTTTGTGGCAGCAGTTTGGAAAAGACCCTTTACTGTTCCAGCATGACTGAGCCCCTGTGCACAAAACGAGCTCCATAAATGCGTGGTTTTGTGGCGAGTTTTGTGTGGAAAAAATCCAGTGGTCCATGTAGAATTCTGACTTCAACTTCATTGAACACCTCTGGGATGAACTTGATCGTCCATTGTGAGCCAGGCCTTCTTGGCCAACATCAGTGCCTACCTTTGAAATGCTCTTTTGACTGAATGGGAACAGATTCCCACAGACCGAATCCAAAACCTTGTGGGAAGCTTCCCAGAAGAGTGGAGGCTGTTAAAGCTCCATATTAATGCCTATGGTTTGGAGTGGGATGTCCGACAAGCTCACAATAGGTGTGATGGTCAGGTGTCCACATACTTTAGGCCATATAGTGTATGTTGGCAGTTTTGTGTACCACTGTTTGTTAGTGAATGTTTAGGAATGGTCTTTTTTATGATTTTTAGGCGTAACCCCTTATATCTGCTTGGACTGTGGGAAACCCTGCTTAACATCTGGGGAACTTAGGAAGCATATGGACATCCATAATGGTGAGTCAGAAGATTTAAATTAAACATATGTTCTGAAGTATAGCTTAGTTTTTTTTTTTATGTCTGTCTTTTATTGTAGCATAAGATGTGCTAATTCATGTATTTCTCGATTTAGGCTCGAGGAGAGTGATCTGCAATATATGTGGAAATACTCTCTCAGACATTTATAGCCTGAAGAAGCACAGAGCTTTAAAACATAATGGTATGTAGGGAGACCAGCATGAGAGAAAAAAAAACGTAGTATTTAGCATATGTAGCATGTATTAGTATTTGTGTGTGTGTGTGTGTGTGTGTGTGTGTGTGTGTGTGTATGCATGTATATGCACCTGCACACACAAAGTCACAAGATTTATACTTGCTTTCTAATTGCTTTTCAGCTCCTCCAGAGCAAGACGGTGAGCCACCGAAAAGTGAACCGATCCAGAGTCCGATCAACATCCCAATTGACCACCAAGGCCTGATAGCCCGAGTGCGTTCTGTTCTAGCCGAATCCCCGGAACCGAGTTTTCCAGCAGATTCGGCACTGGCCACGATGCCCTCAGAGACCTCGATGATCATGCATCAGACGGAGAGCCCAATGATCATCCAGCATTCAGATGCTACAGGATCACCAATGATCATCCAACATTCAGATGTTTCGGAGGCACCAATGATCTTCCAACACGCTGAAGCTGCAGGAGCACAAATGATCTCGGGATCGCCGATGATCATTCAACATGGAGACTCTTCAGAGGCCTCAGTGATTATTCAGCATGCAGAATCTGCAGAGACACCAATGATCATTCAGCACGGAGAATCGGGTGAGACCCCAATGATCATCCAGCATTCGGAGGCCTCAGGACAGCCAATGATCATCCAGCATTCGGAGGCCTCAGGACAGCCAATGATCATCCAGCATTCGGAGGCCTCAGGACAGCCAATGATCATCCAACATTCGGAGGCCTCGGGACAGCCAGTGATCATCCAACATTCGGAGGGCTCAGGATCCCCAATGATCATCCAACATGACGAATCCTCCGAAACCCCAATGCTTATCCAGCATGGATCAGGCTCGGAGCAAGTGAGATATGTTGTACAGCAGTATGAAATTCCTGGGTCCTCTGAGATGGAGCATGCCCAGATTGTCATTGTTCAGACTATTGATTAAAGCGGCATCTCATACCTCCGTATGAAACATCTCTTTTGGGGAAAAACATCTGGTCTTTATGGCTTAAGTTTCCTGTTGCTATGTACAGTAGTTTAGGGGCAACACAATATCAACTGCCCCCCCCCCGCCCCCTACAGTCTTCAGTGTACTACAATGTGAGGAAGTCATTTTATGTATTTTTTTTTTTATTGAAGCTTTTCAATACTGAAAAAGTAAGATTCCAGAAGATATTCCCAATCATACATACGATGGTGTCATACACAGTGTGGTTTTATATTGTATGATTTTCAACAGTGTAAAGGCATCTGTTAGCTGCAAAAAGAAGGGATGCTTAAGTTAATATTAAGCTGTTTAATAATGTCCTGCAACCTGCTATTGACTCATTACTACTTCGTATAATTAGAGTTTTGTTCTGTTTTGAGATGGATAAACATGACAAAATATCACTTGTGTGTGAATTTCTTGCTTATGTTTTGAGGAAAAATTTTGTGCAGTTGTCTTTTAGAGCTCTGAAATGTAACGCGTAGACATACGTAGCCTGTTACATGTGATTTACAACCTAAACGTGAACAGCTTACGCTATTCATACAAATTAAATTTAATTTCATACTCAAATTAGCTTTATCTAGCATTTATTTATGGTTTGGATTTTTTGACCGCTGGTGTTATTACACGCTACTGCCAGAAGAGGCCGCTGTAGTGCTGTTGCTACAGCAACGGGAAAATAAAGATGCACACTTGTTTGAAGTCCGATTCTCCGAGTTTGCTGATCTAGTGACCAGCATGGGCAGCCTGGAGGGTGTCTATATGTCCGTCTGTGATGACCTTCATCTGTCTGCAAATGTCTTTATTTCCCAAGTGCTGAAAGAGACGCAGAACTGCGGCAGGTCGGTTCTCTGTGCATGTTGTTGTTGTCATTGGAGTTAATGGAGGTGAGCGAGCTTGGCGTGGCTGCAAGTTTCTTGTGTTTTGTTCACTCTTTCCAGCTCTATTTCACTCAGACTGGCAGGAAACGAGCGCCTGAAGGAGGTGATCAGACTGACCGATAATGACCTCCTTGTTTTGTCGAAAACGCTTCGCAATGATCTAACAGTGAAAGGTAGGTTCTCGCTTCTGAGTTCATCTTTATGCACCGGTCGTGATTAATCACCATTCAAAAAGCCTATAGTGTTTACTGAGGCTGAAAGGGGAATTCCACCAATTTTTCCAAAATTCTGAATAACTCGGTCTTCGAGATGTAAGCAGTCATTCAGAGTGGCTTGACGTGAAATAGTGCATTTCATACAACAGTTAGTTCCGGCCGCGCAAGCTGATTGGTTGAGAGGCGTTTTAACTGCTGTTATTTCGCCATAACATCACGGGTTTTTCACCTACACTATCACTCCGCTGAGGCGCCGTTGCTAAGCAACGAGTGTGATAGCTATAGGATATGATCAAGCCATTTGAACGTTTTTACTTCTTACTTTGCCACAAACAGAAAATTGACACTTGTAAGATCACATTTGACCGACAGCCGATTTGGTCAGACTCTGAAGATGAGACGACACTAAATTCCCAAACTGTCATCACCACTGAGCAGCTTTTCAGTCGGCAGCTGTGACAGAAGAACAGCTAAACAACCTGGAATCAGCCAGAAATGAGCCCAGTACCATTCGCCAAACGTTTAATCTGATCTTCAGAGTCTGACCAAATCGGACTGAGCCATACAACTGCCGCAATAAAAACAAAAAAGCTGCTCAGTGGTGATGACAGTTTGGGAATTTAGTGTAAGAAGCTGGAGAACAAACTGCTGTCTGTGCAGTGAGTGGAGCTTATTACTCTGACGTAGCAACAAACTGCATGTTAAGGAACTATAATTTGGCGGAAGGAACTGCGAACATTAAAGCATATTAAACGCCGCGTTCACGGCCCAATTTATTAATTTCTCACTTTATTTATTTAACTGTTGTATAAAAGCAATAGAACACGAGAGTGAACGTGTTATCGCGAAATGGCATCATGGCTGTGATGATCTACGGCGACCAAATCACTCATTTCTTTACAGTGGTGGTGATGGGAACCAGGAGTCACCAGGTCTACAACACAAATATAGCCGCTTTATTTACCATCCTAAACCACAAGTGAACCCACACATGCCTCCTGAGTTTATATATGTGGTGCTGATGGTAAAAATAGTTATAAATCTTTGGGGACTATTTTGCCTCA